>NC_136471.1:123302489-123902489 GCF_902686455.1 Sciurus vulgaris | reverse complement strand
ATGGCTGGCTACTACTGTGGCCTGAGTGTTCCTGGTGCTAGCCCCTTGTCCAGAACACTTCTTGCTCTGAACTACTAAAAACACCCTCAGATTTTTCCTACCAGGTTTTTCTTCCACAGTAGACAGTCAAACCCCTGAGCAAAAATTACTTTTCTTATTTTCCCAGCTTCTGTTGCATCCAGCAAGCATATAAAGAGGCATTGGTTGTATGATAGTAAACCTTGAAAAAAACACTTGTTAATGGATGAGTTTTATTTTATGCCCATTCAGTCAACTGTCAAAATCAGTGGAGGCTACATTGTGCACAGAGCCTTTAAAAGACATACTTAGCACAGTTGGAAATTGCTGAACTGCATTCTTAGAACTTCACTGTGCTTTAAACTATGTTAATCTGTGTTCCAGGGAACACAGTGTAAATAGGTGTGGGGGCAGAGGTGGAGGAGGGAGGTTTGGCATTTGGGAAAGGCTACATACCTTATAACCTTTCGTAGAGATTCAGTGTTCATTAACCTGTAAAAGCTTGCAGAATCTCTTGTACAGAAGCATTTCTGGGGGGCTGGGGATATAGCTCAGTTGGTAGAGTGCTTGCATCGCAAGCACAAGGCCCTGGGTTCAAATCCCCAGAACCACAAAATAAATAAATAAATAAATAAATAAAGAAGCATTTCTGTTTTCTGTTTCACTCAACATTTCCCCAAATTAATTAAATACCAAATAGTGGGGTTTTTTAAAATAATGTTCTGAATACAGATTGAGAAATGCTGTTTAAGAAAAAAAACAACAGGCTCCAACTTCTTTTAGTTTAATTAGGCATAAATTATCACATCAGTTGGGTTTTGTCAGTATATTCTTTCACACAGTCAATATTTATTGATCAGGGCCTTAATTATTTGGTAACTTTTAAAATGTAAATAAAGCAGAAAAATGGAAGTAAACACAATTTCATGTTTTCTGCCTTTTATCTATTTTTTAGTTAAAAATAATTGAACTTTTTTGTTAAATCATTACAATTATCAGTCATCAGTGTGGTACCTGAATTAAAACAAGTATTTATAAAAGGTAGCACAGACAGAAGTAGAACAATATCCCAAATCTTTATTCACTTCTACCAATTTGGAAGTGAAACATTCTAATTCCTATTTTTAAAATGTGTTTGCTTTCAAGTTTCTTGAACAGTAAATAGTTTGACTTAAATATACATTCAGAAGGTGCTCAAATTATGTCTCCATCTCAGTTGATTTTTGTAATGTCAACATATTCTTATAACCTTACCTAGATTGAGATATAGAAAAGTGTTTATACCCTAGAACCCGCCTTAGGATCCCTCCTAGGCTTTATGCCTCTGTCCTGCTCTGCCCCCTTCTATCACCAACCATTAATATTGCCTTATTATTATTGAATGTTATATAAATAGAATCATTCCTTTTGTCTTTTAGCTATTTTTGAAAATGAACTTGAAAAATTAAAAATACCAATTATCCTTTCCATTCCCAAAAGCTGTCTGGATAATTTTGTCCAAGGTAATAGAACTACCTAAAATGGCCATCTCATCCTGCATCTGTTCATTTCAGCCATTTTTGTGGGGAATATAAGTCACCAGAATTAATTCAAGCCCTTACCTATTTTAAGAATAAATACAATAATTATGTTGAATCTATTACAGTAAAAATGATGATGATGGTGGTGGTGGTGATGGTGAGGATGATGTTTTTCCCCAAAACACTGAATTTTAGAAATGATTAACTAGGTAAATTTCCTATCTTTCTCATAAGACTTCATCCTTTCAATTAATTTGAAAATTAACAGCTGTATTCATAAATGTAAATGTAATTTTTATATGTACAGTAAATTCTACTTAATAATAAATAGCGCTAATGCTAGTAGATATTTGGTTTCTGAAAGGTCATATGCACTTTGAATTTAAAAGACTACTCAAGGGCTGAATTTCCTTTGTTTTTAACTACTATTTTAAATGGAGCCATTTTGATGTTAACTGTTGAATTGCCAGTGACAGCAAAATCATTTTATATATCCCCACAGTTTTTGTTTCATAATAAGAAGGAATTGAGATGATTTCAGAGTTATGTCTGAACCAATATGAATATAAATCCATTTTCATGTAATCAGTGACTTGGGTTTCAACAAACAGAATCTTTCAACCTAAAGTGATCATTTCAGTATATGGCAGGATCAGAAATCAAACTTTATGTGGTGCTAGGTTGAAGGCACTTGTCTGAAATTGAAGTCTGACTTTTTGGGAGCAAATTTCCTTTTGCTGTTTAATAGTGAGTCACAAAGAGATTAATTATGGGCAAAACCAATAAAAGTGAGCTCGAGATGGATTTGTGAATGCTACAATTCACCCTGCTTCCTTCCTTTGAGGGAGAATGGCAAAGAGCAAATTTTAGTGTGCTCTATTATATTGTATTAAGCTATGTAGGTTATGTTTCTTCAGCTATTTGCTTAATTTGTAATTATAAATTAATCTTAGTGATTCACTTTTAAAATCCTGTTCAGTTACTAAGCTAAATAAATAATATTTGGAAGAGCACTTTTAGTTGTAAAGAATCTAATATGTACAATATAAAACAAAGGGCCAATGCCTTAATGAACAAATAACACAAATAAGGATAGATTTTGAAATAGAAAATTAAGAAACGTAATTAATAAACATGTAAAAGCATTTGGCCTCACTAGTAGTCAATGATGAGTGTTAAAACCACTGCGAGATACTATCTTTTAAATATCTAATTTATTATTATTTAAAAAAAAATGAGGATGCCAAGAAATAGGTAGATCCCTACAATTGCAGAGAGGTATATAATTTTGAGACACCTTCCCAGGAGGTAATTTGACAATACACCAAAAAGAATCTTCAACAGTTTGCATACTTAATAGTTCTATCTTTAGGAGTTCATCCTGTGAAAGATTTCACTTGTTTATCACAGCATTAATTATAATAACGAAAACCAACCACCATCTAAATGCCCAACAGTAGGAGCCTTGCTAACTAAATCATGGTATATCCATATCACAGATTTCTGTGTAGTCATTAAAAATGTGGTGTAAGGGCTGAGGATATAGTTCAGTGGTAGAGTACCTGCAGTTCAGTTCCTAGAACTGCAAAAGAAAAAAGGCAAGGGGGCAAAGAAATATAAGATTATTCGTTGCCACATTGTTCATAATAAAACAAGGAGGTCAGGCACTGTGGCTGACACCTGTAATGCCTGTAATCCCAGTGACTCGGGAGTCCAAGGCAGGAGGATTGCAAATTGAAGGCCAGCCTCATAATTTAAAGAAACCCTGTCTCAAAATAAAAAGGACTGGGCATGTAGCCCAGGGGTAAAGCTCCACTGGGTTCAATCTTCAGTTCAAAAAAGAAAGAAATTTTCTAAAAATAAAAATAACAAAACAAAGAAAACAACACACAAAAAGTACATCCATAGACTTAAAGCTCTTTACAAATATGAATGAACCCTTAAGATTATGTGTCAAGGCTGAGTGTTGTGGCACATGCCTGTAATTCCAGCTACTCAGAGGCTTAGGCAGGAGGATAGCAAGTTCTAGGTCAGCCTTGGCAACTTAGCAAAACCCTATCTCTAAATAAAAAATAAAAAAGGGCTGAGGATATAACTCAGTGGTAGAATGCCCCTGGATTCCATTTCCAGTACAGAAAAAAAAAGAAAAAAAAAAAAAAAAAAAAAAAAAAAAGGGATTGTCAAGTGGAAAGAGTGAAAAGAAAGCTAAGCACAAACAGTTATGTGTATGCTACAATTTGGGTAAAATAAAAGGAATAGAGATGTGTACAGCATATACCTATGGAAGATTGCACAAGAAACTGATGGCCTGTCTCCAAAAAGAGGAACTGAGTATTTGAGGAACAGGAAAAAAAATGAAGAATGTGAATATATATATACTGAAAAGATTTTTTTAAATGTTTAAATTATGTCATAAAAAGTGGTTTTGATGAGTAAGCTTAAAGGGTGGGATATAAAACGTTTGTGTATAATATGACCAAGATTTTCTAAAAAGAAAATGTGTATATATGATTCTCAAGAAAAGACTGGAACGATATCCACCCAGAGAACAATAATGGTGAGATTATGGGTGATTTAGAGTCTTCGTGTTTTTCTTGAACTGCGTTTGCTAGATATTTGGCATGTTCATGTATTTTCCTTTTCTTAAAAAAAAAAAAAAAACATAAAATTTTTATTAGAATTTAAATTTGTAATGTCCAATCCTGAACTTTATTTCCTAAGAATTTACTGAAGTTGGACCCGGCTGACAGATATTTGACAGAACAGTGTTTGAATCACCCTACATTTCAAACCCAGAGACTTTTGGATCGATCCCCTTCAAGGTCAGCCAAAAGGAAACCTTATCATGTGGAAAGCAGCACGTTGTCTAATAGGTAAATATTCCCTTTTAAGGAAATACAGATGCAGTGTTGGTCTTACAAGTAGGTGGAGGAGGTGGCTGCTAAAATTATGCACTTAGAGAAAAGAAGGAAAGCCCTCTGTATTCAAAAATATCTTCCTTATGCTTATTACATGATTCAGAACTATAATTAAAGATTTGTGTGGGTCTTAAAGTCTTTCTTATCTTTAACAAGCATATTATGGAAATCTATACATTCTCTGGGAAAGGTAGCATTGAGTTAGCAACTCAGGGGGTTTCCAGCCTCAATATCTAGAAGATTCTGTATAAATAGCACCCAGGGGTAATACCTTGAGGAAGAAGGATGGGTTGGGGCACGAGGATTCCTGGAAGAAGAGGATGTCAAACATGGATGGGACCGTACCCTAGAATGATCTTTGCAACTGAACCAAGTAAACTGGCTCTTTAGAAGGGTCTTGTGTTTTTGTTCCTGTCTTTTAATTTTTGAAAAATTAATTTTTCATAAAAATAAGTGTATGGAAATAGAAAAGTCAGTGATTAAAAGTGATGCTTTTTAAATACAATTTTTCAAACACCACCCCCCCCCCGCCCCGGATTAGATCAGTCAGTTTGTCTTTCTAGACCTGATATTTCCCAATTCTGCTGCATTTGAAGGAGGAGAGAGAGGGTAGGCAAAGTCTCCCTGTCTTCCTTCATCTTCCAGAACCTGATCTTAGCATCTAGGATTAATAGATTATAAAAGATATAGCTTCCTTCATTTACTACTAGAAATAGATGCCCAGCATGTGCAGGGCCCTGGGTTTGGTCCCCAGCACCACAAAGGGAGAAAACAATAATTTTTAATGTGAGGCTTTAGAAGAAAAAAAAAAAAAAGCCTCCCCCCAGTTTTTCTTCCACATAGAGCATTTGTTTTTTATAGATTGGAATTTTGACAGCTCAAGATTTGGTACTTTAAGGTCTAGGAGGACAATCATAAATTGGTGATAACCATTTGTCCTTTGTTTGCTCTGCTTAAGTGCAATAGTGTGATTATATCTCAGAACTGTTTACTCTTCTTTAAATGACTGGTTTCAGTTGTTTCCCCTCACATCTTATAGACCATTCTTAGTTCGTTTGCTTGCTTCCATGCAATTTTATACACTAAGTAAGGAATAGTAGTCATCATCTGGTTGCTCCATTGCATTTGGCAGGTTCAGATTATTTCTGTGTCTCTGGGGTCACTCTCAATTCAGGTCCTTTTGTTTCCCTTCTACCTGAATTGTCTACAGTGTACATTTAAAATGAAAATTTCCCAATGATATAAAGTTCAGTAAACTGATGATAAATTTATGATTTGTGCCATAGACATTAGTAGTGTGACCATGCTTGGAAAGGGGGGGCCTGTGTTATTTGGCTTGTAGTGACTCACTTGAGAGAGTTCTTGGAGTTAACCTCAGTGGGGACCTGAGACTGTCCTTGGGAAACCTCTTTAAGGATCTCTGAAGGAAGATGTGTGGTGATAGTGTTATAGGAATGATGGAGTACCAGCACCCCAATGGAGTAGGTTCCTGCTCAGAAGGTGTGATCCACCTGAGAAAATGAAGTCTTAATCAGTTAAAGATTAGAGACAAAACCAAAAGTTAGATTTAAAAAGCAGAGTGCCTGATGGGTCTTCTAGCCCTGATAGGAACTGAAACTGAACAACTGAAAAAGGCCCATGCTTCAGCATGTCCATGCTCCTCTCTCACTGGTTCTGCTTTGCCAGTCTTCCCCTAATATTGTAGCTTTGTGCCTTTAGTGTTTCCTTTTAAAACTTATTTTACATAAATATATTAACCATCCATCCATCCATCTGTCCTGCCAACCATTTAAGAGCAGTTTATATATAAAATCTCCTTATGTGGTTGGCAGTTTAACACAGATTTTTTACAGTTGTGTGTCAAAGACATCTGTGGAATTTTCAAAGCTGTATTTCATTGTTATACTTTGGCAGAGCTCCAATTTGAAGATAATATGATGCCCTTTCTATATAGAAATTATGGTATGTACAAAGCTCAATGACTTCCAATTAATCCTGGGGCTTGAACATTCAGAATAACAGTTTAGACTCTGTACATTTACAGAAAATCTAAAACTTTGACAAATGTTTCTGCATTAACTTTATAGCTTTCCTTTTCATGTTAGAAATTGTATCTTATGGCCGGGTGCAATGGTGCATGCCTGTAATCCCAGTGGTTCAGGAGGCTGAGACAGGAGGATCGTGAGTTCAAATCCAGCTCAGCAAAAGTGTGATGCTAAGCAACTCAGTGAGATCCTGTCTCTAAATTTACAAATACAAAATAGGGCTGGGGCTGTGGCTCCATGGTTGAGTGCCCCTGAGTTCAATCCCTGGTACCCCTCCCCCCCCAAAAAATGTTGCTGTGAATATGTATAAGATCCCATTTAGGATTGTGCTCAACATCAGTAGCAATGATTCTAGCAGTTCCAGAAGCTAATAGAAGCTCTAGCAGCTGTTTTCACTATTCTCTGTCCCTTTCTGGTCCTTTTTTCTGCTTGAGACATTTCCCAATATCTGCATGTGTTATCTTTCTGCCATTACTCTCTCTAGGCCTGAAGAAGAAGGAGAGAAAATAGGGTTCCAAGGCCCAGTGACAGCCAGAGCTTGGCAGGGAGAGCTACCCTGTTGAAGCTGTCATCTGGAGGGAGGGACACAGCTAGGTTCTGAGTCAGGGCATCACTGCCAAGAAGGAGCAAGGAAGACCTCCCCTGGCCTCTTTCTCCTCTGGTCCAGTGATGCTTGAAACCCTGCTAAGCCTTACTGGAAGGTCACCAACTCACAAGCATGGGGAACACTGTCTGGGTCCAGGACCAGCCAGAGTAGTGGAGTAGTGGGAACTGGATAAATAATACATAACCAATACACTTAGATCTATTCATGAATGAGACTATCATTGTTGGGTTTTTTTAAAAGTCACTGAGATAATTTAGTTAGCAAGATGTATGTTGACAAACAACTAATGGTTTTAAAACCTGACACCTTTAGGATACAGAGTCTGTCCCCTTTATGGATCTGCAGATAGATTTTATTGACATCATTTAACAGAAAGTAAAACTTAACTCTCCCATCTTCCTGATTTCTTTCTAGGTCTTAGATTTGCCATTTGTTCAACTCAAATTTAAGTGTCCTTATTTAAAGCTGTGATTCTTGTGACGTTACTGGGAGAGATTAGTGAGTGCATTTAGGAGATGAACTTTCCATACTGTTACAGACTTGCTTAATATAAGATTTTTTTTAATGCTCTCAGGTAGATTTCTGGTGGAGAATACCATCTGAAAAATATGATAGGAAAAGGGCCCTTACATTTGATGCCTGAACATGCAGATTCTTACAGGGAAAATTAGAAGGCACAGTTTCACAGGTTAGCATTCTGTATTTAAAAGGGGGGAGGCTTTTCTTCTGATTATCATGTGATGGCAACAAAACTTTCCCAAATCAAACCATCTTTAGTAATAGTGATATTTACAACAGTTTCTGAATACATAGTAAAAAGGAAATTGTGTGACTCATTCATTTTGAAACATTCTAATCTATCACAAGCCCCTATCTGGTCCTTTAAAATAGTTACTTTAATAGATAAAACTGAATTTGCTATGTGTTACTTTCAGCTTTCAGATAGAGGTTAAGGTTCTCCTCTGTATTAATAGTTGTACTAAATTGTATCCTTTGGCAGTCAGTTAACACTTTCAGATTCCTAGGATCTGGTATAGGCTTCCTGTTGAGTGAACACAGAGGTGTCTGAACAGTTAGTGATGTGCTCCTGTTTAGTGTACGAGGAGATAGCCAAAGAGCCCCAAGTAATTGCCACTTCTCCAAAACATAGACATTGATCATCATCTTTTCCAACAAACCTCACTGGGCAGTTTACATTTCTCTTTAGAGTGCCATTTTCTTTTAATGAGTACATTGCTGGAATTCTCATTCTTCAACTCTACAGGCTAAAGACAAGAGACATTGGTGTCTGTGTGCTACGAGTACATATTTCTGAGGCAAGCTATGCTTTACAAAGAAAAATCAAGTTCAAAGAACATAGTAACCTTCAAATCTAAATGTTCTCTTCTGACATTCAAACAGATAAAAGAGAGATAGGGAGTCTTTCTGTATCTCAGCTCTCTTCTCCTTAGCAGATATTCTATAATGAACACTTATAGCAGCCAACAGAGTGAAAACATGTTTTTATCAGATTATCAGTTAGAAACTGTGTTGACGACAAGTTAGTCAAGCAGTTAAGGATACCCTAATAACTTCATCAGGACTAATGCTTTGTTGCAGAGTGACTTAGTATGAGGGACTTCTTATTGATAGGTTCCTTCTTATTGGTAGGCACATGTTTGAGAGAGTTAATGTTTTTAGTCACTGAGGTGTTTTAAGTGTGTGGGTATTTTTCTTTCTTTTTAATGTAATACTTTGTGTGTGCCTGCTATTGAAGGAAACCAATGTACCTCTTTTGTTTTTAACATAGAAACCAAGCCAGCAAAGGTGCTGCTTTACAGTCTCACCACAGATCCAACAGCAAGGACATTCAGAACTTAAGTGTGGGTCTGCCCCGGGCTGACGAAGGCCTTCCTGCCAACGAAAGCTTCCTGAATGGAAACCTTGCTGGAGCTACTCTTAGTCCGATGCACACCAAAACCTACCAAGCAAGCACCCAGCCTGGGTCCGCCAGCAAAGATCTCACCAACAACAACATACCACATCTTCTCAGTCCAAAAGAAGCCAAGTCCAAGACAGAGTTTGACTTTAATATTGACCCAAAGCCTTCAGAAGGCCCAGGCACAAAGTACCTCAAGTCCAGCAGCAGATCTCAGCAGAACCGGCATTCATTCATGGAAAGTTCTCAGAGCAAAGCCGGGACACTGCAGCCCAGTGAAAAGCAGAGTCGGCACAGCTACATTGACACCATTCCCCAGTCCTCCAGGAGTCCCTCCTACAGGACCAAGGCCAAAAGCCATGGGGCATTGAGTGACTCCAAGTCTGTGAGCAACCTTTCTGAAACCAGGGCCCAAATCACAGATACCAGTACCAGTAGGTACTTCCCATCCAGCTGCTTGGACTTGAACTCTCCCACCAGCCCAACCCCCACCAGGCACAGTGACACAAGAACTTTACTCAGCCCTTCAGGGAGAAATAATCGAAATGAGGGCACTCTGGACTCACGCAGAACCACAACGAGGCATTCCAAAACGATGGAGGAATTGAAGCTGCCTGAACACATGGACAGCAGCCATTCCCATTCACTGTCTGCACCTCATGAGTCCTTCTCTTATGGGCTAGGCTATACCAGCCCCTTCTCCTCTCAGCAACGTCCTCACAGGCATTCCATGTATGTGACCCGGGACAAAGTGAGAGCCAAAGGCTTGGACGGAAGCTTGAGCATAGGGCAAGGGATGGCGGCCAGAGCCAACAGCCTGCAACTCTTATCACCCCAGGTACAGCTCAGCACCTTGACCCAGTCTGGTGGGCTCGTCACGGATGGGAAGGGGGTACAGGGGTTGCTTTCAGGGTCAGTCTGTGATTTTGCCTACTGCAGGAGGCCATACTTTCTTTGGTAGAGTGAATGGGACTGTTCTGTTAAAAAAATACATTATTTAAATCAACTGTTGAGTACTCAAAAGAACGCAGAAGTTTGTTTTTAGTAATTGGTTTCTTTTCTTAAATGTTCCCTTCTGGCATATTTTGTTGAGAGAATCCTATTTTGATTTATGACAGAACTTATCAGCTATATGGGTTAGCTTTTAGTTTTCTCAAAATTCATTGTGAATGCATGGGTATTTTCTCTAATCTCTCCAAACCACATTTGCTTAAATCAAACCTTTTTTCTAAGACCTTCTTCAATATCTTCACTGAATTTAAAAGTTTTTAATTTATTCAGAACTACAGATAAATTTAACTTCAGGCCAGGATAAATGTTAATTTTCAGTCTTTTTGGATTGTTTTTAAATCTTCAGGCAGTATTTTCAGCATAATGCTTCTTCCATCTTGTTGATTATCAGACTCTAGAACTGAGACTAACCTGCTTAAAGAAGTAGCATTCTTACAATAGAACACATTTTTAAATCATATTTTCACGATGTCATGTATAAAGCACTGTGCCCAGTGCCTGGCACAGAGTGTCTAACAAATTTTAGTCATTCCTGCTGCTACTGTGATGGCGGGAGCTGTTACTTCGACAGTGAACCTTATCTCTGTGCTGGGTGTTCTCAGGCATTCCAGAGAGTCCCAAATAGAGTTCTTGCCCTTGAGAAACTAACTTCTCCCAGGGAAGATTAAATTATACATGTTAACAATGAAATAATTAAGGCCTACATTCACATGGCACTGGCTAGGAATAGGAATTGAAAGCACGGAAAGATCGCTGTGAGCAGCAGCAGTCAGAAAATGCCTTCAGGGGCAGTCTTGCTCTGGGTAAGGATACAGACAAGTGGTGAATGGCTGAAAAGTGAATATATGCTCAGGCATCATGCGAGGCCTTAGTTAAAAAGATGAGAATGGCAGGGTTGCTGTCCTCTTAGAATATGGGGACTGGCAGGGAACACTTGCCAGTAGATCAGTCATTCTCATGCTGTGGGGTCGAGTTCCAGCTGCTGTACCAGAGACACACATGTGGGCCAAAGGGAGAGGGAGCAACATGGCAGGGCAGTGGGAGGCTCCCCAAGGAGGCAGCATCTGAGCAGAGTTCTCCTGGAGGGTGAGGATTTCACTTGGGGATGAAAGTGACAGCAACAGCAGGAAAGGGACTTGAAAGAAGGGAAGAAAAAACATTCCAAGGAGACAGAGGGTGATAGAGACCCGACATGACATGGTGTGCTCCAGGGATTGCAACTGACTTCATGTTCTTAGAGGTGAAAGTGCAAGAATTGGAGTGACTTTCGCAGTCATGCACACATAAGGAGTGTGTTCAGGATTGAGGGAATGCCAGTGGGAAAGCAGAGTGGATCTTAATAACTGCTCAGAAGTAGAAACAACTGAACTTTCAAGTTGCAGGGTCGAATGTAGGGAAAGGGAAGCTTGAAGGTTTCTTTTGTAGGAGCTCCTTTTCAGAGTGGGAAAGGGGATTTTTGAAGCCCCTTAAGTCACTCCCTTCATCTCACAGATGAGTGGTTTGCCTGAGTTTACCCAACTAGTTCAAGATGGAACTGGGATTCTGAGACAGTCTCCAGGTGCCCAGATGTGCGCTAAGAAGCTGGAAAGGCCAGCTGAGGGGAGGGCACGTTTGCAGAGGCTGTAAGTGGAGTTACAGGAATGGTCAGAGAAGTCCCTGAGGAGTTACTATAGAGAAAAGAGAATCTCAAGAACCTAGAAAGATCTCTAGGACCCAGCAGCCGCCCGTAGACATGAGACGGAGGTCAAAACCAGGTAAAGTGTACTGGCATTAAGCATAGAGTCAGAGAAGTAAGAAAAAGAAAAGATGGTTTCACTTGGAAAAAGGACAAATGACTGGCTCTCTGAGAATTCAGAGAAAGGATTTTTGTGAACTTGGTGGTCATAAGCTAATGATAAGCACTTACTGTGGGCTAAGTACAGATCCAACTGTTACTTAAGTCCTGTTCAGGAGGTACAGAGCCAAGCTGCAAGAAAGTACACATTTAAAGGAGCAAAGGTGGCAGAAGGCTTGAAAGGTAATGAAGGCTGTGAGTAAATCACAGGAATCATTCTCATGCAAAGTGTTGTGACCACCTTCAAAAGCACTAGGGGCTCTTGCTGAGTTTAGGTTAGACATAAATAGTTTTCTAAAATACTTTTCTAGAGGCCCTTGTCAACAGCACAGGTGGTAAAAGTCAAATGAGATTTTGTTACAAAGCAGAAAAAAGAAAGACAGCACTGGGGAAATTCTTGCCCAGAATCCTCCAAATACACCAGAAAGTGAGGAGCAGGAAAACAGAATCATATTTTAAATAAAACATTTTTTATATCTCACCTAGACTTGAGCTAACACTCTTTCTATGCCTTAATATACACCTACACGGTGCAACTAACTCCTCCTAATGACTTGGTAATTGCATTCCTTAATCATTTTTTCTGAGGTGTAGAAAATGTGAAATTTTTCCCCCTTGGGCACCGTTGTAGACCAAGTACTGTGCTGAGGTTATGACTCATTTTCTTGAGAAAGCTAGGTAGTAATAGCCTCTCTGTAGAGGAGCACTGTCATGATTATGACTGAGAAATGCAGAGAACCTAAGTGCTATTATCCTGGAGATGAGAAGAGAATTTAAAGCACAGAGACTATACGATTTAGAGACTTTTAAGACAAAAATGATTAAGAGGACTTATTCCTTGATTCATTCAAGAAGCATTTATTTTCATCTGAATTGGCTATATGAGTCCTTTCTGAAAAATAATTTTGGTTCTGGACAGTTCTTTTAGAGAACTCAGCCTAAAATCAGCTAGAGGACTTTTGGATTGAATAATAGACTCTAACCAGAATGCTACTCAGAACCATGACGTCTAGATATTAGACAGATTTTTTTTGTTTTTAATAATTAATTGAACTATTTTCAGATTAATTTATTCCTTACTTGTCTTGACTTTAATGAGAATTTCGCTTTCCATCTGTTGAAATGTGTTCAGCTTATTTTACATTCATCAGATGATTCACTTTTGCCTGGGACAACTTATGTTTTAGCCAACTTTTTTTTTTTTTTTTTTTTTTTTTTTTTTAATTTTAGCTGGTTAAGGTACTAGTCTGGGTGCAGTATCACACATTTGCAATTCCATCTACCTGGGAGACTGAGGCAGGAGGATTACGAATTCAAAACCAGCCTGGACATCTTAGCAAGACCCTGTTTCAAAAAATAAAAAGGGCCGAGGATGTAGCTCAGTGGTGCGGCACCCCTGGATTCAGTCCCCAGTTTACTACATAAAGACCATGATGATTTTCATCCCTAAGAATAGGATGTTCTTATAAATCTTTTTGAATTTGACTTCCAGCCTGGAGAACAGCTGCCTCCAGAGATGACTGTGGCGAGACCTTCTGTTAAAGAGTCCTCCAGAGAAGGCACCTCTTCATTCCACACTCGTCAAAAGTCCGAGGTCTGACTCCTTAGAGTTACTACATTTTACTATAAGATGGTCCGTACAGATTGTTCCCTCAACATCATTGTAGCCTAGCTAGTAAACTTTATTCATACCCAACCTCCCGCACATAAGTTAGACTGGCTTCTAAAGGAAGTCTTTTCCTCATGGTATTGTCTTGAGTTTTCTTTTAAAAAGATTGTGGAGTAAATTATAGATTGATTGGGCTCTGCTCTGACCTCAGAGGTGGTACTGTCATCAGTCTGTGGTTTAACTTCTGTAAACTCGTTTCCTGCCTCAGGGTGGAGCATATCATGACCCACACTCTGATGATGGCACAGCCCCCAAAGAAAACAGACATCTGTACAATGATCCTGTCCCCAGAAGAGTTGGCAGCTTTTATAGAGGTAAGCCACCCCCAGCATTAACCAGGGTCCTCCTCTCCTCTCCTCTCCTCTCTGAGGCGTCCATCTCTAGCCCAAGCCCTGCACTACATTTCCCCACCCCAACTGACTTCACACTTACAGCATTCTTGTCTGTACTGTCACCTCTAGCAGTTCTCTGCCGCTGGTCACTCTGTCTTCGTTCAGGTCCTCCTAGCTTCTGCCTTTTGGCTTTTGAAGTAGTAGTTTCCTAACCTCCTTGTCTCCAAGGTACCCATCAAAATAGTCCCTGGAATGATCCTTCTGAATGTGAAGTTGCATTCTGACCATACCACTCATGCATTCCATTAAGTCATAAAATACTTATGAATGTCACCTGTGTACCTGGTACTATTCTAGCTTAGAACAAACATGTCAGTGGGCAAGATAGCTAAAGACCTCCTCCCTGGTGGAACTCACATTCTTAGGAGGAGAAATTGCCAGTAAATGTAGTAATCCTGTAGGGCAAGGATTAGTAATAGTGCTCCATGGGGGGAAAATAGAGTAAAGCAACCCATTGCCCCCCACCGCCCCACCTCAAAACCATAGTTCTCACCTGTTGAAGGGCCCTCAATGGCTTTCCATTGGCATCAGGATGAAATCTGAATTCTCTAAGATGACATTCCAGATTGTCCATGGTCTGGCCCTTGCCGTCCCCTGCATCTGCCCCCATCCCACCTCACTGCCAAGTCTGTTTGGTACCCAGCCTGTGGGATTCACATAGGCCATGCCCTTTAATGGCCTGAAATGCACTCCTCTTCCCTTGCTTGGCAGCTTGTTTCTGTCTTTTTCTTTACAGTCCTCTTTGTGTGAGGTCTTCCCTGCCCACCCTAGATGAAAGTATTTCCTCCTTTGTCCTACTCCCTACTCCCAGTACCTTGTCTAAGCCTCTTATACAATGCAGACCACATTGTACTCATTCTCTGTCTGCATTTCTCTCACAAGGTTGTAAGCCCCTCAGAGATGCTGAGTTCTTGGACTGGGGATGTAGCTCATTGATAGAGCACTCACCTAGAGTATGAGAGGCCTGGGTTCAATCCCCAGTACTGAAAAAAAAAAAATCTGATTTCTCTTCATCTATTCTTCTTTTGATTAGCACACTGACAAGGTACAGTTTCATAAATATTTATTGATTGAAATAAAGAAAAATTTCAAGTGTATTTGCACAGTCTTAAAAATGTGATATTTAGGACTGGGGTTGTGGCTCAGTGATAGAGTGCTCGCCTACCATGTGTGAGGCCCTGGGTTCAATCCTCAGCACCACATAAAAATAAAATAAAGGTATTGTGTCCACCTACAACTAAATATATGTGTATGTATATATATATATATATATATATATATATATATAAAAGTGATATTTAACAGATGACTGAAATGTGCTTCTGGGGTTATATGAACTTAGGGGACATTGACAGATACAGGCAAACCCCTTGGAGTGGTAACTATGAAAGTCTTGAAACCCCATGGTGAAGAAATGGACAGCAAACCCACAGATAGGAGGCTCTGCCTTGCAAAGCCTTTAAGAGTCACCACAGCCTTCGGCAGTGAGCTCCCATGCCTGACTTCCTGCTGTTTTTATTGTTTTAGGAAGACAGCTGGAAAGAGGCCAGAATTGGGGGCAGTGGGGAACATGGGGAACTAACTGGTTATTTTAATTAGGAATCCAAGCTAAATAAATACACAGAAGTGTTATTCAAGAGTAAATATGTGTTGAATGGTTACGCTACTCTTTACCCTCCCAGTTCCACCTTTGGAAAAATTGTAAGGCATTGGAATATGCCTTTTAATGCTTCCCCCACCATCCCCCACATACACGCACCACAATTACTTTAGAATCTTATAGGATAAAACTTTTAATTCTGATTAAAGTTAATTAAAACAAAATTTTATAGTACACATGAGCAAAAACTTTTTTCTATCAGTATGGTTTTATTTCCAAAATGTATCATACACATGATATTTCTGTAGATGTCCAGAGAAGATACTTTAATATAAAATATTAATGAAGTTTTTAATTAATGAATTAGTTCTTAACTTATGGAAACACAGTTTTATCTTGATGGCAAATGGATTAAATTGGTTAACATCAGAGAAACATCTCATTTGTCTACCTCATAATTCACTTCAGGGTTTGGCAAGTAGTACATTTTAATTTTTTAAAGATCAAAAATAACTGGACACAGTGGCATACACCCGGATCCCAGCTACTCAGGAAGCTAAGGCGGGAGGATCTCAAATTTGAGGATCACCTCAGCAATTCAGGGAGACCATCCCCCACTCCATGTGTCTCAAAATAAAATAAGGGTTTAGGCATGTAGCTTAGTGGTAGAGCACTTTAAGGTCCTAGGTTCAATTCCTAGTACCACCAAAAAAAAAAAAAAAAAATGTTCAGAAATAGATAAAAGAAAAAAGTTCAACTAAATGACAGATGTTTCCAGAATACCTCTTGTTTTCATTCCTACTAGTCAAGAGTCAAGTGAAGTGGTATCACTTATCTTGATATACGTCCTATATATTACTTTTACAAAGAAATTTACAGTATATTTTGATTTATGACCAAGCTTAGAAATTGATAGAAAAAAATTAGTAACTCTCCCCTCCCCAAAGGTAGAAAAGTATTTACTTACCTACATTACAGTTTATTTTTCTGTTCATTCTTGAAATGAGAATGTAGAGAAAAATAATATTTTTGTGCACTAACCAAATTTCTTTGTAATTTAGCTTAAAAATATACGAATGACACTGCCTTCCAAATGGCGAGGCTTAAACTGGAGTTTGTATTTTTTAGCACAAATTACTTTGGACTAAGAACTAGGTTTTGCATAGTTGGGTCTATGATAAGAAAACCGTAACTTGAAAGAATGTTACAGCAGTGGGTTGGGGGCTATTATTCATACTTTAAAATATCCTATATCAGTTGAAAGATCAGATTTCTGTTTTGAAGTACATATTGCCTGGTGTTAACTGACCCTTGCAGGTTAGTGTTGTAAGCAGTGAGGTAGGGAGGATGTTCCCTGCAATGCCTCCAACCTTAGAAAACATGAAAGTTTTGCAAAAGGCAGATGAGGACTTTTACTCATCTGTTTGTTTAGTTAAATTTGTTTATGTCCATGAAAATGCAAAAAATGACATGAGAACTGCTTTGACCAAGAGTACATCTGCCCATCAGTGGCTTACTTTTTCTTCATTCAGTGCCATCTCCACGACCAGACAATTCTTTCCATGAAAATAATGTGTCAACCAGAGTTTCTTCCCTACCATCTGAAAGCAGTTCTGGAACCAATCACTCAAAAAGACAACCAGCATTTGATCCATGGTGAGTGTTTTGTTTTTGCTCTTCTTTTTTCAAATTGTAGATTTGAGAATGCAAAGAAATTCTGGACAAACTTTAGCATTATTTCTCCTGCTAGGCCTTTCTCTCTCAAGAAATTTTTAGATAAGGAAGACATAATTTGTCATTATCTTTTTTTTTTAAGTTCAACTTTTATATTAAATATCATTTAAAAGAAAAAACTCATACATTAACTCATATATCAATAAATATCTGATAAGTCTTCTATTGTATTCTTTGTGACGGAATGATGGTATTTGTTGTTTTCCTTTATTGACATCAAACCCATACTGACACTTTGCTTTGCAGTTCATGTGCATTGTCTCAGTCCATTCTCACAACTGCCCATTTAAGTAGGGCTTACTCCCATTTTATAGAAATTGAAACTTGGAAGTCAGGGAGCTCACCTGATGCTGGACAGCCAGTTGCATGGAGGAGGGAGCCTGAATTCAGACCTAAATGGGTTCTGACTCCAAAGCTTGTAGTTTTTGCCTTTGTACCATTCATTCATGATAAAAAAGAAGTAAGGGAACAGCCCTCCATGCTACCCTAAAAGTATAATGGTAGTCAGAGGTTCAAATATTGCGGCAGGTTTTCTTATCCTTTTTCTTTTTGTGTCATATGTAGTAGAGTCCTAACATTAGTGACTAAAACTTAAACTTGAAATAAGATATCTTGATTGATGTCAGCTTCTAACCCTGTAACTTTATCTACCCCTCAGTTTCCTTATCTATAAGATAGGGCTAAGCATAGGCACTTCCCAGGCTGGGGATATAGCTCAGTGGAAGAGCACAGTGCTCAGCATGCACAAGGCCCTGGGTTCGATCCCCAGCACTGCAGGGTTTAAAAAAAAAAAAAAGACTTCCCTCACCTCATAGGGTTCATGTGATAATTAAATGAGATAACACATAAAATTACCTAGAACAGTGCCTGGCACCTTACAGTTTCCTTAATGTTAGTGGCTGTGGTTATTATGCTTAATATCTTATAGCTTTACTCTTATTGTTTCCCCTCCACCTAACTTTGCCAATAAACCTTTGTGCATTTTGCCTCTTTGTGACTGTTTTTTGCTCCCTGGTGTGTAGAGGAGATGCACTGTACATTAACCCAAGAGCACAGGTACCAATGTTGACCATTCTCAGGTGTAGCTTTGATGAACCCTGAAAATACTAAAAATAATATAAAGTGTGAGAATACATTAACAGGGTTGGAAGGAATTAGGTTTTTGTTGTTGTTGTTGTTTGTTTTTGTTTTTGTTTTTTGTTGGGGATTGAACCCAGGGCCTTGTGCATGCGAGGCAAACACTCTACCAATGAGCTATATCCCCAGCCCAGGATTGGGGTTTTTTTGGTCAATGAAGTGGTGACGATTTAAGAGACTCAGTTGTTGAGCATGGTGGCACACACCTATAATCCTAGCAACTTGGGAGGCTGGGGTAGAAGCATCACAAGTTCAAAACCAACCTCAGCAACTTAGCAAGACCCTAAGAAACTTAGCAGGACCCTGTCCTAAAATTAAAAAAAAATAAGTAAAAAGGATTGAAGATGTAGCTCAGTGGTAAAGCCCCCCCTGGGGTTCAATCCAGGTGCCAAAAAAAAAAAAGAGAGAGAGAGAGAGAGAGAATAAGTTACAGATTACCATGGTCATGTGAAAGTTAGGTAAGTCAGATCAAAATTAAATTCAGGGGCTGGGGTTGTAGCTCAGTGATAGAGTACTTGCCTAGCACTGCTTTCCATACTCAGCACCACATAAAAATAAATAGAATACAGATGTTGTGTCCATCTACAACTAAAGAAAAATATTTAAAAAATTTAAATCCAAATGTGTGATATTCAGTAACATATTATTGCTGTCTTTTTCCTGGTTTTTGTTTTTTAGGAGGTGGTTTGGTTTGGTTTGGTTTGGTTTGGTTTGGTTTGGTTTGGTTTGGTTTGGTTTGGTTTGGTGCTAGGATGAACCCAGGACCTGGCATATGCTGAGTACACGCTCTACCACTGCGCTACTCCTCTAGCTCCTTATTTCTGTCTTTTTGATAATCCATTTGAGTAGAACTTTAGATATGGATATATGTAGAAACCTGATATCAGTTGTTTTAAGAGAATCAGGGACACAATTGGAACACTGAACTCTAGCCAAGTCTTCATTGAATCCTCCTTGCTCTGATATTGCTGTTTTGAGGCTTGAGAGGGTTTCAGCATTGCAGCAGTAAATTGGCTTTCTTCTTTTGTACCCTGCTCCACCCTGACCCCTCCTGATGATGCTGATACGACACATCTCCTTCATATATCTTATTTGGTCCAGTCATCAATTAAACTTGATTCATCTTGACTTTTTTTTCCTGAAAAAGATCTGTATTTGATTTACCATATTCTTTATATTTGAGAGAAATGGACATTTACTAACTTATGAAAACATAAAAGAGCCTCATTAGGGCAACTTATGAATTGCTGTTCCTAAATTATCATGTAACCTAAGGGCAGTCTGTTTCTCCTGGATAATAGTACTTTAAATTTCTTTGGGGAAGAGAATATTTGTGCAGGGTACACATGGCCTGCAATGAAAAAAATGAAGCTACTATGTCATATTTTCGAAACAACAAATAGCTATTGTGGTATAATACCCAGAGCTGCTATTCTGGCCATCTCAGCTGCCTCAAACTCACTTAAGAACTGAGAGATGAGCCAGGATATCTCAGAACAAGAAAAAGAGAGTTCCTGCAGCCAGATTCATCATCTTTACTAATAGGATAACACCTATACCCTTGCTTGGAGCTTGTTTATTTGTCTTGTATGCCTAGTTCTAGCAGTTGGCACTGAGGTTGTCAGGACAAAAATGCAGTGTGCAGAAGAAGAAGCATCAAGAACAGTAGGTATGGAGAAAAGCAGGTGTTTCGTCTTTTTGCAGGCCCCCAGTGATAAAATTATGCACATCATAGATATCCACTTAGAATGTCTGTTTATAAAATAGGTGTTTAAAAAGATGAATTATATAAATGTGTTTAGAAAGACTGCCATCAAAATTTGGGTAAATGACACTTTAAACAGTAAATTAAATTAATTTGAAGTCCCACTATTTAAGTGAAGAATTGCTGTTAATATACTTACATAATCCCAGACTTTTTTTTTTCATATAAAGTTATGGATATATTATATCTATTATAGCTTATCACCCTAGCTTTAAGAATTACTCCTGTTGGGGCCTGGGGATGTAGCTCAGTTCGTAGAGTGCTTGCCTCACAAGCACAAGGCCCTGGATTCAATCCCTAGCACTGTAAAAAAAAAAAAAAAAAAAAAAAAAAAAAAAAAAAAAAGAATTACTGCTGTAGAATCATTCACCATCTCTCTCTCCTCTCACACATTAGCTGACCACCCTATTCACACTGCCAGTGGAGGGGAGGAAGCAGGAAAAGAATCAGAGTAATGCCTCTCACCTCTTCAATTCACCTTCCATGCTGCTCCCAGAAGGATTATACTAAAGCCCTTGTGGCTGACCCCACTGCCTGATCTCCATTCCATCCCCTTTCCCTGTGAGTCTGGGAGCAGCTTAAATGAGGTCAGGCTCCTTTTTGATTGATCTGTGTCTCTGACACCTAACACAGGGCCTAGCACATAAAAAGTACTTAGTAAATGTTGGCTGACTTTGATTAAGTGGGTTTTGGTTTTCATTCCTCCCTTTGGAATTTCCTCTTTCTCCTTGACTGATTATGGAAATGGCTGTTGTGTTAGATGACATTGGAGTCACATGACTGTAAAGGAAATCGCCTTTTTACCTTTTGTTCACCCCCAACACACACACACACACACACACACCTATGCACTGTTGTTTCTGGAGCTGCTGCCCCCAATAATGTGTCAAGTGCCTGGAGGGGTGGTCTTTCTCAAAGCTTCCATCCCTGAGATTTTTTTTTTTTTTTTTTTTTTTTTTTTTTTTTGCAGTGCTGGGGATTGAACCCAGGACCTTGTGCTTGCAAGGCAAGCACTCTCCCAGCTGAGCTATCTCCCCAGCCCCATCCCTGAGATTTATGCCACTCTTCTTTGCACTAGTTAGCATGAAACTGCCGACTGTACCGTGGAATCACAGGGACCACAAAGCATAGATGAGGGAAATGGCCGGCCAGACTCTTGCCTGTTTGACTCATTACCACCTGTCCATGTTCAAGACTCCTTTTTCATCCTTAGTACACCATACAGCTTTTCAACTGCCTGTATTCTAGGCATCTGCTCTCTGTCCGTCCCTCCTGCTCTCCCTGTATCTGCCTGCCTCTCTCTCTCTCTCTCTCTCTCTCTCTCTCTCTCTCTCTCTCTCTCTCTCTCTCTCTCTCTCTGGCTTTTCTCCTTTCTGTTGCTCTGTGAATTCTCTGGGTATGTACATTTGGTGTAGTTTCCCCCTGGATTTGTTTTTTTTTTTTTTTTTTTTCCTCACCATCTTCAGTCTTTTGTGATGCAAACATACTCATGTTTCAATCCTGGCTTTCATCTAGTTCAAGGGTAATTTATTTCCTTTTTTCTTTTGGCCTCTGGGATCTTCCACAGCCTAGATCAGAGCCCCACCACCTACTCAGCTTCAGCTCAGAACTGTTTTCATCCTCATTCCTCCTACCACGCATGGACTGTAGTTTACCCAGCACCCTCTGAAGAGACCTTACAGAGAGGGTCTTTGATCCGTCTACGCCATATTTTGGGGACTCAACTCTGCAACACCTAACTGCAGACTCTGAGCTGTTTCCTCCCCACTCCTCCTCTTTCATTACCTTCCCTTCTTCAACCTCTTCCTTTCATCCTGAAAGATTGTCTTTCCAGGAAAAATCCTGCTCCTCCTAGGACTGATGTCTCAGCCTTCCTTTCTTTCCTGCCAAAATTAATATTTTTAGAGTAATTCCTGTTCCCCTGCCGAAATTGCATTCATGTTGAGATTGTTTTCCCCTATAGTACTACACTGCATCTAAAGAATCTTTAACTTAGGGCTGGGGATGTGACTCAGTGGTGGAATGCCCCTGAGTTCAATCCCTGGTACCCCCCCCCCCCCCAAAAATCATTAATTTTCCACCAGTCCATTTCCCATTCTTGCTCATTTCATCATGTCTGAACTTTTCTTTTTGGGAGGCAGTGGGCAGGGCGGGGGAAGGGGTATAGAGATAGATCCCAGGGGTGCTCTACCTGCGGAGCTACATCCCAGCCTTGTTTATTTTGAGACAGGATTATGCTAAATTGAGGCTGGCCTCAAGCTTGGAATTCTCCTTCTGTAGCCTCCCAAGTTGCTGGGATTACTGGCATCCACCACGACATCTGGCTATGTCAAAAGTTTTCTGGCTGTTGTTCCTGGTTCAAGTGTCATGGTTTGTTGAACAGCAAAACTTTTATTTCACAACTTGGAACTCTCAGTGATGTTTAAAATTGAAAATCCAAATGAGTTTCTGGAACACTTGGGCCTACATACCAGTTTTTACTTCTTGACCATTCCCATTAAATTTTAGACTAAATGCTTAAGAAGAAATGGTCACTGTGCCACCAGGCAGTCACTTTTTTAATGATTCTTCCACTCTTGATTTTAGAAAATAGCTTATAAAAGAAATCCAATCATTTGAAAAAAAGGCTTTGCACAGTCATATAGTTATTGAAATTTTAAGTAGGGTCCATGGACTGTGAGTTTTTCAAGAGTAACTCTAGTCAAGTTTCTTTTTAAAGAGTATAAGTTAAATTAAGTAATATAAGTCCTGTTTCAACATAAAAGTATAGGCATCTTTTTTGAGGCCAGGGTGTTATCTTTTAATATCTTCTATTTTTATTAAAATACCTGGTGTTATCTGTGGCATTAAACTTAATATCAGCATTTTCAGTTAGAAGCTTTTTCTTTCGATGAATACTTTGTGTTAAAGCATTCATCTCATCTACATTTTTAAGTATTCTTATTTAGTTTTAATAAATGGATAAAAGGTTTAATACACAGGAATTTTCCAGTGTCAGGCCACTTTTTATTTGTAATGTTTCTGTAGCTGCATTGATTTTTATGTTCAATATCTTGGCAAGCTGCTAATAATAAATGTATTGAGCTGATTTTTTTAAAGGTAAATAGAAAAATGAAGGTATTAAAAATGTTTCTGCTCTTTCCCTTGGAGGTTTGCCAGAAAAGCATCCTCTAAGCTGTGCACTTTTCAGAATCTCTAATTCTGAGGCTTTCAGCAGCATGAAAATGGTCCAGCAGCCTAGTTACAGATCATTTGTAATAGTGTCCAAATTGCTAGTGTGAGTGAGCCTGTGCTGAAAAATAACCATTAACTCTGGTTGATTAGATTCAGTTCCTCCTGTGCTTTTTTCGAGGACCTTTACCTGTGTGCATGATTCTCCATGGCTGTTTGCACCTGGTGTCATGCATTTTCAGTCTTCATTATGCTGGTCACACAGTGGCAAGAGAATGATTGAAAGATCAATATGATAAAAATGTCTTCTCCTTTAGGAAAAGTCCCGAAAATATTAGTCATTCTGATCAACTCAAGGAAAAGGAGAAGCAAGGCTTTTTCAGGTCAATGAAAAAGAAAAAGAAGAAATCTCAAACAGTAAGTAGATAGCCAATTTCTATGTCTAATGGCATGGGTTTCTGCATTATTCTGTGGGTATTTTACACTCTATATGTGGCAATCAAAGTTAATTTCTTGCTGAGACTTGACATGCGTACACTGTAGATGTCTCTTCTTGAAATTCTATACAACTGTTCTCTCACAAAGTCTTTTCTAGATTCAGCAGAATCTTTAGAGTAGAAGAAATTTAATTTGGATGAGAGAGAACACTTTAAGTCTCTCTCAATAAACTTCTTATCCATGTGGATTTATATTCCTATAAAAACTATGGAGATGTAGAATTTGTTTCTCTCTGGGGGCATAAAGATATGTGAAATCCTAGGAAACAGTTTTGATTTACATTTGAATCTTGAAATTCATAACTATCATTCCTTATCCTCCTGGCTGGTTGTAGAATTCCCATGTTGACAAGTATATTTCTATGCTGTACAGTCACAGAGAGAAGATCACATCTGATGTTTCAGAGCTTCCTTTAGTACATAGATATGTTTCCCCTGCAATAGCACTGCAAAATGGGCTGCACCTTAGCTCCTGGGAGCCCTCAGCCTGAACAAAAGACCGGCTCCACAGACTGAGTATATCACTTCACTGAGATACCCAAGTGGCAATTCTGCTGGCTAGAGACTTGAGAAAATGTGGGGAAACCAGGCCTCCAGGACAGCAACAAGGGTGGTTCTTCACCCATATGAGACCTGCTTCCCCCTTAAATTCTTGACACCTTCAAAATTAGATGAGTTAGCCATTTTAAATGGTTTTGTTTATAGTTGTACTTCATATATGATATGCTCTCATTTACTAGAAGAGGAAAATTGCCTAATCCAAATGGCCTGTTTGAATGGACTTCCTTGATTTCATCTGTAAGATGAATAGATTAGACTCAGTGTTTTTGAGGCCCTTTCCATTATGAAAATTCTAGGATTGTGACTCAATGGTAAGTAAAGATGAGATAGGTGATAGTAGCAAAATATATAACCTAAAATAAGGATTTTTGTTTCATAGATGTTCTAGAAATGTTAACAAAGACCTTTCTTAGATTACTTTTCTAGACCATTCTTTCACTTGCTTGCTTATCAAATTTATGTATTTCATGATAAAATATGACCTTATTAGAGAAAATGTACAAAAAAGAAAAAGGTTATTTTTAATCTTACCCTCTTACCACACTAGTATTAAGATTTTGATATATTTCCTCCTAGCATTTTAGCCTATGCATATGTTTGTGGAAGAAAAGGGGGTGGGGTGTGCTTTAAGTTTGTTTTAAATAATAGTAATAATTCTAGTATAATTTTATACTCTGGCTTTTTACAGTATATCTATCTGTATCTATATATACACAATATGTATGCTGCTTCACAAACCTATGTTATCTTCAATTTAATGCCTGCATAATATTCCTGAAATGTTTGTTTGAATTTTAAAAAAAATTATACCTACCTTTATCTCTAACTTAAGTTTACCTAAAGTGAAAAGTCAAATCAAAATGCCACAGTTGGGCACAGTGGCACACACCTGTAATCAAAGTGACTCAGGAGGCTAAAGCAGAAGGATCGTAAGTTCCAGGCCAGCCTTGGCAACTTAGTGAGACCTTATCCCAAAATAAGAATATAAAAAGGACTGGGATGTAACTCAGTAATATAGTTCCCTAGTTAAATTCCCCAGTACTATAAAAAAGAAAAAATGCCACTCAGTCAGATATTACTTACACTTGTTACTGAGAATGGATGAACACATAGACCTACATTAGCCTAAGGATGCTTAAAATATTTAAAGTGCTAAAAAAAAGAAAGTAAAACATTTACCATTGTCTATAGAACATATTTATCATGGTCATTGAACCTCAGCTGCCTTTTCCTGACCACTGTGATTTTTATTTTAGAGTTTTTGTTGTTAACCACAGATCTACAACCATTTTAGGTGGTTGACAGAAAATAGTAAGAATCAAGGAATTGAAACTGTTTTTGTATTTAGAATTAGGTTTTAATGTCCGTCTGCCTTAGACCAACATTAAACCTAAAGCCCCTGACTCAGTGAGGCCAAGTAGAGTATATACATGTTGACAGACTTCATTATTCAGCATAGAGTTACTTAGATATTTAAATAGTATAGATTAGGGTAAATAGGAAAATTATTATTCTCTAACATCCCTTTGACTTAAACTTATTTTTTACTAGATATTTAAACTAACTGCAAAATATCTTTCCTTAAGCCTTGCAAAGCAAATGTTTTTTAATACCACCATGTTTTTTAAGTAAAAGAAAAAATATTTAAGGCATTTTTTGAATGAGCAAACATAATTAAAATTCATTTGTTTTCACTTTCTAGAACTCAACAAAAGGAAACTAAAACAAACTGAAAGATTTAAGGCATAGTAACTTTGGCGTAAGATTCAAAGAAATTCTGATGCCCCACGCACATAGAGAGGTGTGAAATTTTAAAGTTGGTGGATCCTAAATCTAGCTGAACCACTTTGTTTCAGTAACAGGAGCTGAGCCCAGGCAGGTTGTGACCTGCCCAACACATAGTCAGTTGGGAGAACTAAAAGTGGGTCCTCCTGAATCCCAGTGCCAGGCTTAGTCCATGCTGGGCCCATTGCTGCAGAAAGCCTCTGGGGTGTTGCGGGGGAGCTCTCTTCTGACCTTTTTCACTATGGGAGTTAAACTGTGCCCTGGGTTCTTGTCAGTAGAGCAGGAAAATTCATGGGATATTTTTCTCAAATGTCTTCATACACATACCCATAAAAGATGGTCTGAATGCCTTTATTACTTTCTAGTTCTCTGACAATTGAGATATCCATAAGAGGGAAAGGGGGTGTCAAAAATTAATTCTGTATGGTAAAGGTGCCTGCTTTGACTCAAGCAAATCTGGAAGCTGCCTTGGGAAGTCTGGCTTCAGTTACATATCCAGAGAGTTACATAAACCCTCAGAGCATATGGTGACTTTGCCAACTTGGTAATTGTATCCTACTTAGTATCTCAACTTGCAATGATGCTTCAATTTAAAGATTGAACTTTCTGTTTCTTCACTTGAAAAGCCAATTTTCTAAATTGTGCCAGATATTTCCCACTGGGTAAATATTTCTAACAGTGTACAAGAAGGCTTCTTATTCAATATTAGCATCCCATTAGTCCTCTTCCAAGCAATGTATTTTGGCTCAAGAGTTGACCAAGTTTAAAAGAATTTACGGTATCTTTTTACCCACTAATAGGCAAATTATATGATATACTTTTTAGTTGCTAAACTTCTCTAGCAATTAGGAAAAGATTGAAGTTCCTCAATAGCTCATTAAACAATTCTTTATAATAATTGTTCTAATAATAAATACATTATTAAATGTTTCATAAGCTTAATATGAATAGATGTCTGTAGGTCTCCAGGCATTCCTACCATAGGTATTGATCCTGACCACCACATATTATATACTTAGAAGAAGTTTGTGCTTGCCTTGAACTTACCTTATTGACCTCTTCGTGTCCAGGTGAGAAATAAAACAGAACTGCTCTAGATGCTCAGCACAGATTCTTCCAGTGATTGTTAATATTTAACAATTTGAAGACTGCAAAGGGCTATTAGTTTCAATAAAAGCACCTTTTTTTTTTTTTTTTTTGCAATTAGTTTATTTGTATCTTATATTGCAGACAGATTCCACCAACGGGGAGAATCCAAGCATCAAGAAATCCCTCTTTCCTCTTTTTAATTCAAAGAATCATTTAAAGCATAGTTCTTCTTTGAAAAAGCTTCCTGTAGTCACTCCACCCATGGTACCCATTTTTATGTATGGTAGCCCTGAAAACTGCTCCAGTAAACTTGTTTTACTGATGACAAAAGCATGTCTTATTTTCATGGGGTCATATTCTCTTTGTGCTAGTTAAGTACCTGAGCCAGTTCCATAAATTCACCAGGATATAAATTCTTTGTCATTCTGGATTTTTTGGAATCAGTTAAAGATGTTGATGCATAACATCTATTAAACAAACTAGTAAAAGACTAGTTTGGATTGTCTGATTAGCCAGTTATTGGCCAACAGCATTCATAAAGTCCCTTATTTCCTGTAAAGAATTTGATTAACATTTACAGTTAACAAATGTCTTTGCATTTGACTCACAAAGTTTGTTAACATTTGGTTGGCAGTTTGTTTCTTTGAAACCAAGTTTGAATCGACCAAATTAAGTGAGCTAGCAGGCTCCATGAAAAAACAACTTCTACTAGTTGGTGACTTGCTCTTTCCTTGCCTGGCTCTAGCTTTTGCTGGTCACTTAGTTGAAAGCCACAGCTTTTGCTTAGCATTTGGCATAAGTCTCCTTTGTTCACCAAAACTGGCAAATAGACCAATTGCATTCACTTGGAATTTGTGGCACAAATTTCCAGCATTTTTCTAGTGTGTAATGCTAGACCCAAATTTACTGGGCAGCCATTGGAATTATGATTCAAACCATACTTTCCCACTTCGCTATCCTTGAAGACCTACTAGACTTCTTTGGCACCAACTATAGTGTTTGGATCATTTTCCCAGCAGGAAAAATTTTTTGTTTTATTGAACTGGTTCATAACCTAACTGCAATATGGAATGAGGATACGACAGCAGTTCCTGGTATAGCCCAATTTAACTGCTCTCTCTTACAGCGACTAAAACTAACAGCATGGGAATGCTTTAAGGGTTGAGGTTTTAACAAAGCTGCATGACATCTGCCAATTTTTCCTAATGCAGGGAAAATTATTAAGAGGGCAGCAGAATTTAACTAGCATCACTTGCATTATGAATATTGGGAGAGTTTTGGTTTCTTTCTTGTTGTTTTTTTTTCTCCCCCCTATGAGTTTTGGTTTGGTTCAGTTTGCTTTCTGGTTCTCCTCTTGGGTGTGGCTGTATATCTTAACTTGATTTATTGGTGTGCTCATTGAAACCTTGTCCCCTTTCACTCTAGGTGCCCAATTCTGATGGCCCCGATCTTCTGACATTACAGAAAGCCATTCACTCTGCTAGCACTTCAAGCAGACCAAAGGAGTGGCGTCCTGAAAAGTTCTCAGATCTACAGATCCAAGTGAGTGGAGCCTGCACTACTTTAGACTCTGACTCTGCACTGCAAGTCCTACAGGGGAAGGCAGGGGAGTTTAAGTTAGCCTCTCAGTGTCACAGAAGGCTGAGGGCCTCCTCCAAATAGACCCTCACTAATAGCCAGGTATATCTTGAGAGTCAGGATGAATCTTGCTTCAGTGACTCATGTCCCATTGGGGAAAAAGTGAGTCTCTCTCAGCCTTCACTTAGCTGGGTAGGGGGCAGAGAGGTTAAAGGGATGAAGAAGATATAGTCGTAGCAACCAAATACTCTACAACCCAGGAGAGAGATTCATAAAGAATGTGTTGAAAAGTGAGGTCAGTTATAAAATGTTGAGAGAATGATTGGAGATGGTGGAAAGATTAAGATTTCCTTAAAAGTAGTAGCATACAAATTGGGTCTTTTTTAAAATTTTTTTTAGTTGTCAGTGAACCTTTATTTTATTTATTAATGTGTGGTGCTGAAAATTGAACCCAGTGCCTCACACATGCTAGGCAAGCACTTTACCACTGAGCTATGACCCCAGCCCCCAAATTGGGTCTTAAAAGACAGATACAAATATGATAAACTTTCATGAAAGAACATTCCATTTTTTGAAACCTATGCTATTTCAGATAGAAAACAAGCAAACAGTTGCAGTAAGAACTACATATTAGACAGTATTGTGTAGGCACATTTATCTGCTGTAGTGGGGGAATAAACAGAAACTGAATCAATAAATTTTTTAAGTAATAGAGGTTTATCTCCTTTAAACGGCTATGTTGACTGGAAAAGTTTCAATATTGTAACTTTTCAGTACCACAGTGAACATAGTAATATAATTTGTCAATTTCTTTAATGGTACCACAGGTTTCTGTGGTTTGGAGGTGGGTCCCCTACTCCTTATAGGTTTTCTGTTTACTCTCTTTAGCTATAAGCTGTAACTTAGAGTTGGGGACAGGAGTTCCCCAAAAGGCTATCCTCTTTATCTAACCATTTATATTTTCTCCTTCTGATATAATATGGGTTGGAGGCAGTGGGGGAATAGAGAACCAGATATCCAAGTATATTGGATGTGTATCCAAACTAGGAACACAGGCTCCAAGCAAGAGCCGTATGCTTAAACTCCATGGTAAAACTGTTTCTTTTGCCAAGAGGTTTTTTTCAAGTAACTTTTCATCTTCAGCTGATTCTGGATTATTGTAATTGCTCAATAGTTACATGTGATTAGGGCTAGGAAAAGTCCCCAGGAGTCTCATTGTGTTATTATAACAATATAATAAAAAAATGAAAAACCAAAAACACTTTTGAGTGCTTACAGTGTGCAGGGTACTACGCCACCTCCTGTAGGGACCCACAGCTTTCTTAGAAAGATCTTGGAATAGTGTTAGAGGGTACTTCCCAAGAGCAGTTCATCCTTGAGTTGATTCTCACACCTTTTACTTTGTCTGAATATCTTTCTTTGTTTCTGTAACGTTTTTTAGTTGTAGATGGACACAATACCTTTATTTTATTTATGCATTTATTTATTATTTATTTTATTTTGGTACTGGGGATTAAACCCAGGGGTACTTTACCACTGAGCCACATCCCCAGCCCTTTATTTTTATTTTGAGACAGGGTATCACTAAGTTGCTCAAGGCCTCACAGAGTTGCTAAGGTTTGCTTTGAACTTGAACTTTGATCCTCTTGCCTCAGCCTCCTGAGCTGCTGGGGTTACAGGCCTGCACCACTACGCCTGACTATTTTATTTATTTATTTATTTTTATGCGATGCTGAGGATTGAACCCAGTACCTCACATGTGCTAGGCAAGAGCTCTACCGCTGAGCTACAACCCCAGCCCCTACTTTGGCATTCAACATCACATTCCTTCAAACCCTATGGTGTTCCTGGAGATCTTCATGGTATTCAAACTTGGCTAGCCCTAAATGTATGTCACTTGTACTGTGACACTCAGAGTAAAGGTACTCTGAGGATTAGCAGCGAGAGGTGCCCCAAGGTTGGGATTGAAGCCTGAGTGATAGAGTCCAGCAGTAGTGATTGGCTGTGCATGTCCAAGGGCTTTCCATGCCTCTTCTAATAGTGGCTTTCACATGTCAAGTGGTAGAGATGGAAAAAGAGGAGAGTCAGCTGCCTTTGACCATTGAGGAGCCCGAGGCTCAGGAGTTGCCTGAGAGTATTTGGCTAGCCTGAGGCAGACCATGTCTAGGACCTTGCCTTCTGCGGTGACGCCAGTCTCCCTCCATAGTGTAGCCCCCGATGGGTCCTTTGGCCAGCAGCTATATCATGGACGGGCAGGCAGGCTGTGAGCCCATGTTAGGAACTGAAGGCCTCTGTGGATGAAAAATTAGATTCTGTAGGGGTTTTGCTTCTGTGCTTTGCATTGTTAATACCCAAATCTTTGCATTGTTACTACCCCCTCTGCCACACATGCACATAAAAGTAACTACAGCAGGGCACATTCAGACCTTACAATATCAAAGGAAAGGGAAAATCAGATACATGAGAACAAAAAGGGCTATACAATTTTTTAGATCAGTGCATTACTGCCTAACTAAAGCATTACATTCTTCCAGCTTCTCGTACAACTAGATAAGCTTGTGTGCCTGAGGTCTAGACAGTAAAATAAAAGTGGAAGTATTATATGGAATTTTGGGGAGGTCTTCTCAAAAAGGAAAATCACATCCCTTCTTTTTTATTATTATTATTTTTATTTTTTTTCAGTTGTAGTTGGATATAATACCTTTTATTTTATTTATTTTTTTGTGGTACTGAGGATCAAACCCAGTGCCTTACCGGTGCTAGGCAAGCGCTCCACCACTGAGCCACAACCCCAGCGCCCCAGGCACATCCCTTCTTATAGTTCTTCTTCCTATGGTTGAAGCACGAGACTCCATGGTAAGCTGGGATGCAGCCAGATTGCAGGAGCCTGGGCCTTTGAGCGATACCCATCAGCTCGAGTTGTTTATTCTAGATTTCTAGGTTTTCATGTGAAAGAACATGACTATAGTCTTGTTCAAAGCAGCTCAGAGGACAGATAGACCTGGGCTGGCCCCTCCAACCACACACTTGGCCCTCCCTGGCTTCATTCAGGCATCTCCCCTCTAAGCTCCATTTTCTCCCAGCTCCCTGGTCTACTCAGAATTTAATACCATATATGTTCTTATCCTTTCTTTCAGAGCCAGCCATTAAAATCACTGCGCAAGCTGTTACATCTCTCTTCAGCCTCAAATCACCCGGCTTCCTCAGATCCCCGCTTCCAGCCCTTAACAGCTCAACAAACCAAAAATTCCTTCTCAGAAATTCGGATTCACCCCCTGAGCCAGGCCTCTGGTGGGAGCACCAACATCCGGCAGGAGCCCACACCAAAGGGCAGGCCAGCCCTCCAGCTGCCAGGTCAGATGGATCCTGGTTGGCACGTGTCCTCTGTGACCCGGAGTGCCACAGAGGGGCCTTCCTATTCTGAACAGCTGGGTGCCAAGAGTGGGCCAAACGGGCACCCTTATAACAGAACAAATCGCTCACGAATGCCAAATCTGAACGATTTAAAAGAGACGGCCTTGTAACTTATGCTGGGGTTGGGGGAGGGGGGACGAGCCAGTTGGGAAGGGAGGGCATGGGGTGGGCCAGGGAATGGGCTGGGCCAGGGTGGTAAGCCAGTATTTTCAGCTTTATGAAGGTGTGTGCAATATTGTATGTGTAGGGCCATCTGGCTCCTCACAGCCACAAATGCTAGTCAGGGATCTTAGAGCCACGGGGGTTCCTTAGGAATCGCCACTCCCCACAGGTCTTGTGTGAGAATGGATAGAGTGTGCCATTGAGGAAGAAGAAATTCTTGCCAGTTTCTCCCCCTTACATTCCAGCTTTAGTGCAATCTCTGTTGAACTTGGGAAAGCCAGGACATGTCCTGGCACTGCAAGGGATAGAAAAATTCGTGTTGACCGATGCCCTTACCACGTATTTTTTTCTGCCTAGACTAAATGTGGGGTTTGTTGTAATCCAAGAGTATCCCTTTGAAGGGTTAGCAGATGAACTGTATGTCTTAAATTGTTTTCTAAGCTTCCATATTTGATAGGATTTGTAACATTTATTTATAATTAATATTGTACTGTTATAATTATCATACTTTTATGTTCTAATGTAAAGTTATTTTGAGCTGTTTGGAACATTGTGAAGCAGTGGGACAGCTACAGTAGTTTCTATAAAAACTAAACAGTAACATTTATATATTGCATCAGGAGTATTTTATTCTATATATATAAATATATATGGTAAATGTCTGTTTTATAAATATATTCATTTAAAGAAAGTATCGTTATGACACTATCTGCCATATTTTTATACATTTGTGATATGAAGTGAGTATTATACTTCTAATAAAGGGAGTTGAATTGTGGCTACATGTGACTGTAACAGTATGAACTTTGCTCGACTTTTTGGCCCCAGCAGTAGCCTCTAGATGTGATCCTTGGTAGCAGACAATGCAGCATCTCTTTCCAGACCCACAGGGGAAGAAGGTCAGCTAGACCAGTGAAGATTCCAGCAGGCCTCGTTTCTGCCCTCACACACTTGGCTCCCGTTTGTGTCCAGGGATGTTACTTGTACACAAGGGGAGAACAGACAGAGGTGTTGCTTATGGGTCTTTGTAGAAAGAATGTGCTCTTCCACTTAGCAGTAGGGTAGAGCGTAGACCAAAGATTCGCCAGCAAACATTCCTTGTTGTGAGGTTGTAAGAGGCACCTGTCTGCAGATCTTGCAAACCAGCTCTATGCTCCTGAATACCATCCACCCTCCTGGAGACCGTTGGCTCCAGCTGCGGTGTGAGATGCCTGTGTGGCATTTCTCCTTCTAACCGCTTTTTTCGTTTTTGCTCTTTCCGACATATTTAAAAGGCTCCTGAAGCAATTCCAGATGTAGAGAAAATTACTATATCCCTTTTTTTCTTCCTGGGACTGTCCATATTTGACAGGGTCATCATGCACACCTGTATATACACCCCTCCCTCCATCAGAACAGGACCTATCTTTCCGTCATTTGATCACTTTCAACTCCCAAGTTACTCGCGAGTTCCATTAAGGCCTTTGGCCAGCAAGTGTTATCCCCCATATCTCCAGGCTATCCTTGACAGGAATCACCTCAACACCATCATCTATCAGTACTAGTAGATTTTTGGAAGTAGTCTCTTAGCAATAAGATTTTTAGAGGTCCCTCCCACCCCTCAAAGAGGTAACTTCTCAGTATTTATTACTCGTTCCAGGATTCTGAGAGTGTCAGCCCCTGAATCAAGTCAGCCATCATTGAAGTATGCTGAGTTCCCCTTAACCCTCTCCCAAGACTTTTAGAATCCTTGCTCTGATGATTATGAAGATTATAAAGAAAAAGGTCTTAGACTCTCTGAAGCTTAAATTGTATGCATAATGCATTTTTATATAAATACTATAACGATGTGTATTGATTATATATAGAGAGGTCATTATAAGGTGCTTTTTATTTAATTGTAGTAAGTGTAATAGGCACTAAAATGAAACTCAACTGGGTACTATCACTGAAACAATTTGATTCAAATCAATAGTTTTGCATGTTCTCGAGTTCCTTTTCTATCTCCTTTCTGTCACCAGTTCAGTACTGGTTGGGTAGCTCTGAATTCTGGCTTTCCCAGGCAGCTGCTCGGTTATACACGTGAGGTAAACCCTCAGCAGTTTTTGCCTGGATACAATGACTCTACAAAGGTGTATATTTAACACTTCTTTTTCATACTGGATCTGTACCTTGTATCCCCCTTGCAAACCAGAAACTATGTTTTTTCCTCTGGAAAGACTTCTCACTGTGCTGTGCGCTTAGGGACCGCGCAGTCCCGTTGCCATGCCATGGCATTCGAGGCTTGCTGTCACCTAGGGGCTGGTTTCCCATGTTGTCATCCTTGCTAACACTGGGATCTCAGATGTTTGCAGAACATTTATATTCTCCATGGTTCTTCAAAGAAGGGCTAGAATAATTGCCTTCTACCTAGAACAAACTAAACCTAACTGATGAAGAGTCAATATGTACTTTTCGTACATTCCCAGATTTGAGCCAGAAAATAGCTACAATGTTTTCAACTAGTGTTTTTGAGGTAGCTCTTTTATCCTCTTCTCAGCTTTTGTCCTTTCCCACTTTTCATTGATCCTTAATAAGCTGTAAGTGAATCTACATTCTGCATTTCTAGCATGTCATTCTTTTCCTGCTTGGGGGTGGGGGTGGGGGGGAGTAAAAGTCTTCTTTTGGATCTAATGGGTCCTCTCTCAGCTTGTAACTGTTGCTTTCGCCTCTGGTTAATGAGGAATTATTAACCTCACAAAGATTTCCATCTGTGATGGGAAGGACTTGACTTATGTCACAAAAATTTGCATTTTCTTTAGGAAGGGGAATTTATGGCATCCATGTTCTGTCATCTGCCCTGAATTCCTAAAGAATACACAGATTGAATGAAGGCTTGTGAAATACTTTGTGTTTTGGAAGTATTGCTAATCTACTTTTGGGAAAAAAAAAAAAAAAAAAAAAAAACAACTTAGCTTCACTTTTTCTACTTTGACTTCTCTGCCATTCTTCTTTTGCTTCTCTAAAGTACCAAGTGAACTTGCACTGAGCCTTGTTCAGTCTTGACTGAAGTCTAGCCTCTCTCCATAACCCAAGACCAAAAGGTAGTTCTCCGTGCCAAGGGGCTCAAGTGAGCTGTCTCTACAAGTGCTTCTCAACCAGGGGCAATTTTGCCCCCCAGGACACACTTGGCGATGTCTGGAGACATTTAGGTATCATTCCTGGGTGGGGGTTACTACTGGCATCTCATGAGTAGAGGCCAGGAATACTTCTAACCATCCTGCAGTGCACAGGACAGTCCCCCAAACAAAGAACAGTCCAGCCTCAGCTATCACTCGTGCTGAGGTTGAGAAACCCTGACCGACACCATTCCAGACCCCCCAGACCCCATCTGCAGAGCTTGGCTCTGGCCTTGTTCTTTCCAGGCTACAGAACTGCAGGTATGAATCTCTACCACAATTCTTGAGTCCTTGGAAGCCTGTTGTTCGTTTCCATTGTCTTGGGCCTGCTAAAAGGTGCACACTTTGGGAGGAAGCCAGAGTTACTTTATGTGTGTTTGAGAACTTAAATTCTAGGTTAGCATCCTTAGAAAATCTTTCATAGAGCCATGAGGCTTATATTTAGAAGCAAGCAACAGCCTGGCAGATTGGCATGATTTTTACCAACTGCTCAAAGGCATCCATGGCTTTTAGCTGTGTCTACCGAAAGAAAATGTCTTTGTTTTTTAATCAAGTTATTTAATAGCTCTTTACAAATATTAGCATATGACAGACCGATTAAAAGCAAAAAAACTCTTTATTGGTGGTTGTGATGTGGCTATTATAGAAGTATTTGTGCTGTGTATGCTTTGGTTAAATCTGTTTTAAAACATGCTTTAAGGCTCACCATATGCAGTTGTATACTTTAACTCTAAGCTCGGAGCTATGCTGGTCAGTCTCTAGTCACGTTGTGTATTATAAAGTATGTTGTGGTTGTAGAGTTAGCCAGTTTAGCATGTTCCTAATCTGAAAATTAGTGGACTACACTAGGAAATGCTGTCCCATTTTTCCCTTCCCAGCACCTCTTAGTTGATATCATAGTATCCTCACTTCTTAAACTAGTTTTTAGAGTAAATAAGGAAAAAAGCCATTTATTTTATTCTAGCCATGTATTGAGAATGACTCATTAAGTGTACAACTTTTTTTCAAAGGCCAGAGGATTACTTTTCACGTGTGTAAAAGGCTCTGTTCACTTCTGTTCCCCTGGATCCCAGTGGCGACACAACTTTTTTTTGGCAAGGGCAATAAGCAGAGTCACCCCTGGAGCCCAGTTGGGACTGTTTTCTGGAGAGCATTGCTTTTCTGTCTGGAAGTTTATTGTCTCCTGCATAAAAGTGGGACACTGAACTCTATGCCAGTACAAAGATCCACAGGCTCATACTTGTGTGAACCAGGAACGTGGTGTGTTGCACTAAGCCAGCCAGAAAACAGTGGGCTATTTCCTTGCCTCCTTCAGTTCATCACTAATAAAGCACGTAGACAGAGAAAACTTATTTATGGTTTAAGAAATAACAATTCTGGTTTCTTTGAAAGAGACTGCAGAAAAACAGTATAAATGTTGAAAATGTCCCAGGACCAGAATCTCACGAGAAGGTCTTTGCGGAGATTTAAAAGGCCAGCTTAGGGCTGGGCTGTATCTCAATGGTAGAGCACTTTTCTAGCATGCATGAGGCCCTGATTTGATCCCCAGCACTCAAAAAAAAATTTCAAATAAAAATAAGAGGTTGGCTTATCAGAAACAAACAAACCTTTAAATGGTCATGGTTTCTTTTTGCCTCATGATCAGCTGAGATATAGAGTATCTTGAGGTCTGGTTCAGCTGAGTAAAAAATTCTTTCTTGAAAACCATGAGTATGAAGCCATGCAAGAAAATGACATCCCTCATCTGTCTGCATTACACAATGGGGGAGAAGTCAGGTGTCTAGGAAACTCTGGGCCTGCTGCCCTGTGTGATTCTTTTCTTTCTTTTTTTTTTGTTCTTTTTCTTTCTCTTCTTTCTTTATTTTTTTTCTTTCTTTCTTTTCTTAATTGAATGTACTATACAAGATGGTAGACTTTTGTGCGAGCCAGTTACTACAGGAGTCTTCATTTCCCACAGTGCTTTGGTAATTCATCAGCATTGGGCCTGGTCCAACTCCACCTTTCTCTTCTCCAGGCACTGACCCACCTTTCTGCGTATTTACTGTAGGCTGTTAAATATGATCTTGACCTGCCTTGCATTTTCATTCTTCAACTGTCCACTCCCCAATTTAAAGGAGTTTTGTCTCTTGTATTGCCAGAAAAAATTTGTCACAGTCTGCACGCTAGATTTGTAGGGCCAGCAGAACTGCGGCAGTGAAACTAGTGTCACTTCCGAGGCCCTTCATGTCCCACAAGGGTAAGCTCTTTACACCCCCTTCAATCCTTGGTCATATTTGATCCTTCTTGGGAATCTGAAATCGGTCTCCGTGTTGTATGCAGAATAGAAGTTGCCTTGTTCGCTGCTCTTCCCATGCAGAGTATCAGGGAGAAAGAGGCCTTATCTGTCCCTCCATCCCTTCCCTCTGTTTTGACAGACTGCTGAGAATCCCTCAGGACTTCCTTTGGTTGGGGATTTCACTTCCCAGAAGGCTGATGGATTCATTTCAGACGTAGACAAGCTTGTCCTAGTACTCTGCTTCAGGTCTAATCAGAAGAAACCCAGGAATAGAAAAGGTAGATGCCTTGACTTTTGTCCCTATTGGGGGATTAAAGTGTTTATTGCCAGAGTTATCAAAAGCTCTGGTTAAACTCTGTACAGTTTCATGAGAAAAATGATGCTTTTCCTCCTGGAGAATGTGTAAGTTCTCCATAATAGCTTCGCTTTTCCAAAATGGAAAGCAAAGCTTGCAGAAAACCCGTTTTCCCTAGGGATCAATAATCGGTTTCTAGTCGCCAATCTCCGTCCCTCTCCTTTGTTACTCTTTGGTCACCGATTGAGTCAGGCCAGAGGGGTGATGTGGTGATGGAAAGAAGTGAATTCTCACTGTAAACTTGCATTGATTAACAGAAACAATTAAGCCAAACAATAGTTGCCCCAGATTCCTATCTCCAAGAATTGCTTTGTGCCATTCTGAATTCAGGTAGTTATTCTGTATATACTTAGACAACTATTCAGAGCTTCTTCAATCTTTAGTAGGTTTGAAGGGGGTATCTGGGAAGACACACGGCAGGGTGACCTTGAGACCCTGTTCATTCTTAAAAACAAAAATAGGGATAAGCCAGAGGGATGTGATATCCAATTTGTGGTAGATGAAGAATCAGTGAAAATTCTTAATTGCACAGACTTTATAATCCATTATATAAATTGTAATTCCATACTTTTTACTGTGGCAAGGGTGTGATGTGGTTGTTAAATCTTTTTAATTTTTGAATCCAAACTGAATTTAAAGTGTTGAATACTTAAATTCCTCACAAGCTAATTATGAACCATTTGTAAAGTGTTTCTATAACTCTTTGTATCATGTGTTGGTACATCTTATCAAGTTTTTTCTGGCATGTACTCCATTCTAAACTTCTGTAAAATTTCTATTGTTGCTGTAAATAATTATACAAATATCTACTCCGTGGTAACCTTCATTATCAGCATGAAATGGTTAATTTTTACTGAGCACAATGTATTTTTGAATGGATCTTCCCAAATGTCTTTAATAAAATGCAGATTTTGCACTGACTGATGTGACTGCCAGGCCGTCCCAATCTTGAGCACTATGGTCCTTCTTGCATTTGAACAGCCAGCTCGGTTTTAGTTCCTTCTTTGTATTTAAAAAAAAAAAAAAAAAAAAAAAAAAAAGGCATTTGAATTCAAATGAGGGATAATGGACCTCTGAAGTTGTAATCAGTTTAAGGGAGAGAAATTAATGTAAAGCAAGGCAAATCCTGTTACTTAATGATGTTGGGTTTTGTTTTGTTTGGTTTTTTATTTTTTTGTTTTTTTTTTTTTCTATTTATAAAGTTCTTTTCCCCTATGGCATTTTGAAAACTTTGGTTTCTTTAACACTTGAGTGTTGTCACTTGTATGCGTTGCCAGATGCTCACTCGGTGGTTTGAGGAGGATGGGAAGAGATGTCGACCTTGTGCTCAGTGCTATGGAGAAAGCAAAGATGAACAGCTCCATGTGGGTTCCTTCTTGTTGCAGGGCAGGGGTCAGCAAACTTTAAATGCAAAGGGCCAGATGATAAATATTGGGGGCTCGTTCAGATAAATATTTAAATAAACAGGCCAGAGTTTACTGACACTTGTGTCATTTAGGGTAAGAAGACCTACTGAGTCATGCTCAGTCAGGGAAACAAGAACTTAAATATTGTGGTAATTTATACATAAAATATTCTCCAGTTTTCTTTATCTTTGTAAACAAAGAGTAGGAGCTAATACTAAGCGCTTTGTATTCTTAAAAAGCACTGTCAAAACCAGCAAACAGGGATGGGGATATAGCTCAGTTGGTAGAGTGCCTGCCTCGCATGCACAGGGCCCTGGGTTCAATCCCCAGCACCACAAAAAAAAAATAACAAACAAAGGCACTGAGTCAACCAGTTCTTTGCTCTGTCCTTAAGTGGCATGGAAACTGTAGCCTGTGGTTTCAACTCTACCTTTATTAAGACTGAATCAAGTATCTGGGGCTTATCATTTTTTTATGTTCAAAGTACAGTGCCATGTGTTTTATTATTACATTTACTTTAAATAACAACCCAGTGGAGCAGGTACTACTATTATCCCCATTTTGTAGATGAGGGGACAGGTTTTCATATTTTGCATTATCTTGCCCAAGGTCACCCAGTTTGGAAGTGGCATGCTAGGATTTGAGGCTGAATGCGTTAACCCTAAAGCCCATACCCTTAACCACTAGTAAACTGCATCTCCATGTATAAAACTGACATCAAGTGCAATGGTAGTCACATTCAGATATTGTTTTCCCTTTAGTAATTCTGGTTTATGCAAGTAACTCCAATGTCCAAATTTTCAGAAACAGTTTCCAACATAGAGCACGTAAAATTATTTGCCTGAAGGAACTCTAGGTACAAAAGTAAACACAACTTAGTTAAATGAAGGAAAGGGGGGGTCACACATTTGGGGACTGGGGATGTAGCGCAGTGGTAGGGAGCTTGCCTGGTGTGCATGAGGCCCTGGATTCAATCCCCAAAACCCCAAAAGGAAAAGAAAGGGGGGAATAGAACATTTAGAAAAGGCTATCTATATTGATGAGGAAGTATACTAATTGGAACAGGTAATAATGAATTCTCATTATGTATAACTTTTTTTTTTTAAACTGGGGATTGAACCCAAGGACTCTTTACCACTGAACTACATCCCCAACTCTTTTTTATTTTGAGACAGGCTCTCACTAAGTTGCTTAGGGGCTTACTAAGTTGCCGAGGGTATCCTTGAACTTGTCATCCTTCTGCCTGAGTTCCCTGAGTCTCTAGGATTGCAAGGGTGTATTGTACCTCTACACCCAACTTAACATATTCTTCCTTTTTTTTTATCTTTTAGTTGTAGATGGACACAATACCTTCATTGTATTTATTTTTATGTGGTGCTGAGGATCGAACCCAGTGCCTCACTCATGCTAGGCAAGTGCTCTGCCACTGACCTCCAACCACAGCCCCCAACACTTTTTCGTGGGGGTACCAGGGATTGAACTCAGGGGCACTCGACCACTGAGCCACATCCCCAGCCCTATTTTGTATTTTATTAGAGACAGAGTCTCACTGAGTTGCTTAGCACTTCGCTTTTGCTGAGGCTAGCTTTGAACTCGTGATCCTCCTATCTCAGCCTCCAGGGCCGCTGTGATTACAGGCGTGTAGCACCACACCCGGCTCCAACATATTCTTATCTAAAAGCTCACAACAATTTATGTACCACCTTCCATCCCTTGTCTTCTAGCAGGTCATAACTGATTTGATTTGGGAATGGAACTTTTCCTTGAAGTGGTTAAAAGCCCAGGATCTGGAATCAGATTGCCTCAGTGGAGTCCTGTCTTCATAAACTAAATTGCCCATGACTTGAGGCAAGATACATAGCTTCCCTATGCTTCAGTTTCCTTACCTTTAAATGGAGACAATCATAGTACCTACCTCAGAGGGTTGTTGTGAGCATCTAATGAAATACTATAAAGCACTTAATATAGAATTTCAATAAATAAATATTAGCTATCAGAATATTATTGCTGTTATTTGTGTCCCAGTTGGGGAACTGAGAAGGAATGTCACTGGATAGCTGCCAAGCATTTGTGATACATGTATCCTATATGATCTTCCTGTCAGCCCTCTAAGGTGGTGGTGGCTATAAAGGGCCAGCTTGGAGCCATTCTTGGAATCACAGCCCTTGTAAGCTGTTTGTTAGCAGGCCTCAGCAACCATGCCTCGAGTGAACAGAGGCAGGCTTCTGTCAGTATTTGTTCAAAGGCTCACTTTTAGGGGTGCAGTCTTCTGGCCTCAAGAATAGATTCGTACCAGTACCTCTATCTTGAAATACCTTTGCTTTGTCCAAGTAACCTCCTCCCACACCGAGTACCAGAATCAGCTCAGATTTTTTTTCTTAATATTGGCAACACTTAATGCTACTTCTCTGTTCATAACATTTCATTTAATTATTTAAAAATCTGCAAAAATGTTGTGTATATTTTACCACATTTTTAAAAGAAATCCCCAAGTGTAGACCACATTCTAGCATTTCTAAAAATAAAAATAAACATGTTAAAATAAAGTAAGAGTGCGTTTTTACTGCATTATGTATTTTTAATTGAAGTTTCTTGCACAAAAGAAATTATGCTACAAACATAGTTCACGTGTTTAATAACAAGATTCTGTTAAGCTTCACACTTCCCTCAATAATAGTTTTTTTTTTTTTTTTATACATTCTGTCATGAATTTTGCTGTCAGGAGCAAATTAACTGCAGGTAAATGTTTTACAGATCTCAGTGTTTCATTGTTTATTAAATAAATTCTGAAGTACTGAGCAGTGTCCAGTGTAAAATCCCATCTGACTTCTTTGTAGAAATTAAAAATTTACGTTGAAATTCAAAGAACCCAGAGTAGCCAAAGCAATCTTGAAGAACAAACTTGGAGGACTCACATGTCCCAATTTTAAAACTTACCACAAGCTATAGTGATGAAGACAGTGAAGTAATAGGACTGTGAAATAAACCATCCCATTTAGGATCGATCGATTGATTGACAAGGATGCCAAAACCATTCAAAGGGAAAAGGACAGTCTTCAACAAGTGGTACTGGGACAACTGAATATCTACATTCAAAAGAATGGAGTTAGGCCACTACTTGATAACATACACAAAAACTAGCTCAAAATGGATCAGAGACTTGAACGTAAAAGGTAGAATTATAAAACTTTTAGAAGAGAACATAGGAGTGATTCTTCATAACCTTGCATCTGTTAATGGTTTCCCAATAACACCAAAAGAACTAGCAAGCAAAAAAAATAATAAATTGGACTTCATTAAAATTTAAAAATGCTTCCAAATTAATTAAAATTTAAAATTTATGCTTCCAAGAATTCCATCTGGAGAGGAACAAAATACCTAGAGTGGGACAAATAGTTGCACGTCATATTTGATAAGGGAATTGTATCTAGATATACAAAGAACTCTTATAACTCAATTATAAGATGATTTTAAAATGAGCAAAGAATCTGAGTAGACATTTCTCCAAAGATGTACAAGTGGCCAGTAAACATGAAAAGATGCTCAAGATCATGTCATTAGGGAAAAGCAAATCAAAGCCACGATGAAACACCACTACATGCACTAGAACGTCATGGAAGAGAATAAGCTTGAGGATGTGGAGAAATTGGACCCCTCGTACATTGCTGGTGGAAACAGCAAATGGTGTAGCCACTTGGGGAAGTAGCTCCTCAGAAGGTTAAACGTAGACTCACTATGTGATCCAGCAATTCTGCTCTCAGGTTTATACCCAGGATAAACGAAAGCATACATTCACACAAACTCACATGTGTATGTTCATAGCAGCATTATTCATAATAGCCAAAAAGTGGAAACAACACAAAGATTCATTGAGGGATGATGGATAAATGACAATGTAGTATATCCATACAATGGAAGGGTATTCAGCAATAAAAAGGAGTAAAGTACTGATACATACTACAAGGATGAGCTTTCAAAACACTGCTACAAGAAAGAAGCCAGTCACAAACTGTCACATATTGTATGATTCCATTAAATGGGGAGATAACCCAGTGTAAGGAAATCTGTGTAGAAATAGAAAATGGAGCCACACCTGTAATTTCAGCAACTTGGGAGGCTGAGGCAGGAATGCAAGTTCAAGACCCACCTCAGCAACTTAGCAAGGCCTTGTCTTTTAAAAAAGGCAGGGGTGGGATGGTGTGGGGATGCAACTCAGTGGTTAAGTGGCCTTGGGTTCAATCCCTGGTGCCAAAAAAAAAAAAAAAACGAAAATGGGTTAGTAGTTACCTAGACCTGGGTGGTGCCTAATGAGTGCAGGGCTTTTCTTTGGGAATAATGAAAATAGTCCAAAGTTGCCTGTGATGGTTGCACAACTCTGAGTATGCTAAAAATCATTGAATTGCACACTTTAAATGAATGGGTGAGGATTGGATGATATATGGACTTCATCTCAATAAAACTATTACAAAACAAAAATTTCTAACATGAGCAATTATTTGAAGAATGTTTACCCAGTCTTCATGCTGTTTTGGTCTTTCCATCTTCCCTAAAGTATATTCTTGCTTGCCTTCTGAATTTGATGATGCCGGTTGTGGAAAGCCCTTAACTCTTAAGCTACTGCAATTTTCTCTGACAATCTGTTTATAATTTTCTTATAACTTTTCATTAATTCAGTTTTTCAAATAAAGGTTTTTGCCAGGTGCAATGACAAAACACCTATAAAACAAGCAGCTTGGGAGGCAGAGGCAGGAGCATCACAAGTATGAGGCCAGCCTTAGCAACTTAGTAAAAACTTGTCTCAAATAAAAAAAAACAAAAAGGCTGGGATGTAGTTCAGTGGTAGAGGGCCCCTGGGTTCAATCCCCAGTTACCTACCACCCAAATAATAAGAGTCTTTGTTCAGACATTCTGTCCAAAATGGATTTGTCAATGTGTCCTAAGGCCAGGAATGACCCTCCACCCCACCAGTGGTCTGTTTCTGTTTATATTTGGGAGAAGACTGAGTAAGAGAAAGCATTTTTCCAGGTTCAGGTATATGGCATGAGGATTTAAAAGATACTAGGTTGAGTATAAAGGGGACCTGAGCCCCAAAACACCAGGGAGGAGATTTGGGACTTTTAGGAACCTGCCTGTACACAGAGGAGATGAATGTGATGTCTGGGATCATGTTAGAATGAGTCCATCCACTGGCCTTGGTGTTTGAAAATGAAAAATAACTCAGAAATGAGCTGCTAGCAAAGGTTACGCTGGTCCAGGATGTTCTCTGATTCCCCAATCTCTTGGAAGGGTCCTCACCCTCTGATCCAACCCCTCTCAGCTCCTACTTTCTGTACCTCTACCCACCCCTGACCTCCATGTTAATAGCCTCTTCCAGGAAAGGGCCTGGAACTCAGGCTGAGCTACATTGCCTAATGAGCTCTAGCAAGAGAAGGCCAGGTCAGACCTGCTCCTTTCCAAAGAGGTGTCAAATGTCAGGGGCAGGTGGGTTTGGATGGCACGAGGCATGGGTTGGAGGGGGAAAAACCTCCAAGGTAAAAGCTGCATGATCCTTTTTATGTTAGGAGCCCTGACCACTTCCTACAAAGCAGGCAGTCAATTAACAGGCCACTTCCAAGTGACTCCTGGGTCAGCTGTTGTCAAAATATGTTTCTTGAAAACCAGTAGCCCGAGATGAGGAAATTCTGATGCATTGTGGTTATTTGGGGTTCCTAAACATAGGAGACCTGCTACTTAAATGTTCAGCGTGCCCCTTGCATTCAACTAATGGTGACCACAGACCTGGGTAGTTTGCCTGAATAAATTGCAGAATGGAGCATATGTAATGGGAGCCCTGGACCCTCCCCAATTCCTGTGTTCTTGAGGCTAAAACTTTATCCCACCCCACCCCACAAGGTGAAAACCGAACAGGGAGGTTTTCCTACCTCGAACATGTAGTTGTTTGTCATGTACAGGAATTGCAGACACCAGGACCATTGTGGGGCGGCATGCCATAGGCTCCCATCTACCTCATTTATGCTGCCACCCAGTCACCCACATAACCTTCAGCTCCCTCTCAAGTCTTCAAGGCCATGACAATGAAAATTAACTGCAAGCCTGCTCCCCTTCAGCATTCAAGCAAAGTCTAACGAAACTGTATGTTCCTGTTTTGAATATGGTCGAGCAAAAAAGACTTTTCAAATGATCAGGGCTGCTTTGTATTCCCCTAGGACTGCACCTTTCACAGTGTCACCAAGACAAAGAGAGAGGGAGCAAGAGGGAATACAGCAATTTACCCTTGCAACTTAAGCTTTTGTAAGAACACGGGTTTGGGGGATATTTTCTTCATTCTTATTTTCTTTGGCCCTTAGTGGGGGGAAAGAGTTCATTTTCTTTCATTGGAAACTATCGCTTTTTTAAAACAATGAAATATTCTCTACCCAGCTCTGCATTTAAAAGTGCTTGTAAAACACAGCCCTGTGCTGAGGGACCCCCACACCCGCTCTGCCCCAGGGCAGGGCGACTGCGCTGGCATCAGGTACACTTGCCGATGCACTCCAGTAGCTCCATGCGGATGGCAATGCGCACGTGCCAGCCCAGCGGGATCAGGCGGATAAAGCGGGAAATGATCGGGGGCCGCAGCAGGTTCTGGACTGTGGAGCTTCGGTCCGAGTTTCCGTAGAAGACCTAAAGAGAGGGAGGAAATCCCGTCACCATTAATTACATCGGAGGAGGAAAAAAGAAATGCAACTACTATCTGGAACCAGCCCCAACTTTGAACTATGGAAAATCTTAGAAAGTAGTTAAGAGTACAAAGAATTTATAGATACCCCGTAAAATCTGACCTTTAATAATTGTCAGCACCTACATGTTTGGGGATTTTCTGAATATATGAAGACTTTTGGAACTACACCATCCGGTGTGATAGCCAGTAGTAGCAGCTCTTTAAATTTATACGAATTAACATTAGATGAAAATTCAGTTTCTCAGTCACTTTGTGTGTGTGTGTGTGTGTGTGTGTGTGTGTGTGTGTGTGTGTGTGTGTGACTAAGGATCAAACCCAGGGCCACATTCATGCTAGGCCCTGGGTTTTACCAGGGCCTACCAATGTTCTACCAATGAGCTGCACCCCAACCCCTATTAGTCACATTTCAAGTGGTCAATACCCACGTATGACAGATGGCTCATATTGGACAGCACAGATATGAATGTTTCCATTATGGCAGAAAGTCCTATTGGGTGGCATTGAAAGAAAGTACCTCTTGCCAGACATGACGGGACTACTTGGGAGGATAAGGCAGAAGGATCGCAAATTTGAGCCCAGCCTCAGCAACTTAGTGAAACCCTATCCCCTATCCCCAAAAATGGAAAGGTCTGGAGATGTAGCTCAGTGTAAAGCACCCCTGGATTAAATCCCCAGTACCAAAAAAAAAAAAAAAAAAAAAAAAAAGCCTTTTGAATCTTACCATCAGTTGTGTTTTTATTCTCTGCATTTTGACAAGACGGTTTGAAAAGGCCTATATCACACAAGAAAAATGTTCCCATGTTCCCATGTTCAAAGGTATCCAAAATGGACTCAAGGAAAAACTTATGCCTGGCTCTGAAGCTGTGAACCAAAGCTGAAATGTGTGTTCCTACTTTGATACTAGTGACAAGTACCTTTTAGACTTGAAAAAATATTTTAAAAAACAGATAAAAACTGGAAGGAAAATGCTGGAAAGAGGAAGGTGGTATCATAGTAGAAAAAGGAAAAAGGGTTTGATGCTTAGTGTTTTCAGGAAGTGGCATAAAAAGGTGCAATGGAGCCCGGTGCAGTGGTGCATGCCTGTAATCCCAGTGCCTCAGGAGGCTGAGGCAGGAGGATGGCGGGTTCAAAGCCAGCCTCAGCAACAACAAGGCCCTAAGCAACTAAGTGAGACCCTGTCTCTAAATAAAATACAAAATAGGGCTAGGGATGTGGCTCAGTGGTCAAATGCCCCCCGAGTTGAATCCCTAGCACCCCCCCCAAAAAAAAGGTATAATGGATGTTTGACAGTATTTCCAAAGAAATCATCCTTTGTACTCTTTCCAGAGTGGTAGTGTTCTCTCCCATGACACAGGAACATTTCATTTCCTTCTGAGATAATCTGAAAAAAAATGTGACTACTGCATTTGGCCTTAAACATCCTGCCTTAAAACAAGGCAGGCCTTATCTCATTCTTGACAAAGGTGCCAAAAACATATTGGAGGAAAGACAGCCTCTTTAACAAATGGTGCTGGGAAAACTGGATATCCATATGTAAAAGACTGAAACTAGATCCCTGTCTCCCATTCTGTACAAAAGTCAACTCAAAATGGATCAAAGACCTAGGAATTAGACCAGAAACTATGCAACTACTAGAAGAAAACACAAGGGAAACACTTGAAGACATAGGCACAGGCAAAGACTTCCTGAATTGTTCCAATGGCTTAGGAAATAATAGCAAGAATCAACAAATGGGATTGCAGCATATTAAAGAGCTTCTGCACAGCAAAGGAAACACTTAAGAAAGTAAAGAGACAGCCTACAGAATGGGAGAAAATCCCTGGCACCTACTCTTCCCACAGAGGACTTACATTCAGAATATATAAAAAACTCAAAAAACACCAAAAAAAAAAAAAAAAATTACCCAATCAATAAATAGGTAAATGAACCGAACAGACAAATCCTTCCCAAAAGAAGACAAATGGCCAACAATTTTATGAAAAAAAAAAGTTAAATATCGTTAGTCATCAGAGAAATGCAAATCAAAACTACATTGAGCCAGGTGTGGTGGCCCATGCCTGTAATTCCAGTGGCTCAGGAGCCTGAGGCAGGAGGATCACTAGTTCAAAGTCAGCCTCAGCAACTTAGTGAGGCCCTAAGCAAGTCAGTGAGACCCTGTCTCTAAATAAAATAACAAAAATGGGCTGGGGATGTGACTCAGTGGTTAAGCGCCCCTGAGTTCAATCCCCGGTACCAGAAAAAAAAAAAAAAAAAAAACTAAGAGTTCATCTCATCCTAGCCACTTTGGGGGTCAGTATGGAGGTCAAAAAACTAAAAATAGAACTGCCATAGAATTCAGCTAAAAGAATTAAAGTCAGCATACTTACAGAGATACCTGCATACCCATTTTTATTGAGGCACCATTCAAAATAGATAAGTATTGGTGCCCATCAACAGATAAATGTATAAAGAAAATGTGTATATGCACAATGGAGTATTGTTCAGTCATAAAGAATGAAATTATGTCATTAGCAGGAAAATGGGTGGAACTGGAGGACATTATGTTGAGTGAAATAAACCACACTCAAAAAGACAAATATTGGGCTGCAGGTGTAGCTCTGTGTTAGAGCACCTGCCTAATATGCATAAGGCCCTGGGTTTCCATTCCCAGCACCACCAAAATAAATAAATAAATGAAAGCTAGGCATGGTGGCACACGCCTGTAATCCCAGCAATTCAGGAGGCTGAGGCAGGAGGATCATGACTTCAAAGTCAGCCTTAGCAATTTAATGAGGCCCTAAACAACTCAGTGAGACCCTGTCAAAAAGGTCTGGGGATGTGGCTCAGTGCTTAAGTACCCACGGGTTCAATCCCTGGTACCAATAAACAAAAACCAAACAAATAAATAAATGACATGTTTTCTCTTATGTGAAATCTAAGAAGAAAAAATAAAGGTGACATGAGAAGGGAGACTAAGAAGAAGGATATTGGGGAGAGGGAAGAGAAAGAGTGGATAATGAAGGGGTAAAAATGATCAAAATGTGTTATATGCATGTATGACTATGACATAACGACACTAATATGTACTAAAAATTAAAAAAAAAAAAAACAGAACAGGCCTTATCAGACATGATCTTGCCTTTCTTCCAGTAGCAACGCCCCACACTATGCTCTCTCAGCTGTTTGTCCTGGAGTTATTCAAATCAGGAACCAAATATAGAGGGGACTATGGAACAGGCCCCACCAGCTTGTACAAATGCCAGAGGTGAGTGCCTCTTTCAAAGAACAATGTCTATCCAGACCTTCAGAAGCACAGGGCTTTGATATAGTGGATGCTTATCCAAAATAAGGGAGGGTGGGGAGGGCAAGAATAGAGGTCCACTGGATTAAACAAAAGGGAATGAAGGGAAGGCGGGGGCAATAGGAGAGATAGTAGATTTAATCAGACATAACTTTCCTAGCCTTGTATTTGAATACATGACCAGGGTATCTCTATATCATGTACAACCACAAGAATTGGATCCTAATTAGAATAAGTAATACTCCATGTATGATAATATGCCAAAATACATTCTACTGTCATGTATAACTCAAAAATTACAAATAAAAAGCCCAGGACTTGAAAGAGAATATATCAAGTCTCTAATATCTCTTGAAAAAGCCAACTAATAAGACCAAAAATGAACTTAGATGTCCAAGTATCAAGATGGGTTTTCCTGTTTTGTTCAGACTCCTTGAAACCTCACCCATAAATGTCTTGCTGTGCAGATTGTGATCAGACTACAAAGCCTTCTGATTCTCAGCCATACAGGTCTACTTAACCTGGTCAAATGTCAAAATGAACCTGGGTAATTCCTTACTCTTAGGCAAAATAATGGTTAACATTTCCAAACAAGTAGTGAGTTTTTAATTCATTTTTGTTCATTTCAAACATACATAGTCAAGAGTATAATGTGTTCAATTTATGATAAAGAAGACTTTGGTCTCAGTTCTCAAAGATTAATAGGATTGCCTAAAGGTTTAAGTGTCTGTGCTTGCACTGGGGGAATCCTTTTAATAAACACATGTGTGATCAGGCAGTTAACTCACTAGGTTGTCAAAAGGTTTCCAGCATTCGATCTCAGATCAATAGTAAGGAGAGGCCATATCTATACAAATGGATGATTATCTACCTGTGTCTATAACAGATCAAGCCAGACCCATGAAGCAAAGTGTGTTCAATGATCCAGTGAATTTGGAATAGTCCAGATGGCCAGTCTTGGGTCTTCAAGCAACTATGCACTGATCAGACAAATATTTCCTTTGCCCAAAAGAGCAGCATTAATTCACAAACTTCCAGGCACTAAGGTGACAACCAGGAAAGAGCAAACTGAACTGCAGTGAAGAAGCACAGATGACCTACTATGCCATGGGATCCGTGCTCTGACAGAGGGGGACGACAGCAACCCGGGATGAGAGAGGAGCCCCAGAGGGTGTGTGCTGCAGGTGGGTTTCACTTACCCGGTTGTTTCCCGTCTGGTCCTTATAGTAAATCCAGTTCAGACTCTCATCAGTCCTGTACTGCACGCTATACTTGGTCATCCACTCATCGATGTCACAGCGCCCCTGGGTAAGGATCCCTGAAATCACCTTGATCTCCTTCAGATCTATTTGTAACCACTGGCTGCTGTCTTGGAACTTGGAGAGCCACGCACACCTGCCAGAAACACACCAAGTCACTAGGAGCCTTCCCCTGTGAGTGCCTGCAAATAGCCAGCAAGCACCAGAAGATACCATCCCAATTCAGGGCTTTGTACCTGCCATAACCCAGGCATCTTACCCCCGGTTACCTGACCATCTGTTCTAGTTTGGATGTGAGGTGTCCCCCAGAAGCTCATGTTTGAGATGATACAAGAAGGTTTGGAAATGATTGGATTGGGAGAGCCTTTACCCAATCTGTGACTTTATCACCTGATAGGATTAACTGAGTGGTAATTGAAGACAGGTGGGTGTGGCTGAAGGTGGTGGGGCATTGGGGGACCTGGCTTTGGGTATATATTTGTATTTGGCAAGTGGAGTCTCCCTGCTTTCTGATCATTATGTGAGCTGCTTCTCTCCGCCATACTCTTCCACCATGTTGTTCTGTCTCACCTACAGCCCCAAGGAATGGATCGACACCTCTGAAACAGTGAGCCTCCAAATAAACTTTTCCTCTTCTACAGTTGTTCTGGTTGGGTCTTTTAGTCACAGCAGTGAAAAGGCTGACTAAAACACCATCTTCAAGTCTCGGATGAAATATCTTTTCCTTAGAAAGCCTTCCCTGGTGCCAGGCATGGTGGTTCACGCTTGTAATCCCAGCAGCTCAGGAGGCTGAGGCAGGAGGATTGCTAGTTCAAAGCCAGCCTCAGCAACTTAGCGAGGCCCTAAGCAACTCAGTGAGACCCTGTCTCTAAATAAAATAACAAAGAGGGACTCAGTTGGTAGAGTGCCTGCCTTGCAAGCACAAAGGGCCTGAGTTCAATCCCCAGCATGGCAAAAAAAAAAAAAAAAACACAAGAGCGGGGGTGGGCAGGGGATGTGACTCAGTGGTTAAGTGCCCCTGGGTTCAATCCCGGTTACCAAAAAGAAAAAGCCTTCCCTTGTACTTCCAATGGATGAGGTCTTAGTTCCTTCTTCATCCTCCCCACAGGGGTTCATCACACTTACTGAATAATCGGTTGTGATGTGCTTACAGTCTGTGTGCTCCTCTCAACTGTGTGCCTCCTGAAGGCCAAGATCTCATCCATCCTGTCCACTGCTATACCCACAATCCTTGGCATGTGGAAGGTACTCAGTCAGTATTTGTTGAATAAATAACTGCATTCTGTGCTATTCGTTTATTAGAGAAACCTACTTTTTTTTTTTTTTTTTTCAAAGCATATGGGAAAAACAAAACAAGACCACCTGGGACTGCCCTACTTACCCAAAGCCTTGACTGTTGAGCCGAGCCTTGTTTGCAGTCCATGAGGAATACCAGCCCACATACTGCTCTGGATTGGAGCAGGTGATCTGGTCTGGTGTGACCTCCCCTGACTCAAAACCCAGAGGCTTGTGATATGGGCATTCTGGGAAGGAAAAACAATGCACATTCAATTCAAACATCCATACCTCTAGCTGGGCACAGTAGTACACACCCAAAGCCCCAGTTGCTTGGAAAGTGAAGTGGCAGGATCACTTAAGCCCAAGAGTTCAAGACCAGACTGGGCAACATAACAAGACCCCCATCTCAAAAGGAAAAAATAAAAGCAAGCCCTACCACCACCACATCTCAGTACTCATATGATTGAAGTAACAAAGCAAACCCATCTTTTTTGCACTTTGGAAATGGAGAATGCTTTACTTGTCAGCAAGGTGGTTCACAGAGGGTAGAGCTGGGCCTTCAACTATTCACTGCTCATGTAGGAAGAGCACGAAGGATAAAGTAAAGGGATTGCCATAGAGACAACATTCATAAAAGCAGAAGGAAGTGGTTCTATGGCAACCTCATAGGGGGAGGGGGATTTGAGAAACACTTCACCTCCACCAACTTGGAGACCTAAACACCAAGAGGTACTCAGTGAAATAGCATATTTAAATGTCAGACATCTTTAGTTCCTTCATTAGTGCTCAGGTTTAGCCATGCTGCATGATGACATCAGGGTCTCTAATTGTTCTTGGGCAGCAGATGATGCCAATTATAGGAATGAAACAATGGTGAGCCAGCAAGAAAGGCAATTATATATTGAGACTGACTTCCCACTTGTAAATTGCAGTTTTCTCACCAGTCTAATGCAAACAAAAAAAAAAAAAAAAAAAAAAAAAAAAAAAATGCCGAGTGACAGTTGAGTAAGGATCAGCTGAAAGAACCTCCTTTTACCAAATGGAAATAGCCCAAATTGGGCTATATGCTGTTTGCTGTTTCCCCATATTGACAATGGTGTTGGGTTACCTGATCAGAGACTGCCAATTGCCCACCCAACCTCCATTTCCCCCTTCCTTTTGACTTAAAAGACCTAATTTTACTGGTGACAGCAATGTGGCCAGCTAAAGGCTTTCTTGTAGTTAGAAGTAACCACATGACATAATTTCTGACCAGTGAGATGTAAAAGAATGTGTGCTAGGGATTTCCGGTCAAGTTTTATTTGCCCCTTTCTTCTCCCAGTTGCCTAGACTGAAGGAGGACCTGGTAGCTGGTGTCTAACGGTAGCCATCTCCTCCCATGGAATAAGGCCCAAAGAACTCCAGAGCCCTCAGCCCTGATATTCTTAAGCAACTCTCTATCCCATAGTTTTTCTGTCATGTGAGTCAAAACTAATTCAATAGCTGCTCTTTTGGGGGTCTTTAACTTGTAACTAAACCCAATTTCTAACCGAATTGCTATAGAAAACAAAGGATAAACTTATATAAATACATTTGCCTAATTTTCTGATTGTGAATGGTAAACTCCAAATAAGGCAAAAAAATTTTTTTTCTTCCAGCCCACATACTGCTCTGGATTGGAGCAGGTGATCTGGTCTATTTGAGTTCAAGTTGAAGAGGTAGCCAGGTGCAGTGGTACATGCCTGTAACCCCAGTGACTTGGGAGTTTGAGGCAGAAGGATCGCAGGTTCGAGGTCAGCCTCAGCAACTTAGTGAGACACTGTCTCAAAAAGTAAAAGGGACTGGGGGTGTAGCTCAGTGGTATAGCAACTCTAGGTTCAATCCTTAGTACCAGAAAAAAAAATGTTGACATATTTATTGGGGCATCATCATCTGTATCAGTAAAATGGAGAGCTGAAGTCTTTCTAGACAGTTTTCAACAGTCAGGAAAACTGACTGGAACATGCAAAAGCTTGAGTGCCATCCTAAGGCTCCAGAGAGCCTGCCAAGAGGGTCACGTCCTGCCCCCAGCACTGAAGACAGGTCAGCTCTGGCCTCCTCCACTTCCTTTCTGCCCTAATGCACCAAAGGAATAGGCCCAATTTCCACCAGCATCTACAGCTCAGAGGGGCCCGGGGTGAGGGGACAGCATTTGTAGTTTATCAAGTATCCAAGACTTTGGGAGTCTATTAAAATAATGTCAATTCCTGAGAGAGAGAAGAGCAGTTCTTTTATGGGCCACTCAATCATGTCTTGCGCAGAAGAATCATCAGGGGAGCTTGTTAGGAATGCAGTTTCTAGGATTCCAACCCCAGAGTGTAGAATTTTTAACAAGTACACTTTCAAAGTGCACTTTGAAAACCTTAGCCTGCCAGGGAAGGCATTTTGTGGGCTGGCAGCTTCAGAGGACTGAGCGCCCATGGGCTCCCACGCTCTTCCAGCCGCCCCCGCCCCGCAACCCCCCTCCAGCCTGAAAGACAGGCTTGAGCCACCTGAAAGCAGAGGCAAGTCCTAAGCATCAGAAAGCAGGGCCTCAGTTGGGCCCTTGGCCATTACTTAACCTCAGTTTTTCTAATCTGTAAAATTCTAACTGTAGATGTCTCTATGGTCCCTTCATCTTTGGCATTTGTAGCATTTGGTGATGGAACTTTTTTTTTTTTTTTTTTTTTTGGCTTGGGGCCACCCGCTGTGAGAAAGGAGGCAGAAAGGGGAGGAAAAACTTACCATCCCTCCCGATCACCACCTTATGCCTGGCATTGCGCTTTCTCCTTTTCTCCCTCACAACTCTGGTCTGCCACATTTCTCACATCTAATGATTAGGAGTGGACTCTAGACTCACAGGGGGACCCTGCGAGCGGCAGTATCTTTGGAGGCCTGGGAAGATTTGTCTAGCAGCTGTGATTCTGTACATTCACTTTGTGATCTAAAAACCTGTTTGTCCAGTTGTGGATCCTGCACTCACTCTCCAGGGCAGGTAATAGTTTTGTCATCACTGTGGCTTCAGCTGGCCTCTGTGAACCTATACCTTATTCCCAGGTCCCAAGTCTCAGTCCACTGATCCCTGAAGATTTTCCAAGGAATTATTTCCATCCAGGCAACCCAAAGAAGTTTGGTGTCTCATACATCCCAAACAGTCCTTCATTGTCCAACCTCCTGTGTGGTGATCCAAGTCTCAGTCCTTGATACCTCCAGGGTACAAAGCAGAGACTAGACCACTGGTGCTTGGCCTGGGCTGCACCCCGGAATGATCTGAGCAGCTGGGGGTGGAAAGGCAATCAGGACAAAGCTACAGGTGATTGTAATAGGCATTCGAGGTCAAGAAGGCCTGTTTAGGGCCAGTGAGGACCAGGATTGGATCCCACTCTTCCTCAGTGTGAGTATAGTACTTAACCCCCTCTGGGTCTCAGTTTGCTCATCTGCAAAATGCCACTGTAGTAATATCACCTTTATACAGCTGCTAAATATTAAGTGAAATAATGTTTAGAGGCTACAGAGTTTGTAGAGTACCATGCCTGGCCAAAAAGTAACAAATAAGGGGCTAGGAATGTGGCTCAATGGTAGAGTGCTTGTCTAGCATGCATGAGGCCCCAGGTTCAATCGCAAGCACTGCAAAACAAATTAACAAAAAAAGGTAGCAGGTAATATTAGTGTGATAGGGTGCATTTGTGAGGTTTTATTGATATCTCCCTGAGTTTGGGGCTTTTCTGGCAAAGACTCGCCAGGGAGGAACTCAAATACTGCTCTGCCCTACTCTGGCCCCACCCCTAGTTGACAGCATCTCTCAGGCTTATGGAGTTGGACAATCTAGCCTGAATGGGAATTAACTGATCTTCCCAGGGGAGAAGGTGACAGCCCCCAGTTAAGGTAGCAGGGGCATGGTGGTAGACTAAGCTCAGTGGGGATGTGGTTCCCCTGAGAAACAGGACCAGGGAGGGGTCTGGGAACCCTGAGCTCTGGGAGACCTTAGGAAACAATCTGGGGATTCTCAGGATGCTTGGCTCAGGAGGAAAAGTAGCCACCACTGCCCCCCAGTGGGGCCTAGGCCCAGGCATGATCCTGCCACGCAGTCCGAACTCATGCCGTGCCCCCAGGCAGCCCTCACAAGCTTGTGGGGTTTCAAGGAGTCCAAAGGGAAGAAAAAGAACCTTCAAAAGACCTGTCTTTAGCCAGTTGCAGTGGCGCACGCCTGTAATCCCAGCAACTCAGGAGGCTGAGGCAGGAGGATCACAAGTTCAAAGCCAGCCTCAGCAACTTAGCAAGACCCTGTCTCCAAAAATAAAAAGGATGTGGCTCAGTGGTAAAAGACCTGTGTTTTGACTCATCACAGGCCAAAACAAGGGAGGACTGAAACTGGATTTTTCACTTGGGAAAACGAAGTATGACATTTCTCATGCTCTGTGTGCTATGCAACACGTTGCACATCAGTTGTATGATTGTGGCATTTCCTGATTCCTCTAGACCCCTCTCTTCTTTCTCTGCCCTCCTGGTTGAGCATCCTTCAGGTCTACCTGAGGGGTCTGGAACCTTCCCCTAAGGCTTTCTGTCCCCTTCCTGCCACCTTCCCCTCCTTCAGATCTCTACCCACTCCCTGCCCACCCTGAACTGATTAAGGGGCTTTGGGTGCTTCCTCCCTGTAATACCTGTCACATATGGCTCCTTGTGATTTTGTCAGTCCCCCATGCCTGTTTTGCTCACCATCCTATCCTCTGAGCCAAGTAGAATGCCTGAATGCACTAGGCATTCGACATAATCTGATCAGATGGATGGACCAAGGGATAAACAGATATAGTCTCCTCATCTTGGGTGACCGCTGGGGATAAGAAGAGAAAATGGCAGATGCAGGAAGCAGAGAACTCAGGCAGGAAGTAGAAATAGACTGCAGCCCAGAGAACTCCCTCTGGCCTAAACAAAAAGCAACTGTAAATTGAGTATAAGCTAGAAAGCAGCATAAATAATGTTGCCAAAGGCATTAAAGAGATCCTTATCAGACAGTGAAGGTAACTTTCCCAAATTTTTCACCCAATGGAACTTTGTTGTTACAGTTATTAAACTGTTTCTATATTCATTTCACTCATAAGGAAAAACCTGTATCTTTTGTGGCTCAAGTGGCTCTTGATAATTAGATGGAAAATGTATGTTCGTAGTATGTTGGTAATCCAGGCTATGTCTACTTAATGTATTGGTCTGTTTTATTCAGCTGATGCTTTCTGGGTTTGTAGGCATGATGGCCAGACATGCTTAAAAAGAATGTTTAGGGCTGGGCATGGTGGCACACACCTGTAATTCCAGTGGCTCAGGAGGCTGAGGCAGGAGGATCGCAAGTTCAAAGCCAGCCTCAGCAATTTAGCAAGGCCCTAAGCAACTCAGTGAGACCTTGTCTCTAAATAAAATATTAAAAAGGGCCGGGGATGTGCCTCAGTGGTTAAGCGTCCCTGGGTTCAATCCCTAGAACAAAAAAAAAAAAAAAAAAAAAAAATAAATTTTTATATTTTTATAAAAAAAAATATAAATTTAAAAAATATATAAAAAATATATTTTATATATTTTTATTAAAAAAAAAATATATATATATATATGTTTAGGGCTGGGGATGTACTCAGTGATAGAGCTCTTGCCTAGATGCAGGAGGCCCCGGATTCCATCCCCAGGACCCCAGGGTGGTGGGGAGTTAACCTAAAGAAATGCAGAGGCCACCTGGGTGTGGTAGTTCACATCTGTCATCCCAGCTACTCTGAAGTCTGAGGTAAGAAGATTGCAAGTTCAAGGCCAGCCTGGGCAACCTAGTGAGACCCTGTTGTCTCTAAATTTAAAAAAAAAGGACTGGAGCGTGGCTTAGTGGTGGAATGGCACACCAGAGTTCCTTTCCCAGTGCCAGAAAAAAACAAAAATGGAAACAAAACAAATGAACAGCAACAAAAAACAGTTCAGGGATATTCTTGGGAAGAGATTCCAGAGAGCTGTGAATATTATTGTTATATGTTAGACGTGAATATATGTGACAATATAGTAGAATATAGAATAAAATACACTGAATATTTATAGAACAGATTACATGCTTAAATATATTATAGAATATAAAATCTAGAATTAAAGTGTTAGCAAACCACTGGAATTCTTATACTTTTGAGTACCTTCCCTACCCTATACCCCACTCTCACAGGGCCAGGGTAATCTTGGCTCAACTGTGGAAAAGGCAGTGTTAACCTTTTTAATAGCTTTAGCTGAAGCTTAGGCGGCCATAATACACCTGGCCTTCTGTTCCATGTGTGGGGCCCCCAGGCATTAACAACCAGTGTGCACCTGTGTCTTCCAACCCCCAAGGTCTGAGTGACCCCCTGTCCTTCTCTGCTTTCTAGGTTCTTCATCTCTCTTAAGGCCATCCCTGGTGGAAGCACTCTATCTCAGGATCCAGAGAGACCAAGCAGAATTCTTGATACTCCAATGAGAATCTGAGGCATGGATGGGCAAGTAACTTCTGGAAGCCGTGGCTAGTCCTGGTACCCTGAATCATCTCATTCATGAAAGAACCAATTAACACAAAGAATCAACCACTTAACACTGAGACTGTGGGTTTTGTTTTTTTGTTCGTTTGTTTTTGTTTTGTTTTTCCTCCCTGAAAATACCTTTGCTATTAGAAAAAAACAAAAATAAGGGCTGGGGATGTGTCTCAGTGGTAGGGCACTTGTCTAGCATGCATGAAGCCCTGGCTGCCATTCCCACCAACACAAAGAAAGAAAAGAAAAAACAAACAGTGGGAGAGAACACTTAAGCTAAAATATTTCTCGTTTTTAGAACTTCAAGTTCAAGTCAACTGTGCAGGGGAAACAGCTTGGGGGACGAGGGTTCTCTTTATATTCCTCTAACATTAGGCCCATCTGTTTTACAGTTTTGATGGGGTCAGTGCAGCCAATCCACATAAATTATCTCTTTCCAATTTCTTCTTAGAACTTTCTTGAAGTGGAATTTCAGTAGGTCTCATGTCTCTAGTGAAAAAAATATTTCTTTCCACTGAAATATTTCCTTCTCTCCAAGGTGGAGTCAAGACCTTCATTTCTGTCTTTTTAATAGTGCCTTGCACCTAATAGGCACATGATGAAAGAGGTTTAAATTGATTTAGAAATGGATTATTAAGGAGGGCCCTTCAATTACAGCAACATTAACTGGCTGCAGGAGTTCCTACCAGGGAGCACAATAGGACCTCCCATAGGAAAAGCCCATGAGCTAAACAGCCTGCCTGCTTTCCTCTCAGGGCCCCAGTCTTCTCCTGGGCAACAAACCAGTTAGGAATCCACTTCCTATTCCTTTTAGTAAATAGGAAAAGTGGGGCAATAGAAGTCTTTGTACCTAATCCCTCCTGCTCTGTGATTCACTATTTTAATGCAAATTTAATGAAATAATGAGAAGAGGCTCACAGACAATGAGTGGAGCTACTCAGGCATTTAAGTAAAGTGAATGAGGTTGCAGAGCAATGTCCTAACTGCAGATAGTGGCAAGGCCAGTTTCATGTAAAATAGGTGAAAAATAGGTCCCCCAGAAATGGAAATATTAGCTGGGACTGCCCAAGCCTCTGAAAACTTGCTCAATTCTTCTTCAGAGCATGAGCACCTTCCCAAGGAGGCAGAAGTGGAGAAGTGGGGAGAAAGAGGAAGGACAGACTTTTATTAAAGGCTATAACTTGGCTGAAGGATCTGTCTCAGTGGTAGCGTGCCCAAGTCCCAGCTCCCACACACGCCATCACACACAAAGTTCAGTTTGCCAAGTGCAACCCAGGATCCTGAGATGCCTCATTTATTCTTCATAACAACCCCTAAGAGCAAGGGTCAGCAAACTAGGTCCCTTGAGCCAAATCTGTGGTGCTGGGGTGCTGGGGATGGAACCAGGGCCTTGCACATGCTAGCCAAGTGCTCCACCATTGAGCTATATGCCTACCTCACTGCCTGTTTTACAAATAAAGTTTTGGCTGAAACACAGCCATGTTCATACATTTACATATTGTATATGGCTGCTTCCAAACTATAATGGCAGAATTGAATACTTCAGAAAGAGACCATTTGACCCACAAAGCCACAAACATTTACTATTTGGTCCTTTATGGACAAAGTACGCTGACCCCTGTCTTAGAGAAAGGCATTCATATTAGGATAGGCTACATTAGGTACAGAGCAAATTGTCCCAGAAATTTCAGAGGCTTCACATAAACAGGTACATTTTTCACTTAGGTGACATCTGTTGTGGGTAGGCAGGGGATTCTGCTCTACTTACTCATCCAGGGACCAGGCTGAAACAAACAAACAAACAAACAAAAAACCCCCACTATCTCAACAGTTGTTTTCATGGCAGGGAAAGGGAGAGCCAGAAAGTTGAATGCTAGCCTTGTGATGCCTCATTGGAGAAGTGGCCTGCTCACCTTGGCTGCCACTACTCATGTGATACCACCTGGCTGCCAGGAGGCTGGAAAATGTGAGGGAAGCAGCACATGGTTGTTTTGGTGAGCACTGAATATCCAGGCACAGTGTTCTCCTCTCCATTCCACAGAAAAAGTACCAAGTGGCAGTCCCAGAGTTCTGAAGTGATGTGGTCAGGATTCTAATTCTGACCTTTCTAGTCCTAAAGCCTTGTACTCTTCTCAAAATCCCATGCTCCTTACCATGGATTTATTTTCAGTCAGTTCCATTAATCAATTTCATTGAAAGTTAGGTCCCAGGTAGAGATCCTGGAAGCTGTTTTTGGACAATGACATCAGTGTAGTCTGTCGGAGCAGTGGCCAGTGTAAAGCGCTGGAAAGAACCCAGAGCAGCTGGGCACAGTGGCACATGCCTGTAATCCCAGTACCCCAGGCTGAGGCAGGAGGATCCAGAGTTCAAAGCCAGCCTCAGCAAAAGTGAGGCGCTAAGCAACTCAGTAAGACCCTGTCTCTAAATAAAATAGAAAATAGGACTTAGGGATGGGGCTCAGTGGTTGAGTGCCTGAGTTCAAGTTCAATCCCTGGTACCAAAAAAAAAAAAAGAACCTAGAACAGGGTGTTGCTGGGAGGGAAATAATTTAATTTAGCCAGACTGAAAGAAGCAATAGGGTGTTTTTGAGGACTATTCCAATATGGCGAACCAAGAAGAGGGACACTCACCTGGTATGCAGTCTAAGGTAGAGCCTGCATTCCACAGAGAATTTGTTCCTCCTTGGCAATCACACTTGCATGCTTTGTGGTACCAGGGGTCCTCACCGTCATCCTGCAGGCAACCAGAGGGACAGGAAGTTAGAAAAGTCACAGGCAAAGGCAAGTGTGGTCAGTGCCCATGGAAAGCTTATTTTCAAAGATCATGTTCTTTCCTTACATATTGTCTGTGAGTGTTTTGTTACAGTGGCAAAATTGTTACCAGCCTGAATACATACAGTTGCCACTCATCTTTGATTTTAAATAAGCAAATGTCTGCAACCATGGGTGACCAGCTAATAATCTCTCAGACATGTCCTCTGAGGGCTTGGGGAGCCCCAATACAAAGTTGGACTTTTTACATATCCTGTAGGTTCCTATCTAGGGATCCAATTTTTAAAGGTACTGGATTTGGTTTGGGAATGTAGCTCAGGGGTAGAGTGTTTGCATAGCATGTGGGAGGCCCTGGGATCAACTCCCAGCCCCACAATTAAAATACATAAAGGCACTAAGATTAAAAATTGGGCATTCTGATTTAAGATCTGGTTTACTGTTATTCTCTCATTAAAACACCAATCTTGCTGGGGGTGTGGCTCAGTGGTAGGGTTCTTGCATTGGCATGTGTAAGACCCCGGGTCCATCCCCAGCACCAGAGTGGGGATAATGTGATAGTCCTATATATTAATCTTCTCTAAGAAAATTTAGAAAGCAGGCTGGGTTCAGTGGCACATGTCCATAATCCCAGCAACTCAGGAGGCCAAGGCAGGAGGATCTCACGTTTGAAGCCAGCCTCAGTAATTAGGGAGATGTTGTCTCAAAATAAGAAATAAAAAGGGCTGGGGAGGTAGTTCAGTGGTAAGTTCCCCTGGGTTTAATCTCCAGTAATGGGTCACTGGGGACCTCAAAAGCAATGTCCATGTAAATTCCAGTCTTCTAACTATGACATACCTCTGTAGATGACAATCCCAGTGTGGCTGAGTGAAAGAATAAGACAGGAAAAATGAAATTAAGAAAAGAAAAAGCAATTTGACAATATCATTCATTACATAGATGTGAAATGAAAATAGTCATGTGAAGGTTATCAAAGCTCCTTCTAGAAGAAGTCAAGCTAAGTACCTATCTGCCAGGAAAAACATTCATAGATGCCGAGAAACTAGGGACAGTAAAGTAAAACAGAACAGAATGCTAATTACTATTTTTGTTCATTATGGAATTTTGGAAAATATATTAATATAGCCATGCAGGGGAGGGGAGATCATCTATATTTCTCTTCACTAAAGGCAACAATGTTTAGTGTAAATCTTCCCAGTCATTTTTCTTTTTTTCCTTTTTCTTTTGTGCTGGGGATTGAACCCAGGGCTTCATGCATGCTAAGCAGGCGCTCTACCACTGAGCTCCCCAGCCCTTTCATGTGTATTTTTTTAAACATATTTGACAAGCTGCTTTCTAAACAATGTTGTATCTTGCTTTCCTTTTCCACTTAACAGTAACAGCATGAGGTTTTCTCTTATTAGGTTTTCATCCTCCTCCTCCTCCTCATTCCTGGTGTCTGCCTAATATACTACTCAGGAGTTGATACCCAGTTCCCTCACCATGTCACATTGAGATTATTTAGGATTGGGACATTGTTTGGAAATTCTTTTTTAAGTTTTTCTACAATTGACAAAGAGCCACGATTAAAGTATAGATACTGTATAACAATGTGGGAAAATTGAAAGGGTATAAAATTTAACACAAAACTAACATATAAACTATCATCCCTGGGGTACAAATAAAGAGAACGAGTATACAATTAAGTAGGAAAAGAGTTTGTGTATATTAGCATAAACCGATTAAAGCTGCACTGCCCACTGCAGTAGCAACTATTTCCATGTGGGCATTGGAATTTAAAGTAATTCAAATTGCCAGGGTGAGGTGGTGCATACCTGCAATCCCAGAGACTCTGGAGGCTGAAGCAGGAGGATTGCAAGTTTGAGGCCAGCCTCAGCAATTTAGTGAGATTCTGTCTCAAAACTAAAAATATTGAAAGGGCTAGGGATGTGGGTCAGTGGGAAAGCATCCCTGGGTTCAATCCCTAGTTGCCAAAAAGAAAAACAAAAACAAAATCCAGTAACAATTAATTTTAATTAACAAAATTAAAAATTCAATTCCTTGGACTGGGGTTATAGCTTTGTGGTAGAGCACTTGCCTAGCATGTGTGAGGCACTGGGTTCAATCCTCAGTACCACATAAAAATAAAATAAAGGTATTGTGTCCATCTATAGCTAAAAAAATAAAAAATAAAAAAATTCAATTCCTTAATTGAACTACCCATATTTCAAGTGACTAACAGCCATATGGGCTACTGTACTGGACAGCACAGAGGCAGAACATTTTCATCATCACAGAAAGTTCCATTGGACAGTGCTCATTTAAAGCTCCGAAGGGGCTCAGGAAACACTACCCACAAATATGATCCCTTGGTAGATTGAGTAAGCTGAAGGAAATTGAGAAAACTATAGAAGCGGGAAGGTGCCATTGATCTTCTCCTGCCCCTTTGCTCCTGAAGTGAGTCACAGAAATTCTCATGCCTTTTTCCCCTGAAGTGGGCTATAGGGACTGGAATTTGCCTTGCCCCTTCTTCTCTGAAGCAGGCCATAAGTCCTAGGAAGGTCACCATCTGACAGGTGTTCTGCCCTGTACCCAGAAGGAAGTAATGTCACAAATGGGGATACCAAGAAGAATCTGAATAGTCCTTGCTAAGTTCCCCCCAATTTATTACCATTATATCTTTTTGTTTTCTAATTATACTTCTGCATGACTGTTCATACAAATACACAAACTTCCCTATTTCTTTCTTTTTTTTCTTTGGTACCAGGGATTAAACCCAGAGATGTTTAACCACTGAGCCACATCCCCAGCCCTTTTAATTTTTTATTTTGAGAAAGGGTCTTGCTAAGTTGCTTAGGGCCTCATTAAGTGGCTGAGGCTGGCTTCGAACTCATGACCCTCCTGCCTCAGCCTCCTGAGCTGCTGGGATTATAGGTGTGCACCACTGGGTCTTTTTTTGTATTTCTGGGAATGGTCCTCAGAGCCTTGAGTATGCTAGGCAAGAGCTCTACCACTGCCGCACTCCTCGCCCTGGGTCTGACTGCTCCTGTGCCATATCAAACTTAGTAAATAAATTTGTATGCTTTTCTCTTATTGATCTATCTTTGTTATAGGGAGTCTCAGCTATAACCTTACAATGACTGAGGAAAAAATAATTTTCTCTGGGTTAGCACCAAAGCTCCATTTCCCATTTTTGACCAATTTCCTTTATTTCTTTTCTGATTATAAAAACAACATGTACCTATTATAAAAATGTCAGACAAAACCTGAGTGTAGAAAATGGGAACTAAAAGTCCTCCCTTTAACTACTTGGCTATTTAAAAAGTGAATCTGATGCCTACAAAAAGCTTTCAGATTGTGAGTAAAGGAATGTCTCATCTCTTCCATCACAATGATAAAAGCTATCATTGAAAAAATATATTTTTACCCATTCTGTGACCACTTTGGTGTGTCCACTCTGAGTCTGGCACTCAAGTAGGGCATGAGCCTTCTGACATGGAAGCCTCACTGTGCTGACAAGGGGCTTGGGAATGTGGAGAAGATCACTGAACAACTCGCAAAGTGACATTTCATGTCATGCATAGGCTGCGATTGGGAGTCAAGGAAGATTCAGGGCCAGCTACACCTGCAGCCACCACTCTCCTGTCTCTCCTAGGCCCTTGTTCCACTGGTTATTCATCTACTATGGGTCAAATTGACCCTGCCTGGTAGCATTGAAGGTTAGGGAGAGCCATCTTGGAGGAAGTCTGCCTTAGTACTTGCTATGGTCTGGAAGTTTGTGACCTTCCCAAATTCACATGTTGAAACCTATTTATCAATGGGAGAGCATTAGAAGGCAGAGCCTTTGGGAAGTAATTGGGCTCTATCCTCATGAATGGCATTACTGCTCTTATAAAAGAGTCCCCAGAGAGCTAGCTTGCCCCTTCTACCATGTGAGGACTCAGTGAGAAGGTATCACCTATGAACCAGAAAGCAGGCCCTCACCAGACATGAAATCTGCTGGTGCCTTCAACGTTCCAGCCTCCAGAACTCTGAGGAATACATTTCTATTGTTATAAATCATCTAGGTTACATACTGTGTTACAGCTGACTAAACAGAACAGGTCTGTGGTACGAAGCTCTGTGCTGGCAAAAGAAGTTACCAATAACTTATTTTCAAGTCCAATGACTTCTTCCCAACACTGACCTTCTGTCTTCACACTGCTGTGTTGGGTGCTGTCAGTGCCTCACGTTTCCATTTTGTTTCTACTCTCTGGATAAACCTCCTCAGCTTCCATTGAGAGCTTGACTTAGTCCACCCACCCATAAATGGTGCTAAATTCAGTTCATACTCTTGCGTTGAACGACTGATTGGGTAACTCCCTGTAGGTGTCCTTTGCTCTCTAAAACTGGACCCACCCAAGTGTTGGCAAGGAAGGTCAGAGAGTAACCCAAACTCTCATATGTTGCTGTTGGGGGCATGAGGTGGTTTAACCTCTTTGGATAACAGTTTGGCTATTTATTTAGGTAATGGGAATTGAACCCAGGGGCACCTAACCACTGAGTTATATCTCAGCCCTTTTTTATATTTTATTAAAGACAGGGTCTCACTGAGTTACTTAGGGCTTCAATAAGTTGCTGAGGCTGGCTTTGAACTCACAATCTTCCTGCCTCAGCCTCCTGAGCCACTGGGATTATAGGCATGCACCACCGCACCCAGCTCAGTTTGGCAATTTAAAGCTGAACATATATGTGCCCTATATCCCAGTGATTCAGCTCCTAACTGGTTACCCACCAGAAATGCATACACGTATTCTCCAGAAAATCAAAAGCATGTACGAGATGATTTGTAGCAGTTATTTGTAATACCCCACACTGGAAAAACTCATATGTCCATCAAGAGTAGAGTGAATACATCATGGCATAGTCATACAATGGAATACTATACTACAATGAAAATTGATACTCTGTAACTACATGACACAATATGGATACATCTCACACTTGAGTGAGAAGTCAGATGCTGAAGCAGATATACCATGTGAATCTGTTTTTAAAAGTGTAAGTACAGGGGCTGGGCTTGTAGCTCAGTGGTAGAGCACTCGCCCAGTGTGAGGCACTGGGTTTGATCCTTAACACTACCTATAAATAAATAAAATAAACATCCATTGACAACTAAAAAATGTATATTTTTTAAAAAGTATAAGAACAGACAAAAATAATCCATGCCATTAGATATTAGGATACTGGTTGCACTTGGGGCAGGCAGTGGTGGGTAGGAAGCTCACTGGGGGGCTGGTCAAGATCTGTTACTTGACCTGGATGCTTGTTCCATGGGTGTGCTCAGTGGTGAAAATTCACTGAGCTGTACATTTATATGTGCTTGTTTGTGTTTATGTTATACAATGAGGATTTGTTGTTGTTCTGGGGATTGAACTCAGGGATGCTTTACCACTGAGATACATCCCCAGCCCTTTTATTTCAAGACAGGGTCTTGCCAATTGCTGAGGGCCTTGCCCACGGCCTCCAACTTGTGATCCTCCTGCTTCAGCGTCCTGATTTGCTGCGATCACAGGCATGCACACTGTGCCCAGTGGAGAAGGATTTTTTGTTTTGTTTTGTGGGTACCAGGGATTGAACCCAGGGGCACTTGACCACTGAACCACATCCCCAGCCCATTTTTGTATTTTTTTAGAGACAGAGTCTCACTAAGTTGTTTAGGGCCTTGCTAAATTGCTGAGGCTGGTTTTGAACTCACAATCTTCCTGCCTCAGCCTCCTGAGCCACTGGGATTACAGGCATGTGCCATCACTGCGCCTGGCTGGATTTTTTTTTAATTGAACGTACATATCTCCTTCTTCAGATTGTTCTTTCACCATTTCTTATCCTGCTGATGAGCTCCACCTAACCCTACTCAGAGACCTGGGTTTTGTCCTAGCCTCCTAAACTCCCACATCCAATGGCTACTGAGGGTTTTCTGTCCCCTTCATTCCACTTCCTGCTTTTTTAAGGCTGCCCCCTCTGGGTACTTTTTTTTTTTTTTTTTTTTTTTTTTGTACTGGGCATTAAACGCAGGGGGCACTTAACCGTGGAGCACATCCCCAGCCCTTTTAATATTTTATTTTCAGACACAATCTTGCTAAGTTGCTTAAGACCTTGCTAAGTTGCTGAGGCTGGCTTTGAACTTGCAATTTCCTACCTCAGCCTCCCAAGCCACTGGGACCCCCTGGGGTTACAGGTGTGTACCACCACACCTGGCTCCCCTGGATACTCTTGCTGCTAACAACAGCTGCTGCCTCATCCATTCTCCTTGCTGCCAATGTGACATAATGAAATTCTTCCTGCTCAAACTCTTTGGTGGGTCACTCTGCCCAGGTGTGAGTGCCACCTCTGATATTCAGTAGTATCTCTCCATTTCTTCATCCCTAAAATGAACATAAAAACACACCTCCAAACTTATCTTCTGTACTCTGTACTTTATTCCCTTGTTCATAGCATTTTTTTTTTTTTTTTTTTTTTTTGGTCCTGGGGATTGAATTCAGGGGCACTTGACCATTAAATCACATCCCCAGCCCTATTTTGTATTTTATTTAGAGTCACTGAGTTGCTTAGTGCCTTGCTTTTGCTGAGGCTGGCTTTGAATCTGTGATCCTCCTGCCTCAGCCTCCGGCGCCGCTGGGATTATAGGCATGCACCACCATGCCCGACAGAATTTTTTTTTTTTTTTCTTCAAATTCCCTCTGTCCCCAGCAACTTCTCTGCCTGCTTATCTCCTTTCCTGTCCCCCAACTCAGCCCTTGCTCTGGCCTTTGTTTGCATCTGGTTCACAGGTTTATAAGCCCCTGTAGGTTCATAGAATTTGATATAAAAGATAACTGATAATGATCTGCTCCAAAGCATTCATTCATTCAGCTAATATTTATTGAGTGTCTGCTATATTCCAGGCCCAGAAAGATAGTAGAATGGAAGAGGAAAAAACACCTGTATTCATAGGGCACCTGCCTCAGTGTGTGTGTGTGTTGGAGGGGATGGATTAATGAATGGACCAACAAATAAAATATATAGCATGTGCAATAACGATGACTGCTATGGAAAAAAAATCAAGCAGGGAAGTGGAGGGACAGGGGCTGGCCCTTTTTGGCTTAGAGAAGTCCTCACTGAAAGGTGATGTTGGAGCAAAGACCCGAAAAAGTGGGATGCCTATGGGCAAAGCATTCGGTACAGAGGGGGAGCAAGTGCAACGCCTTTGAGGTGGATGTGTGTTTGGCGTGTTCTTGAAAGAACGGGGAGATCCTGAGGTTGAAACCAGAGCATAGAAAGTTTGAGGAGATGAGTTCAGGGAAGAGCCAAGGAGGGGGCCATGTGACGGAGGACTTAGGCATTTAGCCTGAGCAAGACATTGGAGGGAGCTGGGGAGAGGAGGGACATGACTGGCTCTGGGTTCAAAGGCTTCCTTTAGCACCACATTGTAGACCAGGCTGGTTGGGTTAAGGATAGAAACAAGATCAGTTGTGAGGCAAATACAGTCCTCCAGGCCAGAGTTGACCCAGGGTAGTGGCAACAGAGGTGTTAAGAGGTGGCCGGCTGCTGACTGTATTTAGAACATTGTGCCAAAAGGATTCGGTGATAGATTATATGTGCCGTGTGAAAGAAAGAGAAGCTTGAGGCCTGAGCAATGGAACCATAGCGATGCAGTTTACTAAAGGGGAGGATATTCCAGGAGGGACGGGGATTTGGGGAGGATGGGGTAGAGGATGCTGCATTTGGGACACAGTAAATCTGAGAGGCCTAAGGAACACCCCTATGTTAAGATTGAGTGGACAGCTAGATACAAGCTTTTGGAGCTCAGGGGGAAGCCCAGAAAGGCAGGGTGGTGCTCTGAGCTCTTCAGAGTTAATGTCTACATAAGCGCATAACCTCAGTCCCTTAGTTGGTCATCAACAAATGCAGAGTACATGAGCAATTAGCATCTGGTTGACTTGGGGGTTGTAAATTCAGGAAGTACTCTGCTCTAGCTGATCCTCAAGAGATGCTGGGTGTGGCTGGGGGTGGTGGCACAAGCCTGTAATCCCAATGGCTCCCTAATCCAGGGGTTTGGGAGGCTGAGGCAGGAGGATCGCAAGTTTCAAAGCCAACCTCAGCAATTTAGTAAGGCCCTGAACAACTTAGCAAGACCTTCTCTCAAAATAAAAATAACAGGGCTGAGGATGTGACTCAGTGGTTAAGCACCCCTAGGTTCAATCCCTAGCCCCCCACCCCCCACAAAAAAAAAGAGAAGAGGGATCAAGACTGTCTTTGGATGGGGGACCAAAGGTGATGGGTGTTGATCACTGATGTTCTGTCTTTAATAACTAAATCAATTTCAGAGGCCACATCTGTCACTGAAGAGGGTCTAATCAGGTACAGTTGAACAAACCCAGGGTTCAAATAAGACTTAACAATATGGCTATCAGGGACTTCTGTATTCCTCCATGTTCATTGGTAGGTCCTGGAGCAGTTTCCACATTTTGCAGAAATGAAGCCAAAGGCAAAAAGGAAAACAGGTGTATGTGGGGACTCAGCTTCAGTCTACCTGTGGAGAGCAAGAGGCCGGAAAAGAAGGCCTGCCTTCACATTCAGTTCCTGTGCCAGCAGATTTGGGGCTGGTTTCTTGCCTTTCTTTACTCCCAGGGTCCCCTCCACAGAAAGCATTTGTCTGTAGGCAGCATGGGACGCTGAGGTGCCAGATCCTTATGGAAATGAGCAGAGAAAGAAGGAACAACAAGTATTTTACAGGAAACGCTGTCACCAAGGGAGCAACGACATGGCTGCTGCAGTCCCCCTAAGTGATTTAACCACACACACACACACACACACACAAAAAGCTAAAGAACCAGCGCAAAAGCATTTTTTGACTATAACAATTATCATATCAGAAAGTAACATTGTTGGAATGAGAAAAAAAAATATCAGCCTTAAAAGGAACATAGTAAAAGACTTTGATTATGTAGTTGCAAAGCCTTGTTCCCACAGCAAGAAAATCCAAAGAAGGCATGCCTGGTTCTCCAAAAATCCCTTGCAAGAGAAAAGAGTGCGTTAGAGACACACATAGACTATTTTAGTTTCTCTGATTGGGTATCACTAAATACAGAGCATCCTTTCCCATGGCAACAGGTGAAGCCCAGGAGAAAAGCATAAAGGCATGAATGATAAAAACCGTGTAACCAGCTCCTAATCTACTTGAGAAACAAGAATAAGACACAGGAGAAACACAATGGGTTGCAGTAATGTTTCTCTTGGGAAGAAGAAAGAAGGCAATTGCTCCTGTTGTGAATGTGTTACTATTTTCAGCAACAGGCATATTCATATGTAATTCTATTATTGTTCATGCTTCAACACATATGAGCCTCAAAGACATATGCTAAGCAAAAGACAAAAAGACCACGTGTCACACCATTCCATTTTAATGTTTTGTCCAGAAGAGGCAAATCTACAGAGACACTAGATTTGTGGTTGCTGAAGGCTGAGGGAAGTTGGGGAGACTGGGGAGTGATTGGTTAATGTTTGGGGTGATGAAAATGCTCTAAAATTAGATTGTGTGTGCCACAAATCTGTCAACATATTAAAAATGATTGAATTGCACCCTATTAAAGGATGACTTTAATGGTATGCAAATTACATCTCAATAAACCTGCTTTTCACAAAAATCTGCAATCCCTGATAGCTGGCACACCAGCAAAGGGGACACATTCATGTGGAAGATGGGGTTGGACAGTTTTGTTGTTGTTTTTATACAATAAACATGACCAAGTCATGGACTAATGTATTTTAATAGGATAGATGTTTTAAAAATCATATTGGCATAGAATCCAAAATGTGCAATGGAAGATAAAAAGAATCTTAAGAGTTCTGTGATATAGATGGGACCTTGCTATGAGGATATGTGCATTCCCAAATGAACCTCCACTGCATAAGCAAAGTCAATCCATTTACCCCATTTCACAGCATAAAGGAGCCACCACAGTAGAAGAACAAAGGGCAAAGAGTACATTAGACAAGGAAGCTTTGTCTTCAGGTTCCCAGTTATGCAATGGAACGCATCTTTCCCATGTGTGTTGGCCATGTCTCCATCTGGATTATAAACTGATTTAGTACAGTGATTGTGTCCTGTATTTTTCCTGTCTCCTGGAGCGTCCCTCTGACTCACAGTAGAGCATGCAGGAGGTTGCCAAGCCACAACGGCCATTTTTGGCTGGCTGGTTTCCTTCCAGGTGGTGTGAAGATGGAGGGCCTGGATTAGGTGGGTAAGTACATTTAGGTTTCTCAAGGCTTTTCACCTGACCATATTCCCTTCCACCTGAACAGATGGTATCTCTGCTCTTTCTGGTCATTTCTGGAGCTCCCCAACCATGCATAAAAATTAGTAAGCTATAGAATGAGAGAGGGTGCTATCCTTGTACCTCCCATTTTATTGATATCTAGGCCTCATTCTAAAATGGACTAGTAAACTCTTAGAGGACTTCTTTCCATTTGGGGGGTCAAGGAGCGGGGTTGTCAGACTTGGCACTGTGAAAGCAACAGAATCAGACCTGTATGTCAACTTGTTTCAAAATGTTTGCCCCACAGCACATACTCAACCCTGGGTTCATGGACAGAGAAACAAATGAATGAATGAATCTCCATGTCAACCATGAAAAGGAGAAATCTAAGGGTGAGCCCCGTAGATGTCTGAGAATCCTGAGTATGTGGATCTAAGCCTTGACTCTACTAAGATCTTGTTGAGCAAAGAGCGAGGAGTAAAGGAAAAACAACAAAATCCCCAAAGCATCTTAAAGCATTAAGAATTACTGGGACAAGGGGATGTAGCTCAGTGGTAGAGCGCTTGCCTTGCACGCACAAAGCCCTGGGTTTTATGCTAGGTACCGAGGAATCAAAAGTTATTGGAACAAGTTGCTGCCTCTGAATTGCAAGGGGGAAAATCCAACAACAGAAAATTGGTCAAAACAATCTCTACTTAGAAATATATGTTGGGGTTTGCAAAATGACTTTGGCATTATGTCTTCTCAAGTCTTTTCAAATCCTGAGAAATGTGACTAAATAAACTAAAGTCACAAGACTGGGGATTCATGAAAGTGGATACTCTATCAATAAAATACAGTGGAAGAGTAGGAAGGAAAATGATGTCAACCAGGAATCCTGATGCTACTTGTGTGTTTCATCTTGTCTACCAGGTTACTTGCAGAGTAGAGGGAGTTCCTCCTCTCTGCCCTCTTTATTTATCTCCTATAAAACTTACAGATACACAATGACTACAGAGAAGATGTTCAATTTCTATTATCCAAATGAACCAAGGAGTTCGGAGGGGATGGATACTTCAGAACTGAGAGAGATATGAGAGGATTATTTCTAAGATTGAGAGAGAATTTAAAAGTTCAATTGGATGACATTTTAGAGACTTGACTTTAGTTTTTTCTTATTCAAGCATATCACTCCAGCCAGGGTTACACTTAGAAATTTTAAAATGACAGAGTGTACTGAGTCTTTGGGGTTTCTGAACTCTCAGTTGGATTATGCTTTTTATTAGATTCCAGTGGTACTTGGCGTGTTATGTTAATCCATATTTAAACTAGGGTGACCTTACGTCCCAATTTGCCCGGGGCAGTCCTGGTTTACACCTGTTGTCCCAGCAGAATTATTAATAGCATCCTCCTCTACCCTAGCATACCAGTTTGGAAGATTAAAATTCTACAATTACTCTAACTCTGATTCCTAAAACTATTGTAGAATATAGCATGCTTTCTCATTAATTATTACAATTTGTAGCTACTTTATATGATTTCTGAGACCCTTTCTTCTTTCTGTTGGATTTTAAACATCCTTTGAATTTTAGAAGGCTCCTCACAGAACCAGAGAGCCAGTGGCAAGCTGGGCATGGTGGTGCATGCCTGTAATCTCAGCAACTTGGAAAGCTGAGAGAGGAAGATGGCAAATTTGAGGCCAGCCTCAGTAATTTAGAGAGACTGTCTCAAAATAAAAAATACAAAGGGCTGGTAGCAGAGCTCAGTGGCAAAGCTCCACTGGGTTCAATTCCTAATACCAAAAAAAAAAAAAAAAAAAGCAAGCAAGCCAGTGCAAGACAATGACAATCATAGCCGCACAAAGACAACTGTTGTTCATTAAAACACCTTAATTAACATGTGTGGTTAATTAGTGATTTTTGCATTATTCAGGTTGTATTTCTATTTATCAACTATATTATAAATTAAATTGTATTATTATGTATCATTAAGTATGCCAATGGTTGAATAACACATACCTTCATAACCAAAGAGAAGTAATAACAAGAAGCCTTCTATCTTGCGTGGCATTTTCCCCTCGTCCTTGGCGGCAGCTCTACCTTACTGAAGTGGGGAGCTTGCCCAGGAGTAGGAGATTAACTTGAGCACCAGCCTCATTAAGCATCTTATTCCATTTAGTTCTTAGGTTTTGGCTGAGTCCCATCAAGTTAACCCACATAGTTACCTGCCTCAACAAGGAAGTCTCAATACTGTCAACCGAGGTTGGTTTAACAAGGAAGATACTGATTTTATCCTATCTTTAAATGCAAGGGAAGGAATGGAGGGAAATAGAAACTAGAATCCTAAGACTCAGCTCTTAATCTATTCTCTGCTATTATCTTCTAGTGGGTGACCTTGAGCAATTTCCTGCCAAATAAGTACTAACTTTCTTGAATGGGATGAGAATGGCACAGATTTCCCTCTCATAAAGCAACTTGGCATCATGTTCATACTATTCACTCAGGAAAATACTAAATTTGGTGTGTGGGGGGGCAGTTACACAGAAAGATGTGCAATGGTGTGTTACTTATAATAATAAATTTGAAAACAATCAAAATGTGCAAGGTTAGGGGACTGGTTAAGCAAATTAGGAAAGGCATTGAAGCTGGGGAGAGTTAAGAACATGCATTTCCAAGCTAGACTGGGTGCAAATCCCAGTTCTTTCATTTGTTGTGGTGTGAACTCAGGGTGAATTTCTCATCCATATGATGATAATAATGTCTCATTCATACAGTTTTTTTTTTTTCTTAAATGGAATAATATCTGGTGGTGTTCATTTGTAATCCTACTACTCAGGAGGCTGAGGCAGGAGGATCACAAGTTTTAGGCCAGTTTCAGCAGCTTAGTGAGATGCTGTTTCAAAATAAAAAGGACTGGGACATAACTCAGTGGTAGAGTGCCCCTGGGTTCAATTCCCAGTATGGGTGGCAGTGGGGAGTGATGATATACACAAAATACTCAGAATAGATGGATTAGGGGGGTGGTCCAGTGCTAGGGCTTTGCTATAGCATATGCAAGACCCTAGATTTGATACCCAGTACAGCAAGACAAAACAGAACACTTAGAACAGTGCCTGCCATACTTACCTATCATTATTACGTAGCCATTAAGAATAGGGTTGATAGGGAGTTAGAGGTGTGGTTAATGGTAAAAATGTGTGCTTAGTCCAGGATTCATATTCCCCACCCCCACTAAAAAATTGATGGAAGGAAAAAGGGAGTGGTTGATTGATGGGTACAGAGCTTCAGTTTTGCAAAGTGAAAAAGTATTGGAGATCTGTTTCACAACAATGTGAATAGGTTTAACATACCAATGTGAATAGTACATAAGAGTTGTACACCTAATGGTTAAGATGATTTTTGAAGGAGAATTACATTGATTGGAAAAATCACATTTTGGGGGGGGGGGGGTGTAGGTGGACATAATACCCTTTTTTATTTTTATAGGGTGCTGAGAATCAAATCCAGTGCCTCACATGTGCTAGGCAAACACTCTACCACTGAGCCACAACCCCAGCCCCATGTCATACTCTGGAGTTACAAAAAGGAATGTATACACTGTATAAGCAAAACTATGTGGAAAAATGCTGAGAAAAACACAACTTTCCCTTCCCCTTTTAGTTCTTTGCCATCACCAACCCAACTGTGACCCACACCCTCAGTACACAGGGCCCCAGGACACCTTTCCCTTATTCCTTTTGTCAAAGACGAGAAAGCCCAAAATTTAAAAAAAAGCAAAACAAAGCAAAACAAACAAAACCAAAAAACCTCTCCCCACCCCATAAACGAAACTGTAATGAAATAGTAAAGAGGAGCACAAAAGCAGCTAGGCAAATGTTTGGTCATTCAGTCAGGCACTTACTGGATGTCTAGAAGACTGACATTTATTCTATACTGTGTATGGATTCATTAAGCGGACGAATGTCTATTCCATTAACCCCACTGCTATATTGAAAAGCAAAGGACTATATTGTTCCCTGCTCTGTATTTTAAAGTTGACTGAAATATAAACCTTCCTTACTGACACATTTTAGTTGGAGGTTTTGTGGGGAGCCGGCTTGACCTAACTGCAGGGAAAGGGCCGCGCCCGGGAGTACCGGGAGAAGTCGGGTAGGGTCCGGCAGAGACCACAGCTCCATGCCGCCTTCACCCTGGGCTATTTCGCGGCCCGACCTCAAGGAACAGGAGGTGTTGTCATTTCGCTTCTGTGAAAAAAGCATGTCAAAAATTTTTTAAATAAAAAAAGAAGAAAAAAAAACACTTTTTTTTGTTGTTAATTTACTTTGTTTTGTCTTTTTAACCAGAACGCTCAATGGAAAAAGCGAATGCCTCCTACTAACTATGGTTCCACTGGGGCTCGAACCCAGGACCTTCTGCGTGTAAAGCAGACGTGATAACCACTACACTATGGAACCTCCACGCTAACCGGCCGCGTTAGTGGTCTATTCCTAGAGTCACATCAGACCCAGCCCCTCCCCCGGAACCCCGCCCCTCCGCCGTGGTCCCGCCCCGGAGGCACAAGATTCGCGCCTGGATTCTAGCCCGCGGCTTCGGAGTTTGAGCTGCTTTACCGGCTCAATACCTCAGACTTTTGACCCTCTGTAACGATGGCTGAGCCGGGACTCGGTCCCTTCCTGGCCGAGAACGCTGGCCCCCTAATTATCTGCCCCCAGACTTTCCCTCGTCTGAAGTGTCGGCGAGGTGGTCGGACGGGCAGAAGTGCGCCCCGCTGGGGCACTGCTCCTTCTGGCAGTTTCGCTGGACTCGTGAGGGATCGGTTCTTTCCCATTTTACCCACAGGCAAACTGAGCCTGGGTGACCCGATAGACTTGCCCCATCAGAAGTTAGAACGTTGCCGCTGCTGACAGCTTTGGAGGCACCCAGGCTGGAGCAGAGAGGACGGGAGCATCTCTTTGAGTTAAAGATTCAGGCAGCGCGGGGCTTGGGGTGGGGCGCCATTTTTATGATGGCATCTATCGATCCTGGGCTGGAAAAGGCCACTGGTTAGTGGGCCCCTTACCCGAGGGTACAGGCATGTTACTGTCCTCTAACCTTTCCCCAGCATTCTCCCCCTTCCATAGAGGGGATAGAAACCATAGAGGGGATGGAAATCGCAGGCCTTCCTTTGGTCTCTTTTGGGTTGGGCCAGGGGTGGTGCTGGTGTAGACAGGCCACCTCTTTTATGGCTGCCCCAGAGGAAATGGCACCGGCCACATAATTTCAGGTGCTCAGTGCAAGATGAAAATGCCAGGTCCCGTTTTCATAAGTTATGAAGATTTTCAAACGATGATAGTGAAGCATTAAATCCAGCGGGGGGGGGGGGGGGGGGGGGGGGCTTGTGGAATTGCACAAATTGCAGTTCCTGACCCTACAACTGTGTTTCTAGAATTGTGGTTCCTGTAAGATGCTGTGATCCTTCACCACAAAGGGCTCCCACGTGATTTCTCACATGGTCTCATTCTTTTTTTTTCATTGTTAGTGTCATTTTGCCTTCTTCAGGGCTTCTGGATGGTTCTTCATCACCATCATAGGATCGCTCACCATCTGTAAGCTTGAAAACCCACTACAACACGCGTGGGGGTGCATCTTAAGCACCCAGGTGGATTTGAGCTGCAGGTGGCAGTTGTCCTTTTCGCTGGCTTCTTCCTCTGAGGCTGGCAGGATGATGAAGTAAAGGATACTGATTATAGGAAAGCAATTCCCTTCAACCAACTCGTTTTCCTGAGAAAGCCCCTGAAAGAAACAGGTGGGTGGAATGAACACTAATGGGGGAGTCATGATCTGGACTTTAGTCCTGTTGTGGCTACTCACCAGCTGTATTCTCTTGAGCTAGCCAGTTCACCTTCCAAGTCTCAACTTTCCCTCTGTGAAATACAAGGGTTGGAGTAGACACTACCACTTTCCCCTCTGGCTCTAAATGTTATCCGCATTTTCCAGGTAGAAAAATGGAGACAGTTATTTGCCCTGTGAATTTTTTTCTCCAATAGAACTAATCAGAGGCAAGCTTACAGCTAGTGCCCAGGTTTATCTAGTACCCAGTTTCCTGTGTCCTCAGTTTCATCACAGGGTCCCCTTCCAGTCTTCCTTTTTTGTTGAGACACTTCAGGAGGTCTCTTGAGCACTTGTTGCCTAGACTGTGAGCCTTCAGATGACCACAAGTGGCTAGCTCCTAGCCAGAGAATGAATTCATAAAAGCTCCTCATTTCCTGCTAGTCAATGAGCTGTAATGACTGCTGGGAAACTTGATAACTTTGTCCTGTTTCCAAACCCCTATCAGTCCAAAACAAGGTTGTCAAGAAATGGCCCTAAAATTGTACCTACCGGTTGTGTTTTGGTTTGTGTCTCTAGGGAATGCTTTGCTCTCCCTTCAGCTTGATGTCTGCCCTTGGCTATAAGGGTGGTCTGCCAAGTGCAAGCTTTGGCCAAATTCCCATACTTAAAATCCATGTAGCAAAGAAGCTGCTACCCATCAATGCATTCAACACAGGTTTCTGCCTTTAGTAAAAAAACAAAACAAAACAAAAAAAAACCCCTTTTGTTCCTTTTCTCCATTATGACCAGAAGGGAGACTTTAGTTCTATTCTTCTTTCCCCTCTCAAGGTGTAGTCACAATGTTTATTATTAGGAAAGTACAATGTGGCTTACAAAGTACTTTTACTTACATTCCCCGCCAGTAGCCCTGTGAAGTAACCATGGTAAGTATTACTCTCACCATTTTTCAACTTTGAAGAGTTCGAATGCCTTGCCTGTTACCTTTCAGCTGGTGAGTGGCAGGCCTGGGTTTATATTAAGCCTACTGATAACTGATTGTGCAAAGCCCAAGTCTGTAAAGGCTGCATGTGGCATTGGTCTTTTGTCATATTTTGTCTGTGCGCTAGTGAGGAAATGGATACCTTTTCCTCAAAAGTAGGGACCATTAGCCTGTTAGAAACAACTGTGGATGACTTTCACCTTGAAACCATCAAGAGGGATAATGCCACAGATAGCCACAGTTTTGCCTGGCACTTCAGTCAGATTTGTAAGGCCTGACACCCCCAGGTATACCTTTATGCATTTGAATAAGTATGAGAAAAACACATAAGCAAACTAATACATAAAGATTAGAAGCCACTTCAAACTTTCTGAGTTCTCTGATTTCGCAGATGTTTTGTGTTGTTTCACCAGTATTTGGCTTCACTGATGGAGGGTAACTTGACTAAAGAAACCGTGGTCCCAAACATTGAGTTTAGTTAAGAAGCCTAGTTTACCTGATGTCATTTAGAAACTGTTGTACTCAATTCTTCAGTGAGTATTGAGTATTTACTAGGGAAAGTGAATCATTACCTAAGTCTGGCAGAGCTCACTTTTCTTTTTCAGCTCATTATATTCAAAACACCTTGAAACTATCCTATTGTGATAGACATTTGAGTGTTCGTTTTTTGCAATACTGAGGATGGCAAGTGGGGCCTAGTGCATGCTAGACAAGCACTCTACCACTGAGCTGCATCCCCAGTCCATTTGTTGATTTTTGCCACCTACCTTTTCACAGTTCCCTATATATTTCGCTCTGTCTTCTTACGCAGCTCAAATTCTGTGGTCATTTTTATCACACACTTGTTTGCCCCTTTATTGCTTCTTTATACTTGCTGGCAAAACCACAATCTGTTAAATGAAACTTTCTCCTTTCTATGCCTCTCAACCCAGGAAAAACCCACATTCAGGCTGACTGGTTTCACATCATAGTTGCCACTACTTGCCTCAGGTGAGCCCAGCAGCCCAGTATCATGACCATTTATCCTGGCCATTTATTTTTTTACCTCCTACAAAATAGTTTCATATCTTCTCCCTCAACCTCCGGTACCTCCTCCCTCAACCTGGGTTATAGCGTATAACCTTGCTTTCTATTTCAGTGGATAAAAGAAAATGGAAGCAGTCAAAAGAGAACTTCCACAGAAACCTACCTGCCAGAGTCTGTGGCCTCATACTTCTCTTCCTCCAGTTCAGGGCTTCTCTATCATAGCACTGTGAGTTGTGACTGGGTAATCCCATTGTGTGGGCTATCCTATGTATGGTAGGAGTTTTACAGCATCCCTGGAAATACCTGTAGCACCCCACACACAAACACCCAGTTGTGACAACCCAGAATGTTCCCTGGAGGGAGCAAAATCTTGTGGGAGCTATTTGGCAATGTTTGGAGACACTTTTGCTTATTGTGACTCGGAGGGGGTGCTATTGGCTTCTAGTGGATAAAATCCAAGGACACTACTTTATATCCTGCAATGCACAGAAGAGCCCCCCACAACAAAGAATTACCTAGCCTCAAATGTCAGCAGCGCACAATTAAGAAACACTGTTCTAATTGGATTATTTGCATTCCTAGGCTCTGTGCTGGCCCACCTGTTCTTTTGTAGTCTGGGAACTCACTACAACAATTTCCCACTCCTATATATCATTATCTCCACTCCCAACCAATATTGGATCACTCCAGTCAGCACACAGATCTGCAGTAATTTCTCTCATCATTCAAACAAGTAATCTCTTAATCCCATTTCTGCCTCTAGCTATTTGTTTCTCTCCTCTCTTTTATAGGAAAAATCTGTTTTTGGTGCTCTTTTCATTTCTTTTCCCTGCATTGGCACTTGCTTGTACCAGTCCATCAGAATTCCTCTAGTTCCTATCACCAGGGACTTCCAAACTGCTACACAGAATAGTAGAATAGTCCTCCTTCATCATCATTTTTTTTTTTTTTTTTTTTGGTGGGGAGCAGGGGATACCAGGGATTGAACTCAAGGGCACTTGGCCACTGAGCCACATCCCCAGCCCAATTTTGTATTTTATTTAGAGACAGAGGCTCACTGAGTTGTTTAGTGTCTCACTTTTTCTGAGCCTGGCTTTGAATTTGTGATCCTCCTGCCTCAGCCTCCCAAACTGCTGGGATTACAGGTGTGCATCACTGGGCCCAGCTCTTCATCATCATCTTATTTGATCTACTAGTAGCATTTCTTTCTTTTTTTTTTGTTTTGTGATACTGGGGATTGAACCCAGGAATACTCCACCATGAGCTACATCCCTAGCCCATTTTATTTTTTATTTTGAGACAGGGTCTAGCTAAGTTGCTAAGGCTGGCCTCCAGTTTGTGATCCTCCTGCCCTCAGTCTCCTGAGTAGCTGGGATTATAGGTATGTACCACCATACCAGAGTATTAGCAGCATTTCAGTCAGTCGCCCTCATTTTTTAAATACTTTTCTCTCTTTGTCCTTTAAACACAGCTATTTTCCTTAGACTTCATTTGTACCATCCTGATGACCTCATTTGATCTAATGGCTTTAAATACCATCTATATATAACCTAGATGATTTCAAATGTATATCTCTAGTCCAGACTTTTCGCCAAACTCCAAACCTGCATATTTAATATCTCCATTTAGATGTCTAATAGGCTTCTTAAACCCATTACGTCTACATCTAAACTCCTGATCTCTGTCCTCTAAATCTGCTTCTCTTTCAGACTCCCTTATCTCAGATAATGGCAACCTCACCTTTCCGGTTATTTACACTCAAACATTAGAATCATACTAGATTCTTCTCTTTTTCTCACACCCCAGATGTAATCTCATTAGCAAATCACCTTCCAAAATCTTCCAAATCTTCCAAATCCATCTAGAATCTAGTGGCTTTCTACCATCTCCCTTGCTATCATCTCAATCAGAGTTACTATCACATTTTGCCTGGACCATTGCCAATAGTCCCATATCCTGGCTGCCCAGCCTCTGTACTTTTCTTCCTACAGACTATTCACATAGTAGCCAGAGTGTCCTTTTAAAACCCAAGTAAAATCTTGTCAGTCCTCTGCTCAAAAACCCTTCACTGTCTCCCCATCTTTTATTTTATTTTATTTTATTTTATTATTATTTTTATTGTAAACAAATGGGATACATGTTGTTTCTCCGTTTGTACATGGCATAAGTCTCCCCATCTTAATACAATAAAAGCTAAAGCCTTACAGTGGCCTTCAAGGCCCTACCTGTTCTGAACTCCTCACCCATTACCCCTCTAATTATGTATCCTATTACTCTGCCTTTTCTTTTATTCCATTTCCAGCCACACTTGCCTGCTTGTTGTTCTTCAAATAAACTAGGCCTCTCCTGCCTCTGGGCCTTTATGCCTCCTATTTCCCCAGCCTTGAATATTCTTCCCTTAGATCACCCCATTGTTTGTCCTCTCGCCTCATTCAAGTATTTACCCAAATAACTTCTCAGTGGAGCCTTTCCTGATTTCCTTTAAAATTGCTGTTATCCCTTACATTCACCCTAGAAACTCAGTATCTCCCTTTCCTGCTTATTTTTCTCTGCAGCACATAACACCAACTGAATTTCTAGATGTTTATTTATTTATTTTGTTGTTGTCTATCTCCATCATCCTCAACTAGAATGAAAGCTCCATGAGAACATGGGTTTGGTTTTGTTTGCTGCTATAGTCCAGAGAGCCTAAATAGTTACTAGCATATACTAAGTTCTTAGTAAATACATCTTGAATAAATTTGTCAGTATTGGGGGCTGACTCAAGCCAGGTCAGTCAGTTCCAATTGTGGCTAAGCCACACTGAATTCCTGAGAAGAGACATTTTCTTGTTCAACCTATACTTGAATGTGATATGATCCAGAGACTGAAAGTTCTCCTGCCATCTTGTATTGTATTTGGCCGTGTTCTTAATTGTATGCAACAGAACCCTTTTTGTTCAAAGCAGGTTTTTGTTGTTGTTTTTGTTTGCTTGTTTTTTTGTGCTGGGGATTGAATCCAGGGCCTCATCCATGGTAAGCATGTACTATACTCCTAACCCCACCCATGTAGGATTCTTATAGCATTGCCACACTGATAAGCTTGATCTAGTGACTTGCTTTGACCAATTGAATATGGACAAAAATGATGTCTGTCACTTAACAGCAAGAGTATAACGGTCAGTGTGGTTTGCTACTTCTGTTTTTCCATTCCCTATGAGGCCAGTGGTGCCCCAGAAACAGGTTGGCCTGAGTTTAGTGGGAAAACTACGTGTTACACACTGCAGCCCACCTGCATTGGCCATGAAATAAAAGTGAAAAAGAAACTTCTGGGTGGGGAGGGAGTGGGGGGAAGGAAAGATAATAGAATGAGACAAACATCATTACCCTATGTACATGTATGATTGTGCAAATGGTATGATTCTACTTTGTGTACAACCAGAGATACAAAAGTTGTACCCCATTTGTGTACAATGAATCAAAATAAAAAAAAAAAAAAAAAGAAAAAGAAACTTCTATTATTGTAAACCACTAAGATTTTGGATTGTTTAGCATAATATCACCTAGGCTGCTTCAACACTCCTACTAGTTTAAGAAGAAAATGAGTTTATTGAAGGTTATTAGGTGGTTTCCAGGATCTCTGAGAAGGCCTTGGTGATTCTAAAGCCAGAAACAATATCCACATCTCACTAAAGGACTACTCCAAGGCAGATGTCCACTATTATCTTTCTGAGTATAGATTTGGCAACTCCAATCAATGATGGAGTGCAGAATCTTTACCACTGCTGTCTCTGAAAACTGGGATACTTCTCCCATTAACCTTGTCAGAATATGACTTTCGTAATCCCTCTTCGTCATGTTGACCTGTTCTGAATTGTCTCAGGCAGTTCGTCGTGGTTTAAGTGCCTGTGCTCTTTGCTGTAGGAGAGGCTGGAAAAGCAGATTTCTTGAAATATTTCTACTTTGAAGAGGTAGGAGTCAAATGAGAAGAATTACCAAAACATAGGGAAGAAGTTTTGAAGTTAGTGGATGACCATAAAGCATGAAAAATATCCACTACCTCTGAGGACTGGGAATGGAGCCAGCACCAAGGGATTCGAGTTGAGAAATAGAGCAATGAAGTGTTATCATTTAAGTCTTCAACAAGTGTTCTGTGAGTGCACCCACTGATCATTCAGCTATTTGAGGAATATATTCCCATTTCTGCTTAGGCCAGATGGAATGGGTTTACTGACACTTATAACAGAAAGTGTAACAGATAATGATCTGTGTCTAAAATGGATAAGCATAAGCACAGTGATTGACAGTGGTGTCCTCCTGGCTCAGACAAGTGAAAGTTTTGGTTGTTCTCCATTCCTGGTAAATGGGCATACAGCTGATGGTCATAAGAATAGCTACTTTTGGTAGCATAAGGTTTTGGGTTCCCAGCAGTTCTCAAATACAGCAAGACATTTGCTCATATGTGGTACAGTAATCAGGATAGGTACAATTAAAGAGTTGGCAACACATCTCTGGCAGGTACTGCTAGGTGCACATCCAATATACATTTTTCTTTTCTGCAGTAATAAAAAGAACAAAAAGCACTTGTATAGTGCTTGCTCTGTATTAGGGACTATTCTAATCTCTTCACTTATAAGAACACTATGAGAGGGGTACTGTTGTGTTTAGTTTACAGATGAGAAAAATGAGGCATAGAATAATTAGATAACTTGACTAAGTCAGACTTGTGGGTAAAACAGGAGTTTTTGTTGTTTTGTTTTGTTTGGTGGTCCTGAGGATGAAACCCAGGGTCATTCTACCACTGAGCTATATCCCTAACCCCTTTTATTTTTTATTTGAGTCAGTCTTGCTAAGTTGCCCAGGCTAGCCTTGAATTTGTAATCTTCCTGCCTCAGCCTCACATGTAGCTGGGATTATAGGCATATGCCACTGTGTACATCAGAGCAGGGTTTTATGCTCAGGCCATCTGGCACCATAGGCTGTGTTTAACCTCTGCACTACACTGCCTTCTTATGTTTGATTTTGCAATGTGTCTCACTAAAACAGCTTGATTTCCCAGGTTCCTTACTGTTAGGAGAGACTGTGTGACACAATTCTGTCCAATAGGAGGTATGTAAATAGATGGGCTTCCAAAACTAAGGAAGTTGCTTTAAGTGGTGTGTTTCATTTTGACCATAATCTTCACTTTCTGTCTACCATGTACATGTGGTGCTAGAGGTGGATCAGCTGTTTTGTGACCATGAGATAGTTGTGAAGAAAGCTGCATAGTTTGGCTGAAAGAATCTGGATTTCTTACTGTCAGATTCTTTGTTGCATGTGAAACACCCCCATCCCCTTTTTTGTGACGCTGGGGATCCATCAAACCTAGGGTCTTGAGCATGCTAGGCAAGCACCCTACCTCTGAGCCATGTCCCCAGCCCTTTTCATTTTCACTTTGAGGCAGGGTCTCACTAAGTTGCCCAGGCTGATCTCCAACTTGCTATACTCATGCCCCAGCTTCCCAAATAGCTGTGATTATAGGCATGTACCACCATGCCCAGTTAAAATTCCTAATTTTTATTTTATTTAAGAAAAATTTTTACTTATAGATGGACATAATACCTTTATTTATTTATTTATTTTGATGTGGTGCTGAGAATCGAACCCAGTGCCTCACACATGCTAGGCAAGTGCTCTACCAGAGCCACAACCCCAGCCCCCTAATTTTTAATACCAAAGATTAGTGGGAATTTCAGTTATATGAAGGAAAATACAAGCCCTATTGATTTAACTTCTCCACATTTTTTCACCTGTAGCTCTCTTTTATCATTTTAACGATGTCTTTAATCTGCCCACCAGCAATTGAAGGATTGCTCTGTGTCCCAGTCCATGCCTGCAATGTCTAGGATCATAGTGTAGGGCAGTGTGGGAGTTTTTTAAAAAGGATATGACATGGTCCCATCTCAAGTTTAAAAAATGTAGTTAAGGAATAAATTGTTCTAAGATCTTAATGGAAGATAATGACTCGATGTGGTTTTCCTAATGTAGGATGTATTGGATTTTAATTAGGGCCTTGTTTTTTCTCCCTTAAAGAAAAAACTCGAAAGAAGGCAAATGGGAGAGGGGCTTGTCTAATAATGAAGGCCTCTGTGTGATGTTTCTCTCAAGACCAGCTATCTGTAATCTTCAAAATCACCCATAATCACATTCAGTGAGATTGGATTTTATAGAGATAGCCACTCCAGAGAGAAAATGATCAACTCAAAATACTTTGTCATATCCCCTTTCTCTCTTACTTATCTTGAGATGCCTCTAGTTTCTATGGTCACTTCCCCAGGACTATGTAAATGAGCACAGAACAATTGGTTACGCCCTACTTCTATAGCACCCCGCTTAAAAGGCAACATCTGATGGCAGCCAATGAAATGAGCTACTTCCTCTACTTCCAGAACACTTACTGTCTTATTTAGATTTCTGTGTGGATTCCAACTGCGCATACTGTCAGACCTGCCTCTAAGCTGTTCTCTGTAGACTGATGGAAAGATTTCAAGAGTAGTGCAGGTGTTAAACCAAAATCATATGTGTATTTTTATTAATGATTTTAAGTATTTGGGATCTTTTTGATACAATTAGGGTATAGTTTGAAGGCTGTGTATGATAATAAAATCAAAACCAATTAGTAGGTTGTTTAATTCAGGCTGTCTGCAGACTAGTAGTTTTTCTTTGCTAAATCCTGTTAAAATGCAGTGGATTCTATTTTGTGCAGAATGAGCAGGCTGCCATGACAACTGTCTGTGAATATTATTTCAATATTAGTCATAGGTTTCCAGTATCAGCCTCTGGGTCCAATAGTCATTCTAAAACCCAGATGCACATCTATTCTTAATGGAGTTCTCCAGGACATGTTTACAAAAAAACAAAACACTTTGAACTTGTCGACTTTTTTTTTTTGGAACAGAAATTTGAATGCATTCACACAATTGCAAATTTGTTGTGGTTTATATTGCTTTTTTTTTTTTTCTGTCTTTTTTTTTTTTTTTTTTTTTTTTTTGGTACTGGGGATTGAACTCAGGGATGCTTTGCCACTGGGAGACATCCCCAGCCCTTTTTACATTTTATTTAGAGACAGTGTTTTGCTAAGGTGCTGAGGCTGGCCTCAAACTTGTGATCTTGCATCAGGCTCCTGAGTTACTGGAATTGCAGGCATACACCACTGTTATTGCTGTTTTATTTTTTTGGAAAGATGATTTTGGTATGAATTTATATTGTGTTTGACTATAGACTTTATTAAAAAGATGTGCTAGACTAGGGTTTTGAAAGTTCCCCTCTAGGTGGTCCATTTCTTAAAATTATCTATTGTTTCATTTAACAGTATCAGAAGGAAACTTGTGGTTGCAAGTGACGGAAGATCCCACTCAAATTGAGTTAACAAAATTAGTTTCAAAGAAATCTGGCTTGAAAATTCCCAAGGTAAGATTCGATTCAGAGATTTATGATAGAAAGCTTCAGCTCCATTTTCCTGATCTCTGTTTGCCTTCTCTGTGTATCAAGTTCACCTTCTAGATAGGCTCTCCTCATAGGGACAGTGTTGCTTACAGCACCATACTCAGGGAGACAGGTGAATCTCTTTCCCAGTGCTCTCTTCAGGAGCCCTGAGATTCACTCACTTTGTCTGCCTTTGGCTACATGCCCCTCAGGTGTTCTTTTGCTAGAAGAGGATGTACCCGTTCCTGAACAATCATTGTTACTTGGGAAGTGCGCTATGCTAATTGGCTTAAGTCAATCAGGGTCCACGCTTAGAGTCGGGGATGGTGTCAGTCCCATGCAAAACATATGCTTGAAAATTTAGAGATGGTTAATTACAAAAAGGAAAATTGAGGTTTATTACAAGGAAGTTTAGGGAATATTTGCTGGCAACCTGGTTAGCAAGCAGAATGTTGGCCAAAATAACAACAACTACTACTACTAACATGTACTGAATACTGTGAGCCATGCACCATTCAAACCCCTTTACAAGTATATTGGTTAGAGAATGTGTTTGGCTGCATATAATAAAATAAATGAAATAGCAGGTGCTTAACATGGAGGATTTTTTTTTATTCTACATGATATAAAGCCAGAAAATAAGCAGCTTCACCTTGCTATCCATGTCTCAGGCTTATCCTTTCATCTTCCTGTGTTATCATTCTCAAGAAAAATAATCCAGAAAAATCTTGGATCTCTAACCAACTTGTTTCCATAGTGTTCTTTTTAAGTAGCCACACCAGCAGGAACATGGCAATTCAATAGAAGTTGTGTTCAGTAGTACAGATTTGAAAGGGAGGTGATTTTTATCTCACATAATATAAAATCCGGAGCTTTATCAGAAAATGAAAGCATTAATTACAAATAGCTGTTATTGACTTGTTAAAGAGTCATTAAACATAAAAATTTATTGTCACAAGTTACTTCAGATTAATTTATATTAATTTTCTTTTTGTAAATTGGCCTTTTTGCTGAGTAAGAATAACAGTTCACCTCACTGGGGTAAATTAGTGACATTTTGCTTTATTACTGATACCTCAGTTTGCTTATAATAGTTATTTTTCTCATTCTTTCCAAATATTTGAAAGCTTTAGCTTATGGCCTTGCTTTATTTGTATATCACAACATTCTTTTGTTTTACTGATACTACTGAGTGTAGACTGTAAAAATCATAAGAACATTGTAGAATATAGTTTGACTTCAAAATTCATGAAACAAGTCTAGGGATATAGCTCAGTGGTAGAGTGCTCCTGGATTTAATGTTTGACTCTGACAAAAAAAACCAAAACAAAACAAAAAACAAAAACAGTCATGGAAGAATGAATTGAAAAAGATTAAACAAAATGAAAACTGGTACTAGGTTGTAGAGGAGTGCCAAAGTGTGTTTCACATCACTTGGGAGCTAAATATAAAGTCCCAGGCCCAACTCCAGACCTACTGATCAGAACCTATAAGAATTGGGCCTGGGATTCTATGATTTATAAGCACATTCAAGTGTAAAAAGTACTTTTTAAGAGAGTTTCATGTAAATGAGTTATAAAAGACTCACAGATTGTGTACTTTTTTTTGGTTTATGGTATTGGGGTTTAAAACTAGGAGTGTCCCACTGAGCTACATCCCCAGTCCCTATTTTTTTAAATTTTGAGACAGGGTCTCACTAAGTTGCTTAGGACCTGCCTAAATTCCTGAGTCTGGCCTCTAACGTGTCATCCTCCTGCCTCAGCCTCCTGAGTCACTGGGATTAAAGGCATATACCACCATACCTGGCTAAGATTGTGTACTATTTGAATAATGGTAAAAACAAGAACTTCAACTTCAGTAAATTAAGACCTTATTAAACCTAGATTCTCCTTTGAAAGACTCCAAATCATAGATTCCATTTATTTACTCCAGGTCAGAAGTATAAACGTAAGTGTGTACTTGACTCCATCCTTCTGTCAACACCTTCACCTAATTAATCCCTGTTCATCCTCCATATGTCAGGTTTAAAGAGAACTTCCTCAGAGAACTCTTTGCTTGATTTTCTGACTTAATCTCCCACAATACACATGCTTGTCCTTTATAATTTCACATTTATTTTTATGATCATTTAATACACACACACATACACACACACACACACACACACACACACACACACACTCCCTACCAGGCTGTAAATTTCAAGAGGGAAGGAACTTGTCAGTTTTATTAATTGGTGTATCCCCAGGGTATAGAGCAGTACCCAACATACAATAGATGCTCAAAAGATATTTGTTGAATGAAACCAAGACAAGAATAAGTGCTCTAGAGAAAATGGTTTAAAAACTTTCCCAAAGACTTCACCATAAGCTTATTACTTTACAGTAGTAAAAAAGATTTTGAAAAGAAAGCCATGAATCTTTCCTAGCCCTCATTTTAGCTAACAGTTTTGACATTCTTCTAAGAAACAAATTGTTCTTTATTTTCTATGTTCATGAACACACAAATAGTTGACAGGGAGGCAGTTGTGGCCAAAAGAAAGCCTGAAGCACCTAGAATCTACCTTTTAATAAGTAAGAAGTGGTTATCTCATTGGGGTTGTGTTGCCCACCTTCAAATAGCAGGTGCTCTCATACTTGGAACTTACATTGTTGTTGCCAAGACAACCTATTAAAGAGTCATTCTAGAATCTACCTCTGAAAGACTCCAGATGAAGCTAAGGAAACCTCTGTAAGTAAGACCTATAAGGGTGACGATGGATTGTGTCCTGAGCCTGCAGGTCAGGCTGAAAGATTCAACAACCAGCAAAATGAAGATCTAGGAGTCTCTTTTCCCTCAGCCTGTGGAACTGATAAAACCTAGAGGGAAGGGTAAGAGCACTTAATGGACTAGATTCAGTGAGTGAGCTCATGAGACTATAAGGTTGAAAGTTAACTTGCCTCCTCTGTTTGGTTTGTTGTTTGGCCCAATTCCTGTGGACTTTGTTTTATGTATGAAATTTATTATACTTTAATGTATATGTACAGGATAGAGTCAGACCATCTTGACGTAATGAAGAGTACTGGCCACCAAGTCACAAGACTAATTTTGGGGAGGCCACCTAACTACTCTAGACCTGGTTTTCCTCTCCTATAAATTGGAGAATTCTGAGGGCCTTTCTGGATAAGTCTGAAGGACCAGTGTATCTTTACATATCACCTGTTAATAGGGCTTTGGGCCAAGAACCTCATGATGGTCTTACAATGTGACTTCTCTGTTATCTGTGCCTAGATCCATTTTGCCCAGTGCCCAGTACTTTGACATGAGAGGTCTTGCATCAACATATATTCTTTGTTTTACTTTTGTCTTGGAATGGTAGGCTATAGCTCATGCAGAAAGAAATAAGGAATTACTATCACTTTGACATTGACTTATATGCTAGATGTCAAACTGAGATACATATAAAACGCAAGTGCTTACAAAATAAAGGAACAGATTGTGGCAATACTTAAAATATCACAGCTCTCTAAATAAGGAGGAGTTCTGATAAACCTATTTGGAGTTCATATAAAATACCCATAGACTGAAAATCTGAATGTACATTGCCAAAATAAATTACTTTTGTGCAGAATTATAGGTAAAGGTAGATGTGGATTACATGGTAATGAGAGTCTCCCTTGATTTAAAGATCCCCTTTCTCCTCAGCCTCTTACTTTCCAAATTGCTTCTTTGTTGGCCTCATTGTTTGCTCCTTCCTCTTCTCATTATCTTTAATGTCTCTATTCTCCAATGTTCTGCTTTTGCTTCTCTGGCCTTCTTACCCTCTGAGCTCTCCCTGGCTGTTTTATCTTCTCTTATCACTTCAGCTATTATTGGTAACTTGATGGCTTCCTTAATCTGACTCTCCAGACCTGATTTATTTCCTGGGCTATAAACCCAGGCTTCTACTGCCTATGAGACATTTCAATAGAGGTTTCACAGGCACTCCAATCTAGCACACCCCTAACTGGACTTGTTATTTTTCTCTACCATAAACATGATTTTCTCTCTTTGTGTGCAACTCTTTTACTCTTTAATACCATACTGCAATCAATGGCATTACCTCCTAAACTGTTAACTACAAGAAGGCAGGGACCATCTCTGTCTGGTCCACCACTGTACACCCAGCACCTAGCAGAGTTCCTGGAACACGGTAGATACCCAGTAAGTACTATTGAATAAACAATGAATCCATCTGTTCTTTTGAATTAGAAACCTTGGAATCCTCCTTAATGACAATGTCTCCCTCACTCCCCATGCCCAATCTGAGACTTATAGAGGTTATTACATAAAATTATTTGATATTTGGTTCCTCCCTCTTCATCCCCACTGCTCTGGCTTTAATTCAGCTCTTACCATCTATCACCTCGATTATAGTGGGAGACACCCATTAGTCTTCTATTGCCAGCTTTTTCTCAATTTATCACCAGACAACCCCAAAGAGAATTTACTACAGCTTGAATCTAATCAGATTACCCTCAGGCTTCCTTTGACTTAAACAGAGTTTGCAATCTGGTAGCCTCATACTGAATCCATGCAGTGTTTTGAGAAAATGAGAGTTACTATATTTCATTGATTCTAAGATGCACATTTTCCCTCCCACATTTTAGCATTTCTGATTGGAAGATATATCTTAAAATTGACAGTGTCACAGTTTGATTAGTGGTGGTTATTTTCTTTCTAGTATATAAAATAGTGATGTACCCTGTAATCGATGGCATCTTAAATTTGCTGAAATATATTCTTGCAAACATTTAAAAATAAGATCATACATAAAACATGTTTAGCTTCTCTTGAAAGATTATATCAGGCAACACTGGGCCAGGATCTCTGGATGGCAGACTGAGAGAGCTACCATTAAGTAGCAGCTGTCTCATTTAGACAAAAACTCCGTAGTGTCCCATAGTTTCTACCCAGTCTGCTTTTTTTCATTTCCTTTATCTGCCCCAGCCCATTAAGCATTTTGAAATTACCTTCCCTGACTGATAGGTTAAAGTCCAAATTCTTTGTTGTGATTTATATGAACATTCACAGTTGGCATTAACCTGCCCCCACAGGTTTATATCTCTAACCTCTGCTCTATATACCCTCTGTCCCCCATTTCAGGAAGCATTACTCAAATACAAAATGGTCTCATGTTTCCTGGGATGACTTTCTTTGCCTTTTATGCCTTAAGAAATATTTCCTGGTTTTCTTAGGTAATGCTAATTTTTTTTCTGGACTTCAGTAGTACGTGGGCATATCTCTGTGTCTGTACCTTCTGTCTTAAAATTATTTGTGTATATGCCTGTGTCCTTCATCATACTGTGAACCTGGTAGGGAAATGAATTGTAATTATTCATCATTATCTCCTTGCCTTATAGTTGGAACATGCTCAGCAAACATCTGTTGAGTAAAGAATGGATGGGCTGCATCTTCTGACTGGGATCTCTGTTTCTGCATTTTGCCCATGGATAGAAAACTAAAACAGAAGACAGAGGAAAGAGCAAGTGTTTTCCTTAGTCCTCTGAGTTTATAGCAGAAGATACTGCTCCTGGTTGTGATTTAGGAAAGCCATTCACAGTCAAAGTCAGCCTATGGGGATTCTAGCATCTATAGACCTAAAGACACTAAACCAGAGCTACCTCTATGAAGTTAAAAACAAACAAACAAAAAAACCACTTTAAAATTAGTATACAAAACAATTGTTGTTATATTATAGTTCTGTGAATTTTAACAGATTAGTGTAACTATTACCATAATCAGATATTATCCTCCCTCCTCCCTCAACTATAAACCTTTGACCAATCAGTTTTGTCTTTTTTGAGAATGTCATATAAATATCTAACCTAAGGGGCTAGGGATATAGCTCAGTTGGTAGGCACAAGGCCTTGGGTTCAATCCCCAGCACCACCAGAAAAAAAAAGTGCATCTTCAGATAAACATCTTTTAAGCATGGCTTCTTTCACTTGGCATAATGCCTTTGAGATCCAGGCTGTGTGTATCAACAGTTCATTTATTTTATTGCTATATAGTATTTCGTTATATGAATGTCCCACAGTTTATGTGTCCATTCACTCATTGAAGGACATTTGGACTGTTTTCTGTATTTACCCTATGAACCTGTATATAGGCTTTTGTGTAAACAGAGAATTTCATTTCTCTGGAGTAACTATCCAGGAGTAGAATTGCTGTCATATGGTAAATATATGTTCAACTTTATAAGAAACTATTGAACTCTTTTTCAGAGAAGCTGTACCACTTTGTATTTCTGTCAGCAAGGTATTAGATTTCTAGTTGCTTCCCATTCTATCCAGCACTGGGTATTATTAGTATTTTTTTCTTAATTTAAGCATGCTGTAGGTGAATAGTGATATCTTATTGTGGTTCTAATTTGAATTTCTGCTTCCTTGAACTAAGGGGGAAAAAAAAGGTAAACTCACTTCCACTTCAGCAGTACTTCAAACGCTGATGTTCTCTTACTCTACCTTCTACTGTTTACTTTTTGGAGTCCTCATATTATTTATTTTTATTTATTTTTTAATTGTAGATAGACACAATACTATTATTTATTTTATGTGGTGCTGAGGATTGAACGCAGTACCTCACATGTGCTAGGCAAGTGCTCTACCACTGAGCTCCCACCATAGCCCTCATGTTATTTATTTATTGCTATGTAATAGATTAACAAAACTTTTAGTGACTTTAAACAATATATTTTAATGCTCTCATGGTTTCTGTGGGGCAGGAACCCAGGCCTAGTTTGCTTGGGCCTTCTTTAGGATCTGTTGTGAGCTGCTACAGTTAAGGGAGTTGGCTGTGCTATAGCCCACCTGAAGGCTTGACTGGGAAGGGTTCACTTGCAAGCTCATGTGGTTGTTAGTAGGATTCAGTCCCTCATAACTTGTTTGACCGAGGGCCTTAATTATGTCCTTGTTGGCTTTTGAGCATAGACTTCCCCAGTCTTCATGGGCCCCTCAAACATGGCAGTTTACTTCCTGTAAAACATTCAAGCTGCAAAGGCAGTAGAGTCTACTAGGAAGAAGGAAAATCATAATCTTTTAAAATCCTGTCATAGAAGTGACATCCCAACACCATCATCATATTCTATTGAATAGAAGCAAGTCACTAGGTTCAGCCCACATTCAAGGGAAGGGGGATCACATAGGATGTGAATTGATCAGGAGATGTGGGGATTATTGGGGGCATCTTAGAGTCTGCCTGCTACAGTCCTCAAATAGTTGCTTCATGGATTCTGCCTGGGTTGATAGCATCATTCTATGAAAGAAATAGGGTTGGGTGGGCAGAATGTTCTTATTCTGTTTTATCCAGACTGAAACCCTCTGGATGAAACCCATGGTTTAGAACATGTTAGTCAAGTGCTCTACCACTGAGCTATACCTCCAGCCCACTGGGAAGCTTTTTAAAATTGATTTATGAACATCTGGTGTTAATTTAAGGTGAAATTATTTCTTAAAATACAAGCCATCTAGAACCAAGGGTTAGATGAAATGGTCAGAATTAAAATTTTGATATCTATTAATCTTTTATTTATTAAATCACAACAAAGAAAGGTTTCACTTTTGTATCTAAGAAGAAGCCTTTCAAAACTGAATTTCTACACTTCAAATCATGACAGCTATTTCATCCTGTTACTGTGTCTGCTGACCAGGGGACTCCAACAAATACTTCTGGCCAGTACTGACCTTTATAAATTTCTTCCATCTGATAGTGACTCATAACCTATCTTTGATTTCTCTTAATGACTTCCTATGATTTGCCAAATCTGGCCTCTCTTATCTCTTACTTAATGTGATTTTTCAATACTTAGACCTTATCCTTGGAGATTTGCCTGATCTTTTCTATTTATTTAAATGTAAAATTACTTGGTATTCCTTTCTTCTCTTTCAAAGGAAATGGTCTCTTTAAATCAGGGTTCTTTGAAATTTTTGGACCATGAACTCCTCACAGTAAAACTTTTTTGAGAATGGACCCTTGGTATAAGCATATTTATTTGAGTTCAGCAAATTCTACTGAACTCATATATTGTGTACATGATTAAATATACATTAGAAATAGAGAAATTGATAAGAATAATAAAACATAAAAATATAAGTTCTAATGTTTTCTGCTCCCCTATAGATCTCTGCACATCTGCTGCCCAATTTTGGAGACTACCAGAATTTAGGAAGTAGTGATTTGTTGTCATTGTTTACCATTGACTTCAGCACTGGAAGGCTAGATGAAAGTTGCCATAGCTGGGAGACCAGTCCTGTCTGGTGCTTTGGGCATTCAGTTACCAGGTGCCACGAATGGGCAGACCCCTTAAGTAACTCCTGTCAAGTATAACTGCATATTGCTGTTATCTCAGTCTATTCTCCAATTTGGCTACTGTGTCTAGATTCTAGCATACTTCTCAGGGTGTGTCATGATCAATACTAGGAGCTGTCCATTAGAAGTACTTCGCCTTGGCAGAAACTGGAATTGTGGCCAGTTCCAGGAAGCTTGTGAAATAGGAGAACTTTGCCTACAGTATGGTCTCTTCCCCTTATGAGGTAGCCAGACTTCTCTGAACCCCTCTCTTTCTATAATTTCTTACTACATGGACTAATCAAGTATCCTGGTTTGGGTTCCCTCAGTAGCAGAGCCTGAAGCAAGCATTAGAGGGCAAGAAGTTTATTTGGAAGATGAAGACAAAGGAGTGGCAAAGTGGGAATAGAAAAGGGAGGCAGCAAAGGAAGAGTAAGCCTGCAGAGGTGGAAAGGGCAGGCAGCCATTTTTCATTCTTGACAGGCATCTTTCTCTACCCACTGTAATTGTAGCATGATCATTTGGGATGCAGTTCATTCTGATTTTTAGTTCTACTCTTGCTTCATATCTTTGTTAAGTACTGTAGAATATGTATATTCATGAGAATACCTTCTTTCCACATCTCTTTTCTTCTGGATAATGTCAGTTCAATCATAAGGTTTTTTAAAAAATACTTTGAGTTGTAGATGGACACCATACCTTTATTTTATTTATTTATTTTTATTGGTGCTGAGGATCCAACCCAGTGCCTTACAAGTGTTAGGTAAGTACTCCACCACTGAGCCACAACCCCAGCCCCCAACCATAAGGTTTGTGGGTCACTTTGCTAGCAAGCCTTCTGTCATTCCCCTTTCTGGAATGGGGCTTTTTCTCTGCTCACATAGTGTTCTCCACTTGTCCTATTACTATTTTGGTTTTATTTATTCATGTAATAAATATTTCTTATAATAGTGCCAGGCACTATTATGGGTACCTGGAGCTTATAGTCTAATAGGTTAGACTATTTTAGATTAAATAGATTTTAATTTGTAATTTATTACTATTTCTGATTTTTTTATCTTTTTTTTTTTTTTTTTTTTTTTGCGGTACTGGGGATCGAACTCATTGCCTTGTGCTTGCAAGGCAAGCACTCTACCAGCTGAGCTATCTCCCCAGCCCTGATTTTTTAATCTTTTAGAAGATTTAATGGAAGAAAAAATTTCATATATAATAGTAACAAAAAATATATTAATGTTTGTCAATAGAAATGTGAGACTATTAAAAATAAAAATACCATTGAAGGGGCTGGGGATATAGCTCAGTTGGTAGAGTGCCTGCCTTGCATGCACAAGGCCCTGGGTTCAATCCCCAGCACACACACACAAAAAAAATACCATTGAAATACAAAAAATAGCCTTTCTACAAATAGAAGGACCATATTATTGTGTAAATTAATTTGTAAATTTAACAAAATCACAATGAAAACTTAAGTTTTAAGCTATATCACCTGATGCTAAATTTAGTGAAAAAAAAAAAAAAAAAAAACCAGAAGTGGTATCGGCACTAAAACACATTAAGTCATTTTTAGAAGCCTAAATAATTTAAGAGTATCACACTGTTTTATTAGCAAAACAGAATGCCCAGATGTAAGTACACAGATACATATAGAAATTGAATGTATAAAGAGAATATCATCTTAAATCCCTGGGAAAAACAAGTAGTCAATAAATGTTATAGGGATAAGTGAAGTAATATCCCTGCCTTACCTCATATACTATGATAAATTCCATATATACCAAAGATATTTTTAAAATAACACAACCATTAAAAAATAAGAGAAAAAATTGAAATTTCATTTGCATTGAAAATTTTTTCTTTACAAATCTGGAGTTAGCAAGAACTATCTAACCTTTCATGACTCAAAATCCCCAAGTCATAAATTATTTCACTGTTATGTACTTTTTGTTACATAAAAATCAAATTTTTATGGAAAGAAATATCATAAACAAACTTTTAAAAAAAGGCAACTAATGGAGATATTCACGGCTCATATCACAAAGAGCTATCTTTCCTAACATGTAAATTGACAAAATCATAACCCTTTTGAAACATAGAAAAAGGAAATAAAAATTTGCTATTAATAAACAACAAGATAGTTAACTTCACTCATTAAAAAAGAGAAATGTAAATTAAAACTGCAGATGAAAGACCATTTTCTTTCTCTCCATTGGCAAAAATCCAAAGTTAGCTAACATACTCTACTGATAGGACTCTGGAGGGGAAAGCATTTTCTCATGCATTCTGACAGCGGTGTGTTAAAGTCACACAGAAGTATTGTGTTGTGGTCTATTTGATTCCTGGAATTGAGACGGATTTGTTTGACATACATGGATGCATGGTTGTTTGGGGCATAAATATTTATGATTGTTATATCTTCCTGATTTATGTTTCCCTTAAGCAGTATGAAATATCTTTCTTTATCCCTTCTGACTAACTTCAGCTTGAAGCCCACTTTATCTGATATAAGGATGGAAACCCCTGTTTTTTTTCTGAGTCCATGTGTGTGGTATGTTTTTTCCCATCCTTTCACCATTAGTCCGTGGATGTCTTTTTCTATGAGATGAGTCTCTTGAAGGCAGCATATTGTTGGGTCTTGCTTTTTAATCCAATCTTCCAGTCTATGTCTTTTGAGTGATGGGTTTAGGCCATTAACATTCAGGATTATTATTGAGATATGATTTGTATTCTCAGTCATTTTCACTTATTTTTTGTTTTGAACTTGACTTGGTTTCTCCTTTGGTTGACTTTTCCTTTAGGATAGTTCCTCCCTTTGCTGACCTACATTGTTGCTTTTCATTTCCTCCTCATGGAATATTTTGCTGAGAATGTTCTGTAGCATAGGCTTTCTATTTGCAAATTCTTTTAACTTTTATCATGGAAGGATTTTATTTCATCTTCAAAGAAAGGTTAATTTTGCTAGGTATAAGATTCTTGGTTGGCAACCATGTTCTTTCAGAGCTTGAAATATGTTGTTTCAGGCCTGTTTAGCTTTTAGGGTCTGGACTGAGAAATCTGCTGATATCTGTATTGGTTTCCCCCTATATGTAATCTGATGCTTTTCTTTCATAGCCTTTAAAATTCTATCTTTATCTTGGATGTTAGGCATTTTCATTATAATGTGCCTTGGTGTGGATCTGTTGTGATTTTGTGCATTTGGTGTTCTATAAGCCTCTTGTAGTTGATCTTCCATTTCATTCTTCAGGTTTGGGAAATTTTCTGACATTATTTCATTGAATAGGTTGTTCATTCCTTTGGTTTATATCTCTGTGCCTTCCTCAATCCTGATAATTCTTAAATTTGGTCTTTTCATGATATCCCATAATTCTTGTATTTTCTGTTCATGATTTCTTACCATCTTCTCTGTCTGGTCAACTTTGTTTTCAAGATTAAATATTTTGTCTTCATTGTCTGAGGTTCTGTCTTCCAAGTGATCTAGTCTATTGGTGATGCTTTCCATTGAGTTTTTATTTGGTTTATTGTTTCCTTCATTTCAAAGATTTCTTTTCTTTTTTTTTTTAAGAATCTCTATCTCTTTGTTGAAATGATCTTTTGCTTCCTGCAGTTGCTCTTTTAACTGTTTATTGGAGTGATTGTTCATTACCTGCTTTTGCTCTCTTACCTCATCCTTTGCTTCACAAATTATTTTAATTATGTATAATCTGAACTCCTTTTCTGATATTTCTTCTATCATGCTGTCATTGGATTCTTATTTTTTTTTTTTTTTATAAATGGGGTACATCATTTCATTTCTATGGTTGTACACGATGTAGATTCGTACCATTCGTGTAATCATATGTGTACGTAGGGTAATGATGTCTGTCTCATTCCATGATTTTTCATACCCCGTCCCTCTCATTTCCTTCTATATAATCTAAAGTTCCTCCATTCTTCTCTCATTCCCCACCCTCCCCACCTGTCATTGGATTCTACTAATATAGAATCTTGGTTTGTTTGGAACATTTTCTTCCCTTGTTTTTTCATGTTGTTCATGTATCTTCCCCTCTAGCACTGCAGATTTGGGGTATTGCAGTTTCCTCCCTATAGGCTTATAGTGACCCTGCAGGTTTCTAAAACCTCTTCTTTAAGGGGGAGATCAATATTAGCAGCATCCAGCATGGACAATATGCAGTCTTAAACCAAATAGCACCTATGAAGACATTAACAATATTATCATAATAAACAGAGAGGATGAGTTCAATTATTAACTACAGTATAACAAATAGATTTGCGATGAGTTCTACAGTTTCTAATGGTGGACAAAGAGGATGGGGAGGGGTGTAGGATATAACTGTTAATGGGATAAGAAAAGAGTATATAGAAGTACTAGATCGTAGGAATACTGAAAGTGGAATCAAAAGAAGTTGCTTATTAGCATGAGAAAAGGGAGAAAGAGACTCTGAGGAAACAGGTAAACAAAAAGAAAATAGAGTGAGAAAAATAAAGAAATAAAAACTTAAAAATTTCCAAAAAGGAGAAAAACAAAATCTTCACTATAACAGTCATATACTATTCAAACCTCCCAGTCTTTAGTAGCCTGTTGCATGAGAGGTACCTGTCAATGAGTCTCCAGCATTGACTCTCAGGATGGGATTGGCCCCACCTAAAGATGGCAGCTTCTGCTTCCAGGATAATCCAAGATGGCTGCACTGACTTCTAAATGTGTTGGCAAATGGGGAGTTGAAGTGTGGGACATGGGCGCTGAGTCTGTGGGATGCAGTTGGTCGGGCCAGGGATCCTGGAGGCGGGGTGTGGTCAGTCGGGCCAGGGATCCTGCAGGTCCTGTCTGTTGTCTAAAAATGGCAGCAGCCACATGTAACCAAACCTGTGGGTACTGTGACAGTGGACTTCCTGGCAACAGCAGGTAGCTGGCAATCCACTGGTGGTCTGCAGGTGGTCTGCATAGCCTACTGGTCGACGATTGGCAGGTGGACTTCAGGCTGTGGGTGATGGGTAGGTGAAAGGCAGGTGATGGGCAGGCAAGAGTCAGGCAAACAGGCAAATGGTGGATGATAGGCAGCAGTCAGTGAGCAGTCTGCACTCAAAAAGTAGTTGATATGCTGGCAGACTGTGGATGATTGAAGTGGACAAATGGGGTAAACAATAGAGGATCAATGAGCAGCAAAGACTGTCTCACAGAGAAACAGATTTTCATCTGCTTGAAACCTGAGTTATGGAACAACAAGAAACACAGCCTTCCTCTAGTCTGCCATCTTGGATCTCTCTCACTATTTCTTATTTACCTCCACGTTTGCCCCACCCAGTCATGTGTCCCTTCCCTCAGCACAGCTCAGTGAACATTTGTTGAACAGAAGAGCATAAGGCATCTTAGTCAAGGATGATTTGGTATTACCATGGCCTTTTCCAGGGGGGAATTGGCCTCTTACCTTTCCTGTCAGCTGTTTTCATGTGATGATATGCCCATTGAGAGATATACTGATGCATCTTGACTGTTAGGGGAACAAATTTGTTATTAATGAGTAGGTTTAGAATTGTTAATATGATTTTGCCTATTTTTTCTTCTTTTCAGATTGGGAGAACACATTCCTGCTTAACTACACGAAAGTCAAAGAGCATCTAAGAATCAAAAACCTCAATTTTGCAAATATACAAGGTGCTGACCCAGACCCAGACAGTATAGTATAGTTATCATAAGTAGGTGTTTTAGAGTCAAAATGCTGGGTTCAAATCACAGCTCTGTCTTTCATTTGCTGTTTGACATAGGCCTATAGTTCCTAGTGTGTGAGTAATGTATACTTCATAGGCTGGTATGTGGATTAACTAAGATTAACATATCACATTAATAAGTGTCTAGAACATGGTAAAGGCTCAATCAGTGTTATTAGCATTATTGTTATTTGTTCATATATCAGTGTTGGTTCATTTAGCAATTGGAGGCTGGCTGTAGGACTCCCAATGTGTTACTCAAAGTAATGTTTCAGTATTCTTTGTATAATAGAAAAAAGTAAAGCTGTTCATTTAAAGCAGATTCTAAGTTTTTTTTTTTTTTTTTTTTTTTTTAACCCAAGTGCACTCACTCTATCACTGAGCCACGTCACTAGCCCCTTTTTATTTTTTATTTTGAGATAGAGTCTCACTAAGTTAGCCGGGCTGGCCTCAAACTTGTGATCTTTTGATCTTGTGAACTTGTGATTTGCCTCAGCCTCCTGAATAGCTGGGATTTTAGGTGTGCACCATCACACCTGACCAGATTCTAAATTTTAAGCAAATTGTATCAAGGGCACAGCTAATATAATTCATAGTCCAGAAATCGATCATTAAAATAATCACCTACGGGCTGGGGTTGTGGCTCAGTGGTAGAGTGCTTGCTTCGCATGTGTGAGGTACTGGGTTCGATCCTCAGCACCACATAAAAATAGGATAAGGGTATTGTGTCTGTCTACAACTAAAAAAAATATTTTTTAAAAAATCACCTAAATCCCAAGTTATTTCCTTCCTCTCTTTTCTTTCTGTGATTAAACAAATATTTGGTGATCTTCTGCATCTGGTTCTGGGGATGCCAAGAGGAATGGAATGAATTCTTTCCTTTTAGGATTTCACATGTAAAAGGGCAAATTACAGCATATTTTGGGAGTCTCTATAATTGGACACATGCATGGCTTTGTGAACCAGGAGACGGAATGACTAATTCCCCTTTGGTGATTCAGGAAAGGCTTCACATAGAGAAGGTGACATTTGAACAACTGCATCTAGACATAGCCCGTCATTTAATCACTGTGAGTTGAACATGCGTTTGGCTGGAAATGCAGCCATAGAGCTACATTGTTCACTATTTTTTCAGAGGCCTGGGTAATTATGCTATCATTTACAAAGTATGTGGCAACCTCATCAGATCCTAGTCTTGGTGTCCCTGCCATGGAACGGTTGTATTGCCTCATGATGAGGCCCTCTGATAATACTTAATATGCTAATGAAGTACAGAAGCCCAAAGCCTCCTTTCCAGTTATTTTAAAGGGACTCCATTAGATTAAGTAGCAAACTAGGTAACCATTTTGCTAGCCCTTCTGTGGCTGTCAATTGCAGAAAGACATTGGGCTAAAGAGCAGCTTGGGTGGGGTTATGAAATGGTCATGGCTGGAGTCCTGTAAATTCTGGTTGGTGAAGCCTGAGGACAGTAAGCTTGAAAATGCATATACTGTGTAAGCAGCTAGGAAATTTGGGAGGAAAATTGATAGCAGCGTGGCTACAGTTGGCATGAGACTGGGAACAAGCCCATCCCTGAATTGCCTCAATAGATAGCTGAATTGTGGCTGTTGGCATCCATTACTGAATTCAGCACTTTGAGTTTTCAAATGTATCTTCCCCTTCTTTCTGAAATTTGGCAGAACTACAGGACAACTTTTATTTTCCTTTCTGCCAATGAAGGGAGGTGAATCTCCCTTTCATCAGTAGGTTCTTCAACAAGAAGCTAATTGAACAGCTGGACAAATACACATGTCATATGAACTAGTTTGCAGCACTCTAACTGCAACTCCCTTAAATGTTTGTCTTTCTAGTCCCAAGGAAGAATGTTTCATTTTCCCACTTCCTTCTCGTAATTGTACCCAGGTTATTGCAGTGTTTTCTAAAAATCATCTTCTGTTGACCTAAAGAATGCTTTTCTGCTCTTATTTACTGAATTTCTCTTTTCTACTTGTACTGATGTGTTATTTCTGCAAACAGCAGCCTGGTCCTGCCTGGACAGAGTATGGTCCCCTTGGAAGCAATCATGTGACCACTGATATTGCGGCTCATTACTTGAGCACATCTCCTTATTTCCAGGCCAGGAACAGAGCAGGGTTGGGGCAGACAGCTGCAGCTCACAGGCTAGCTCAGCCTCTCTTGAATCTGTGGCTCTGGGCTTGCCTTCAGGCTGAAAGTCAAATCAGACTGGCACTGTTCTAGTGATTTCTCTGTTTATATATGCGTATGTTTATTTAAACAAGAACTCTCCCTTGTGTGTGTGTGTGTGGTGTTCCAGAGAGATATGAAAATTATACCTCTTTTCTTTCAGACCTCTGTGTTCTCTCACAGAGAAGCCTTTTTCTCATCTTTGTTTCTCCTGAAACATCTGGAGTGAAGAAAATCTCTGCAGTGGCCAAGCAAAAGACTCAGGTAAGATGGTTTTTTGTTATTAGACATTATGGGCAGGCTGTATTCTACATTATAAACATTTATCATGTGGCAATGGAAGAGGGAATGTGTACTCATTGGAATATATTTATTGCTTTGCAATTTCTCAGGATGATTTTTCTCAGAAATGCTGATTGTAAATCAGTTGTCATTTTAAAAAAGTGTACTTATGACTTTGCAACATGAATGGTTGTGGCCTATTTCAAATGAACTTAATATTTGGAATAACTTGGATAAGAGCTGAAAAATGAGGCAAGGGATACTTTAAGAAACCCTCCTAAGTAGGTCCCTCATGGAGTATTATCCAAACTCCACTATACAACTTCATATTTAGAAGTCTTCCTTAGCTCCTGTGGCCTCTTTTGATAGAGGACCACAGGGTTTTCATTTCTCTGTAAGAAATGGAAAAGAATTTGTTGCAATGCTTAAGAATTCTTTCCATTGATTTAGTTGTAACACAGACTAGATCCTGCAAGTCAGGTATAGCTAGCCTTTCAGTGGGCAGACTTTTTTGGTTTTTTAATGATTAAATAGGGTGAATCCTCAGTTTTACCACTAATCATCTGTGCCAGGGAGTTTCTTCATCTGTAATATGGGGATGATGATACTACCTTGAAGGTTTGTTATGAAGATTTACTAGAATTGTAGACATATAAAGCACCTACTGGGCTGGGTGCATAGTATTCCCTTAATAAACAGATTTTAACTATTACTGATATAGCATTATTTTAGATCCTGGAGCTCTGGGGGTGGGGCATTTCTTTGTGAGTCTTCATTTATCCCGAGCCTGTAGACATTCAAGGGGTGTGGTCTCTGGGAGGCCCTAAGCAAAGCATTCTGAAGGAAACCACTTGGATAAACATAAGCGGCTTCCCACCCATGCATGGCCCCTGCTAACCTATCTGCTAAGAAGAGCTGCTCTTTGTTCAAGTCAGTTCTTTCCACCACTGAACTCCTCACTAAGTCCTCAGTACAAGTCAGTAAGGCATTTACTTTTATCTCTTAGGAGGAAACTGAGGTGCAGAGGAATTCATGACAAGCTAAGAATTCAAACTTCAGTCCATTCTGAACCCAAGGCTCCACTGGACCATTAGACAGTTGGGAACAACAGTTGTTCTTGAAATGCTTACCTCAAAAGGGTCACCTCCTAGGTTCTTTGGGAAGCAGTCATCAGCTCTTAAAGATTCACAGTGCACATTAATCTATTGAAGGCTCTGAGAAATCCTGCAGTAAAAAAAAAAAAAAAAAAAAAAAAACTTGTTAAGCACTACTTTTTCTGTCTTGGAAGCTTTTTTTTTTTTTTTTTTTTGACTTATTCTTAGAATAATAAACCACGTAGACAAACAGACAAACACAAACACACTTTGGAAAACCTGGCACTAGGTCAAGATACTTCATAATTATAATCATGTTGGAAGTACCAACAGACACCTTCTGGTGGTTGGTATAATTTCCTGCCTTTTCCTATCTTTTAATCTGATGAAATCCAGGAAGAATGACCAGTCTTACATACCTCCCTTTATTTATTTATTTAAGACCCTAGACATAAGCAAATGCTACAGTATTCTGTACGTAGAAGGGAGTGGTAGAAAGGATCTCTTTAGTGTGGTCTTTCAGGGATTCTTCTACTTCACCCTGTGCCCCTTAATTATATTTAGGCCACAGACATCATGCTATAAAACCTGTTCCAATGAATGCCAAAGAAAATTAGAAGAGTGAGCCTGACAAGGTGTCCATTCTCCATGCTAGTGTCTAGAATCCAAGGAGAAAGAATTATAACTGCCTACTTAACTCCTACTGTGGTAGTGGTGGTGGTGGGGGAGCCAGATAAATGACTGTGGATTCTGGATTTGAGTTCCTCAGGGCCAGAGTTTGAGTAGGAATTTCTCACAAAAGTTAACATCTCTAGGAAAAGCTGAATTTCTGGCATGGGGAACTGCCTAGTTAACATTTAGAATATTGCCAGAGGTAGACTCATGCACAGTCAGTATAGCTAAGCCAAGGTGTGGGTGTTGTATAGAGATCCACCTAGAAATAAAATAATGTTAAGCATAAATAAGAAGGAGGCTGGGCTTACAATTCAAGAATGCTCAGTGGTAAAGAGTAGGCTGGCTCCAAGAGCCATTTTTTTGTTCTTTCCTTGTGTTTTCAGTTTTGAAAATGAAAGTGGTTAGGACGAAACAAAACATCAAACAGTTCCACCCTTGGACTTCCTGCACCCTCCCCCATAGTAAAAACCTTTTAGCAGAAGCCTGTCCTTTTGCAGATTGTACGTCGCATGTTGATGAGTCACTAATGTTTACTCTTTAAAATCATCTTTAGTATATATCAGAAAGGGTAGCAGCATTGGGCACATTTCAAGCTGTTTTTTGCCACATTCCACCCCAGTGGTTTATGTGACCAGGGCATCAACCTTTTGAGCCTGAGAACCCCTTGCAGGAGAAATCACTTCTTCAGAGACTTTGATTGCTATACTAAGTACTCTCCTTGATATTGGCAGAGGGTGGAATTAGAAGAAGCTTAGTTTTTTTCCAAGTCATGGAAAATCCCCAAATCATCTTTATCAGCTTCATAGTCAGCCAGAAGTATTCCCAAAGATACCACAAACACTGCTCACAAATGTGCTTTCCTCTCCCCTCTGCCTTGAGGTCTAGTTGGGCAGCATGTGGGTGTGGTCAGTGACACCTCACCTTAAGCAGCTCATGTTTTTCATGTTTTGGTGACAACTAAAAAGAACTCTCTCTCTCTCTCTCTGTCCTGTTACCTAAGAAAGAAAAACAGTTTACAAATAACATGACAATATAAAAGTTCTAATAGTCAATTATTTTTTTTCTAATAGACAAAGAATTTAAGAACAATGATCATTTCTGACATGATTTGGAAATTTGCCTTAAAAAAGAATGCATAAACATTATCCATTTTCTGCTCTAATAAAAGGCTTTTGTATAATCAAATAGCACATATATGTGCACAAAATAATACACTAATGATGACTTTTAGCAATTAGTTTTCTAATGGACTCTGGCTTAGAAATACTTATTTCTTTATTCATTTATCCATTTACTATTTATCAAACATGCGTTATGTGAAAGGCACTGTGTAGGTGCCAGAAGTTCAAGGGGTGTTTAGAAAGAAAGTTACACATGGTGCTAACAGTCTAACAGAAACATATGCAAGTTTGACACTTTTAAAATTCCTAGTGAATTTTGTATATGGATTCTGTGTGTTTATAATGAATTAGCTAAGAAACAGATGTCTTTGGAGATACATTATTTTTCTGGAAAAAGGAAATTGACATTAAAATACATCACTTCTGTTATACAATCAGCATTTGTTGCTTACTCAATGCCCAACTCTTATGATTCTTAAAAAGGGGAAGAAAAAAGAGTGTAAGAATGGAGCAAAGCCCAAGGTAGATACAGATACTGTGGGAGGTCAGTGTTTCTCAAACTGGGATGTGGGGACTGCCTGCATCAAAGTCCCCTGAAGGGAGTACTTTATATATATATATGTATATAATTTATTTTACAAACATATTTATATATACATATTTTTATTGATGGTGGGGATTGAACTGAGAGCCTTGTACATGCTGGGAAAATGCTCTACCACTGAGCTACACTCCTAGCCCAAGATTGTACTTTAAATGCAGATTTCTGGGCCCCCATAATTTTTGCAATTGAGTATTATCAGTAAAACCTGGACTCTGAATTTTAAACCTCCCTTTCCTCCAGTGATGAAGGAATGTACAGGTGCAGATGTGTTCTCTTAGGTACTGCAGATGGCTGTTGAAAAATTCCTGGGCATGAAAATGAGTCAGTATTGTACCATTTTCAAAAATGAGAAGAGTATATGCCAGAAGCCAGAGACTTGTAAGCCTGACTCTGGAAAAATTCAGTTTCAAATGAATGGAGTCAAAGCATTTCTGGAAAAATGATCACTAGGCAGCATCATAGGTTTGATAAAACATTGTCTCTATTAGAGATTATCAAACTCAGCTGTATTTTAGAATCACCTGGGTACCTGTAACAACATCTTGATGTTCGGTCCCCACCCAATCCCAATTACATTAGAATCTCTGGGGGTGGGACCTGGGCATCAGTATTTTTTAAACCCCCAGAGATTCTGATTTAATGAAGTGCAAGCTGAGCATTGGAAGTTTTAAAATCTTCCTGGATGATTCTAATATGCAACAAAGTTTGACAACTATAGGTCTATATGACATTAGGCAAATTGCTTTACTTCCTTGTGTTTTGTATAAATAGTAGGTAATTTTAAGGATCTTTCCCACCTTTAAATGTCTATGATTCTTGTATTAAAAAACATGCCAAACTGATTCTCTTCCTATTTCCTTTTTTCTTCCTCTCTTCCTCCTCCTCCTCCTTCTCTTCCCCTTCCTCCTCCTTCTCTTCCTCTTCTTTCTGAACAAATATGCTCAGACAGTGTAAATGTAGTGGATCTACCCTGAAGAATGATCTAGAATGGAGTGCCACAAGACTTGTGCCTTTGAACTTGACCTTATCATTTTTTATCCATGATGTAGATAAGAAAGACATCAAAGAAATGTGTATCAAATTTAGAAATAACTCACAGTTTAGGAGAATTAATTAATTTGATACGTAAAAGAATCAGGCCCAGCTCTGATCAGAAAATCTGTTTATTAAGGTTATTGTTGTTTTAAAAATATTCCCATAGTTCAAATATTTTCCTCTTTTTTATTTTTATTTTTTGGTTCTGGGGATTGAACTCAGGGTGTCAGGCATAAAAGTATTCACTCTACCACTACGCTACGCCTCCAGCCTCATTTTGCTCATTTTTCCCTTTCTTTAGTCGAATTGAGTATTTTGAAGTTTTTAGTGTAGTAGTAATAGAAAAAATAGATAAAGTTCAGAGTCAGAGCATCACAAAATAAACATCACCCCCAAAAGCAATGAGATGGTATACTATAGAGGGAAATTTTGTTTAAAACCCTCATCAAGTGATTATGGAAGTGCCAATTCAGCAGCCTCATGAGAAAGATCTAGTGTGCAAAAGGGGAGACTTCAGAGGGGCCTCAGGAATACCTGGAGAGCTCATTTTAAAAGGACGCTCTTGTTGGCACATGCCTGTAATCCCAGTGACTCTGGAGGCTGAGGCAGAAGAACCTTGAGTTTGAGGTCAGCTTCAGCAATTTAGGGAGACCCTGTCTTAAAATAAAAATAAAAAAGGCTAGGGATATAGCTCAGTGGTAAAGTGTCCTTGGGTTCAATCCCTAGTATCAAAAAAAAAAAAAAAAAAAAAAAAAGGGAAAAAGACACTCTCACAGATTATGATTCCTAAATTGGAGGGGAGGTCTTGAGTTTCTTTCTTTTAAACTAGTACCCTTAATCAATTCTGAAAAATATTGTCAAAGAATTCACTTTGATTTTAATTTTGTCATATTTTTAAACATATTGTTTTTATCTCATAGTCAGCCTCCAATTTGTATTTTTAAAAATCCAGATAAATTTAATTACTTTGAGGTTAAAGTCAAAACAATTGTATCAGCTCCTCCATATTCCACTCCCTGTATTTCAATTAGAAAATAGTATATTCTTACTGTTCAATTTTTCATTTCACTGTTACCACTTAGCTACATCCCTAGCCCTTTTTATTTCTTTATATTTTTATTTTGAGATTGTCTTATTGAGTTGCTGAGGCTGGTCTCAAAACTTTCCATCCTCCTGCCCCAGCCTCCTGAGTACCTGGGATTACAGAATGGTCTAGTTACCATGTCTGGCTATTAATGCTTAATTTTATACAGGTTTAGATTTGATTTAGACATGGGAAACTCTAACTTATGTGTATAGCAGAAAAACAATCTATAGCTGCTCAGTAGCTACTGTTGTGATTTGGAAAATAAATCAGGGTCAGATTATGTCTGATCACTTTCCACATCACATAATGAATAGCAATTCAGAAGGATAGAATGAATTCTGCCAAGCAGCTCCTTAGCTTTGATGTTGTTAACTGGTACTTTCTCTCCTTCCTGCTTCTGTCGTCCTCATTAGTATCTGTGACTGAAGGGGATCAGCTAAGAGCAGCTCCTCACAACATCAAGGAAGAGACTGTTCACACTCTTATCTTGAAATCGGAAGTTGAATTTGTAAGCATGATATGATTTAGAAATCATGGGTTGTAGCAGTTCTTCAACAGAAAACAAGAAATCTGAGAAAGGTGAGTGCTGGAAATGTTCCTGTGTTTATGAATGAAAAGGATTCAGTGAGCCTGACTCACACTCCCCCGCTTTCTCATTTACTCCCATGGTTCTTGAGCTGCCCTGTGTGATTTTTGTACAAGGCATCATCACTTGTATTGAAGGTAAAATATTGGGGGAACATGAGAAACTACTTGTAGTAAGATGTAATTTTGAATTTATGATGTATCATAAAGTATTACCTAAGAGATACCTTATGTTTGATTTAATTTCAGTTGAAAATGTATAACTCAGTGGCAGGGAACAAGAAAAGCACTATAATTTGTATCTATTTCTTCAATACTCTAAAAAATAGCTATCTCCATACCTTAGTGACGTTTAGTAGCATCATTGAATTTTATTCGATTTTATAACTCAATGATCACATTATTTTAAAATATCTATTCAACACAGAACTTTATGAGATTTGCCTCATGTTTTTACCATATTCTAGGAAGAATTGGGGGAATGCAATATCATCTGTTTCCAAAAAAAAAAAAAAAAAGTGTTTTTCTGAAAAGATGATATCCCTTACTCTCCCCCATATAATTACAGGCTCAAATATTTCCTGTATTTCTACTAAGGAGCTTGTTTATGGCTACTGGAATCTAGTTGAAACTCACTTGAATGTTTAAGGGACATAGCTTCTACAAAGAAACTAAAATAAAAACAAGCTGGGAAATTATATGAATAATTTGCTCTTAAAATTTCATTCCTTTATTAGGTTATAGTTTTCTCAGTTGTGATTCCACATTTTGATTTTGAAAGTTTATTCAGGTTTAAGCTGTAGTGTTTAAGATGCAGAGTGTTTTATACTAATTAGTGTAGGAAGTTTTCCTTTAGGAATCAAATATTTTTCTCCCTCCCAGTTAACTTGTGCCAAAGAATTAACAAGTTAATCTCTAAAAGTAGGAAGGGACATGGAAGGTGCACTAACAAATCTTTAAGCATGTCATGAAATAGACCTTCCAAAAGCTCCAACAGAACTAATTCCTTTGTTGTAATTTATTAGCAGAGGTTGGAGAGAGTAATTATCTTTTTACATTTAGGATTACACACAGTTCTTTAAATTTAGCCAGATTTCTTAGGTTTTAAAAAAAGAGTTAAGTCTAACTTCTAAAAGCAAATAAGCAAATTCTGCTCTTTTGGAAATGCTTTTCCCCTTTTGAAATGTTATGTGTAAATAGAAGTGTGTTAGCTAGAATTTTTGGACTGCTTTTTCTTTTAAATAATTTACTGAGGTGAAACTCATAACATAAAACTAACCATTATAAAGTGAACAACCCAGTGGCACTTAGTACATTTACAACGTTGCACCACCCCTAGATAGTTGCAAAACATTTCTTTTACTCCAAAGTAAAACCCCTATCCTTTAAGCAGTTTCTCCTGGTTTCCCTCTCCCCTCAACAACTGGCAACCACCAATCTGCATTCTGTCTCCGTGAATTTTATTCTGAACATTTCGTGTAAGTGAAATCACACACTATGTGACCTTTTGTGCCTGGCTTTGTCCATGTTGTAGCATGAATCAGTACTTTATTCCTTTTTATTAATAAATAATGTTCCATTGTATGAATATGCCACATCATGTTAATCCATTCATTAATTGATGGACATTAGGTTGGTACTATTTTTTGACTATTCTGGACAACGTTGTTATGAACAAATGTTCATATGTAAGTTATCATGTGGACATATATTTTCAATTTTCTTAGGCATATACCAATTGCTGGGACATGGTAGTTATATGCTTAACATTTTGAGAAACTTCTAGACTGTTTCCCCAAGTGGCTGCACCAGTCTACATTCCTACCAGCAGTGAGTGAGGGTTATAATTTCTCCACCCCCTTCACAGCACTTATTTTTGTCCTTTATATTAGAGTCATCCTAGTGGGTATGAAGTATTTCATTGTTGATTTTGTTTGTACTTCCCTAATGACTAATGATGTTGAACATCTTTTCATGTTTTTTTGACCATTTGTTTATCTTCCTTGGGTAAATGTCTATTCAGATCATTTACCCATTTGTTATTGTTATTCGTTTTTATATTTTGTTGTAAGAGCTCTTCATATATTCTGAATACAAATTCCTTAACAAATATATGATCTCCCATTCAGTAAGTTGTTTGTACTTTCTTGATGGTGTTCTTTTTTTTTAATTTTTTAAAAATTTTTTGTGGTGCTGGGGATCGAACCCAGGGCCTTGTGCTTGTGAGACAAGCACTCTACCAACTGAGCTATCTCCCCAGCCCAATGGTGTTCTTTAAAGGAAAAAAAGTTTTTAATTTTGAGAATGTTCATTATTTGTGTGTATGTTTGCTTTTGGTATCATATCTAAGAGTTCATTGCTGAATCCAAGAAGTTTTATGCTCTTATTTTCCCTGAAGAGTTTTGTAGGATTTTGATACATTTGGAGTTAATTTTCACGTGTGAGGGAGGGATATAAATTTTATTCTTTGCATGTGGATATCCAGTTGTCCCAGCACAGTTATTGAAAATATTATTCTTTCCTCATAAAATGGTCTTGGTACTCTTGTCAAAAAACAATTAATTGTAAATGCGAGAGTTTATTTCTAGACTCTCAATTTTATTCCACCGATCTATATGTATTCCTTATGCCAGTATCATAGTCTAGATTGTGTAGCTTTGTAGAAAGTTTTGAATTTGTAAGTATGAATTTGTTTTAGTCAGATTTTGTGTCTCTATAACCAAAATACCCAAAAAGGACAACTCAGAGGAGAAAAAATTCATTTTGTTTCATGGTTTCAGAGATCTCAGTCCATAGACAGATTCCATTGCTTTGGGCCCTAGGTAAGGTAAAATGTCCTGGGGTAAGGGTGTGACAGAAGGGAACTGCTCCCCTCATGGCAGCAAGGAAGCAGATAAAGAGGAGGGAGAGGGGATGCAGGGAACATGCACCCTTCCAGGGCACACCCCTAGTGACTCACCTCCTCTAGCCACCCCTCAATTGCCTACTACGCAGGCAGTCCATTCTAGTTTGAATAGACTGACTAGGTTACAGCTTTCATAATCTAATCATTTGCCTCTAAATATTTCTGCATTAACACAGGAGCTTTTTTTTGGGGTGGGGGGATACCCCATATCCAAACCATAACAGAGTCCTTTAATTTTGTTTCTCTTTATGAAGATTGATTTGGCAGTTCTGGTCCCTTGCATGTGAATTTTAGGATTGATTTGCCAATTTCTCAAAAGAAGTCAACTGGAATGTTGACGGGGATTGTGTTGAATCTGCAGATCAATTTGGAGTGTATTGCCATCTTAATAAATAAGCCATCTGATCCATGAACACAGGATGTTTTTAATTTCTTTCACTGACGTTTTGTAGTGTACTGTTTTACACTTCTTTTGTGAAATCTAACCTATTTTATTCTTTTTGGTGCTATTGTAAATAATTGTTTTCTTAATTTCATTTTGGATTGTTAATTGCAAGTGTATGTAAAACAATTGGTTTTTGTATCACAAAAGCTTACTGACTTCATTTATTATCTCTAAGAGTTTTTTTTGGATTTCTTAGGAATTTTTATTTATAAATCATGTCAGCTGCAAATAGAGATAGTTTTATTTCTTCTTTTCCAAGGATTTGTGTGCGTTTGGTGCTAGGGATGGAACCTAGGGCTTTCATTTTTTTTTTTTTTTTTTTTTGCCTAATTATTCTGGCTACAGCCTTCAATGTTAAATAGAAGTGCTAGAGTAGACATCCTTGCCTTGTTAGGGGCATTTAGTCTTTCACCATTAAGTATGATATTAGTTGTGGTTTTCTAAACTACTTTTTTTTTTTCCTTTTTGCTGTGCTGGGGATCGAACCCAGGGCCTTGTGTTTGTGAAGCAAGAACTCTACCAACTGAGCTATATTCTCAGCCCTAGTTGTGGTTTTCTCATAGTTGCTTTTTATCAGGTTGAGGAAGTTCAGTCCTATTCCTAGTTTATTGACTTTTTAAAAATTACAAAGTAGAGTTTAATTCTGTCAAAGGCTTTTTCCACATGTAGTGAGATGATCATGTGTTTCTTTGTCATGTTACTTGAAGTTCAGATATTAAACTAACTTTGCCTTCCTGGGATAAGTTCCACTTGGCCATGGTGTAGTAATGCTGTTTATGTTTTGCTGAATTCAGTTTGCTAGTATTTTGTAGGGGAATTTCACATCTGTGTTCATAAAAGGTACCAGCCTAGTTGTCTTTTCTCATGATGTCTTTGTCTGATTTTGATATCAGGGTAATATTATCTGCATAAAATGATTTGGAAAGTGTTCTGTTGTTTTTTAGAAGAGTTTGTGAAGAATGGGTATTAACTTTTCTTTAAATGTTTAGTAGAAATTCATCAGTGAAGTCATCTGATCATTGGGTTTTCTTTGTGGGTAGTTTCTTGATTATTTTATTTCTTCACTTGTTTAGGTCTATTCAGATGTTCTCTCGAGTAATTTTTGGCAGTTCATGTCTTTCTAGGAATCTGCCCATGTTAGTTATCTAACTTGTTAACATGGACTTGTCTAGAGTATTTTGTTATAATTCTTTTTATTTTTCTGTTATCTCTTGTTAGATGTGTCAAATAAGATTTGTTATGATTTCACATTTCACATAATAAACCTGCTGAAAGTTGACACAATAGTATTTACTTAAATTTACCCATTTATAAAATTTGTTTTCATTCAGAAATTTTAGAAAATAGAGAAAAGCTTTTGGAAATAACTGATACTCATCATTCTGCTACCCAGAGTTAACAACTTCCAGGGTTTTCACCCTGCCCACTTTGGTGTAATGTAAACTTTTTGGTAGGAGAGAAAATGTTTTATTTAGCAATAAGCCATCACATCAGAAATAAACAACTAGCACCTGGGTTCTTCTTGACTAGCACAGCTGAGGGAAAGTTGATGTAGCATCTTTTGTGGGATTAACTCAGTCTCAGGCAGGTGGACACCAGGCTAGTTCATTAGTCTTGAAAACTGTCCATTTCTGAAACATAATGATGTAGATTTTTTTTTCTTTTTCTTTGTCATGGTGCTAGGGAATGAACCCAGGGCTTCACAATACTAGGCAGGTGTTCTACTGAGCTCCAACCACAGCCTCTAATGAAGAGTTTTGATCATCCTAAATATTAGTTTTTGTAGCCTCACTTGCAGCACTAAAATGTTATTATATAAATATTTCTCAGTTTGTTAAAAATGACTTGTAAACATCAATGTAGCGTTGCTAAATATTTCATTTAATGGATAGACCATAATATACTTGAGTATTCTTCTAAGATTAGATTTTTTTTTTACAAAATACAAATAACACTTTTAAAAAATTTATTTATGCACCCCTGTTTCCTTAGTTTGGATTATTCCCATGGATTAATCAGGTGATTAGATATGGAATTACTGTCTCAAGGGCTATGAATATTTTAAAAACTCTTGAGAGAAAATAATAGCTATTTTTAACAGTATTTTATGGCATGCTAAACATATTTTACATATATTTTATTTAGTACTTACAATAAACCTGAGCAAAGTATTGTTATTCCTGTGTGTATAGTTGAAGCAGCTCATGCTCAGTGAGGTAAGTGTTTGTTAAGGTTATATATCTTTTCACCTGCCAGAGTCGGAATTTGAACCTATGGGGCTCTGACTACAAAGTGTTACTGTCAGCCATTACATCCTCTTATGCTGCCTCCTAATGTTGCTGCCTTCAGAAACTAACTTTAATTAAATTTACTTCTATAAAGTACCTTTTATTTGCAAAGTGCTTGTGTGGCGGCCAGGCCCTTTCACAAACATACATTGGATCATCACAACCTTGTGAAGGGTTGTTCTCAATTTGCAGAAGAGGAAGTGGAAGCTATGAGAGGCAAAGTGATTCACTTAAGAGTATACGGTAAGGGGTTGGGGTTGTAGCTCAGTGGTAGAGCACTCACCTAGCATGTGTGAAGCACTGGGTTTGATCCTCAGTACCACATAAAGATAAAAAATAAAGGTATAAAAAAGGTTTAGTTTTTTAAAAAAAGAATCACAGTAAGTGACACAGTCAAGGCAAGAATTTGGTTGCTGTTTCTAGTGGTCTTACTATAGTGTTTAAGGATTTTCTTTTCCTGCTTGATCATTTATCTCAACCATAGTTAGTACTCTGGCTCTGCAGTATTGTGGCAGTGTTAAGAAAGAATACCCTACATATAAAATGGAGACTATCTTCTTGTTCTAGGCTGCCCGTCATCCATTTAGAGAGGTAGTATTCATTTTGTAATGTTATTGTTATTTCACTTTTTTTATAATATACAAAAAGAATACTAATAATAGAAATAATTTCTTGAGTGCCTGCTACATTCATTATTTCTCACCAGTACTCTTAGAGGAAGCTCTGATTAGTTTTCTTTTATAGATGAAGAAACTGAGACTTGGATTGAAGGACTGCCCAAAGTTAAATACACTAGTTGGTGACTGAACCTGAATTAGAACTAATTCTGACATTCAGTATGCTACCTTGACTTGGAGAATTGGAATTTTTCCATGTAACAGAAATTAAATGTTGTAATTTCACTCTCCTGAACTTCACTTTACACTTAAAATTTTATGTCGATGGATTTTCAGTTAATAATCTACTGCCTTCTCCCCGCCCCCCATGGAGCACTTTGAGAGCACTAATATATTTTATTTCTTCCCTTGAGACCACTTAGAAATGCATTTATTCAATTTCTCTAAGTGCTAAGGAACTGACGAAGACTATACCATTTTGGATTTCAAGTTGATGCATAAGCTATGACAAATAGAAAATTTCTCTAATGGAGATTATTCTTATGAAAAGTATCTGTTATTTATTTTTATTTAAAAATCTAAAAATTACTAAATAGCAAGCCACATTTTTTAAAATTCTTGATAGGATTCCTGATTTTAAAAAAATCTACTTAATTTCATATTTTAAAAATTTGACAATTAAGTCATTTATAACTATTTGACAGACCCCTCTGGTGACAGTCAGCCGCATATCCCCTACCCCCTCACACCCAAGTTTAAGTTCTATATTTCAATTTGAGACCTTCATGGAAAAACAGTGAGTGACATTGTTTCCTTCATGTTTGGTGTTCCCTAAAGAATTTTCTGAAAGTTTAGAGGGTCTCTTTCTATTCGTCTTATTATTGGTTCTTTTCTTGGTTGTTATTGCCATTAAGCAGTCATTACTGGCTCTGTGGGGTATAGGACTGTGAGCTGGGACCTCCCTCATCTTCCTCTTCAACGAAATTCAGATAGTAGATAAAATGCTTTTTAAAGTTCCGTGTCATTCAAAGATTATCTGTATGCTCTTTGGTATGGGACTTTTGGGGAACATTACTTTTACCCTTCTGCCTGACCTGCTTGCTCCCCTAGCTATTTCCCATCAGTGTGGTGTTTTTTTTTTTTTTTTTTTTTCTTTTGGGGGGGATATGCTTAAGTGCCTTTTCTTTCTTTTTTTCCTGCTTAGTTATATTTTTTCTTGTTTGTTTTGCATGCCTTTACTCCCCACTAACTTGTTTTTGAAAATTGCAAACCTACAGAGAAGATGAAAAAATGATGTAATACAGTGAACACCCACGTCCTTTACGTAAATTCACCAGTTGTTAACATTTTTGCTATCCTCTTCTCTCTCTCTCTCTCTTTCCTCCATTTGAAAGTAAATGAACATATTATGATATTACCCTTTATATACTTGACCATTCATCTCCTAAAAGAGTATAACTATGATGCTAAATCACACTGAAGAAATTTAACACTGGCAATGTTATCTACATATAGATATGTTATTTACATATAGACAATATTATATTCAGAATTTCCCAATTATCTAAAATTGCTGTCTAAATGCCTCCTCATCTGTCCCAGTCTGGGGAAAATTAATGGCCTTGAAGTTGTGTGGAGCATGCACAGTACTTGATTCTGTTCAACTTCCTGGTAGTACTTGGCACTCATGCACATTCCTTAAAATACTCATTGCCTTTTGATTTAGTTGCAGCACCTTCTCCTGGTTTTCTTTTTCGCTTTCTGCTGGAAAGTCTCTACTTTCTCTTAGCTTTTAAATATTGGGGTTTCTCTGGGTTCCTCTTGGCTCTCTTATTTTGTCACTCTAATGTTCTCCTTGGGTGACTTTATTCCATGACACTAATTATTGTCAGTATACCATGACTGCTAAATTTATTTTCAGCCCATATAATGTGCTACAATCCCTGATTTTTTTGGAAATCATTTAAAATAAGTACTTTCCTTTGTAAAATGAGACCACTTTCTTCATTTGAAATTATGATCCCTCTCAATAGTAATTCTTAGTAACTCGCTTTTTTGATATGATAATGTATTGACCTTGAGGTTTATATAGGATTGATACTATAAGCACACTGCCTGTGTGAGACAGGCAAAAAAACAAAAAAACCCCAGAAAGTCCAACAATCTTTCTATTCTATATACCAATTAAATGCAATTTCACCTTTTTCTTTATTCACCATGTGATTAGGGTGCTTTTGCTTTAAAAATTTCAAGTATTTTGAGACTGTGACAGGGGCTATTTAGATATCCAATCTACAATCATGAACTTTAGAAAACAGAAAAAATGCTTAAAGGATATGGCAATCTAGTGGGCTGGGAATATAGCTCAGTTGGTAGAGTGCTTGCCTTGCAAGCACAAGGCCCTGGGTTAAATCCCCAGTACCGCAAAAAAAAAAAAAAAAAAAAAAAAAAAAAAAAAAAAAAAAAGGCTATGGCATTCTATCTCTCCATTTAAATGATTTTTCCCAGTTCCCAGCCTTTATTAGGCAATTCACAAAGAAGCCAGTTTTATAGTTGGATCCTGTTAATTGTTAGAAAATAGTTTCACAGAAAGATATTTCAACTCAGTGTAAGGAAGGGCAATATCTTAGCCCCAATTGACTGTTATTTCCTGTAATAGAACATTATATAATTATGACTTTATATTGTATACTTTTTAGCAGCTGCGAAAGACAAAAATTAAATGCTGATTGTGTTTGACCTTGGATGAACAAATGTGGCAGTGTAACTTGGATTAGTAATTAATAACAAGGGAGACATAAAACAGAATTGCAGTCAAGGTATTTAATTTTTTCCTGAGTAAAGATTAAAGGTCATTATTGAATTATTGAATAGGACAAATTTCCTCTGAGAAAATATTTTAATAATTTAAAATATTAATACTTTTACATAGCTAAATTTCCTTTACATACTTAAGAATGTCATAGTTTTTAAAAATTGATATCTTCATAATAATGATTCTTTTAGAAATTCTTTTGGCAAAAAATAATGTGACAGGTAGGTTGTAGTTATTTTATTTTATTGTGGTACTGGGATTGAGCCCAGGAGTGCTCTACCATGGAGCTACATCCCTAGCCCTCTTTATTTTTAATTTTGAGACAGAGTCTAAGTTGATTAGGCTGAACCAGAACTTGTGATCCTCCTGCCTCAGCCTCCCAGGTGGCTGGAATTACAGGTGTGTACTACCATGCCCAGAGGTCACAATTATTTGTAATCTGCAGTTTTCCTGTTCTGAGTGTTTTACTTAAGTTAGCTTCTTATTTTGGTATTGTATAGATAAAGCTTAGCCAAGGATTACAACTCTAATGGAAACTTTCATAAAATGGTTTTATGTAATCCTCATGTTGTGCTATTTGTGTTGAATAAAATAGGGCTTTAAATGGGGTGTCTAAAAATCCTAATCCTAATAAATATAGAAGAAATGAGTTGGAAAATGATTGTTTTGCAACCACCATAGAAATAATTGCTTTAAGCAAAAATGTTTTAAGCAGCCTCAAAGCATGTTCTTTATAAATTGAACAGTCTATGATATTCTGTGCAACTTAAGTTTACCAGGTTTGTGATGGTTGCAACCTAGATTTATGCCCTTTGGTGGCACCATATATTTTGTCCTTGTTTTTGGTGTCTGTTAACTTTCTCATTCATTGAAGACTCTCTCCAAGTCTTAATATCATTGTGAGTATCTTCACAGTACGTGTGAATAAACCCCCCAAGTCTTTGGCATCTCTGTTCCTTGTTCTCCAAAATTCAGTTGCTCACTCTCATTTCCTTCCCCCATAGTCTACCTCTGAAATCATGATTATCATTCTATTCTGTGATCTTTTGGTCTTTGTTGAAACCTCTGAGCCTTAGTCATTTCCCATGTCCCTGTCTCCTAACCCCTTCTTGTCTTCACTTTCTTCTCCATTCATCTTTCCTCATCTTACATTGGCTATCACTTGCACACGTTAAATCATCCACAGTAATCATATTTCAGGCAATTTAAAGAGAATTAATAGGTGAAATGTTTAATGTTTCTGAAACAATTGCTAGTAAACTAGCCACATTTCCTTGATGGGAAAGCCAAAAATATTAGTGACTTGATGTATTGTTTTATAGGAATAATTTAGCTTTACTTATTTATTTATTTTACAGTGCTAGGGATTGAACTCAGGACCTTGCACATGCTTGCAAGTGTTCTACCACTGAGCTATGCCCCCAGCCTATTTATTAGGTTTTATTTTGAAATAGGGTCTCACTAAGTTGCCCAGGCTGGCCTTGAACTTGCTATCATCTTCTCTCAGCCTCTCAAGTAGCTGGAATTACAGGCATGCACCACCACACCTGGCTGATTTATTTTTGAGTAGCCTTTAGAATTTATCTTCTTTGTCCAAAAGTTTTTGGTTTGAGTGTTCAGTTTTACACATCATATTTTGTCCTCGAATGGTTATTTTCAGTTTTGCTATGTGCAGTAATAGGTTGGCTGCAGCTGTGGCATTAAAAAACAGATGGATAAATTGGAATATTTTTGTAGTTGGAAAGGATCTTAGCATATAACCCAAAGTTCTTGTCGTTCAGATGAGAGACTAAGGATCAGAGAGGTTACATGATTTGCCTCAAGTTATATAGCTGTCATCTGGTTTAGTCAGGACCAAAATGGAAGTCTCCTGATTACAAATTCAGAGCATATTTATATAAACTCATGTAAATGGCATTGGTCTTTAGTCAAGAGGGAGTGAAAAAAAATCATGTCAACTCTAATTTTTGACCTTTTCTAATTGGAAGACCAGAGGTTTCTGAGAATGATAAAATTGTGATCTCTTTTGTCTCTTGGGGAAAATGATAGTTTTTAAAAGTCTGTTCTTCTCTTGTTTAAGAAAAATACTTTCCAGGGACAAGGACTCTTGTGCCCTTGCACTGCAAGGATACCAGAGTTTGTGAATGAGCATGCCTTCCAAGGTCTTTTGCCTTGCCACTGCCAGTCTTAGTCCATTATCTGCTGCTTTAACAGAATATCATAGACTGTTCAATTTATAAAAGATACCTATTTCTCATTCTGGAGGCTGGGAAATCCAATGTCAAGGTGTCAGCATCTGGTGAGGGCCTTTTTGTGCCTTATAACATGGCACAGACTATCATGTGGTGAGAGAGCATGCAGAGAGAAAAAAAGGAGCCAAACTCAGCCTATGTTATCAAGAGCCCATTCCGGAGATAATATTAATCCCTTCATGAGGGACCCAAGTACCTCACAAAGGCCCTGCCTCTTAATACCATCACAATAGCAATTAAATTTCAACATGAGTTTTGGAGGGGACATTCAAACCATAACACTGCCCCAAAAGCAGGCTTTGTGACCATCTCAGGTCTACTGGGCATGTGCTTTGAGCTGTTTTCCAGTGAAGCTGGAAGTCTCACTTGGTATAGTCATACACTCTTGCCACCATAGAATATCTGTAAACAAATATAACAATACCGACACCTGTGGTCTTCAGGCAGATGTGCTTTAAGCAGCTGAGGTAATAGATGCTTTTCTTCCTTATTTAATGCCTTTTGCCACTAGAAGATTCATTCTCTTTCCTATTCATTTGAATCCCTTTTAATTAGTTCTATCACACTTGTGCCTCTGTATCTTCCTGATTGGATGTCAGGCCCCTTGAAGGTACATTAAATATTTGCTCATCCTGGTGCTTCCTCTGGAGACCTCTGCCTGCAGAATTTCAAAATCAGAGTCTTTAAATGCTTTATTATTCCAAATAGGAATTCCTTGTTTAAAGAATTATCTGTTAAAGAAACTCCTACTTCAAAAACAAACAAAACAAGCATAAGGAGACTCCACCAATCAGCATGAAGAAAAACACAAGAAAAAAATCTTAACAGTAGTTGTCAGGGTGCTCTCTGCCACGTCCCATGTGGAGGAGGAAAGGGTTAACTGCTGGAGGATAATGTTGTTGATTTTTCTATTACCCCAAAAATTTATCTACTCAATAAACACATGAGAGCCAATACTTTTTTTATGAGAGGGAGTGTGACGGGTCTGTCCATACCAACTCTGGCCTCTTTACAACAACGGAGTTGCCCAACTCTCCATTATTTACAATATGCAAGTAAAAGGGGCAAGGACCGGGAGGAGCTTCTTCTGTGATGAACAGGATAGGGTGGAGTTAGGGAAGCCATTCTCTTAGGGGGAAAATTCCAGAAGGAGACAGGGAACCACTCCCATGCAGCACCACATACTTCCTGGCAGTTCCTAGAAGCCAGGCCTCTGTGTAACATGGCTCAACCTAGTCTAATTCTGCTAAATAAGGACTGCTTCCCACAAGTAGTTCCATTCATTCATTCATTCATTCATTCATTCATTCATTCATTCAAGAAATATTGGGTACCTGTTATGTTCCAGGAATACAGTAGTTAATCCAACAGACCAATCCAGGTCCTTCTGGGGATTATATTCTATGGGAGAAGACAGATTATAAATAAGTAAAATGTATGTTATATCAGATGGTGTTAAGCTGCGGATTACAAAAAAGGAAGGAGACTGGTGATGGTGGGAGGAGTGCCATTTTAAAAAGGATGCTTAGAAAGGCTTTACTGAGAAGGTGGCATCTGAGCAAAGACTGTGGACTGTAAGGGGATGAATCCTGTGCTAGTTGGCATGGCTCTTCTTGCACTCAGCAGCCTGTTTGTCCATGGCAGATTGTAACATTTCTAATGAAATAGTATGTGTAATTAGAAATTCTTTGGGGCTCTAGACTTTGTTATCATGGAGAGAGATAATCCTTTAAAAAAGTCTGCCATTCAGTGCTTCCTATCTTCCAGGAAATGTACTAAGCATTTTATATCATTCAATTAATATATTAGTGATACTTGTGTCAACACATTACTAATACACTATTATGTACTATTATAATAGACCTGGAAGGTATTCATTCATTTATTTGTCCAACAAAAATTCCTTGGCAGGCCTTTTCCCAGGTACTGGGGATGTAGCAGTGGACAAAACAAAGTCCCTATTCTCATAGCTAATATTAGAAATAGATGGTGAACACATGAACCATAAAGAATATGAGGTGGTGAAGGTGGTGCTGCCTCATTTTTTATGGCTGATTTCAAATGACTTGGTGGGTTGTATAGCACAGTGGTTATGAGCCCAAGTTCTGAAATTAGAGATCTGGATTTGACTCTACATTCTCCCACTGACAAGCAATGTGATCCCAAACAAATTATTTCTAGGACTCAGTTTCCTTATCTGTAAAATAAGGCTAATGATACTTCATAAGACTGTTGGGAATATTAGATGAAAAATTGAATTAGATGATCCACATAAAGAACCAAGCACAGTGCCAGGCATAAAGTAAGCACTCTGAATGTATTATCTTATTTACTAACCCCTACCTGGATATTCAGTTTCTTGCAAAATATAATGATCGCCACCAGAGAAAAGAATCTACTGAAAAAAGAAAGCAGAAAACCAGCTTCATAATAGAGAAACTACCTGTGCTAAGCACAGAAAATTGGCCAGACAACTTATTAAACCTATGTTGTTGCTTCTCTTGGGATGCATATGACAATAGTTTTTTTTTTTTTTTTTTCTGTGTGGAATAAATGCAACAGGGAAGACAAACCCTGTTACACGATGAAGCAGTAAGACCTGAAGTGGATTTAAGTTGTCCAAGAATTTCAGATCTAGATGACACAGGTCTTCAACTCTGGGCAAGGTTGGGACTGTTGGAGCTAGTAACCCCCTCAAGTAGGGTATGTCATAACTGAGTTCTACCCCTTGCTAATTTTTGGAGGTTTCTGCTCCAGAGGAGAATCCTCAGCTGGCCAGTGTTGCCCTGCAGTGAATGGGTGGGTTCCTAGGCATCAGGTAAGGTTTTAGAGGCCTCATGCTGGCTTGACCAGTCCTGCCAGCCTGCTTCCTTCTCTTGGAGATATTTCTGGGGGAACTGGATGCCCAAGGGAGAACAGCAGGATATAGATCAAAGCCCATTTTATCACTGCAAAAATACTCAAAATCCTAGTGTTGAAGTGTAGTCATGGACTGAATTGGAGCACCCAGAAGTTGGGAGCTTGAGGCCTATGCAAAACCTAGTTTTCCCACTCCATTGAGACTAAGCTATTCAGGTAGGAGGCTGAAACTATAGAGTGATTTTGAACAGAGAGAATTTGATTAGAATGTAAAGAATTAAAAAGTGGTATCCAGTTGTTACTAGGTAACTGAGAACCCTGAAGTATACACGGATAGCAATTGCAGGGAAGGACCACTCCTAGGCCTGAGAGAACAAAGGGAAAAGAATGGAATGATTCCACTTTAGAAACTTACAGGAGTCCTGCTGAACTGAACCTCAGCAGGTTGAGAAGGAGTACTACTCAGCTGATCCTGGTGTCAAAGGGCTGCCAGAAGGCCATTATTGCAAGTGCTGAGTAAACTGCAAATAGAACCAACTGTTGCTTCTGGGTGCAAGGAGCAGTTGCTAGGTTAGCAAAGAGGAACAGGAAGTAGACAAAAGGAAGTTGTCCCTTGTCCCTCATCTCATCTGTCAATCTCCCTCTACCTCCCTATTGGTAAGGCCTAATAAGGGGCAGCTGGCAAAGCAGAAATGGGGTCTGCAGAGTCCCACCTCAGTATTGCTGAGCTGACTAGAGAATGGTAGGGTTGGAGTTGAGATAGGATAGCTCAATAAGTGGCATCGTGCTCAGGTACAGGAATGCAGGCATAGACAGGTGATTGATTTCTAAGTGATGGTTGAGATTCCTGACTTTGGAGTAGAAGAGTAAGTGCAAGACAGAGGAATCTGAGCATAGGTGTCTACCTTCCAAGGCACAGTATCTACATCCACTAATAGAATAGAGCCCAATGAATGTGTTGTGTACTTAAAAACAAAATATCGACTCCTCCTGTGGAGAGTGGAGTATGGATTCCAGTAAGGGACTTAATATATGCCAGGCAGATATGGTAGAAAAAAGTTAGCTGACCTCTCTCCCCATGCAGGGGAGAAGCAGAAAGGGTAATATATGTAAAGTGTCCAGCTAGTGCCAGGCCCATAGTAGGCATTCAACAAATGGTGACTTTTATTATTCAAAGGAAGGAAAAGTACAAATGGATTAGGAAATGAAGTTAATGACTCTAGTGGAGTTAGAATCTAGGATTGGACTTGGTACCTGAGTCTATACTAGGTAAGTGACCTCCAGTAACATACCTGCTGCTCCAAACTCAGAACTTCCTTATGTATAATATGGAGATGATAATACCTATGGGCACTGAATGTCTTATAGTAGACTCTTGGCATATGTAGCTAGTTGTTCTATTATTAAATAGAAAGAATAAGCTTGGCTATTATTGATGTTGCTAATACTAAATAGAAGAGACTTTAGCAATCATTTTTTCTACTACATCATTGTACAGGTGAAGAAACTGAGGTGTAGAAAAGGTCAATAGATGTGTTCCACACCTGGTGCTCTTAGGAAGGAGTATAGTAAATGCCTTGTTTAATAATATGCTCCTTTTCAAAAGTTGCCTTTTCACTCCACCCTTGAGTAGATCCAGGATTTGATGAAATTCTTAAAAATGGGTGTCAACTGTCTTACCTCTCCTCTTTTCTAGGATGCACTCTGTATGTGACTGTGACTTTCAAGGGAAATTTGTTTGCCTTTTGTTTTTTTTGGGGGGGCGGGGGTGGTGGTTCATTTCTAACTTCTTTCACTGATAAATGAAGAAGAGTATTGCACCTTTTGAAATATACCAAATGAATTTGGTTTGTAATTAAAACAATTTTTTCCCCTGTCAGTCATTGTCTTACATACTTAGCATAGATTTGCAATTCAATGTGTGGTGTTCCTAGAACCCAGCAGAAGACCTGGCACATAGAAGAACTATGAGGGGAGGTGCTAGAAGACAGATGCCTGCAGGATGATTGGCATCCTTTCAGGTTTGAGGATGTAGACCTGCTTCACTAAGAGGCTGGGGGTGAATGGGGTGGGAGAATATTTACCAACAAGGGGACTGACCAGTTGGGAATCCCCTTATTTCTGTTTTACATATGAGACCCCCCATCCCAACCCACTGATATTCTCTAATGAAAATCATGGCAAGGTCTTGTGGAGATTCTTCATAAGTGTTAATAGGGATTTTATTTTCCCCAGCTTATTTGGTTGCAGTTTCCAGTTTTTTAAAAATGTTTAGGTAATCTTTCCACCTTCCCCAAATCCTAAATCTTGTAGATTCATTAATGTTGAACCAATGCTTTTTCCTGTCTTAATTCTTTGTATATGCATTCTTTTCAGATGTATTAAACAAATAAAAACCCTTAAAAAAAAGAGAAAGGTCAATAGCTCCATGGATGTTAAAAATTTGGGCTATGGAGTCAGTCAGACCTGGGTTCAGATCCTTGCTGCCCATTTCCACTTCCTGGCTAAGCAAGCTTAAGTAAGTTCCTAAATCTCTCTCAACATCACAGTGTTGCAAGGACTGCAAGAACTAGTTGCCTGACCTCAGTAAGTGCTCAGTAAATAGCACTAAAACAGCACTTTTGTACTTGGTGAACACAAGAACCCCTGAGGGGAGAGGGGTGGTGAGTATTCCACAGACCAGGCCTTTCAGGAGAGCCTGGGGGTTCCATGATGATATTGTGAGAACACTTTGATTTTGGCCATGGTACTACCAATTATTTGCTTTGCAATATTGAACAAGTCTCTATTTCTTCTCCCTGTGGGTTTTTCTTATAAAGATCATGGTATTTGACCTTAGGTCTATTTTCCCAAGTTTTCTAAAAGCTGAATAAAAGAATAAGAGTCTCTAGAACCCATGAACCTTGAGGAAGCTCATAAATAAACATTATTATATGACTATGTTCTGCTTGATACTCAGTGTATCACATCGTGTCAAACCAAAGGATGCTATTATTGAAGGCAGGACCTCTGCTTTCAGAATTCAGATTGTTCTTGTTATAGTCAGCTCTTAATTTTTATGCACTAACTGGGAAAATGATCGCACGAATAAAAGGAGGCAGCTGTTGTTGATGCTCTTCACTCTAAAACTTGAGGAGGCATAAGAGACTATATTTTAAATCTCATTATCTCTCACCTGATCATTTTTTTCAATATTGTGAAACTAGAGGGTGGTTCAAAACAATAGAGTTGCCATTTATTTAGCATGTACTTGATACCAGGCATTGGGCTGAACTTTTCGTCTGAGAGTATCTCATTTTGTCCTATAGTAACTCTGTGAGGGAGGGAGGTCTGTTTATTTATCTGTCTTTTTCAATAGAATCTCAGGCACAGAGGTACAGTGAATCAAACTTCTCAATTCATTGTATATTGCCATCAATTCTCTATGCAAGACCCTTTCTCTATGCTAATTAGTTTATTCTGTTTTGTCCATTTACCCCATGTTCATGTACCTCCCCTATAAGTAACCAGTCTTTTTTGGGTAGTGCCTATCTTCTCCTTTGCATATACTGTTATGAAATGTTCATTATGGCTTTGTGTATGTATATTTTAAAATGATATTAAGTGGTATTGTGTTATATTTCATTCTGTCTCTGACTTAAAAAAATGGTTCTGATGGAAGCACTATGTTTTAAAGACCTCTCCCTATTACTATGGATTTATGTAATTTATGACTTCCAATTGTGGCATGCTACACCATGGTGTGCACACCCCAGATACACATTCCCTGTACTAGTAATGGATAGCCAGGCTGCATTGGTATCAAACTCCTTATTGCCACAAAGAGGCAATTGCATCTTCATATGTCTCCTTTATAGACTGTGTAGACATTTCTTTGGGATATATAGTGAAGAATAGAATATTCCTAAGTAGCACCAGTGGTGAGTACTGTTATCGTCTACATTTTACAGTTAAAGAAACTGAGGCTTTGAGAGTTTTAATAACTTATCAAAAGTCACATAGATGCTAATTAGCAGGGCTGGGATTCAAATTTAGGCAGTCTTACTAAAAAAATTCTACTCTTAATGGCTATGCCATCATTATTCTCTAAGTGTTTGAGACTTGAGAACATTTTTATAAAAAAATATAAAGGTCAATCTCATTGTTTGCAGTTTTCGTATTCTTAGAATCTATGAACCCAAGTGAATTGATTGTTTTTTTTTGTTGAAGCACCTACTTCCCTCTAAGAGCTGCATAGTAACCGATTTTCTCTAACTTTCATATCCCGTGGGTCTGCAGTGGTAAAAGCCGCCTTGGTCATCCAGAACTGGTACCGAGGTTACAGAGCTCGACTGAAGGCCAGACAACACTATGCCCTCACCATCTTCCAGTCTATTGAATATGCTGATGAACAAGGCCAAATGCAGGTCTGTTTTGCAAGCTTGTCTCTCTTTTTTTGGTAAAATATTTCTCTTTACTCCTTGTTACTGAAAGAATGAACGTTTGGGTCAATTTTAAGCTGAGGAAGCTTTGATAGAGCTTAGAAATAGCTGTTGAGAGAGTGTGGTTTTGGAAGAAGATGGTGTTTTTCAGTTTCAAAGTTCACATTTTCCAAAGGACTGCCAGATGTCTAGCTTACTAATAAAAATAGTATTAATCTATTTTTGGTTGTATGCCCTAGTAGAAAGTAAAGTTGTTGCTTCATGAAAGGAAAATACTTTTAAGGAGTTAAGAAAATGAAAGAATTTCCTGGGAACAAATCTGTGAACATTCTAGAAGAAAATATATATGAATGAGGAATACCTTTTTAAAGCTTCTATAAGGATTCATTTAAAAAATGAGTTCTTTTTGTACTAGGGATTGAACTCAGGGGCACTTGACCACTGAGTCACATACCCAGCCCTAATTTATTAAGAGACAGGGTCTCACTGAGTTGCTTAGCCCCTCACTTTTTGTTGAGGCTTGCTGTGAACCACAATCTTCCTGCTTCAGGTGCCCCCCACCCCAGCTGCTGGGCACTGGAATTACAGGTGTGCACCTTGGCACCAGGCCCAAAAATGGGTACTTTTTAACAATAAAAAAAAGTCTTGGAATGATCTCCAATGTAGTGGTTGATGTAAAAAAATAAACCTGTAGAATAGTATATAGATTATCCTATATATGTGAAAGAAAATTAAATATATAGCTGGGTGTGGTGGTGCATGCCTGTAATCCCAGTGTCCGGGGGTTGGGAGGGTGGGGGCTGAGGCAGGAGGATCAAAGCCAGCCTCAGCAACTTAGTGAGATTCTGCCTCTAAATAAAATATAAAAAAGGGCTGGGGAGGTGGCTCAGCAGTTAAGTGCCTTTGGATTCAATCCCCAGTACCAAAAAAAACAAACAACAACAAAAAACCCCAACGAAAAACCAAAACTCAAACAAAACAAAACAAAAATATACAGTAAAATTCTGGGAAATGATACATAGCAAATTGTTTATAGGAGTTAGTTCTGGGGACAAGAGTGATATTAATAAAATAGGTAAGAGGGGCTTCTCAGGCTGGAGATGTAGCTTAGTGGTAGAGCACGTGCCAAGCATATGTGAAGACCCTGGGTTTAATCTCCAAAATCCCTAGTACTGGGGGGAAAAAAAAGAAAAAAGGACTAACTTAACAGTCATATTTATGTATCATGTTATAATTTTAAAAAATTAAAAATTAAAAAAAATAAATTGCTGGATTTCCTCTTGGCAGCTATTAAATGATACACTGGGATTCACTCAGATGCTCCCTTTCCCTTAATTAGGAGTCACAGTCTTGGTTATCTTTTTAAGCACTATTTAATCTTACCACCAAAGAGAAAAGAAGAGATTATAATAAATAAAATTTAGTAGATGTCTTAGATTGGACTTTCTAGAAGCAGAGTCTGAGAGGGGGATTCTGGTACAAGTGACTTATTGAGGGAATGTTTTCAGAAAAAAACCTATAATAAGGAAGTGAGAAAATCAAGATATGATGGTAGAAGAAGCCAAGTAAAAATGTGCTTTCTGGAGAAGTCTGACCTCAGCCTGATCCCATCAGGAGCTTTCAAGTGTGAAATGCATCACAGTTCGTCCTATGCAGGGGAAGGGAGGTGGGGGACTGGGCTGGTACTCTTGTTTCAATTTGTTGTTGTCTGTGAGCAACCTTCAAGGAGGGATGTACGTGTAACATCCTCAGTGACTCCGAGTCTGGTACTGCCCATCTTGTGAGGACAGGATTAGGTGTGACCCTTAGTAGCTGAGGCATCTGGAAGATGAATGCTCCAGAAGAGTAAGGGACTTGCACCCACAGTATTTATCATAGTAGTTGCTTGGGGTTCATTAATTGATTAATATCTTTTTATTTTGTTCAGTTATCCAATTTCTTTACCTTCATGTTGGAAAACTTTACACCATCACGTAAGGAAGATCCAGGTAAGCAAAAAGTTTTAGTCTTTTGAAAAGTAACTATTAAATATTGAATTGCCCTCATCAAGAAATATAAATCCTGAAGATGGAAGAATGCTAAGAAGTTGAAAAGATGCCCACCTCTCTTGTCTGTGTGACACCCAACAACTGTGAAATCAGTTCAACTGACTTTTTTCTTCTTTTGATGGTGTCTGCTAAGTCAGCATTTAATTTTTTCACTTTTAAAAAATTGAATTAGATTTCATTCACCATGCTTTTGTTGAATACCTTCTCTTTAACCACAGTCCATTGATGTTCAATAGTAGCTTAATGAAGTGTATCTTATTTTTCACCCACAAAACTTTTGTATTGAGAAATAAAAATATCTTGAGTATTTCAGAGAATAGATCTGAGTGAAAACAACAGATTAAGTACAGTTGGCCCCAACATGTCTGTTTTTTCCCCTCTTTTTCTCCTATCTGCTATGATTTGAATGTGTCCTCCAAATTTTATGTGTTGGAAACTTTATCCCCAGTGCAACAGTGTCAAGGGGTGGAACCTTTAAGTAATTAGGTCGTAGGAGGTCCTGCCCTCATGAATGGATTAATGCCATTGTCATGGGAGTGGGTAATTATCTTGGGAGTGGTGTCCTTATAAAATATGAATTCAGCCATCATCCCTCAAACATGGTCTCTCACCATGGGATGCTTTTATCCATGTTATGACTTACGATGTAGACGATGTAGCAAGAATGCTCTCACCAGACATGGCCTCTTGGTCTTGAACTTCCAAGTCTCTAGAACCCCTAGCCAAATTAATTTCTGTTCATTGTAAGTTATGCGGTCTGTGGTATTCTGTTATAGCAGCATAAAATAGACAAGACATCATAATCTGTCTCTGTCTAGTCATTCTGAATCAGACAGGTGATATCGGTGTAGTTCAAAAATGATTTTAACTTTATAATTGTTTGCCAGGCATGTATTTCTCCTGCAAATTAAGATCTGCTGTTGTTATTTCCAAGGCAGAGGCCAGACCTAAAATATCATTTTTCTTTAATTTGGGCTAATCATTTTTTTTTGCTCTAATTAAAACATATGAGGTATCTAGGAGCATCTTTTAAATAATTGGCAAATACTTCAAAGTGGCGAAAGAATGGTTATGTTTATTTTTTGGCGGGGGTAGTAGGGATTGAACTCAGGGGCATTCGACCACTGAGCCACATCCCCAGTCCTATTTTGAGTTTTATTTAGAGGCAGGGTGTCACCAAATTGCTTAGCACCTCACTTTTTGCTGAGGCTGACTTTGAACTCCCAATCCTCCTGCCTCAGCCCCCGGAGCCACTGGGATTACAGGCGTGTGCTACCACACCCAACTGGTTATATTTTAATGGAATGATTTGAGCTAAGTACATATGTATGAAACTTATTAAAGCATTTAATGATCCATAGAAGCTTTCTGAATGGTGGAATAGCCAAACCTGAGAAGTGGGGAGTGGGTGGAAGTCATTTTCTTTCTTTTAGATAATTGCGTTTTGAAGACATTGCTTGTGCTTTGTGTTCTTTGGCAAAAAATGTTTTTGAGAAGAAATATAATGATGAAATGAAACAGGGCTTTTTCTACCAATGACCTAATATTTCAATCCAGGCTCATTTCATCAGTCACTTATGGAGTTTCAGGGCCACAGATGTCTGGGTTCCCCCCCAGAGATACTTACTCAGACTCTGTATATTTTAAAATCTGCATTTAAAAAAATTCTACAGGTAATTTAAAAATATAACAAAATATTTTTATCAAAGAAGGGAACGGTAATTCTTTTTTCTTCTTTGGTACTGGGAATTGAACCTGGGATGCTTCACCACTGAGCCACATCCCCAGCCCTTTTTATTTTTTAGACAGGGCCTCACTAAGTTGCTGAAGCTGGCCTCAAACTTGAGATCCTCCTGCTGCAGCCTCACAATTTGCTGGGATTACAGACATATGCCATCACACCTGCTTATTTTAGTTTTTATGGTGCTTAGGATTGAACCCAGGGCCTTGTGCATGCTACACAAGTGCTTTACCACTGAACTACATCCCCCAATCTTGAAATATTATCTTTTGATAAGTGGATATTTTTAATGTGATATGATTTTTTTCTTTATGGTTGGTGCTTCCTGTATCATTTAAGAAATCTTTTCCTGATATGAGAAGAAAATATGTATACATATATTCATTAGTACAAAAATAAATAGAGGATTAACTTATAGAATAAACCAGAAGTGAATGACATTGTTTACCCAGGTGGTAAGTACAGAGTAGAAAGAACGGAAGAGTGGAGATTGGATAGAAGGGATGAGGGAAAGAGTGACACTTCTCTGAGTATACCTTTTTGTATTTCTGACTCTTAGAATCATGCTAATGTTTCATATTGCCCCCTGAAAATAATTAAAAATAAGAAGTACATGCGGGTGTGTGTGTGTGTGTGTGTGTGTGTGTGTGTGATCTCAAAGTAGAATACACACTGTGTTTTAGTCAGCTATTTTGGTTGCTGTGAATAAAAGATCTGACCAGAACAACTGAAGAGGAGGAAAGGTTTATTTGAGGGCTCACAGTTTCAGAGGTCTTAGTCCATTGAAGACCAGCTCCATTCCTTGGGGTTCAAGGTGGGCTGAACATCACAGTGGAAGAGTGTGGTAGAGGGAAACAGCTCACATTGTGATCAGGAAGCAGAGAGACTCTACTCTCCAGATACAAAATATATACCCCATAGCCATGCCCCCAATGAACCACTTCCTCTAGACACACCTCACCTGCCTCCAGTTACCACTCAGTTAATCCCAACAGGGATTAATTAACTGATTAGGTTAAGACTCTCACAACCCATTAATTTCTCCTCTGAACCTTCTTGAATTATCTCACAGATGAGCTTTTGGGGGATACCTCATATCCAAATCATAACACACTGTGACAAATTAACCTAACTGTACTACATATGAATAACATAACCACCTAAAAGATATGGGAAAGAAACATATTAATCTAAGCAATTTTGAAAAATAGCATCTTAACCCTAATGTGCCTTGATGAGTTTTGATCTTTTCTTTTTATCCTGCTTGTGGCTTGCTATGCTTCTGTGATATCTAAGTTGGTATTTTTCATCAGGTTTGAGAAATTTTCGTCCATTAATTATTTAAAATATCTTTCAAGTCTAAATATCTTATTCTTTGTGAATCTTCCTATTTTTACACTTAGAAAGCCCTGAAATATTTAAACTACAGATCACTATGCCTGTATTTCTAAATGTTTTCATGATTTAACTTTAAAAAATGTTAACACTTCATACTGTTTGGATTTTTTATATTAAACTATTGAATGAGAAAATCTTAATGGCCAGTGTTTGAAAATTATTAAAAAACACAACTACAGAGAAAAATTTTCAAGTAGTTAACCAATTTTTCCTGCAACATTTATTTGATAATACTTTCACTATGATTTGTAATGCTTCCCTCTTAATATGTTTTAGTCAGTTTTTTTTTTGTTGTTGTTGTTGTTGTTGCTGCAACCAAAAGACAAGAACACTTTCAGAAGAGGACAAGTTTATTTGGGGCTCACAGTTTCAGAGCTATCACTCCATAGATGGTCAGCTCCATTGCCCTGGGCCAGAGGTGAGGCAGAACATCACAGCAGAAGATTGTGGTGGAGGAGAGTGGTTCAGGACATGGCACCAGGAAGCAGAGAGAAACAGACTACTCTACTCAACAAAGGCACAATGTAAACCCCAAAGGCATGCCAACAGTGACCCTCCTGCTCCAGCCACATCCTACCTGCTTATAGTTAGCACCCAGTTCATCCCTGTCAGCAGATTAATGCACTGATTACGTTAAGGCTCCCATAGCCCAATAATTTCACCTCTAAACCCTCTTAAATTGTCTTACACATGGACTTTTGGGGGACACCTCACATCTAGACCATAACAATATATTCATTTAAAAGTGTATCATTGGTCTGGGGTTGTAGCTCAGTGGCAGAGTACTTGCCTAACGTGTGAGGCCCTGGATTTGATCCTCAGCACCACATAAAGATAAATTAATAAAATAAAGGTATTGTGTCCATCTACAACTAAAAATAAATAAGTAAATAAATATATTATTGGGTTTATTTCTGATCTGGTATTCCCTTACATATCTCTCTATTGCAGGATCACACTGATTTCATTATTGCATGTAACAGAAAGAGATTTACAGATTATTGCCATAGATTGATTTCTAATGCCGTCTTTGGCGAGAGTATTATAGACAACTTCCACCTAGACCTGTATAACTGAAGTGTTGAGATCCCTAAGCAAAGAATTTTTAGGGGGCAGAGGGTTATATAACATTCCCAGATACCGAGCCCAGATTGATGGATTGACTTCTGAGGCACAGAGTACCTCAAGGCATTTTGGGTCTTCCAATGAAGAGAGATGACCTTAAAGCAGTATTTGTCCTTGCAATCTTACTACCTTGTTTATAAAAATCAGTTATACCAGTTTATCTCCCCATCCTACTTTCAGAGCTCAAAACTAGTTCATAGAACTGAATGGGAGTAGGGACTTGAATGCAAATATCCTAGTTGATTTTTCACATCAACCTCCTCCTCAGGCAGAAAACTGCCATACCTAGCAACAGGTCTAAGCAGAGACTGGTGGAAGTGGGATAGCATGTATGTAAGTGTTGGTTTTTGATTTTTCTTTCTGCTTCCCAGATCAGCTAAGATATTTTGTGTGTGTGTATTTTTTTTTTCTTTTTCAAGAAAAAAAAGGGCTAGGAGTATTTTATATTTTTTCTTGCCATGGTAAATAGGATATTTTCTCCATGATATCTTCCTATTGATTATCGATAGCATTTTATAAAACTTTTGACTTATGTCTATCTTATTTTGTTCTTCTACTGAATAATATTAATGAAATTATTGCCACTTATTTTCATTAAATATTTGCCATATGCATGTATTTAAGTACTTTAAATATATTATTGAATTTGGTTTTTATGACAAACCAATGAAATTATTATTGTTACTTACCTTTGGTAAGTGTAGAATCTGAGACTTAGAAAGTAATCTCCCAACGTTATTCATTTTAGCACTGGTAAAGATGTGAATCAAGCCACTGGGATTAACCTCTATTGTATTTAATTTTCCAATTCTGGGAGTTTTTCAGTTACTTTTCTTGAGTGTAGGTATTTAATCACCTTGGCCACAAGAAAAACTATATCTATCTAATAGTTATTGTTCTAATTCCAGCTTCATGTCTTATTGAATTGTTTGGAGCTACCAGAATAACGTTAAAATGGAACAGTGAAAGTGGCATTCTTTTTTTGTTGTTGATAATTTAATGGAGAAACTTATGATTTAGTCAAATTAAAAAAATATATATTAAGGAAGTATCCCTCCATTCCTAGTCTTCTAAGTTCTTAAAAAATCATGAGTAGGTGTTGAATTTTATGAAATTCATTTTGGTATCTATTGACTGGACACCAGTGGTTTTGATCCAGATTCATAATTGGAAAATGAAATAAGTATAAATGTGGTTCAGTTGGTACTTTCCTTTTTCCAGCAATACCCAGAGCTTGCTTTCAAAGTAATATGTGGGTGGTAGAGACAGCAAAGGGTTAATTCTGTGTTGCACAAATTTTCACATATTGTTGCCATTCATTAAATTATTGTTATTAGTTATGAAAGTTGCAGCCCACAAGGACAGTATATGCATTAGAAATGTTAAAACTTTAATGTTTTCTTTGATATACGAATGCTAATTCACAATGAGAGTGGGGGCTAGGGAAGGATAGAGGTACTTTGCATTAGATAGAGGGGAGTGAAGACAGGGGAGGGGGTTTGGGGATGGGAAGGATAGTGGAATGAATCAGACATTATTACCCTATGTACATATATGCCTACATGACCAGTGTAATTCTACATCATCTACAACCAGAAGAATGAGAAGTTATATTCCGTTTATGTACGTCAAAATGCATTCTACTGTCATGTATAATAATTAGAACAACAACAACAAAAAGAAATGTTAAAGCTTTGTATTATTTTCATATATGGCACATGAGCAATTGGAAGAGAATTTATATTATTCTTTATGTTGCTAAAAACCAGCAGAAGGATATTGATTTGACATTGACTTGATATATCACATTGAGTAGTTTTAACTAAGAATTGGCTTAGGAAAATGGTCCTTTTTCATATTTTTATCACCAAACTTTTTAAGGAATGAAGGTCATCAAATCTATGAAAGGAAGGACCATATTGAGCTTATTTTTAAATTTAATTTAAATTTTGTACTTATACATACATATATACATATACATGTACATATATACATACATACATATACACATACACACATACATACATACTGAGGATTGTACCCAGGGACACTCTGCTGCTAAGCTGTATCTCCAACCCCTCCATTTCAAAATTTTATTTTGAGATAGGTTCTCACTAAGTTGCCCAGGCTGGCCTCAAACTTGCGATCCTGCTATTTTAGACTCCCAAGTAACTAGGATTACAGGCATGTACCACCACACCCAGCTAAGCTCTTTTTTTGGTTTTCTTTTTTTATGAATGAAAAGAATGTTTTTATTTTGTCCTTACCTAACAAGACTGATTTCTAATGATTGGATTTGATGGAATTGTCTTGTTATGTCAGCAGATGAGACAGCACAGGTGAAGGCAATGATTGGGAAAATGAAGTAATTCTTGCTTAAACCTCACAGAATTGTTATTATTCAATAATTTATAATTATGTCAATAATGCTATATAGTATAACATAGATATGTTTCAATATATAGTTAAAGTATAATGGTTAAGAATATAGGCTCAGAGTTAGCTTGTCTGGGATTGGGTTTCATCTCTCCACTTACCATCCTGCCCCATTTTCCTCATGTATAAAATAGAGAAATAGCAATATTTACTTCATAAAAATAGTTGTGATTACTGCATAAATTTATACATGTAAATATCTTAGAACAGTGTCTGGCACATAGTAAACATTCAGTAAGCAAGAACTATCATTGTCATTGTTGTCATCATTGTTGTTGTCATCATCATCATCATCTTCAACATAAGAAGGTGGGGTTTGAGACTCAACCTAGGTGCATTGCTGAGTTTTGGAGAATGAGGAGAAATTATCCAAAGAGGAGACAGAATGAAGGAAGAGTAGTTTAAGGAGAGGAAACAGCTAGAACAATAAATATAGAAATATTAAATAATAGAGTGTTGGGTTGGAAGGTTCGAAGAGGAAATCTTTCTCAGTGTGGACAGATGTGAGGTCCAGGGTAGAATTTTAGATTTCCGGAATCTTCAACCACATTTAATTGTATTAGAGTCTGAAGAGAGGATCATGCTGAAGGTATAGGCAGCAAAGAAAATTGACTAACATGGTTGCCTCTGAGGATTTGGAAAGAACAAAGGGTTAGATATCTTCATATGCATCCCCATATGCAAATCTGCATCCTCAACTTCTTTTTCTCTTTCCTTCTAACATCTGGATTTCTAAGTCAGGCATGCGTCAAAGGCCATACTACCTTTGTCATGAATACTATAATCATGTCATAAATTCCTTCCCGATCTATAGAACAAAATCCCCTACTCCTGATCACGTGTTCCGTGTTCACTTTATTTTTTAAAGTCTATAACAGAAAACAATATTTACAATTCTGTTAGATGATACATTTAAATTTCTGAGGTTTTTGTGTTTGTTTTTTTTTTTTCCCCCTGAGAAGTGGATTGTTGTTTTCTAAGAGTTTTGTAATTAAAATACAAAATAGGGCTGGGGATAAGGCTCAATGGTTGAGTGCTCCTGAGTTCAATCCCTGGCTACCTGCTCCCAAATCATCAACCATCACCAAAAAATGTTGGAGTACACAATTTAGAAAATATTTTTTAAATGACCAAATATAACTTTAGAATTTTTCAAGTTTAGTTCTTAAATGTCATCTCCTCAGTATAACTGGATCATGAAAAAATATATTTTGTCTATGTCTTCTAACATCATACCTTCTTAATACAATCACTCTAAATATTCAAAAAGATAGGAACTATTTGCAGAGACCTCCTGATGAATGGCCTTAATTACAAGTCAGTGTTAATGAGTTGAAGAATATGTCACCATCTTCTGGGTCTCTTTCTCTCTTTTTTGTTATTAGGGATTGAACCCAAGGACGCTTAACCACGGAGCCATATTCCCAGTCCTTTTTATTTTTTATTTTGAGACAGGGTCTCACTAAGTTGCCGAGGTTGGCTTTGAACTGTCAATCCTCCTGCCTAGCCTCTTGAGCCACTGAGATTTTAGGTGTGCCACTGTTCCTGGCTTGGGCCAGTTATCTCTTACTGCAATCATCTTGTGTATTAGCCACAATACCTCCGCGCCATGTAATAAACATTTCTTCTAGCAAGTCTACAGATTAGCTGAACATTTCTGATGATCTTGGCAGGCTTGATTTAGCAGTATTTTGGGTCTTGGCCTAGTTCACTCATGGGTCTGAAACTCTGCTGGCTGTTGAATAATCTTGAACAGCTTTGGCTAGGATGATGCAGCTTTGTTCCACATGGTCTTGGTTTTTTTCAGTAGGCTAGCCAGGCTTAGAGGTAGTGGCAAGTTTCCAGAAGAGAGATTCATACAAGGCCTCCTGAGACCTGGACATGAAGTTGGTAGGTATCACGTCCACCATATTCTTTAGGCCAATGCAAGTTATCCCTAGTTTGAAGGGATGGGAAAATACTCTTTAAAAAAATTTTTTTTTAGTTGTCAATGGACCTTTATTTTATTTATTTATATGTGGTGCTGAGGATGGAACCCAGTGCCTCACACATGCTAGGCAAGCACTCTACCACTGAGTCACAACCCCAGCCCAGAAAAATACTCTTGATGGGAGAAACAACTAAATTATAATTGAGGCCACTTTTGTGATCAGTCTATAACATCCTCTTTATCTTTCTCTCCCTGAATTGTCTGCATGCCTGTTCTTGAGCTGACTGTTTTATGGGTAATCTTGCAAGAAATGACCGTGGGTCTCAGTTCCTACTAAAATGGGGAATGTAGGCAATCTGTTATTATACAGAAATTTCTCTCAGTGAGAGTTTTGGGTATTTCTGCTTATGGTTTGTCATTTAACTTTATCTGCTTTGTTACCGAGAAAAAAAGAAAATCATGTCAGGAAATTTTTATGTGAAGGGAGAAGCAAATCAATTACAACCAAGTAAAATCCTCTGAAGTGTTTAATGAGAAAAAAATGAATGTTGTAGTTTAATTTTTTTGTAGCTCCTGAATAGCAGTAGATGTTTAAATAAGATGCACTGTTGTGTTGTTTAGCCCTGTTCGTAAAAATCTGAGATATAAGAGTGAGCAAAGATTTAGAGTTTCAAAGAATCAAAATACCTTGACTGACCAGTTTTTATGGTACTTCTCCTCCTTCCCACTGATTATGGACTCAGTGCTTTGGCAAAACATTATCCGAGGAAGGGATATTAGTTAACCATGTGAATGTATCTATTGGTCTCAGAATCAGTCGTTCCTCATAGTTACTTGTGGATATCTTGATATTCATAATATTTGGCACCAGTGCCTTACATGGGCTAGGTATTCGAGAAGATTTTTATTAAATATAAGTATTGAAATATTGATTCCCATTGTTCATCCCCCTTTCTGTCTTTCCAGCACTAGTAAGTCGGCTTTTTGAAACCACCTTCCAGGATATCAAGGATAGACGGGACTATGTAGGGTTGATAGATGTACCAGACTCCTATGAAGGCCCTCGCCTGGAATTTCCTCTCACTTTTACTGACATTGGTCAACTTCTTGAGGCATTTAAGCAACAACAGGCAAGTGGAAACAGAAGCTGCCCTGGTACAAAGCAGGTGCTCAGTGACCATCTGTTGAATGCATGAATTTCATACTGCCACAGAAATATATTTCCTTGGGAAAGCATTTCACCTTATGTCAGAGTTACCTTCTACTTTGTTTAACCTATTAAATAGAAGTCTCCTCAGGTGCATAGCAACCTCCTCTTGATCTGGATGTTTATAACTTTCCTTTTTCATTTTTCTGATGTAATTCATATACCATAAAATTCACAGATTTAAAGTGTACAATTCAGTGATTTTTAGTACATTAACAAGTTTGTACAATCATTACCAATATCTAATTGTAGAACATTTTCATCACGCCCACAGAAAGCACAGAAAGGCCATTCTGATTTACCATTCCCTCCTCCTCCATACCAGGAAACCACTATTCCACTTTCTGTCTCTGTAAATTTACCTATTCTGAATATTTCATATAAATGAAATTGCATAACATATGGCCTTTTGTGTTTGACCTTTATCACTTAACATAGTGTTTCTAAGGTTCATTCATGTCACAGCATGTATCATTACTTCATTTATTTTAATGATTGAATAATATTGCATTGTATACCACAGTTTGTTTACTGTTTTATCTGTGGATGGACATTGAATTGTTTTTACCTTTTGGTTATTATGAACAATGATACCATGAACATTCATGTACAAATTTTTGTATGAACACATTTTTCACTTCTCTTGGGTATATACCCAGAAGTAGAATTGTGGGATCATATGGTAACTCTGTTTAACTTTTTGAGTAACTGCTAAACTCTTTTCCACAATGGCTAAACAGTTTTACATTCCTACCAGCAATGTATGAGGGTTCCAATTCTCCATGGTTTCACCAACACTTATTATTTTATTTTCATCTTTATTGTAGCTATCCTAATTGTATGAACTAGTACTCATTGTCATTTTTTAAAAATATTTTTAGTTGTAGATGGACACAGTATCTTTATTTTATCTGTTTACGTGGTGCTGAAATTTGAACCCAGTGCATCACACGTACTAGGCAACCACTCTACCACTGAGCCACAACCCCAGCCTCATTGTAGTTTCAATTTACATTCCCTAATGACAAATAATAGTATTGAGCATTTTTTCATGTATGTATTGGCCATTTGTGTACCTCCTTTGAAGAAATGCCTATGCAGATCCTTCGCCCATTTTAAAACCAGGTTGTCTTTTTATTATTGAGTTATAAGACTTCTGTCTGGATGTAAGTTCCTTATCAGATACATGATTTACAAATACATTTTTTCTTGTTCCATAGGTTGTCTTTTTACTTTCTTGATAACAGACTTTTTTTTTCTTTCTTTTCTTTGGACCAGGGATTGAACCCGGGGATACTTAACCACTGAGCCACATCTCCAGCCCGTTTTATATTTTATTTAGAGACAGGGTCTTGCTGAGTTCCTCAGTGCTTCGCTGAATTTCTGGGGCTGGCTTTTGTCTCAGCCTCCAGAGCTGCTGGGATTACAGGTGTGCGCCGCTGTGCCCAGCTGATAATGAACTTTGGACTTCGATGCACAAGAATTTTTGATTTTGATGAAGTCCAATTTATTAACTTTTTCTCTTTTTGGGTGCTGGTGCTTTTGGTGTCATATCTAAGAATCCATTGTCAAATCCACCATTATGAAGATTTATCCCTGTTTTCTTCTAAGACTTTTATAGTTTTAGGTCTTTGAACCATTTTGTGTTAATTTCTATATAGCATGAGATAGGGTTCAAACTTCTTCATTCTTTGCATATGGATATGTTGTTGTCCCAGCACTATTTATTAAAGGGACTGTTCTTTCCCTATTGAATGATTTTGGCATTCTTGTCAAAAACCAGTAAGGCATAGATGTATGGATTTGTTTCTGGATTGTCAATTCTATTTCATTGGTCTATGCTTTTATCTTTTTTTGTTGTTGTTGTTTTTGTGTGCTGGTAGGAATCCAACCCAGGGCTTCCAACATGCTAGGCAAGTCCTCAACCACTGAGTTATATCCCCAGCCTGCTATTTGTCTCTCTTTATGCCAGTACCACACTGTATTAGTTACTGTAGCTTTGTAGTAATTTTTCTTTTCTTTTCTTCTCTTCTTCTTTTCCTTTCTTTTCTTTTCTTCTCTTCTTCTTTTCCTGTGGTGATACTGGGGATTAAACTCAGGAGCATTCTCTGAGCTATATCCCAGCCCTTTTTAAAATTATTTTGAGACAGGGCCTGGCTATGTTGCCCAAGCAGATCTTGAACTTGTCATTCTCCTGCCTCAGTCTCCCAAGTCACTGGGATTATAGGTATGTACCACCATTTCCAGCAAGGTTTTTTTTTTTCTCTTTTGCAGTACTAGGGATTGAACACAGGACCTTCTGTGTGCTAGGCAAGTACTCTATCACAAAGCTACATCCCCAGCTATATAGTAACAATTGAAATAGGGAAGTGTGAGTTCTTCAACTTTGTTCTTCCTTTTCAATTTTGTTTTGGTGGTTTGAGGTTCCTTGCAATGAATTTGAAGATTGAAAATTTCATTTCTACAAAAAAGCCATTGAGATTTTGATAGGTATTGCATTAAGTTCATAGGCAGTACTTTGGGTAATATCACCATCTTGACAATATTAAGTCTTTCAACTCATGAAAACAGGGTGTTTTCCCACTTATTTATGTCTCCCTTAATTTCTTTCAACCACTCTTGTCTTCCTAGATAACGCTCACTTGATCATGGTGAATAATCTTTTGAAAATGTAGTTGAATTTGGTTTTCTGGTATTTTGTTGAGCATTTTTACATCTACATTCATAAGAGATAGTTGATCTGTCATTTTCTTTTAGTGTCTTTGTTTTGCTTTGATATCAGAGTAATACTGATTTCATAGGATGAGCTAGGTGTTTTCTTCCTCTTATTTGGTTTCTTCTTTTTTTTGGAGGAATTTGAGAAGGATTGGTGTTAATTATTTTACTATAGTTTTTCATTGGTGCAGTATAGTTATACATAATAGTGGTTGTTATATATTTGAACATGCACACAATATAATTTGGTCAGTTTTATTCCCCAGTACTTAATTCTTCTTTAAATGTTTAGTAGAATTCATTAGTGAAGCCATCTGATTGTCAACTTTTCTTTGTTATGTGGTTTTTGATTACTGATCCAATCTCTTTACTTGTAGGTCTATGCTCATTTCCTATTTTTTCTTGAGTTTTTTTTTTTTTGTTATTTATGTATTTTTAGGAATTTTCCATTTCATATGTTACCTAATTTGTTAGTGTACAGTTGTTCATAGTATTCTGTTATAATCCTTTTTTAATTTCTTTAAGGTTAATGGTAATATCCTTCCTTTTGTTTCTGATTTTGGTTATTTGCATTTTCTCTCTCTGCCCCATCTTTTTTTTTTTAAGTCAGTCTAGTCAAAGGTTTGTTAATTTTGTTGACGTAGTTAAAGAACCAATTTTTGTTGATTCTCTGTTGTTTTTCTGCTCTGTGTTTCATTTATCTCTACTGTAATCCTTATTTTCTTCCTTCTGCTAACTTTGGGTTTAGTTTGCTCTTATTTTTCTAGTGAATTGAAGACTATTGGATTTGAGATCATTCTTTTAATTTGTTTTATTTTTTAATTTGTTCTAATTAGTTATACATGACAGAATGCATTTTGACACATTGTACACAAATGGAGCATAACTTCTTATTCATCTGGTTATACATAGTACTGAGTCACACCACTAGTGTAATCATATATGTATATAGGGTAATAATGTCTGTCTTATTCTACCATCCTTCCCATCTTCCCTGCCCCATCCCTCTGCTTACTCTCCTCTGCACAATCCAAAGTTCCTTCATTCTTCCCTAAGGCTGCCCTCCTCTACACTATGGATCAGCATCCCCTTATCAGAGAAAACTTTTGGCCTTTGGTGTTTGGAGATTGGCTTTTTCACTTAGCATGTTATTCTCTAGTTCCATCCATTTACCTGCAAATGCCATAATTTCATTCTTCTTTAAGGCTGAGTAATATTCCATTGTGTATATGTACTGCATTTTCTTTATCCATTCATTTGTTGAAGGGCATCTTGGTTGGTTCCATAGTTTAGCTACTGTGAATTGAGCTGCTTTAAACATTGATGTGGCCATGTCACTGTAGTATGCTGATTTGAAGTCCTTTGGGTATAAACCGAAGAGTGGGATAGCTGGCTCAAATGGTGGTTCCATTCCAAGTTTTCTTTCTTTCTTTTTTTTTTTGTTGCAGAACTAAGTTATATCCCCAACTCTTTTTAAAAATTTTTTAAAAATTAGATTCATTGTATACAAAAGGGGTACAACTTTCATTTCTCTGGTTGTATACGAAGTAGAGTCACACCATTTGTGTAATCATACATGTTCCTAGAGTAATAGTGTTTGTCTCATTCTATTATCTTTCCTTCCTCCTGCCTCCTCCCCACCCCTCATTTTCCTCTATATAATCCATCCTTCCTCCTTTCTTGCCTCCCCACCCCACCATTATGTATCATCATCCACTTATCAGGGAAATCATTCAGCCTTTGGTTTTTTTGTGATTGACTTTTTTCACTTAGCATGATATTCTCCAACTCCATTCATTTACCTGCAAATGCCGTAATTTTATTCTTCTTTATGGATGAGTAATATTCCATTGTGTATATATACCACAGTTTCTTTATCCATTCATCTATTGAAGGGCATCTAGGTTGGTTCCACAATCTAGCTATTGTGAATTGAGCATCTATAAACATTGATGTAGCTGCATCATTGTAGTATGCTGATTTTAAGTCCTTTGGGTAGAGGCCTAGGAGTGGGATAGCTGGGTAAAATGGTGGTTCCATTCCAAGTTTTCTGAGGAATCTCCATACTGCTTTCCATAGTGGTTGCATCAATTTGCAGTCCCACCAGCAATGTATGAGTGTACCTTTTTCCTCACATTCTTGTCAACACTTAGATTATTGCTTGTTTTTTTTTTTTCAGTGCTGGGGATTGAACCCAGGGCCCTGTGCTTGTAAGGCAAGCACTTTACCAACTGAGCTATCTACCCAGCCCCTATTGCTTGTATTCTTGATAATTGCCATTCTGACTGGAGTGAGATGAAATCTTAGAGTAGTTTTGATTTGCATTTTTCTAAATTTAGAGATGATGAATGTTTTTTCATGTTTGTGGATCGAATTGTACTTCTTGTTCTGTGAAGTGTTCAGTTCCTTAGTCCACTTATTGATTGGGTTGTTTTTTGGTGTTAAGTTTTTTTGAGTTCTTTATATATCCTGGAGATTAGTGCTCTATCTGAAGTGCATGTGGTAAGATTTTCTCCCATTCTGTACATTATTGTTTCCTTTGTTGAGAAGAAGCTTTTTAGTTTGAATTCATCCCATTTATTGATTCTTAATTTTATTTCTTGCACTTTAGAAGTCATGTTAAGTCATGTTCAGGTCCTAAGCTGACATGATGAAGATTGGTCTACATGTCTATTTTGGCACCAACACCATGCCATTTTTATTACTATTGCTCTGTAGTATAGGTTAAGGTCTGGTGTTGTGATGCCTTCTGCTTCACTCTTTTTGCAAAGGATTGCTTTGGCTATTCTGGGCCTCTTATTTTTCCACATGAATTTGTTGATTGATTCTTCTAGAATGTAATTGGGATTTTAATAGGAATTGCATTGAATCCGTATGACACTTTTGATAGTATGGCCATTTCGACAATATTAATTCTGCCTATCCAAGAACATGGGAGGTCTTTCCATCTTCTGAGGTCTTCTTCAATTTCTTTCTTTAGTGTTCTATAGTTTACATTGTAGAGGTCTTTCACCTCTTTTGTTATATTGATTCCCAAGTATTTTATTTTTTTGAGACTATTGTGAGTGGGGTAATTTTCCTAATTTCTCTTGTGGTTTATTCATTGCTAATGTATAGAAATGCATTTGATTTACGGGTATTGATTTTATATCCTGCTACTTTGCTGAATTCATTTATGAGTTCTAGTAGTTTTCTGGTGGAATTTTTTTGATCTTCTAAATATAGAATCATGCCATTGGCAAATAGTGATAATTCGAGTTCTTCTTTTCCTATTCATATCCCTTTAATTTAATTTCTTTGGTCTGTCTAATTACCCTGGCTAGAGTTTCAAGGATGATGTTGAATAGAAGTGGTGAAAGAGGGCATCCCTGTCTTGTTCCAGTTTTTAGGGGGAATGCTTTCCATTTTTCTCCATTTAGAATGATGGTAGCCTGGGGCTTAGTATAGATTGCTTTTACAATGTTGACCTATGTTCCTACTATCCCTAGTTTTTCTAGTGTTTTGAACATGAAGAAGTGCTATATTTTGTCAAATGCTTTCTCTGACTCTATTGAGATCATGTGATTCTTATCTTTAAATCTATTGATGTGGTGTATCATGTTTATTGATTTCCAACCTTGCATCCCTGTGATGGACCCCACTTGATTGTGGTGCACTCTTTTCTTTTTCTAGTTGTTGATGGACCTTTATTTTATTCATTTATTTATATGTGGTGGTGAGAATCAAACCCAGTGCCTCATACATGCTAGGCAAGTACTCTACCACTGAGCTACAACCCCAACCCTGCACTATCTTTTTAATATGTTTTTTGCATTGAGGCTTTTTGCATCTATGTTCATCAGGGATATTGTTCTGAAATTTTCTTTCCTTGATGTGTCTTTGTCCAGTTTTGGTATCAGGGTAATACTAGCTTCATAAAATGAATTTGGAAGGATTCCCTCCTTTTTTATTTCATGGAAGAATTTGAGGAGTACTGGTGTTAATTCTTCTTAGAAGATCTTGTAGAACTTGGTTGAGAATCCGTTTGGTCCTGGGCTTTTCCTGGTTGGTAGTCTTTTGATGGTGTCTTCTATTTCATTGCTTGAAATAAATCTGTTTAAATTGTATATTTCTTCGTGATTCAGTTTGGGTAGATCATCTGTCTCTAGAAATTTGTTGATGTCTTTGAGATTTTCTATTTTATTTGAGTATACATTTTCAAAATAGTTTCTAACTATCGTGTGTATTTCAATAGTGTCCATTGTGATATTTCCTTTTTCATCATGAATTTTAGTAATTTGAGTTTTCTCTCTTTCTCTTCATTAGTATAGCTAAGGGTTTATCAATTTTATTTATTTTTTCAAAGGACCAACTTTTTGTTTTGTCAATTTTTTGAATTGTTTTCTTTGTTTCAATTTCATTGATTTCAGCTCTGATTTTAATTATTTCCTATCTTTTACTTTTGGTGCTGTTTTTTCCTAGGGCTTTGAAACGTAATGTTAGGTCATTTATTTGTTGACTTTTTATTATTTTATTGTATGAGCTCAATGCAATTAACTTTATTTTTAGCACTGCCTTCATAACATTGCAGAAATTTTAACATGCTGTATTGGTGTTCTCATTTTCCTCTAAGTATATTTTTATTTCCTCCCTGATTTCTTCTGGTATCCATACGTCATTCAATAGCATGCTATTTAGTCGCCAGGTGTTTGAGTAGCTTCTATTTTCTATTTTATTGTTGATTTATAGTTTCATTCCATTAGGATCTGATAGAATGCAGGGTGGTATTTCTATTTTTTTATATTTGCTAAGAGTTGCTTTGTGCATAATGTATGGTTGGGCTATTTTAGAGAAGAATCCATGTGCTGCTGAGAAGAAAGTGTATTCCCTTGATGACAAATGAAATTCTCTCTATATAATGTCTGTTAAGTCTAAATCATTGATTGTATTATTTAGTTCTGTAGTTTGTTTATTTTTTGTTTGGAAGATCTATCCAGTGGTGAGAGAGGTGGGTTAAAGTCACCCAATATTATTGTGTTGTGGTCTATTTGATTCTTGAAATTGAGAAGGGTTTGTTTGATGTATGTCAATGATCCATTGTTTGGGGAATATATATTTATGATTGATATTTATGTCTTGTTGATGTATGATTCCCTTAAGCAGTATGAAATGTCTTTCTTTGTCCTTTCTGATTAACTTTGATTTGAAGTCCACTTTGTCTGATATGAGGATGGAAACCCCTGCTTGTTTACGCAGACCACGTGAGTGATACATTTTTTCACAGTGTTTTACCTTCAGTCTGTGAATGTCTTTTCCTAGGAGGTGAGTCTCTTAAAGACAGCATATTGTTGGGTCTTTTTTTAAAATCCAGTATGCAAGTCTACATCTTTTGATGGAGGAGTGTAGGCCATTAACATTCAGGGTTATTATTGAGATATGATTTGTATTCCTGGTCAACTTGGTTTATTTTTTGTTTTTAATTTGACTTAGTTTCTCCTTTGACTGACCTTTCCTTTAGTGTAGTTCCTCCTTTTGCTGATTTTCATTGTTTTTTTTTTTTTTCTTTCATTTCTTCCTTATGGAATATTTTGCTGAGAATGTTCTATAGTGCAGGCTTTCTAGTTGTGAATTCTTTCAACTTTTGTTTATCATGGAAGGTTTTTATTTCATCTTCAAACTGAAGCTCAATTTTGCTGTATGTAAAATTCTTTTTTTTATTTTTTAAATTTTTATTAAAAATCATAAATTTACATAGGGCAATGTTGTTTGATTCATTCTGTTATTTTTTCCCTTTCCCCCCCACCCCTCCCAGCCCTCTTTTCCCTCTATACAGTCCTTCCTTCCTCCATTCTTACCACCCTCCTTATCCCTAACCCTAAACCTAACCCTAACCCCTCCTACCCCCCTTATATGTCCTCATCCGCTTATCAGCGAGATCATTCATCCTTTAGTTTTTTTGAGATTGGCTTATCTCACTTAGCATGATATCCTCCAATTTCATCCATTTGCCTGCTAATGCCATAATTTTATCATTCTTCATGGTGGAGTAATATTCCATCGTATATATATGCCACAGTTTCTTTATCCATTCATCAATTGAAAGGCATCTAGGTTGGTTCCACAATCTGGCTATGGTGAATTGAGCAGCTATGAACATTGATGTGGCTGTATCTCTGTAGTATGCTGACTTTAAGTCCTTTGGGTATAGGCCAAGGAGTGGAATAGCTGGGTCAAATGGTGGTTCCATTCCAAGCTTTCTGAGGAATCTCCATACTGCTTTCCAGAGTGGCTACACTAATTTGCAACCCCACCAGCAATGTACGAGTGTACCTTTTTCCCCACATCCTCGCCAACACCTGTTGTTGCTTGTATTCTTGATAATCGCCATTCTAATTGGGGTGAGATGAAATCTTAGGGTAGTTTTGATTTGCATTTCTCTTATTACTAGAGATGTTGAACATTTTTTCATATATCTGTTGATTGCTTGTACATCTTCTTCTGTGAAGTGTCTGTTCATTTCCTTAGCCCATTTGTCGATTGGATTTTTTGTATTCTTGGTGTAGAGTTTTTTGAGTTCTTTATAGATTCTGGAAATTAGCGCTCTATCTGAAGTATGATTGGCAAAGATATTCTCCCACTCTGTAGGCTCTCTCTTCACATTACTGATAGTTTCCTTTGCTGAGAGAAAGCTTTTTAGTTTGAATCTATCCCAGTTGTTGATTCTTGCTTTTATTTTTTGTGCTATGGGAGTCCTATTAAGGAAGTCTGCTCCTAAGCCAACAAGTTGAAGGTTTGGACCTACTTTTTCTTCTATAATCTGCAGGGTCTCTGGTCTGATTTCAAGGTCCTTGATCCATTTTGAGTTGAGTTTTGTGCAGGGTGAGAGATAGGGGTTTAATTTCATTCTGTTGCATATGGATTTCCAGTTTTCCCAGCACCATTTGTTGAAGAGGCTATCTTTTCTCCATTGCATATTTTTGGCACCTTTGTCTAGTATGAGAAAATTGTATTTATTTGGGTTTGTGTCCATGTCCTCTATTCTGTACCATTGATCTACCTGTCTATTTTGGTACCAATACCATGCCGTTTTTGTTACTATTGCTTTGTAATAGAGTTGAAGATCTGGTATTGCGATACCCCCTGTTTCACTCTTCTTGCTAAGGATTGCTTTAGCTATTCTGGGTTTCTTATTCTTCCAGATGAATTTCATAATTGCTTGCTCTATTTCTGTAAGGTACATCATTGGGATTTTAATTGGAATTGCATTGAATCTGTATAGCACTTTTGGTAGTATGGCCATTTTGACAATATTAATTTTGCCTATCCAAGAACATGGGAGATCTTTCCATCTTCTAAGGTTTTCTTTAATTTCTTTCTTTAGTGTTCTGTAGTTCTCATTGTAGAGGTCTTTCACCTCTTTTGTGAGATTGATTCCCAAGTATTTTTTTTCGATGCTATTGTGAATGGGGTAGTTTTCCTAATTTCTCTTTCTGAAGATTCATCACTTATGTATAAAAATGCATTGGATTTATGAGCATTGATCTTGTAACCTGCTACTTTACTGAATTCACTTATGAGTTCTAAGAGTTTTCTGGTGGAATTTCCAGGTTCCTCTAAATATATAATCATGTCATCAGCGAACAGGAATAGTTTGAGTTCTTCTTTTCCAATTTGTATCCCTTTAATTTCTTTGGTTTGTCTAATTGCTCTGGCTAGAGTCTCAAGAACGATGTTGAATAGAAGTGGTGAAAGAGGGCATCCCTGCCTTGTTCCAGTTTTTAGGGGGAATGCTTTCAGTGTTTCACCATTTAGAATGATATTGGCCATGGGCTTAGCATAGATGGCCTTCAGAATGTTAAGGAATGATCCCACTACCCCAATTTTTTCTAGTGTTTTGAGCATGAAGGGATGCTGTATTTTATCAAATGCTTTTTCTGCATCTATTGAAATAATCATGTGATTCTTAACTTTTAGTCTGTTGATATGGTGAATGACATTTATTGATTTCCGGATGTTGAACCAACCATGCATCCCTGGGATAAAACCCACTTGATCGTGGTGCACTATCTTTTTAATATATTTTTGGATGCGATTTGATAAAATTTTGTTGAGAATTTTTGCGTCGATGTTCATTAAGGATATTGGTCTGAAATTTTCTTTCCTCGATGTGTCTCTGTCTGGTTTAGGTATCAGGGTGATATTGGCTTCATAGAATGAGTTTGGGAGGGTTCCCTCCTCTTCTATTTGATGGAATACTTTGAGAAGTATTGGAATGAGCTCTTCTTTAAAGGTTTTGTAGAAGTCGGCTGAGAACCCATCTGGTCCCGGACTTTTCTTTGTTGGCAGGCTTTTGATGACCTCTTCTATTTCATTGCTTGAAATTGATTTATGTAAGTTGTGTATGTCCTCCTCGTTCAGTTTAGGTAATTCATATGTATCTAGAAACTTGTTGATGTCTTCGAGGTTTTCTGTTTTGTTGGAGTATAGATTTTCAAAATAGCTTCTAATTATGTTGTGTATTTCACTCGTGTCTGTGGTGATATTTCCTTGTTCATTCTGAATTTTAGTAATTTGAGTTTTCTCCCTCTTTCTCTTTGTTAGTGTGGCTAAGGGTTTAACAATTTTGTTTATTTTTTCAAAGAACCAACTATTTATTTTGTTAATTTTTCCGATTGTTCCTTTTGTTTCAATTTTGTGGATTTCGGCTCTGATTTTAACTATTTCCTGTCTTCTACTACTTTTGGTGTTGGTCTGCTCTTCTTTTTCTAGGGCTTTGAGCTGCAGAGTTAAGTCGTTTATTTGTTGATTTCTACTTCTTTTGTTGAATGCACCCCATGAAATAAATCTTCCTCTAAGTACTGCTTTCATAGTGTCCCAGAGATTTTGATATGATGTGTCTTTGTTCTTGTTTACTTCTAAGAATTTTTTAAATTTCCCTCCTGATGTCTTCTGTTATCCATTCATCATATAATACTGTATTATTTAATCTCCAGGTATTGGAGAAGTTTCTGTTTTTTATTCTGTCATTTATTTCTAATTTCAATCCATTTTGATCTGAGAGAGTACAAGGTAGTATCTCTATCTTCTTGTATTTGCTAACAGTAGCTTTGTGGCATAAAACATGGTCTATTTTAGAGAAGGATCCATGTGCTGCTGAGAAAAAAATGTATTCATTCTTTGTTGGATGGTATATTCTATATAAGTCGGTTAAGTCTAAATTGTTGATTGTGTTATTGAGATCTATGGTTTCTTTATTCAATTTTTGTTCGGATGATCTATCCAGCGGTGAGAGAGGTGTTTTAAAATCACCTAGTATTATTGTGTTGTGGTCTATTTGATTTCTGGAATTGAGAAAGATTTGTTTGACGAACATGGATGAGCCAATGTTCGGGGCATAGATATTTATGATTGTTATGTCTTGCTGATTTATGCTTCCCTTAAGCAGTATGTAATGTCCTTCTTTACCCCTTCTGACTAGTTTTGGCTTGAAGTCCACATTATCTGAAATGAGGATGGATACTCCAGCTTTTTTGCTGTGTCCGCGTGCATGGTATGTTTTTTCCCATCCTTTCACCTTTAGTCTATGGGTATCTCTTTCTATGAGATGAGTCTCTTGCAGGCAGCGTATTGTTGGATTTTTCTTTTTAATCCATTCTGCCAGTCTATGTCTTTTGATTGATGAGTTCAGGCCATTAACATTCAGGGTTATTATTGTGATATGATTTGTATTCCCAGTCATTTGACTCATTTTTGTTTTTTGACATGATTTGGTTTCTCCTATATTTGGCTATTCCTTTAGGCTAGTTCCTCCCATTGCTGATTTACATCGTTGTTTTTCATCTCTTCCTCATGGAATATTTTGCTGAGAATGTTCTGTAATGCCGGCTTTCTTTTTGTAAATTCCTTTAGCTTTTGTTTATCATTGAAGGATCTTATTTCATCGTCAAATCTGAAAGTAAGTTTTGCTGGGTATAAGATTCTTGGTTGGTTGGCATCTGTTTTCTTTCAGGGCTTGGTAAATATTGTACCAGGCCCTTCTAGCTTTTAGGGTCTGGATTGAAAACTCTGCTGATATTCTTATTGGTTTCCCCCTGAATGTAATTTGATTCTTTTCTCTCATGGCCTTTAAATTCTGTCTTTATTTTGTATGTTAGGTATTTTCATAATAATGTGCCTTGGTGTGGGTCTGTTGTAATTTTGTATATTTATAGTCCTATAGGCCTATTATACTTGGCTTTCCATTTCATTCTTCAGATTTGGGAAATTTTCTGATATTATTTCTTTGAATAGATTGTTCATTCCTTTGGTTTGTTTCTCTAAGCCTTCCTCAATCCCAATAATTCTTAAATTTGGCCTTTTCATGATATCCCATTATTCTTGTAGATTCTGTTCATGATTTCTTACCATCTTTTCTGTTTGGTCAACTTTGTTTTCAAGATTAAATATTTTGTCTTCAATATCTCAGGTTCTGTCTTCCAGGTTTTCTATCCTATTGGTTATGCTTTCTTTGGAGTTTTTAACTTGGTTTATTGTTTCCTTCATTTCAAGGATTTCTGTTTGGTTTTTTTCAGTATCTCTAACTCTTTATTGAAATGATCTCTTGCTTCCCGTATTTGCTCTTTTAACTGTTGATTGGTGCGATCATTTAATGCCTGCATTTGCTCTTTCATCTCCTCGTTTACTTCCCTGATTGTTTTAATTATGTACATTCTGAACTCCCTTTCTGACATTTCTTCTGCTGTGCTGTCATTGAGTTTTATTGATATAGCATCTAGGTTTGTTTGGAACATTTTCTTCCCTTGTTTTCTCATGTTGGTCAGATGTCAGTGGGACTCTGTGATATTGCAGATTTCCTCTATTGCCTTATAGTATCCCTGTAGATTTCCAGTGTTTCACCTCCCAGCCTTCAGTAGCCTGAAGTCTTGGAGTAACTTGATAATGCAGTACTTCCGAAGAAAGCTGTCCCTAGCCCGCTACTGGTTCCAGGGCTTGGAGCTGGCTCTGTGTGGAAAGGCTCTCACTGGGGGACCTGCTCCGTGAAGCTGGCCGTGTGGGAGGAGCCCACCACTGTAGTGCCCAGGGCTGCCTGGAGAAGACTCTAGCTGCCTTGCCCTACTCTAATAAGCCCCCCGAATCTGGGCCTGCCGCCCAGGCCGAGCTTCACCCGGTGGGGGAGACTTACCCCGTGGTTCTACTTTAGTCTGAGTCTCTCAATGCCTCCCCTTCTTGAATCCTGGGTTCTGGAGTGACTGGAGATGCAGTCACCCTCTAGTCTGCCATCTTGGATCGCCCCGTTGAAAAAGCCTGCGGGCCGGAGGGGTGCAGGGCCGCCTGGAGAGGTCTCTGGCTGCCCTGCTCTGATCCCAGAGGCTGCTTGCCAGTCAGCGGTCTCTGCTGGCTTGGGGACTTGTGGCTGGCTCTGTGTAGAAAGGCTCTCACTGGGCGGTCTGCTCCGAGAAGCTATCCTGGAAAGGCACTTCCCGCTGGAGGGAGCCGGGCTGCTTGGGGAAGTCCCTGGCTGCCCTGTCCTGGTCTCTGAAGCAGCGTGTGGGTGGGCCGGAGCTCGCCACGTGCGTGCTGGATCAGGGACATGGAGCTGGTTGTGTGCAGAAAGGCTCTCACTGGGGGGCCTGCTCCGAGAAGCTGGAGTATCTGGCCCTGTGGGAGGAGCCCACCCCCGGAGTGCTCAGGGCTGCCCGGGAGAGACTCTAGCTGCCCTGCCCTACTCTAATAAGCCGCCCAAATCCGGGCCTGCCGCCGGGGCCGACCTTCACCAGGTGGGGGAGACTCACCCCGTGGTTCTATTTTAGTCGGAGTCTCTCAATGCCTCCCTTTCTTGAATCCTGGGTTCTGGAGTGACTGGAGATGCAGTCACCCTCTAGTCCGCCATCTTGGAAGTTTTCTGATACTATGTCATGGAAAAGATCGTGCATTCCTTTGGTTTGTATTTCCATTCCTTTGTCTATTCCAATAAATCTTAAATTTGGTCTTTTCATGTTATCCCATATTTCTTGGAAGTTCTGTTCATGGTTTCTTACCATCTTCTCTGTGCAGCTAATTTTATTTTTAAGAGTATATATTTTGTCTTCATTGTCTGATGTTCTGTCTTTTAAGTAGTCTAGTCTGTTGGTGATACTTTCCATTTAATTTTTAAATTTGGTTTATTGTTTTCTTCATTTTGAGGATCTCTGCTTGATTCCTTTTTATACTCTCTTCCTCTTTATTGAAGTGATCTTTCACTTCCTGTATTTTCTCTCTGATACCATCCTTTATTTTAAAGATCAGTCTAACTATGTACCTTTCTAAACTTCTCTGACATTTCTTCTATTGTGTTGTCTATGGATTCTGTTGTTGGAACATCTTGGTTTGTTTCAGTGCTTTGTTCCCTTGTTTTTTCATGTTGTTTGTGTGTCTTCCCATCCAGAGGTATGGGTCTGAGGCAGTACAGTTTCTACCCTGTAGTCTTATAGTGACCCTGAATGCTTCTAGCACCTCACCTTTAAGGAGGAGACCAATATTAACAGCACCCAGTGCAAACAATATAGAACCTTAAACCAAATAGCTCCTATAAAGGTGCATATAGTTTTGTCACAATAAACAGAAATGATGTGTTTACCATTTCAAATGATGAACAGTGAGGGAACAGAAGTAGTGTAAGAGGTGATATTTATGAGGGAGAAGGAGAGAAGACAGAGGTAAAAATTTATAGTAAGAGCAAGGGAGGAATTAATAGAGGTTGGCTGTTAGTATGAGAGAAGTGAGAAAGAATCCAGGGAGACAGGTGAGAAAAAAAATATATATTGATTAAAAAACAGTAAAAGTATAAGAACACACAACAAAATAGAAATATACTATTCAGATATCGCATTCCTCAATAAATCAATCCATGAAAAATATTTGGATTCAAAGACGGTAGAGGTGTGAGAGAGAGGGGAAAAAAAGGAACATCTCAATGGAAAATTGAACAATTGCTTCCATTGGATTTTTAAAATGTTCTCAGCTTCTCTTTTCTGCTGATAGGTGGGTTGTCTGAGGTTTGATGTTAGTTCCAGTCCAGTGGGTTCTGGACCAGTTGGGTGGGTGAGCCGATAGCAATATGCCGTCATACCCTTTTCCAATCTTTCCACCTGTTGTAGCTAGCCCCTTCTGTCCCTGAACACTTCAGGACTCACTGAGCTGGAGAGAGCCAGGTTTTCTCCATCTTCTCCAACCTGTGCTCCCCACCAGGGAACTGCCCCTAGTCTAGCTTTTTACAGGCTTGCCACACTCAGACTGGCCCACACAAATCCAACTGCAATTTGATGGACCTGGGCTTCATCATCCCAAGACTCTGCCTTGCTGCAGTCCCAAGATCTCAATGCCATTCCATCTTGCAGAGATCACCAGCGATGTGCTTACACAAAGGCACAACCTTCCAAAGTGGCAGCCAGATGGCGGCCACTAGCACACCCAACAAGACCTCAGGTGCAACCAGACCTACAGGTACACCAATAATATATCTCTAGGCTCTAGCTGGTATCCTCAGACTGAGGCAACTGTACCCCTAGATGGTGGCGGTGGCAGCAGCAAACCTGCAGGCCCTGGCCTGTGTCCCAGGATAGCTGGCAACTGCGCGTAACCAAACCTGTGGGTCCTGTGACAATGGACTTACGGGCAGCAGTGCATCCACTGGTGGTCTGCAGATAGTCTACAGGCTAATGGTGGGTGATTGGTGGGTGTATGTCAGGTGGTGGGCAGGCAACGAGCAGGCAAGAGGTGGGCAAATGGGCAAATGGTGGACAATAGACATTGGTCAGTGAGCAATCTGTGCCTAAAAACGGGTGATATGCTGGCAGAGGGGGTGATCGCAGTAGATGAATGGTAGATAAATAGCAGGGGATAGGTTGCCAGCGATGGCTGCCTTGAAGAGAAACTATTTTCTCTCCTTGAATCCCGAGTCATGGAGTGACAAGGAATGCATCCTCCCTTTAGTTTGCCATCTTGAATCTTGAGATCATTCTTTTTTAATGCAGACATTTACAGCCATACAATTCTCTCTGAGCACTGCTTTTGCTGTATCCCATATGTTTTGGTATGTTGTGATGTTGTGTTTTCATTTTCATTCATCTAAAAGTATTTTCTAATTTCTCTTGTGGGCTTTTTCTTCCAATTGGTTGTTTAAGAGTAATGTATTTTCTAGTTTTGCTTCTGTTATTGATTTCTAGTTGCATTCCATTGTGGTCAAAGAAAATACTTTGCATGCTTTCAGTCTTTTTAAATTAAATTTATCAAAGCTTATTTTGTGACTTAACATCTGCTCTTTCCTGGAATATTTTCCATGTGTACTTGAGAAAAACGAGTCTGTTGTTTTGGAGTGAAGTGTTCTATACATTTGTATTAGGTCTAGTTGGTGTGTGATTTCTTCAGTCTCTGTTCCTTAAGAAATGAAGAAACAAAGAAAGGAAAAAGGAAATCTGTCTCAGTGTTTGCAGATTGACTCTGTGGGAACCCTGCTTTACTGCTTGGTCAGGCCATTTACAAATCTGTCTTAGAAAGTGTCCTGCTTGTGCTGAGACGTTGTCACGTTTCCTTTTTCTTTATTTAGTGTTTGTTTGCTGTAAACCTTGAAGATTTTTCAGAGCTCTGACAAAGTTGATTCTGACAGTTTTTTTTGCTTGATCTTTTTAGTATTTCTCTGGAGGGATTGGACCTTGGAGCTCCCTACACCATTGTCTCTGATATCACCCCAAAACCCTCTTTCTCAATTTAGGACCTAAAAAGAATAGCCTAGGAGTAAGACTGAACTGGAAATAGACTGGCTCTGCAGGGATTGAAGCATAACTTTGAATCATCTAATTTCTGAAATCGAATTGAGATCATCCTACGTAGCTAGTGCTCCTAGTCACTTGCCAACAACAAATTTAAATCCTCTCTGGAAAAAAATAGGCCTGAAATTATTTCTACAGTTTTTTCATATACAGTGTCCATGATGCATGAAAGAAAACTGAAACAAATAACAGATAATGGAAACAAATATTCAGATAATGATGTTATTAGATTCAGAGTTTAAAATAAATATGCTTAGTGTATTCAAGGAGATAAAAGATATGACATTAATACAAGGAGCTATAATGGAAATTTTGATAATTTTGACTTTATAAAATCTGAAAAATTATATTATTAAGGAAAGACTCAAAGAACCAAAGGTTCAACATAGTATACAGTATATTCCCATTTGTAAGATAAAATCAAGGATTATGTTTTTTATCTGTAAAAATAGAAATTTCTTTAAAATTCATATAACAAAATTGACCATTTAAACTATTTTAAAGTACATGACTCAGTGGTATTTAGTATTTAAAGTGTTATTCAACCAACACTATTCGAGAACTTTTTTTTATGTGTGTGGTGTTGGGGATTGAACCTAGGGCCTGTGCATGATGCCAGGCAAGTGCACTTATTTCCAGAATATTTTTGTCATCCCTAGATAAAACCTTGTTTCCATTAACATTCACTGTGCTTTCTGTTCTCTACAGCTCCTGAGAATTAGTATCCTACTGATTTACTTTTTGTTTCTACAGATTTGTCTGATCTAGATGTTTCATATAAATGGAATTGTACAATATATGTGGCCTTTGGTGTCTGGCTTCTTTCATGTGGCATAATATTTTCAGAGTTCATTCATGTCGTTGCATGTCCTAGTAATTCATTCCTGTTTTTAGCTGAATAATATTACTTTATATGGATATGCCACATTTTATTTAAAGGATTATATACTTATACCTACATTTGAATATTCCGTGTAGTTATATTAATTTTGTACACTTGCAAACATGTAGAATGTTTGGGGGAAAGATACTCAAAACATTCTCGATAGTGACTGTTTCTGGGGACAGGAATGGGAGACTGAGGGCCGGGAAAGTGGGAAAATCACTTTTCACTGTTCTATCCCTTTATCATGTTAAATTTTTATTTCAACTAATACACTAATCTATTTAAAAACTACTTTTTAAAGAAGAAATATCCTTTAAAAGTAGTATTTTTCCTCCTTTGATGCCTTTAAAAGAATGTGAATATTTTATTTGAGATTATTTGATCCAAATATATTTACAAATATAAAAATCAATTTCTGAATTAACCATTTTGAATATTTAATATTGTAGTTGTAAACACAAGATTATAATGTTGCTGAAAGATGATCATACAAGCAAGTACTAATATTAACAAAGTGATTTTACTTAATCGAAGAGGATCCAGCAAAACTTACTTTAATACTAAGAATTTTCTGTTGTTATAAGATATTTTCAGTGAATATTAATTTAACTTTAAGAAACAAAACAAATCTACCTCTTCAGACAGCAATTACTCTGATTAATACTACAAAGGGACCAGGAAAGCTACAATGATAAGGTAACACGGAAGCAGCCTTGGAAATCAATAGATGAAATGTGTGAACTAATGCTGGGTATAGTGGCACACACTTGTAATCCCAGCAGCTCGGGAAGCTGAGGCAGGAGGATTGTGAGTTCAAAGCCAGCCAGCCTCAGGAATGGTGAGGAGCTAAGCAACTAAGTAAGACCCTGTCTCTAAATAAAATACAAAATAGAACTAGGGATGTGGCTCAGTGGTTGAGTGCCTCTGAGTTCAATCCCCCTCAAAAGAAAAAAATGTGTGAACTAAAATAAACCATTAAAAAATATTTTGCCTGTTGCTTTAAAATATAACTGAAGGAAAGTTCATACTCAAGTTTTGATTCAAGTTGTGGATTGAATGGAGTTAGAATGCTTTTGTGGGGAAAAGACTTAGCAGGCCATTGAGTCTTGGATGGGCAGGAAATGTGAGTCTATTCTCACTCATGAAGATCCAAGGAACTTTCTCTTTCCTCCTAATTCTCACATTGCTACAAATCTTACTTCTTGTTTCTTTTTAAATAAGAATAATGAAACTTCTTAAAACTTACATAAAATGTTTTTGGATCTTGAAGAAAAAGTAATTTTATTTTAAAAGGTATGAAAATGGAAATTTCAGAGTACCATGAGACAGTATTAGTTCAAAGGGTTCCACTTTCCCTTGAATCTAATACCCAGAGCAGTATCTGAAAGATGTTCAGCAATCACCCCTCACTTAGCCTGCAATGATCTAAACTAGTTCTGTCCAATAGAAATAAAATGCTGGACTGGGGATGTAGCTTAGTTGGCCTTGGGTTCAATCCCAAGCACCCCTGCCCCCCCACAAGTGTGAGACATGTATTTAGAATTTTCTTGTATTCACATTTAAAAAGTACAAAAAAGTTAAGTCAATTTTAATAATAACTTATTTAACACAATATATAAAATGTTATTTCAATATGTAATCATATTAAAAATTACATTTTACTTTTTTCTAAGTTTTTGAAACCTAGCATGAAATTTGCCTTTTTTAAAAAAATGTTTTTAGTTGTAGATGGACATAATACCTTTATTTTATTTATTAATTTTTACGTGGTGCTAAGGATCGAACCCAGTGCCTCACACATGCAAGAGAAGTGTTATACCATGAAACCACAACCCCAGCCCTGAAATTTGCTTTTATAACACATCTCAAGTCAGATGAGCCCCATTTCATGTTCCCAGTAGCCCCATGTGGCTAGTGGCTGTTGTATTGGACAGCCAGCATAGGTCTAAATAGTTCTAAACTTTAAAGTTGTGTTAACATCTGTTAAATTTTTGTGGTGATCACATCTCTGTTATATTTTGGAGTAAATATTTGGAATATTTTATAAATTAAAAAGACAGAGAAAGACACATTGGATTAAAAAGAAGTCAAGGGAAAAAAATCAGAGTAAGTCTATGCAAAACAACAATCTCATCAACACTATAACTGGAGAAGAACAATGGGATAAATATAAATAGGAGATAATCCAAGTGTTTTATTTGGGTTTCAAATACGTTTTATGGTTAGACTTTTATACAAATATACTTTCTATTTTAACATTATCAAGGTTATACACCAAATATTGGAGCCATACCTGGGAGGCTTGACTCCGGAGTTCCTTGGAACCTGTCTTGCTGCCTTGTGAGATCTCTGAGCCCAGCAACACCTACTTTCCATTGCAGGTGGCAGGACATCCTCACAAATGCAAAGCAACAACTCTTCAAAAGATTCTGCTTTTCTTTCCCTTTCTCATTCTCTGTTTCATTTTTTCTCCCTCTCTTTTATTATTTTGTCTGAATACCTCCCTAGGGCAAGTGAGTCCCCTTTCTTTTCCTTACTTCTCTTGGGCTCTAAGGATCAAGAATAATTAGAAATGTTCTGCAAATTAATTGTGTCAATGAAGAAGAATATGAGAATATAATTGTCTTCAGAACCATTCATTCATTCAATTACACATGTCTACTGAGGACTTTTTATTTGGTAGATACTATGCTAGAATAATCTATTTAAGAATAATTTAGAGGTTATCCTGAAGTATAGCAACCTAAAATGTGCCTCTATGCTTCACATCTATAGTTTTCTACACCATCAATGTCTTCTTAGTTTCTTATATCTATTTTCTCCATTCCCCCCCTGCAGATACTTCATGCTCATTATGTCTTAGGGGTGTTATTTGAAACCAGGAAACTACTGAAGCAAATGCCGAATTTCACTCATGTAAAAACTTCTCCCTCCAAAGAGATAACAGTCTGTGGTAAGTTTCAGAGCAAAATTGTTAATATTTAGGAGCCACATGGTCCTACATTATTTGCCCAATTTGAAAACTGTGTAAATTGAACTGTATTGAGGCAAAAATGTTAATATAGAATATATAAAATTATCTATCATGATAATATTGTTCCCTATCTTGTCTTTGTTGTGCATACCAGCTGGCAGGAATTAATTATGTGAGAAATTAAAGAACTCATAGTTTTTATAAAGGCAGACAACATTTTAATATGGAAAACCACCCATGGGTAGAATAAGCGTTCTTTGCCCTCTGACTAGCTCTCATTATCTTTGTTCCATGTTGCTTTTTCTAGGTAGGCTCTGCATGCCACTTATGCTGGGAAGAGAAAAACCCAAGGCAGGATGGAGATTAAATTCTTTTCTGCCCTTGGCTGCTGTTTTAGATTTTTTCCAACTAGTCTCTGCAGCTTTTAGAAGAGTGGGAATGTCCCAGAAATCTGTTTCTTGTTCTTCTAAATAACAAGATTTGAGATTTTGTTATCATATAGGCCAGCCTGGCAGGATATTGCTTCAAGAAACAGTACACATTGAAATTCATCACAGTTGGTGCCCAGCATGCTTGCAACAGTCTTGGAGTGTAGTGCGTGGAAGGAACAGCAATTCCCTTAACTTCTAATTAAGCCTTTAGGTTACAAAGTAGTGATTGTTATTTTCCAAATCAATTTTTAGCCTGTGTTTCTCTTATTCTGGCAGGTAAAAGTAGATTTGATAATTCAATTAAACCATTTCCATTTCTAGCATCCAATATTGATGACAGGAACTTGATGATGTAGCAATAAGTAACTCATGACATGCCCTGAGTCAAGTTTTTGAAGAGTCTGTAATGGTTCAATTCCAACCTAATCAGGCCATCACATCTCTGACTAGCACATGGTACACATCTCTTTTATTCAAGGGCTTACCAGGCCTTAAGTTTCATGAAAATAAAAAACTTAGGATAGTAAGACTCAGGAAGTCATGCCAACCCGGGAAGCCTATGAATCCAGGACTAGGCTTGCTATCAGAATATATATAATAGCTAAAACAGAGAGTGGGGTCTGTTTCCAGGTTCTTCCATTATTCCTGTAGTTGCCATTACAGACCTATCTTTGGCTAAAAGGACCTGAAAGAAGATAGTGATGGTCTGGTCTATCCCTCCGTTCCTCTGTTCCTCCATTCCTCCCTCCCTCCCTCCCTTTCTCTCTCTCTCTCTCTCTCTTTCTTTTCCTCTTCCCTCTCCCCCTCTTGTTTTCTTTCTTTCTTCTTTTTTTTCATGCTGGAGATTGATCCCAGGTCCTAGTGCATACTAGGAAAACACTCTACCACTGAGCTACATCCCCAATCCTCGTGGCAGGATGAGAATTAAAAATTAGGTCATCTGTATCCTAAGTTAGAGCCAATCCCATATTTGCTCTACCAATTTGCATCATTCACTTGTCTAGTTAATGTTTCATTTTTCCTCATGAGACAAAGACTGGAGAATGAATGGATTGGACTGTTCCATTTATTTAAGGATCCCCATCCCCACATCTTGGGCATTTATTTCTGGACTTATTCTGTGTAGCACCATAGTTAGAAGGAAAAGCCAAGATCAATAGGTTCCCTTAACATAGGAATTATTACTTTGACTTTAGTAACCAACTGAACTTTGAAAATTGGGTTATCATTTAAAATAAAATTTAAAGTGAGGCTAAATTTCCAAAACCACCCTCTGTTTAAGATAATATCAGAAAGGGAGAGACAATATTTTACCATTTACCATTTTTTAAATTACCACATTTTAATTTCAAGATGCATTTTTACATGTGCATCTAAATATACCCCATTGTTCTCAGCATACATGAAATATAGGAATTTTCTAGTCTATAGTTATAATTGATAACCAATCCTGTAATCATTTTTTGTTTTCAGTGGAAATGTCTTTGTGTCGATCTTCCCCTGACATAAATTTTTCTTTTACTGTCCAACTAGAAATTCCAAATATATTTATAGCCTCAACTCTTTTACTTTTTTTTCTGTCCTGGGGATCAAATCCAGGGTACTCCATTTTTTTTTTTTTTTACTGTGGATTGTACCCAGGGGTGCTTAACCACTGAGTCACACCCATAGTCCTTTTTATTTTTTATTTTGAGACAGGGTTTTGCTAACTTGCTTTAGGGCCTTGCTAAATTGCTGAGTCTAGCCTTGAAATTGCAATCCTCCTGATGCTGGGATTACAGGCATGCACCTCCACACCCAACCTCAATTCTTAATATGCTGAGACACGTTCATTTTCCAGCATTCCAGCTATTATAATCCAGCATGCTCAAATCTTTGAATGATGATTCACTCTGAAGAAAATTTGGAAAATAAAATAACAAAATATTTCAAATTGATAAGTAAAAATTCCTTCCATCTTTATTTACTTAGCTTTGGAGTGAGATTATATGAAAATAATGAGAATTAAGCCTTCAATAACATTAATATGCTCTTAATCTTATTGTTACAATTGCAGTCATTTTATAAATAAGAGCTAGTGATATAGAATTTTAATTTTATTATTTCAAGTGTAATTGAAGTCTTCCATTGTGCATATTTGATAAATCTTGGTTGTGGGCTTTTAAGCAGACTGAGTAAAAGTATTCCTAAATCAAATACTATAGTAATTAAGTTAGATATGAAGAATAAAAATTTATTCATGATAGATATTTTACATATAAATATTTTTGAATATTCAAAATCAATCTTAATTTTTTAATTAATGACTTCATATATTCATATGGTTTCCTTTAGTTGGATTTCATTTTTATTTCCTATAACTCTTATCAAAAGAATGTCAACTATTTCCTCCCAATTTCAGATGCTACTGCTGGAGCATAGTCTTTGAAACATGTCTTTAAAATGTTATACGTTTAGTGATTAAATGTATTGAGGAACTACAATTCACCAAGTACTATGGTAGGCCCTTGGGGATTAAATACTAACTATGATATATACTGTTGCTGCTCTCCTAGGATTTACAGTGTAGGCAGTACAGAGTAATCACTAAAAGCTTGAGTTTTGAGATGAGATGACAATGGGTTTGAATTCCAGGTTTGATACTGGGTAGCTGAGTAACTGCACAAGTTGCTTCATTTGGAAAATGAGAATGATGAAAATAATACTTATAAAGTGGTTGTAAGGATTGAACAAGATATTATATGTATAATCCTTAGCATAGTACTTGGTCCAGAGTAAGTGAATCCCTGCATAAATGGCTAGAGAACAGGTCTTTGCAATACTAGATGTCTCTCTAAAGGAGAGGAAGAAAGCACTGTGGAAACAGATTGTCTGATGAATTAATATCATTGTAGGGTCAAAACCCAGGCCCTGAAAACAGTTGAGCACTTCTGAGTTTTATGAAATAGGCTTTTACATCTTATTTGCTTTTGAATGGTGACTTTTCATTTGAATTCTAGGTGATTTACATGGGAAACTGGATGACCTTTTTTTGATCTTCTATAAGGTAAGTGATTATTTTGCTAAATATTTGCAGGATTGTTGGGTAATAGAGAGCAGTCCTAGGGCAGATAACAATATTAATTGTGTTAGAGATATGTACAAATACAAATGTAATATATCCATTTTTATCTAAGAATCTCAAAGATTTATAGAGGCATATATTTTTATTTTTTTAATACACATCTCATAAAATTTGTTTAAAATTTTAATTAGGGTTTTTGTTCAATCTTATTACTGCCTGTACAACCACTAGGATTTGTACTTGATTGTATTTATTGTCTTTATTATGTCATAAGTGTCTAGATAGTACAGGATGGAGAAGAAAGCAGTCTGTTTTATTTTTATTTTGTTCAGAAATGAATATGTCACATACCAGTCTTTTCTGCCAATGCACACTAATGCATGAAAGGAGTTTCCTCTAGTAAGTTCCAGTTACTCTCTTCTCTCTATATATACACACACACACAAAGGAAAATAGTTGAGTAAAATAAATTAAGAGAGTAGTCACTAAATTCCTAGGCATTTAGAAAAATTTTCAAGAGGTAGTATTATTAAGGTGTGACCAGGAATAGAGCCCTGGAGTAGACAAATGAAAAAAGAGTATTCTGACATAGTTCTTTAGTTGCATTGACAAAACTATATGGAGCATATAAAACTGGAAGGTGCTAATGTAAAGATTGAACAGGAGGAGGTGGGCGGTAAGAAGTGCTATAAAAGGAACTAAAGGTGAAAATATAGTATTCAAATGAAAGCAAGAAATATTTTGAGAACTAACCAATGACAGTATTCAGGAAGTAGAGATTGCAAGCCTGGCAATGACAGAGAGGGGACTACTGTATTATATTTGGGACGGGCTAGGGTAAAGGGAGGTGAGAAGGATATTTGGAAAACAGAAGCATGCCAAAGCCATGGATTAGAATTTTGGCAAACTCTAGTGAGAAGAAGGTAAAATGCATCTTGGATGTGGAATGAACCACACATACCAGTTGTCTGATTTAACATGGGAGGCTGAGGGAAGAGCCATTGATGACACTAAGATTTCATTTTAAGAAACTGAAAAGAGATTTAATGTACAACATGAGGACTATAGGTAATCAAATTGTACTTGTATGGGATTCATGCTAAATGAATTGATTTTAACTGTTTGCTACAAAAACAAAAGAAGGGTAACATAAGATGATGGATGTGCTAATTTGCTATTATTTCCTATTCCTAAGACCCAATATATGTATGTATCCTATATCATCATATTGTATTTATTTTAAAAGGAAGAAAATACAATAATATTAACTAAAATATGGAGATAAGATTTGAATAAAACCACTCATTCCTAAGGGGGAAAAAAGGAAGAAAATAGCAATTATGATAAAGCACTGGGGCAAAAAAGCTGATCACCAACATAATTTATTAGTATTTTAAATAGTGGGACAACAACAAAAAATGCTACAACCATATTATTTTAAAGGAATTTTTGATAACTGAATACAAGACATTACTTTCTCTTATGAGGAAAAAAAAGAAACCAAAAGGATGGTGTAGTTAATGTTGTCTAAGAAGAAAGAATGACAGGCTGAGCTTGTGATGATGATGCTGGGTCACTTAGTTTATGGCAAATGAGTGTTTTAAGACAAAGGTAGTGAAATGAAAGGGTAGAACACACAGATGGGTCTGAGGAAGCTCCAGTAATTGGATAATGTCAAACTTGCAAAAGTCAGGGTTTTGCCCTTTTCTGTCTCATTTTATGTCTATAGTTTAAATGCATTTTGATAATAATTTGTGCAAATATAGTGCTACCTAAAGCCATGAATACAAACTATTCAAGAAATAATGTGTCTATATGAATACATATGACAGTGACATTCCACCTATCCAGATGTCAAACTTCAGTCTACTTTCCTTATCTTCACTTATCATTCATATGGTCCCAACCCAGGTTTAAATAAATAGGATCTCTTGAAACATTTGCCTTGAATCTGATGAACTTTATTCACACGGCAGAACCTAAACCCTTACCTAAAGACTAGTGATCATGTATCAGAAAAATCTTTTCTCACACAAAGTTCACACAAGTTTGCCTGCCTGGGTACCCACCCCACAGAAGATTAGAGAGTGGGAGGAGAAGAAGCCAAAGTCAGATATACTGCTAGCAATGAAAAGTAAAAGCTCTTCCTGACAATAAGAGGAAATATGGAACTATAAAAATGAGGTTGGAAATGAAGTAGCAATATTCAGTGAACTGGAGCTGTGTGGTATAGAGAAAGAAGAGTTCTAGACTTCTCAAAAGTGACTGAGGGTATGCTTAGATTGATAAGCCTGCATAATCAAGAATGTTTTACAGTATATGGTGTATACTCTGTTTAGAAATAAAGGGAGCAAATGGCACATTTTAAAAACTACTAGCAAAATGGCTAAAGTAATTTAAAAAGATACTTTAGCTTTTAAAAGAGTAAGCTTCAGCGATCCAGAAAATCCGTTTAAGCAATGCTTACAGTATGAATGAGTATCATTATTGGGTCTTAGGAATAGGAAAATGAGGGAACATGAGAAAAGGGAAAGATGAATTGAGAGAAGAGTAATGAGCCAAGGAAGTAGATGAAGAGGAAAGAATGAAGAACCTCTCAAATGACTAGAGAGGTGGAAAATGCTGAATTTCTCTATGTGGCATCAGATACAAAGATTGCCTGTTCAGGGATTACAGCAGGTGCATAACTTAGCAATCACTTCAGAAAAGGGTAGAATTTCTGTGATAGTCTCTGATTCTTACTGCAATACAATGCATCAACAACTCACTGAATCCCAATCACATGTAGTGCTTGACTCTGTTTCACTAATGTAAGCCACCAGATTTAGTCACATCAGTATAAAACCACAGGCTCCCAAAGTTCTCTTTAGAACTAGCTAGTGTTCATACATTAACTTATCTTTATTATTTTTTAAGAGAAACAAAACTTGAATTGTGGGGAATAGTTTGAGAAATGACATCCTGTTGGGGATTTTTGGAGCTATAAATAACCAAAGTTTACATTGTACTATGGCTGATTCCTTTCCATCAACCCAAAAGAGAAACCTGTAAAACCTCAGGCTTTGAATTAAGGCAAAATTCTTATTAATCTTTCAATTGGTGTTTTACTGAATACTTTCTTCCTCATCTGTTCTTTTATCCAGTGTGGTGTGAGTACGACTACAGGGTTGGAACTTGCTGCAGGCTGAGCAAGAACATAGCTTGAGAGGAAGTTATTAATATAGGGTTGCTGAGATACCTCACCACATTATTCTTGTTATCCAAGTGGTTTGTTTGACTTAATATTTCTATCATTATAATTGATCATATGCAGAAATGATCTGTCCACTGATTTATTCATTCACTAAATTTTTATTTGGTCTTTGTAGTGTTCAAGGGATCATGTAAAAACTATAGGAACATACAAAGATGAATACAAAGTCATTCATTTCACATTTTTTTATTGGCACATTATAATTGTACATTATAGTAGAATTTGTTGTTACATATTCATACATGCATACAATGTAACAATATAATTGGGTTAACTTTATTCCCCAGTACCTCTCCTTTCCTTTCCCTCTTTCCTTCCCCATCTGCTTCCTGTATTCTACTGGTCTCCCTTCTGTTTTCATCACTTACATTTAATAAATACCTTTTATGAATGGGGTACTCTGCTAAAGCTTGGCAGTATAGTATGATAAGATATGGTTGTTGGCCTCAAAGATATCATGGTTCAGTGGGAAGGTTGGCTAATACAAAAGACAAGATGACTGAGAGTCGAATGTGTTATGACTGGGATAAACATGCAGCTCCAAAGGAGCTCATCGGTGGGGCACTTAACTTCATTGAAGAATTCCTAGAAGAGGTGATACTTCTGACAACCCTTTCAGAGAATTTTAATAATTGAGTAGTGCCTAAATCATGAAGGAAAGTTTTAGAGGACCGGGAAAGATGTTACTCTTACATGCTTTTCCTGTGGTGCACTGCAATAAATGATGAAGTTCGCATCAATGACTGGGTGAGTTCCCTCCCACCTCGGTACTGGGGATTGAACCAGCATTCTACCACTGATCTATATCCCCAGCCCTTTTTATTTTGAGACAGAGTCTCGCTTAGTTGCCTAAGCTAGCCTTATTCTCCTGCCTTAGTGTCTTGAGTATCTGGGATTACAGGTGTGTGTCACTGTGCCTGGCCCAGTGTTTGGGTTCTTTAATATTTAATTATCCTTAAAAATTGTATCATTTAGCACCTTAGTACTGAGACATTTTTAGCTCTTATTCCATCTGGGTTGGAAAAGAATTCTTCCTCCCTGGGTACTATATTCTTAACTATGACAGACCTTTGCTAAAAGGTCAACTTTACATGACTTCAAATATAATTTTATCATCAAGTGAAATAATTTACATATCATTAGTTAGGTCATATTTTTAGATTTTATTTTCTGAAAAGGTTAATTCTAATCAGTCACTTTTGCTTAATTAGATTGACCAATTTGAAATACTTCTTTCAGAGCCTCACCCTTATTAAAATTATAAGATATTTTCCCTCATTAAACAGAAAGATTGAAATTTTAGATCAAGTATTGACAAATTGGTTTGTTAAATTGATGCTGTGAGTGGCAACCCCCTGGAGCTGAAAAAGAGATGCACATGGACAGAGAGAAGCTAATTAACTCTTAACCCTGTGGGCATCATACTGATGCTGTCCAGTGGAACCCACACTGTCTTGTTTTCCTTTCTTTCTCTCTTTTCCACCATCTTTGTCTCCTCACATGCATCATTTTCCAGCTGTGAAGGTAATCAAACATTTAAAAAAAGTTCTTTATCACTGAGATGCTTCACATTGCCACAGGGATCATCATTTTCCTTTTGAAATTAAGGCAGTATGTTACAATCAGAAGAACAGATCTCTGAAATAGGGTTTGCAAAAGAAATAAAAATTAATGTTGAGTTGAGGTCCAGAGGTTATTGTTTGATGTGCCTTGGGAGAATGTCCAAAAAATGTTAGGATAACTTCCAGATGTCTGTTGTAAAGTACTTCAGTAGGTAATAGGTGAGAATATAGAGAAATATTTTTGTGTCTATTCAAGTTAATTAGTTGTGGTCTGCTACCCCTCTATCCTTGCAAGATATTTGAATTCAGAATTGTAGTTTCTCTGGGTTTTTTGTTTTGTTTTGTTTTGTTTTTGTGTCTGTCAACTTAATCTCAATGCCATAGACGGTTTGTTATATATCATCTGCAGAATGATTCAGCTTTTGATTTAGTGGAACTAAGTGATGGATGGGTTATAGCATCAGTTTTTGCTCCTTTGAAGGAAGCCCAGAGAAACCTCAGGAACCAGAAGCATTAGTTCTTCATTGTCTTGTCTGTTTTACACTTCCCTTATTATTCTAAGACTAAAATATATTCTAACTCAGACTGTACATAGTAATTTGACTAATACTGAACCTATAAGACAGATATACATCCAAATAAACCTTGTCTGTTTTGGAGCCATTGCCTTGAGAAGCTTAACACTTACAGGAGTTCAGTATGCATTCAGAACTGCTTTTAAAGTCAGTTTCAGAGACTGTAACATATTCTACTGAATGAACTTCATTATCACAAATCTTAGTCTTTTGAAGTTGTGTAATTTTTTGAAAAGGTTAAAACTTGTCGTTGTCAAATGTGCTATGTAAGGAGGATGGCCTAGCTGACTGTTAACTATTTTTGGCTTAAAATGAAGTTTAACTAAAGAAATCTATTATTCTTTGCTCATAGTGGAAGTTAAATAAGACAGAGGCAGCAAACACTCCACCTCTAACAAAGTTTGGTTTAACTGGAGATGAAAAAATTTTAATACAAGAAAATCTGTCATCACAGTGGAAAACATGTTTACCATCCAAATGTAATACATTTAGATTGTTGAATGTTTTCCTCAAATTTTGAATTAAGGTTATGCTGGTTTCATGAAATTAATGGGAGAAATCTTTCTATTGTTTGGAGTAATTTAAATTTCTAGTTCTCAAACTCAAATTTGTCTATACACATTGTAATCACCCAGGTGATTTTAATATTCAGGCAAGGTTGGGAGTCATGGGTTTAAATAACATTAAAACTATTTGGTATTAAAAATTGAGAATAGAGTCTGCTATAAAACCACATGAGCCATGCATTGTTCAAGTTTTCTAGTTCTTTTGAATCCATTTTGATGTTTATTTTTTTTTAAGGAAATCAATTTCTTTAGATTGTAAAAGTACATTACTATAGATAATGATCTTTTTTTACATTTTTTTAATTTTTACTTTTCTCTAAGTTTTTAAAAACTTTAACCTTGTTTTTTATTCTTTTTTAACTTAATCCTGAATCAGGCTTATGATAGTTTTGTAAATTTGATTGGTTCTTTTAAAGAACCAACCTTTGGATTTATATATTTTCTTTTTCCTTAAATTTAGCTTTTATTTGCTTGATTCTATTATTCTTTTTCTACTTTATTTAGATGAATTAACCTCTCATAATAATGAAATGACATTTCTAATTTTAATTGGCCCTTCCATGGAACTTGTAATTTTATTTTTAATTTTCTCTTTGATACAATGCTTATCAAGACTACAATTATTCACTTTCAAGGATCTAAATTCAAGAAGCTAGAATTTTTCTAATCATACTTTATTTCAAATTTTACTGGATTATGAGAAAGTGTCCTAAGAAATGTTTTTTATTTTGAATTTGTTGAGGGTTTCTTTAAAGCCTTAAAGGTTGATTCTCATGAAGACTTCATGTACATAAGAAAAATTAATTGTATTTTCTATTTATAAAATTCTCCATAGAGCTATTAAAACATGTTTATTGATTGTATATTCAATTTTTGCATATTTTTTCTATTGTATCTAACTGTGTGTATTATATATTGCTTTGTAACAAGCTACCCCAATACTTAGTGCCTTAAAGTTACCAGATTTAATCTCTCATAATTCCTGTGGGTCAGAAATTTGTGTGCATCTTATCTGGGTCATTCCAGCTCAGGGTTTCTTCATGGGGAGACAATCAGACTATTATTGGTCAGGGCTACAGACACCTGAAAGTTTGGCTGAAGCTGGAGGACCCATTTACAAGGTAACTAAGTCACATGACTATAGACAAAACATTTCATTTCCTTGCTGAACTCATGGGCCTCTCCACAAGGCTATCTGAGTATTCTCATGATACTCATGATTCTCATGATTCTCATGTTGTCTTTCCCTAAAGTGTGTGATCCAGGAGAAAGAATAGGCAGGAAGCTACAATGTCTGTTATAACTTAATTTCCAAAGTTGCACATTATCACTTTTGTTTTTTTTTTTTCCTTTTCTCATGAGCAAGCTAGAAGCAGGTCACTAAGGCTGGCCTACACTCAAGGGGAAGCAAATGAGGCTTCACCTTTTAAAGGGAATGTTACTGAATTTATGGCCATTATTTTAACCTTTTTTTCCCCCTTTTTGATACTGGAGATCAAACCCAGCACCTAACACATGCTAGGCAGGTACTCTACCATTGAGCTACATCCCTAGCCCTGACATCTGGATAATTCACACATAGTGAACAAGCAAAAACTTGTTCTTTTGTATAGTGACTACAAACTCATGAACTGTAACTTTTTCATAAAGTGTCTTTTATTATGACATAATGTTGCTTTGTGACACCATTTAACAGTTTAATCTTAAAATCCACTCTGTTGAGTATTTAATATTTCCACTTTTTTCTCTTTATTGCATTTACCTTGTTTTCCATTTCCTCTTATCTACTTTCTTCATGTATATTTCTCATGAGCAAATTGTATCTGAGTTTTGTGTTTTAACACTTTCTAGTAATCTTGGCATTTTAATGGAAATTTAACCCATTTACATTTAGTATAACTATGGGTATATTTGAAAATTTTCCTTCTATTCTACTTTGCTATTTAACTTTGTTTTATCCTTTTCATTTCTTTTTTTCCCTTTTGGTAAAGTTTTCTTTTCTTGAGATAGGGCCTTGCTATGTTGCCCCAGGCTGGCCTCAAACTCATGATCCTCCAGCTTCAACCTGAGTAGCTGGGTAACTGTACTCAGTTTGAAGTGTTTTTTTTTTTTTTTTTTTTTTTTTTTTTGCATTTGGAATGTGTACTGTGCTTTTCCATTCAATGGTGATTACCTTCCAATTCCTGACATTCCTAGTAAATAACATTCCTAGAAATGACATTTCTCAAATAGCTCTAAATATATTCTTCTACTATGATCCTCTCACTTTTCCTGTAAGAGAAATCTTTATTTTTGTACTTTCCATATTCCTCATACAAAGAATATTTGTAGAACATTTTACTTTGCTTCTCTGATGTTCCCTGCAAAGCCTAGCTTTTGCTTATGCCATATTTCTGGGTCTTGACCATTATTAATTTTTATTTATTTAGTGTGAATAATTAACTTTTTTTATAAAATAATTTTCTACTTATAGAATACTTTCCTAGTATTTAAATGCAAGTTCCATAGTATCATATTGATTTATATTATATAAATATATTTCAAGGTTCATTGTTCACATCTATATTCTTTCCTTTTGGTCTTTTCCTAGTTTGAGGATATTTTACTTGTTGCTACTGTTATTTGTTTAGAGTATTTTCTTGAGTGTTTTCCTCTATGGGTCATATGGGTATTATCTTCAGTGAATGCAAGCTCCTTGAATACAAAGACTTTATATTATTTACTTCTGTGTTCTTAGCACCTAAAACTGTGCCTGGTATGTTGCAAGCAATCAATACATGTTCATTGTTTTTGTGTATTAGATCACTAAATATTCATATATGTCTTTCTTTCACTCTGAAGAACATTTATGTTGTTGGTGGTTTGTGATCCCTTATACATCTGCAAATATTTTTCTATCACCCTGAGATGTTAATGATATCTTGGTCAATATAGATTCTTGCTTTATAGTCCTTTTCTCTCTTTAATTTATAGATTTTCTTCTACCATCTCCTACCTCCCACTACTACAGATGCTAAGTCTGATGCCAGGCTGATTCTTTTCCCTTTGTAACTTGTTCTTTCTGGCTTCTTCTGAGGTTGTTACCAGGGAATAGGATTTTTCTTTTCTATTAACTATGTATAAGAGTCATGGTTTTCAAGATGGCGGCCTAGAGGGTGGCTGCATTACGTGTTGCTCCAGAACTCAGGATTCAAGAGAGGAGATATTGAGACGCTTGGGACCAACTCAAAGCAGCCGGGTGACTCTCACCCCCTGGGGGGGCATCCCGGATGGGACGGGGGTCCCGGAACGCAGGAAACTTTGTGAAGTAGAACTGCCGGCGAGACGCCCCTCCCCCCGCTGGAGCGCCATAGAGGAGGCCAGTCGGCACAGCACTGGGACTCGGAGCAGCCACTGGGGCTCCGGCGGCTGCCCGGGGGAGGAGAGGCGGGGAGAACTGTGTGGACTCAGGACACCGGGGCCTGCCCTGAGGAGGAGGAGAGGAGCGTGGCCACTTGGATTCGGAGAGACTGCGCCAGAGCTGCAGGCGGTTGCCAGAGGAGAAGCCGCGCGGCGAGCTGTTTGGAATCAGAACGACGCTTCTGAACCCCGGGGCCTGCCCTGAGGACGAGGAGGAAGAGGAGCAGCCGCTTGGATTCGGGCGACTATACGGGAACTACAGGCGGTTGCCAGAGAAGGGGCTGCGTGGCGAGCTGTTTGGACCCTGACCACTTCTGAACCCCGGGGCCTGCCCGGAGGAGTAGGAGAAGGAGGAGAAGGAGCGCGGCGGGTCCTTTGGACTCGCAGTGACTGCATTAGCGCTCCAGGCGGCTGCTCAGAGGAGAAGGCGAGTGGTGAGTTATTTGGTCTTAAAGTGACAGCTCCTGAACACAGGGGGGCTGCCTGGAGGAGAAGCGTGGTGGGACGCTTGGTCTTGAGGGACCACACCAGAGCTCCGGGCGGTGGCCCAGAGGACCCGTGCAGCGGGTCACGTGGATTCAGAGCCACTCAGAGGGACTGCTCCTGAACACCCGGGGGGTTATCTGGAGAAGGAGGAGGAACGGGCAGGGTCACTTCGACTCGGAGTGATTGATTGCCCCGGGCTACGGGTGGTTGGTGGGAGGAGGAGGCACGAAGTGAGTTTCTTGGACTCCTAGTGACCGCACCGGCATACTGGGCAGCTATCTGGAGGAAGAGGCCTGTGGCGGGTCTCTGGGACTCACAGCGATTGTTCGGGGCCACAGGTGGCTGCTCAGAGGAGGGGCCACGCAGCCAGGCGATTAGGTGCAGAACAGGGTCCCAGGATCTAGGAGGCTTCTGGGTGGAAGAGCCGCACAGAGACAGGCTTAGGGCGGAGCGAAGGTTCCAGGCCTATGGGCAAATTCTCTGAGGAGGGGCAGCCTAAGGAGATTCATCTGCAAAGGGTGAGGCTCCCAGGCCCAGGAGGTAGGGCCGGGCCCCTGGAAACTTTGCAGAGGAAGGCAGCCCAGCCCAGGCAGTAGATGTAAATTGAGGGGAACCTCTAGGAGGAAACTGACCAGCGAGACCTCCCCACCGGGTGAGTCTTCCCTGCTGGGTGAGGTTTCCCACAAGGACGGTAAAACCAGAGGCTCAGGCCCAAACAGGCCTTGCCTCAGCCCACAGCCTAGGTCCCCTTTGGATGACCATTGGTCAACAAGTGGAGGCACCTCTGCCCACTAGCAGGGAATATACCCCACCTGAAGGCCACCACTCCTAGAGAGGCAGCTTCCTTGTGGAGCACCGCATTATCAACCTCCTCCAAGACTTCAGCCTACTGAAGGCTAAGAGGGGATATATATAGAAATCTTCAGGGTCATTGTAAATCAACAGAGGAAATCTGCAATATCTCAGCGGTCCACTGATATCTGAACAACATGAGAAAACAAGGAAAGAAAATGCTGCAAACAAATCTAGATGTTACATCAATAAAACCCAATGACAGCATGGCAGAAGAAATGACAGAAAAGGAGTTCAGAATGTACATAATTAAAATGATCAGAGAAGCAAACGAGGAGATGAAAGAGCAAATGCAAGCATTGAATGATGAGATGAAAGAGCAAATGCAAGCATTGATTGATCGCACCAATCGACAGTTAAAAGAGCAAATACAGGAAGCAAAAGATCATTTCAATAAAGAGTTAGAGATATTGAAAAAAACCAAACAGAAATCCTTGACATGAAGGAAACAATAAACCAAATTAAGAACTCCATAGAAAGCATATCCAATAGGATAGAACACCTGGAAGACAGAACCTCAGACATTGAAGACAAAATATTTAACCTTGAAAACAAAGCTGAACAAACAGAGAAGATGGTAAGAAATCATGAACAGAATCTACAAGAACTATGGGATATCATGAAAAGGCCAAATTTAAGAATTATTGGGATTGAGGAAGGCCTAGAGAAACAAGCCAAAGGAATGAACAACCTATTCAATGAAATAATATCAGAAAATTTCCCAAATCTGAAGAATGAAATGGAAAATCAAGTTCAAGAGGCTTACAGGACTCCAAATACACAAAATTACAACAGACCCACACCAAGGCACATTATAATGAAAATACCTAACATACAAAATAAAGACAGAATTTTAAAGGCTGTGAGAGAAAAGAACCAAATTACATTCAGGGGGAAACCAATACGCATATCAGCAGATTTTTCAATCCAGACCCTAAAAGCTAGAAGGTCCTGGAACAACATTTTTCAAGCCCTGAAAGAAAATGGATGCCAACCAAGAATCTTATACCCAGCAAAACTTACCTTCAAATTTGACGATGAAATAAAATCCTTCCATGATAAACAAAAGCTAAAAGAATTTACAAAAAGAAAGCCAGCATTACAGAACATTCTCAACAAAATATTCCATGAGGAAGAGATGAAAAACAAAGAAGCAAATCAGCAAAGGGAGGAATTATCCTAAAGGAATTGTCAAATAAAGGAGGAAACAAGTTGTGTCAAACAAATAAATAAACAAAATTTTAAAAATGAACCAAATGACCGGGAAACCAAATCATTTCTCTATAATAACCCTGAACGTTAATGGCCTGAATTCATCAATCAAAAGACATAGACTGGCAGACTGGATTAAAAAGAAAGATCCAACAATATGTTGCCTGCAAGAGACTCACCTCATAGAAAAAGATACCCATAGATTAAAGGTGAAAGGATGGGGAAAAACATACCATGCACATGGACTCAGCAAAAAAGCTGGAGTATCCATCCTCATTTCCGATAATGTGGACTTCAAGCCAAAGTTAGTCAGAAGGGATAAAGAAGGTTATTTCATACTGCTTAAGGGAAGCATAAATCAGCAAGATATAACAATCATAAACATCTATGCCCCAAACAGTGGCTCATCTATGTATGTCAAACAAATCCTTCTCAATTTCAGAAACCAAATAGACCACAACACAATAATACTAGGTGATTTTAACACGCCGCTCTCACCACTGGACAGATCTTCCAGACAAAAATTGAGCAAAGAAACCATAGATCTCAACAACACAATCAATAATTTAGACTTAACGGACATTTATAGAATATTCCATCCAACCAAGAGTGAATACACTTTCTTCTCAGCAGCACATGGATCCTTCTCTAAAATAGACCATATATTATGCCACAAAGCTAATGTTAGCAAATACAAGAAGATAGAGACACTAGCATGTATTCTATCAGATCATAATGGATTGAAGTTAGAAATAAATGAAAGAGTAAAACACAGAAACTATTCCAACATCTGGAGGTTAAACAATATGCTATTATATGATGAATGGATAACAGAAGATATTAAGAAGGAAATTAAAAAATTCTTAGAGGTAAATGAGAACAAAGAAACATCATATCAAAACCTCTGGGACACTATGAAAGCAGTACTTAGAGGGAAATTTATTTCATGGAGCGCATTTAATAAAAGAAGTAAAACTCAACAAATAAACAACCTAACACTACAGCTCAAAGCCTTAGAAAAAGAAGAACAGAACAGCACCAAAAGTAGTAGAAGACAGGAAATTGTTAAACTCAGAGCTGAAATCAATGAAATTGAAACAAAAGAAACAATACAAAAAATTGACAAAATAAATAGTTGGTTCTTCGAAAAAATAAACAAAATTGATAAACCTTTAGCCACACTAACAAAGAGAAGACGAGAGAAAACCCAAATCACTAAAATTCGGAATGAACAAGGAAATATCACTACAGACAGGATGGAAATACAAAACATAATTAGAAGCTATTTTGAAAATCTATACTCCAACAAAATAGAAAATTTTGAAGACATCAACAGGTTTCTAGAGACATATGAATTGCCTAAACTGAATGAGGAGGACATAAACAATTTAAATAGACCAATTTCAAGTACTGAAATAGAAGAAGTCATCAAAAGCCTACCAACAAAGAAAAGTCCGGGACCAGATGGGTTCTCAGCCGAGTTCTACAAAACCTTTAAGGAAGAGCTCATTCCAATACTTCTCAAAGTATTCCATAAAATAGAAGAGGAGGGAACCCTCCCAAACTCATTCTATGAAGCCAATATCACACTGATACCTAAACCAGACAGAGACTCATCAAGGAAAGAAAATTTCAGACCAATATCCTTAATGAACATCGACGCAAAAATTCTCAACAAAATTTTAGCAAATCGCATACAAAAACATATTAAAAAGATAGTGCACCATGATCAAGTGGGTTTCATCCCAGGGATGCAAGGTTGGTTCAACATCAGGAAATCAATAAACGTAATTCACCATATTAATAGACTTAAAGTCAAGAATCACATGATTATTTCAATAGACGCAGAAAAAAGCATTTGATAAAATACAGCACCCCTTCATGCTCAAAACACTAGAACAAATAGGGATAGTGGGAACATTCCTTAATATTGTAAAGGCCATTTATGCTAAGCCCATGGCTAATATCATTCTAAATGGTGAAAAGCTGAAAGCATTCCCCCTAAAAACTGGAACAAGGCAGGGATGCCCTCTTTCACCACTTCTATTCAACATCGTTCTTGAGACTCTGGCCAGAGCAATTAGACAAACCAAAGAAATTAAAGGGATACGAATTGGAAAAGAAGAACTCAAACTATCCCTGTTCGCTGATGACATGATTATATATTTAGAGGAACCTGGAAATTCCACCAGAAAACTCTTAGAACTCATAAGTGATTTCAGTAAAGTAGCAGGTTACAAGATCAATGCCCATAAATCCAACGCATTTTTATACATAAGTGATGAATCTTCAGAAAGAGAAATTAGGAAAACTACCCCATTCACAATAGCCTCGAAAAAAATAAAATACTTGGGAATCAATCTCACAAAAGAGGTGAAAGACCTCTACAATGAGAACTATACAACACTAAAGAAAGAAATTAAAGAACACCTTAGAAGATGGAAAGATCTTCCATGTTCTTGGATAGGCAGAATTAATATTGTCAAAATGGCCATACTACCTAAAGTGCTATACAAATTCAATGCAATTCCAATTAAAATCCCAATGACGTACCTTACAGAAATAGAGCAGGCAATTATGAAATTCATCTGGAAGAATAAGAAACCCAGAATAGCTAAAGCAATCCTTAGCAGGAAGAGTGAAACAGGGGGTATTGCAATACCAGATCTTCAACTCTACTACAAAGCAATAGTAACAAAAACGGCATGGTATTGGTACCAAAATAGAAAGGTAGATCAATGGTACAGAATAGAGGACACGGACACAAACCCAAATAAATACAATTTTCTCATACTAGACAAAGGGGCCAAAAATATGCAATGGAGAAAAGATAGCCTCTTCAACAAATGGTGCTGGGAGAATTGGAAATCCATATGCAACAGAATGAAACTAAACCCATATCTCTCACCATGCACGAAACTAAACTCAAAATGGATTAAGGACCTCGGAATCAGACCAGAGACCCTGCAGATTATACAAGAAAAAGTAGGTCCAAATCTTCATCTTGTTGGTCTAGGACCAGACTTCCTTAACAGGACTCCCATAGCACAAGAAATAAAAGCTAGAATCAACCACTGGGATAGATTCAAACTAAAAAGCTTTCTCTCAGCAAAGGAAACTATCAGCAATGCGAAGAAAGAGCCTACAGAGTGGGAGAATATCTTTGCCAATCATACTTCAGATAGAGCACTAATCTCCAGAATCTATAAAGAACTCAAAAAACTCTACTCCAAGAATTCAAACAGTCCAGTCAACAAATGGGCTAAGGAAATGAATAGACACTTCACAGAAGAAGATCTACAAGCAATCAACAAACATATGGAAAAATGTTCAACATCTCTAGTAATAAGAGAAATGCAAATCAAAACCACCCTAAGGTTCCATCTCACCCCAATTAGAATGGCGATTATCAAGAATACGAGCAACAACAGGTGTTGGCGAGGATGTGGGGAGAAAGGTACACTCATACACTGCTGGTGGGGCTGCAAATTAGTGCAGCCGCTATGGAAAGCAGTGTGGAGATTCCTTAGAAAACTTGGAATGGAACCACCATTTGACCCAGCTATCCCACTCCTTGGCCTATACCCAAAGGACTTAAAATCTGCATACTACAGAAATACAGCCACATCAATGTTCATAGCTGCTCAATTCACAATAGCCAGACTGTGGAACCAACCTAGATGCCCTTCAATTGATGAGTGGATAAAGAAACTGTGGTATATATATACTATGGAATATTACTCAGCCATAAAGAATGATAAAATTATGACATTTGCAGGCAAATGGATGAAATTGGAGAATATCATGCTAAGTGAGATAAGCCAATCTCAAAAAGCCAAAGGACGAATGATATCGCTAATAAGTGGAGGTTGACACATAATGGGGGGGAGGGAAGGGTTAGAGTTAGGGTTAGGGAGGGGGGCAAGTATAGAGGAAGGAACTACTGTATAGAGGGTAAAGAGGGGTGGGAGGGGTGGGGGGAAGGGAAAAAAATAACAGAATGAATCAAACAACATTGCTCTATGTAAATTTATGATTACACAAATGGTATGCCTTTACGCCATGTACAAACAGAGAAACAACATGTATCCCATTTGTTTACAATAAAAAAAAAAAAAAAGTAAAAAAAAAAAAAAAAAAAAAAAAAAAAAAAAGTACTATAAAATATTACTATACCATATATAACATTTTATATATTGTATATATGTAATATATATATATTCCCAATTGGGAATTTAATTCATTAATATTTAGCTTAAAAACTATAATATAATGTCAGAGAAATTACTTAATTCATGACTTACCTAATTTAAATTATTTGTTCTACAAATTCTTCAATTATGGAGGATTGTAACCTCTTATCCAGAAGCTCTGATTGACAGTCAACTACAAATAAATGCTCTATGACAAAAACAAAAAACAAAAACAAAAACAAAAAAAAAAAAAAAAAAAAAAAGAGTCATGAGTTCTTTCAAATGCCTTCTTCTAAGACTCTTACCAGGAAATAGAGGTTTTTCTTTCCTGTTAATTATGCATAGGAGTCATGAACTCTTTCAGACTTCAAACTGAAGTCTTTTAACTGTAGAAAAATTCTTTTATTTTTATAATTATTATTTCTTTTCTATCTTCTCCTTTTCTCTGATTCTGGAATGCTTATTATTGGCATATTAGGTCTCTTGGCTCTGAAACTCTCTACTCTCATATATATTTATGAGTTCTATCATTTTGCTTTTTGTTCAGTGTGGGAGATTTTTTACCTGTTTACTCTTTGATAATGTAATTTACAGCCTTTTTTTTTTTTTGCTAATCCACTGCTATTTTAAATTTGAATAGCATATTTTTAATGCCAAGATTTTTTAATTTTTTGTTCTTTCTTTCTTCTTTTTTTTTTTTTTTTTTTTTGTGGTGCTGGGGATTGAACCCAGGGCCATGTGCTTGCAAAGCAAGTACTCTACCAACTGAGCTATATCCCCAGCCCTGTTCTTCCTTATATGCTCTTCTTATCATTTAAAAAATAGAGCTGTTCTCTGTCTCCTCCAGCAGTCCTGTTTCATTAGGGGTTGTCTACTTTAACACATCTGATTGGTCTTCCTCTCTCTGGTTGCTAGAGTCTCTTAATTACTAGCTTATTTCTGTTTTCTATTTTCTGCTTAAGGTAGCTCAAGCCTCTCCAGAGGTGGAGGTACAACAGTTTCTATTCCTGCATAAAGAATGTGAAAGGAAGTCTCTGTGTTTCTAGGTGCTCCTAAATGCAAGCATTCATGCCTTTTTAGCTTTTGGTATGTGAAAGAAGCTTCCCTATACCTTTTCTAGTAAGATCTAACGTTCTAACCCACCCAACTAGGACTACCCACATGCTCTGAGCATGTCCCTTAGTCAAGGTATCTAAGGGTCCCCTCAGCCTTAGTCCTTCTCCTTTCTCACCCCAGGGCTTTCTGCTGTTGCCCCTTTAGCCCCGTTCAGAGCCTAGATGTCACAACAGTCTGTAGCCTCCAGCACCCCTCCTGCTCCTCCAGCTACTCACCCCAGCCAGCTGAAACCTGGGGAAAGGAAGAGTGTCAGAGATGCTGAGTCCTTCCCCTTTTAAGTTTTGATGAGCAGTAACCTAAATTTTTGCAGCTGGTTACACTATCTAAGCCCTGTGTGAATAAGGTTATATGAATTAATATATTAAGAAAATGTAAAATAATGAAATCTTAAAATCAGAAGTAGCATGAAGGTCACAATAAAATTAATCTCTTCATTTGTATAGTGCTTTATAGTTTTTATATGGTTTTATACATATAATTTCATTTGAGTTCTAAAATAGTCCTGAATGGTAAGTAGGGAAGTAATCATTACCATTTTAAAGATGAATAAAAGGTAAAATAACATGCCCAAGGATACCTGGGTAATATGTGGAGCTGAACTAGAGTATTAGTCTTCTTACACCATGCTGGTGCTTATTTGTTTCCACTCACCTTCAGAACATTGTTACATTGCATAAATGATTTCTGAAATCCCTAAGTTATGTGTTGTAACCTGTATTATAGTTTTTCAGCTACTTTTATTATACTGATATGAACAATCTAAAATGTACATAAATAGTGGGATGTTGAGTGTAAAGTAATAAAACTTTCTTAGCAGTTTGAAATCTATCAAAAGAAGAATTTGAAAATAGTTTGAAAAAGATTAAGAATGTATTATTTCCTGAAGGTTAAATTTTTTGAAGGAAAACAATGCATTTTGATGTATGAGTACCTAGATTTTTCTCTTTATAATACATTTTTTAAACATTTGAATTTATCTTACTATGCAGGAGAAATGCACTCAGACATTTTCTTATCAGGTGTGACACTGAGAAAATGTAACCATGTTATATATATTCGTTTTGTCTTGGTTTTGTACTGTAGAAGTACATGAATTAATAGCTTTTATAAAACCAGTCCTGTGTCCTGATCTCAGCTCCTTTTCAATATTAACATTGTCTTTAAAAATATTATCTCATTCAATGCTGTGGCTCATGCCTGTAATCCCAACTACTTGGGAGACTGAGGTAGGGGGAATCACGAGTTCAAAACCAGCCTCTGCAACTTAGTCAGACCCTGTTTCAAAATAAAAAATAAGAAGAGGTTGAAATATAGCTTAGTGGTAGAATACCCCTGATTCAATCCCCAGTACTGGAGGGAAAAAAAGTATCTCATACTTAAAAGTGAGATTAAAAATATCTAGTGACTAATATGGCCCTGTCAGCAATCAGCCAGAATAACATGCTTACTATAGATACTAGGTGAGCTCACAAGTACACTGGCCCTGCACACAGTCATATCACATAGCATATTCCACTTGCCTGGGAACTTCATATCCATTCTCACAGGTGATCCAGGGAGGGATATAGTATCATCTTCCTTTTGCAAATTGAGGGTATAGTAGCCCAAAGAATTTAGATGTAGAGCCCCTTGAATGAAAGATTTCTGGCTGTTAGTTCAGTGTTCTACCCTGGATAGAAGTTTCCCTCTTTTTAGAGGAGAAAGAAGAGATGACAGCAACAATTTTTGATGGGACAATTATTAGCTCATTTTAGAGGAAACTCATAGTAAGTGGTGGGTAGAATGAGCAACCCCTGCCACATACTCCCTGGAATCTTCCTGTCCCAAGCTTCACTTTCAGGTCCCTTGCAGGAGATGCCTACCCTGGAAGAGGGAAACTGGCTCAAGTGGGTGAGCAGATTTTTTTCCAATGAAAGAACAAATTAAGCCTCTTTTCTCCATATTCAGGAACATTACACACAAGCCTTACTTGAAAACAGCAACATTAGTTTAACTGTTTTCCCTCCTTTCTTCTTTCCACAGAATGGTCTCCCATCGGGGAACAACCCGTATGTTTTTAATGGCGATTTTGTAGACCGAGGCAGTAACTCCATAGAGGTCCTCATGATCCTGCTTGTGAGTTTTCTTGTCTACCCCAATGACCTGCACTTGAACAGAGGAAATCATGAGGATTTTATGATGAATATGAGGTAAATTTAGCCTTTAGATTTCCTTTTATTTCCCACTCTGGAAAAATGCTGCCATGTTTAGTTCCCCACAGAGAGTTAGAAGCAAGGGTAGAAGAGGAGAGATGAGGGGAATCTCAAGGAAGACTTCAATTCTTAGCCCTATTTAAAACCCCCAGTCTTCAACTGAGGGTTAATTGCTCTAAAGCCCCCTTATTATCTTTTCTTCTAGTCCTATTCTTCCTTCTCTCTTTTATCATGTTCTTTTTCTTTCTCCCATACCCACCCTTCACAGACCAAATTACATGTTAGATAGGTGTATTAGGCCAATCTGGAGGCATGATATGTTCTATGAGCAGATTTAAATGGCATTGTCCTGTTGTTACTCTTTTGGCTTGCCTCAAATATTGTCTCAGAAACAAGCACCATGTTTTATATTGATGTGTGTATTTTTTTTAAGACATGGTAATTGCTTTTGGCATAGTTGTTGATAAACATTTTTTGGGAACAGCTGTAACATAGCATTTCAGCTATCTAACTTACTAAAGGTTTGATGAATAAAGACTGGTTAAATGGCTTAAGAATTTTTGCTAAAAGGCACAGAGGTAACAAATGTTCCTATTTCCCTTTTTCCTTTTTATTTTTATCTCTCTCTCTTTTTTTTTTATACCAGGAATTGAAGTCAGGGACACTCAACCATTGAGCCTTATCCCCAGCCCTATTTTGGGGTCTCACTGAGTTGCTTAACGCCTCACCCTTGCCGAGACTGGCTTTGAACTCACGATCCTCCTGCCTCAGCCTCCCAAGTTGTTGGGATTATAGGAATGCATCGCTGTGCCTGACTCACTCTCATTTTATGAAAAACAAAAATCAGTTTGTTCTTGGATAGTAGAAAGTATGGCATGTTTCATGCCTTTGGGCCCAGGCTTTTGGGTACCTTAATCAAAGCTCAGCAACAAATTAGTTTTGTCTTTGGGACAGTTTTCATACCTGGTCTGAGTATAGAGTTTCAATTCTATTTCTCAAAGTATAAGAAAACAAGTGCTAAGACTATGAAGAAAGAAAATCCCAGGACTATTATCAGAAACCCATATAAAATAGCTCAGTACTTTTATTTGGGCCTGCCATTTATCCTTTCATTTATTCAGTTAGCCAGATATATTTATCTAGTGCCTGTAATAGTTAATGAAAGAGTCATAACCCTCGCCCACATCTAACAGGAAAAACACATTGAGCAGGGCTTTCAAATGTGATGAGTTGATAAAGGGGGATCCAACCTTGTCTAAAGGGTGATGGAAAATTTTCCTATGGAAGTACTAGCCTGAGACTTGAAGGATGAATTAGGTAGTTGAGAGAGAAGAATGTCAGGGGGATGGGAACAGTGTTTCACAGTGAGGGGATGGTTTATGCAGAGTTTGAGACAAGACTTTTTAGACTTGAGAGTTCAGGAAGGCAGAAGCATAGAATGAAGGATAAGATGGTGCCTAATAGGGTTGGAGATGTAAGAAGTGGTTGGATGGTACAAAGGAATTTGCACTATTTTCTAAGGACAAGAGAATGTCATTGAAAAATATCATAAAATTTGTGTTTTAAAATGTAACAGGAAAAGGCTGTGGATGTAGCTCAGTGGTAGATTGTTTGGCTAGCATGTGTGAGGCCCTGGGTTCATTGCCCAATACTGGAAAAAAATATGATTTTTAAGAAGGGCAACAGCAAGAGTGGATACAGGGAGGTCAATTAGGAAGTAGTTGAAGAGATAGATGTTAGATTCTTACTTAGACTATGGTGGTAGTAATAGAGATGCAAAGAAATAAATTCAAGAGGACTTTAGGCAATGAAGATTTAAGGGTCAATAACTTGATTTGGGGGACTTGAAAGAGGAAGAAATCAAGGATGATTTCCAGATTCCTGGCTGGAGTTTTGGGGTACAGCCTGGAATCATTCTGAAGGAGAATAGTAAGTTCAGTTTGGGGTGAGCTGATCTGAGGTGCTGTTGAGTAGACAGTTGAGTATATGTACAGAGATCAGAAATTAAGTGTAGCCTGGAGTATGATCTTGTGGTATTGACAATAGGTAGTAACTGAAGCCCTGGCTGGATAGGGATGTGATTGCTAAGGGAGAAGGTGAAGGGAGGAGAGGATTTGGGACAGAGTCTGAAGGATTTAAGACTAGGTAGAGGAGAAGAACTTGCAAAGGAGATTCAGAATAGCCAGAAAAGTAGGAGGAAAAACCAAGAGAGTTTACTGTTGTAAAATCTAAGAGGAGTTTTCCAGAAGGATGGTATAGTCAACTGTATTTAGTGTTTCAGAGAGAATGAGAAAGGTGAGGACTACAAAGTGTACATTGGTTTAGCAACATAGAAACCTTTGGTGAGTACTGGGGCGAATTCATCTCGAAAACTGTAGAAGCCTGGTGTGACATGATTTGCATGGAAACTTAGGGTGAGTGTGCTGTTTCTACTTTACCTTGTTGGGTATTAAGTGTACATACTGTTATCCTAAAGCAAGGAAAAGTAATTGAAAATTTTTCCATTATTAAATTTCCCTTAGCTACTGCTAGTCAGGCATTAATGTTCCTGATACTTTCTATTAAAAAAAAAGCCCCGAATACCATTCATTACAGGACCTTTATCAGAGAAAGCATAAAGAGACAACTTTTTATCTTCTAGGCTTTTGTTCATCTTTGTTTAATCTTTTCATTTTTTCTGATCATTTACTGTAAGATATAGGATGTCTGAGAAATTCTATCTAAATGAAAAACCTTCTCCCATACAGCTTCCTCAGCTGCTGCAGTACACTTTCAAAAGACTTGCAGTCCTTTTTTAAATTTTTAAATATTTTTAGGTGTAGATGGACACAATACTTTTATTTTTATTTATTTTTATGTGATGCTGAGGATCGAACCCAGTGCCTCACACATGCTAAGCAAGCACTCTAACCACGTAGCTATAACCCCAGCCCCGACTTGCAGTCTTTGCACAACTCATGCCTATCACATGTTTTCTAAGTTGTCTTATAATTATTTCATGAAAAATTATTTTCTTTTCTCAATATGCTATAACCTCCTTGAGGGTGGGAACATGTCATTGATTGCTTTTGTTCTTTCCCATCATGCCTAGCAAAGACTCTGGTAAGTAACAGTTCCAACCGAAGTCTGATTTCTTAAGTTCCTAGTATAGGTGATAGTGAGATATCAAGGACTCCCCTTTTTTTCATGACTCATGTAAATAAGAATGATCAACAATTAATTATTTAAATGCTCACCTTTTTTAAGGTATGGCTTTACAAGAGAAATCTTGAATAAATACAAGGTAAGAGTCAAACTTTTAATTTTTTTTTGCATTCTCTTTGTTGTTTATGCAGAGACATTAAAAACAAAAAACAAATCAATAAAGACAAGATTATTGCTTTAGGAAAGGTGATGGGCCAGTTACTCAGAATTCATGCCAATAAAATAGAGGAATAGTAAGAAGTTCTTACTACTCAGAGTTCCCCCAACTCTGGACTAAACCACACTTTTTTTATTGTGATCTTTGTATTGGTTTCAGTGTAGATACAAACATATTCCATTGTTTTAAAGGTACCCACTGGGGATTTTTTTTTTAAACTCAGGTATGGTAAAATAGGCAGACACAGAAATGACTGTCATGAAAGAAGAGGTTTTTATTCATAGTTTCCTAGAAGTAGGAGGCACTGCATGCCACACTGGGAAGACCATGTGGAGAAGTACCAGAGTCCATCAGAAGGCACAGGGAGCCAAGGGAAAACATGGACAAGAACCTTTTCTGTGGTTTTCATGGGAAGGAACTGGCAAGGTGTCTCAGTGTAATAAAGTTTAAGATTGACTAGTTTGCATAATGTCAGCTTGCTGTGGAGCATGAGTTGTCCCTAGTTGTCTGGTAGCTGGCCGTGGGTGATTAGAGGCATAATGGCCCTAAGTGTGAGAGCCTAACAAAAGATGTTATTGAAGGTGTGGGCTCTGGATTGGTTGGTTTGCATGTGAAAGGTGAGTCATTTATTGTCTCTAGCCCTGGGAGGGGCAATGTGTGGGATTGGCACTCCCCAAGATGTCTAAATATCAAAAATACAGAATAAAAACCATGATTAATACATGATAGTTGATTAGTGACTCCTTGGTGACTTCCTTTGGGCGGCATGAATACTTGTTTTTTGTCCATGCATTGGGACTGTTCAATAAGCTGGACCTATCAGAAAAATGAAACTTACTCAAGTTCTTACTTACAGTTGCATGGAAAAAAAATCTTGCAAATCTTGGAAGAAGTCTATACCTTGCTCCCAATTGGTACTATTATTGACAATGAAATTCTGGTGATACATGGCGGGATATCTGAGTCCACAGATTTGAATTTACTCCACCGCCTAGAGAGAAGCAAAGTAAGAATATTTGCATTAATCATATCTCAGAGGTTTATAATAGAATATGTACCTCTTTTCATTTATCATTTTGAATTGATTTGAATTTTAGTGGTGGTTTTAATTCTGAAAAGATTAGTACAAATTTTAAGAAAATCTATGATTGCATTCATGATAAAGAACTAAATGGGTAACTTCTATATATGGAAAATAATTTCTTAAAAAATTTATGTTGAAAGTGGAAAAATGAGAAAATGTTGGCTTTTTATATAGTTTGTAAAAATGAAAAATTCTGATTTTTAAAAGTTAAAATATCCATTAATTCATTTACATGGTATAAAATGCATATAATATAAAATTTACCATTGTAACCATTTTAAAGTTTATAGTTCAATAGCATTAAGTACATTCACATTTTTGTGCCACCATCACCACTATGACCACCATCCGTATACAGAATTTTTCATCTTCTAAGACTGAAACCATACACATTATATAATAACTCCCCATTCTCCTCCTCCCTCCAGCCACAGTAACCAGTATTCTATTTTCTGTCTCTATGAATTTGACTACTCTGGGTACCTTGTATAATTAGAATCATACAGCAGTTTTAAAAAATATGATTTTCCTTATACTTCAAATGGATCAGGATAATTATTTTTAAATACTTTAACTGTAAATAAGTGTATTAAATAAGTGTACAGCAAAGGCAGAAAAGGAACCTGTATAGAACCTCTGAGAGAAGTGGCTATGTGGTGTCTGTAAATATTCCACACCTAGTGAAGGGCTTCTTGGATGGGCCTTATATATGAGTTGTCTTCTTCCTCTACCAGAGCTAAGCTGGAGCCTCCAGACTAGAGACTGAAGGGGTGCCACATGGGCATGAGGACCAATGGAGCTATGAAGCCAAATGATGGCATATGGTCTTAGTGGGAAACCTGAATCATTACACCTCAGGAATAATAATCAACTTCCAACCAATCTACACAGGCAGATCTAGAGCTGGAATTGAATCTGATAGAGACAGAAATGTTACCCCATTGCACCTTGAGGTTTTTGAGCCTCTATACCTTTATACACGTGAGCTATAATATTGGTGTTATCATCTTTTCATACTTTTAATTTAAGCTTAATATAACCTAAACTAGGTCAGTTGCCCTTTATATACTTTCAGGCCTCTTATATATATCCTTTATAACAATCACCAAAATAATAAGGATTCATGGGACTGTTCTTACTATATTCCCCTGCTTCTTCCGTTCACTGATAATACCTCAGCACCTGAGATATAGTAAGTACTTAATATTTGTTAAATATCTCTTAAGAGATTTAATACTAAAGCAGGGCAAACCTAAGACAAAACTGGATAGAAACTTTCTTAGAACACCTTTTCTGAGTCTATGGCAATTTTATATACTCCTTGCCCATTTCTCTGAATGACAACCATACTAATTGGATTACACATTTGTCCTGGTGTAATTGTTAATAGTGTCTCCTTCTACTCTAAAAAAAAAAATCTCAGTTGCAGTAAATTATAAGGCCATCCTAAGTTTAAGGTCCTCTTTCTTATGATATCAGTGAATAGTCAAGTCAATAAGACGTTTTGATCAAGATGAGATAGTCAGTATAAACATAGTGAGTGGAGAGCTGAAATCAATAAAGTTGAAATTTAAAAAATTAAAAATATCAATGAAACAAGAAGTTGGTTCTTTGAAAAAATTAAACAAAACTGATAAACCCTTAGTTAAGCTAACCAAAAGGAAGAGGGAAAAACCTCAGATTATTAAAATCCATACCAAAAAAGGAAATATCACCACAGACACTACTGAAATACAGAGGATAATCAGAAACCATTTTGAAAATCTATACTCCAATAAATTAAAAAATCTTGAAGATATTGACAAATTTCTAGAGACATGGCCTACCCAAGTTGAACCAGGAGGCTGTAGAAAATTTAAACAGATCAATTTCAGGTAATGAAATTAAGGATGTCATCAAAAGCCTACCAAGAAATAAAGCCCAGGACTGGATGGATTCTCAGTAGAGTTCTACAAGACCTTTAAAGAAGAACTAACACCAATTCTTCTCAAATTATACCATGAAATAGAAAAGGAGGGAATTCTACCAAATTTGTTCTTTGAAGCTAGTATCACCTTGATATGAAAACAAGTCAAAGACACATCAACGAAAGAAAACTTCAGACCAATATGCTTGATGAACTTAGATGCAAAAATTCTTAATATAATACTGGCAAATTGCATACAAAAATACATTAAAAATATAGTACACCATGATCAAGTGGGTTTCATCCCAGGGATGTAAGGCTGGTTTATATGGAAATCAAGAAATGTAATTCACCACATAAATATATTTAAAGACAAGAGTCACATGATGATCTCAATAGATGCATAAAAAGCATTTGATAAAATACAGCATCCATTTATGTTTAAAACACGAGAAAATCTACAGCAAGTAGGAACACATCTCAACATTATAAAAACTATATATGACAAACCCAAAGCCAACATCATTCTAAATGGAGAAAAACTGAAAGCATTCCCTCTAAAAACTGGAATAAGATAGGGTTGCCCTCTTTCACCACTTCTATTCAACATACTCTTTGAAACTCTAACCAGAGCAATTATGTGAAAGAAAGAAATTAAAGGGATATAAATAGGAAAAGAAGAGCTCAAACTATCTCTATTTGCTGACAACATGATCCTATATTTAGAGGACCCAGAAAACTTCTAGAGCTCATAAATGATTTCAGCATAGTAGCAGGATATAAAATTAACACTCATAAATCAATTGCATTCCCATATATCAATGACAAAATCAGTAGAAAGAGGAATTAGGAAAACTATCCCATTCACAATAGCCTCAAAAAACAAAAAAACTTGGGACTCAATCTAACAAAAGAGGTAAAAGACCTCAACAATGAAAACTACAGAACACTAAAGAATGAAATTAAAGACCTAAGAAGATGGAAAGATCTCCCATGTTCTTGGCAGAATTAATATTGTCAAAATGGCCATACTATCAAAAGTGCTATACAAATTTAATGCAATTCCTATTAAAATTCAAATGACATTCTTCATAGAAATAGAAAAAGCAGTCATGAAATTCATTTGGAAAAATTAGAGGCCCAGAATAGCCAAAGCAATCCTTAGCAAGAAAAGCGAAGCAGGAGACATCACATTACCAGACCTTAAATTATACCACAGAGCTATAGTAACAAAAATGTCATGGTATTGGTATCAAAATGGACATGTAGACCAAAGGTACAGAAAAGAAGACACAGAGACAAACCCATATAAATACAGTTATCTCATACTAGACAAAGGTGCCAAAAATGTACATTGGAGAAAAGATAGTCTCTTCAACAAGTGGTACTGGGAAAACTGGAAATCCATATGTTGTAGAATGAAATTTAACCCCTATCTTTCACCCTGCACAAAACTCAAAGTGGACTAAAGATCTAGGTACTAGACCAGAAACCCTGCATATACTAGAAGAAAATGTAGGCCCAGCACTCCAACCTGTCAGCTTCCCCAACAAGACTTCCCCAACAAGACTCCTAAAGTGTAAGAAGTAAAATAAAAAATCAATAAATGGGATGGTATCAAACTAAAAAGCTTCTTTACAGCAAAGGAAGCAATCAAGAGCATGAAGAGATAGCCTACAGAATGGGAGAAAATCTTTGTCACCCACACCTCAGATAAGGCATTAATTTCCAAGGGTATACAAAGAACTCAAAAGGCTTAACACCAAAAATAAATAAATAAATAACCCAATCAATAAATAGGCAAAGGAGCTAAACAGACACTTCTTAAAAGAAGAAATACGAATGGTCAACAAATATATGAAAAAAATGTTCAACATCTCTAGCAATTAAAGAAATGCAAATTAAAACTACACTGAGATTCCATCTCACTTCAGCCAGAATGGCAATAATCAAGAATACAAGTAGTAATAAATGTTGGTGAGGATGTGGGGAAAAGGGTAGGTACACTCATACATTTTTGGTGGGACTGAAAATTAGTACAACCATTCTGGAAAGCAGTATGGAGATTCCTCAAAAAACTAGGAAGAGAACCACCATTTGACCCAGTTATTCCACTCCTTGTATATATCCAAAGGAGTTAAAAATCAGCATCCTACAGTGATGCAGCCACATCAATGTTTATAGCAGCACAATGCATAATAGCTAAGCTGTGGAACTAACCCAGATGCTCATCAACAGATAAATAGATAAAGAAGTTGTGGTAATGGAATATTACTCTGCCATAAATAAGAATGACTTTATGATATTTGCCAGTAAATGGATGGATCTGGAGACTATCATGCTAAGTGAAATAGTGAAATAAGCCAATCGCCCCAAAAAGCAAAGGTTGGATGTTCTCTCTGATATGTGGATACTGACCCACAACAAGTGGGGAGGGGAAGGATAGAAGTTCAGTGGATTATACAAATGGGAATAAAGGGAAGGGAGATGGGAAAGAACAGGAAAGACAGTGGAATGAATCTGACATAACTTTCCTATGCACATATATGAATACAGCACAGTGAATCTCAACGTAGTATACATCCACAAGGCTGGGATCCTAATTAGAATAAGATTTATTCTGTGCTCAAATAAATATATCAAAATAGATTCTACTGTCATGTACAACTAAAAAGAATAAATAAAAAAGTGATTTTTACAATTTTCATATTATGTGTTTAAAAGCATGAATCAGAGTGATTTTTCTTTTCTATAAATTAGGATTCATCTTTGTTTAAAATAAAGGCTAAAGATTAAAAAAAAACATAGTGAGTGGTTATGATTCTAGCTAAGTACAAAGGAACATGATGTTTTTGTCAGTCAAATATTGGTAAGCACATGGCATGAATGCTATACTCACCACCACCCACCCTGTGACTACTAATTAGCCACTACCAATGGCTTAGAATGAAATCTTTCCTGAGGTTAGCCTGAGCAGCCAGCCTTATGTGAGGCTTTTTGAGGTACTGAGAACAAGTCTCTGTAATGTCTATAACTAGCTCTGTGGAGACCCTAAGTTGACAGCCACCTTGATGTGGTAAAGACTACAAATTCTGATATCAGACAGATATAGCCAGATTTATATCCTGCTTCTACCACTTCCTAGATGGGTGATTGGGTGAGATATTGAAGTTTTCTAAGTCTCAGTTCCTACACCAATAAGTTAGAAATAAAAATATAACTTTGGATCATTGGGAAGATTAAATATATTAACCTGGATGAAGAAAATAGCATATTGTAAGTCCTAAACATACAGCTCTCTTCTCCAATTCTCCCTTTTGTTTTTTCCTGATATTTGGATCTTAAGTCTGAATTTCAGTGATTAGGACAGATCCTGGGGGATGTTTTTGGGCCAGTAATTTTCCCAGGATGCCTTAGATTTCATCACCTTCAGGGATCACTGTTCCACCTGCTCGTAAGACTGGTTTTATATAAAAAATTGACTTCTATATAAATATATATGTTTGTGTCTTATACCCCTCCTAGTGTGAGAACTAACAGTACATATTTATATTAAATAAATATAATTGAACTATAATGAAAGAGTAGTCTCAAGTTTCTGGAACTCTATCAGATGAGATACAAAGGTAGATTTCCAAGTTCAGTTTTATAATCCCCACATTCTTATTCCATCAGACCCTTCAATTGCCGGATGATCACACTTCCTTGTTTTTACCCTTGGTGGTGGTGTACTTGTTAATAGGGGAGGGGTTGTGTTGAGGAAACCTAATGGCAACTTCTCTTCTAAGTTCATTAAAAACATTTTGTATGATGAGCAGGTTGGAGGTCAATGTAGAGGAATAGAAATGAAAAACTCTATAAGACTAAGTCTCTGGTATTCTTCAAACTCCTCAGCAGTGGGTATGGGAAAAGATGGCTAGTAGGACCCCCATGAGAAAATGGTGGCATGGTGCCTGAGAGGGACTGGGCAACATATCTCACAATCCTAAGTGGCCTTGAAAATTGCAGAGCAGCACAGACTTAAGGGACCATGCGGCCTATCCCTATGAGCTTATCAGAAGTGAATTGTGTGTACCTAGATTCAGAGGCCCTTCCCAGAATATTCTGCTCTACCTAAAACTTAAGGACATTTGCCTGGGGAAGACAGGGAAGGTAGGCTCTGAACTCGAACTAGCTCATAATAGCTGAGATAGAATTTCCAACAAGTGCAATGAGATAAGACTTCAGAATAAGATCATTTTTTTCTTTTTTCTTTTTAGGCAGGGTCTTGCTAAGCTGCTGATGCTGGCTTTGAACTTGCAATCCTTCTTGTCTCACCTCCTGAGAATTAACAGGCCTGTGTCACCACACCCAGCCTCCATTCTGTTTTTGAAAAATAAAGATTTCATACATATCCCAGTTTATAGTAGAAACTAGGTGCCTACTCCAGAGAATTATGAGCTATGGTCAACAGTGTAGCAGAAGTATTGATTGAAATTGCTTTGTGTTAAGGTATGGTGCTACAAAGACACCAGTATAAAATTATAATTTTAATTTGGGTTGTATAGGGAATGCAGAGGGATTATATCAATTGAAATGCTATCAGAAAGACTTTTTATTTTCCAAGAAACACAGAAGGTTTGTTACTAGAGTTAGAGAACATAATTGTTGACAGGTCAAATTGAGAACTACACTAAATTTAGGTTGAAGGGCTTCCAAAGTTTTCAATCTATGTCCCATTTAGAAGTTTTCTGGACACAGATGGACTTTTTCTCATTTCTCCTAGAAAATATAACAAAATGAAAAGCAACTACCCTTTTAAGAGATGTTTCTGAACCCCTCCAAGTCCCAGATAAAGGCTCAGAGGGAGGTTAGTTTTCCCTGCACATAACATTTTTCATTCCCTGTGATGATGCCTTAGAACCCGTTTAGCACCTGCATGTGTGTGTGTGCCTCTGGTATCCCTTAGAAACTTTAATGTGAGTCTTTCCCTGTAGAGCAGTGTCTTTAGTTGAAAAAAAAAACGTGCAAACAGAATTTACCAGGCCCACTTTACAGACAACAGTGGATCAACAAGTCATAGGAGGTGGGAGAGATAGAAAAGGTTTCTGTGTGTTTTTCATTGGATTGAGGCACAACAATATAGACAAATTCCTAACGGGTACTGAAGTGTCTGCATGCAGCACAATAAGCAGAGTGTTTCACTAAAACATGAATTTGTTTTGTAGATGAGATCTGTGCTGATGCCACCAGTGTCAATAAATAAAGACAATGCCACTGACTTGAAGAAAAGTAAAATGGGCATAACTCTTACTGCACCAGGGAGAGTCAGATCAAGTGATTTATCCTCTGAACAGTTATCAAAGCATGAATGGGAACAGGTAGGTAATTAAAGTGTTCCCAGAGTGGCAATGAAGACACCAGCATAGATGATGGTGTACCTTACAATATATAGATAAAAGTAACTTTACTTTCATAAGCAAACCATATGATTCTCTCTGAATTCATTACTGTATTTTTTTTCAAAAATTTTTTTAGTTACAGATGGACTTTTATTTTATTTATTTATATGTGGTGCTCATAATTGAACCCATTGTCTCACACATGCTAGGCAAGTGCCGTACCACTGAGCCACAACCCCAGCCCCTCATTACTGCATTTTAAATACTTTTATTGAGGTATAATTCACATATCATGTAACTCACCCATTTAGAGTATATAATCCAGTAGTTTTTAATAAATTTACAACTATCACCACAACCTAATTTGAGAACATTTTTATCATCCAAGAAAGAAACCCCATATCTATTTAGCAGTCACTCTCCATTATCCCCCTTTCCTGCCCCCACAGCCCTAGGCAACCAGTAACCTGCTTTCTGTCTTTATAGATGTGCTAATTCTGAACATTTTATTGTAATGGACACATACAATATATGATCTTTTGTGTTTGGCATCTTTTACTCAGCACAGTGTTCTTTAGATTCATCCATGTTGTAGCATTTGTCAGTACTTTATTTCTTTTTATCGCTGAATAATATTTTACTGTATGGGTAGGCCATATTGTATTTATTCATTTATTGGCTCATGGACATTTGGATTGGTTTCCATTTTTTTACTGTTATGAATAATGTCTTTATGAACATTCATATACAACATACAAGTTTATGTACATATCTTTGCATTTCTCTTGGGTGTATATGCAGTACATATCCAGTATGAATTGCTGGATGATAAGGTAACTACAAAGTTAAATATTTTAAAAAAGTTCTAAACTGTTTGCCCAAGTGGCTATACCATTTTACATTCCCATCAGCAATGAGGTTCTAATTTCTCCTCCATTCTCACCAGCACTTATTATTGGCTGTCCCCTTTTTAATTTTTTTTAACCCTTTCAATTGTAGCCATTCTAGAGGGAGTGCAGTGGAATCTCATGTGTTCTTGATTTATTTTAGATTGAGGAAATTTAAAAGGCTGAGACACAAATAGATGTTTGTCATCCTGGTCATATAAGATCTGTAGCTCAGTGAAGGTTTCCCACTTTTTGGCTTGAAATTTTTTAGTAAAAAATGTTGCAAATACTTAATCTTTCATGCAATTATCATCCGAAAACTCCTGTATCTCAGAGGATAGGTTGTTGAGAATACAGATGGTTTCTATGGAAGAATTTATTTCACTAACAAAGAGCCCTTAATAGCATTTTTGTTTGTTTGTGAATCCAGAATTAAATCTATGTTACAACTACAATCTAGGAAAACCTAGTCAAATGAATAATTTCTAGACAGAAAAGAAATGCACAGTCCCCAGTACCCCCCTGCCCCCCCACAAAATGGAGAACTCATGTAATGGATTCTGAAGGAGATGCTCATTTCTTAAAAACTGTTATCCCTTATGATTTTGAATCAAAGAAAATGAGTTTAGATATATCTTTCTCATTTCATTAATAACAACTGAGGCCAAAATAGGTGAAGAGATTTGCCCAAGATGACATAGATAAGTACTTGAAGAGGTGACTCCTTGACCAGTGCTTATTCTAGTTCAACAGAGTTCCATCATATGTATATTTAATTTATGTAGATTTCAACTATGGCATATGGCAAAGAGGGTAAAAAAAATACTGTAAAAATTAATTTTCGTACATAGTCCTTTTCATATACTATTTTATATATATATATAAACATAGCCATATTATTGTATAGGATTGTATATATAAAACAATGTATATTGTACTTTCAGGATAATTGAAGAGTTTTTCCAGGGATAATTTTGGCTATAAATTGTATTCATTTATGAATTGAAAATGTAATCCCCTCCTAATAAAATAAAAACCCTTGTGTTTTGTGTTTACTCCTTCATTGTACTGCAGGTCAGGTCACATCCCCCAAAGATGAATTAGTTGGTGTAAAAACCAGATATAACTCAGTTTAAAATGCAAATGCTATTTTTGACATAAACAACAGCATAGTGAAGGGGTTGCATTATACTTATTTGTATGTTGTGCCCATGTTAGCCTTCAGTGAGGAGAAAGGAAACTCCTAGATTAATTCTTCTTTGGGTGGTTTTAATTTTGAACTCAATCATCAAAAATTCTGCAAGTGTCTTATCTGTGCCTTGTGCAGATTTTCTCTAGTTCTAATCAGGTGCTGATCATTCCAGGGTGGTTGTTCTGCCAGTTCTGTTCTTTCCACCTTACTGCCCTTTCCCTCACTCATTTCTAGTTTCCCTTCAGCACTACACCTGTAAATGGGTACACAGTCACATTTAGTAGACCAACCATTTTTGGTTCTCAACATCTGATTTGGTCCTACTAGATTAACTGCACAACTTAAAATGCAGGCTTTTTCATGCCTTCAAAAGAAACATGTGGAGGTGGAAGGGCTAGAGGTGTAGCTCAACAGTAAAGCACTTGTCCAGGATGCTTGAGCCCTAGGTTCAATTTTCAGCACCAGCACCAGCATCAAAAAACAAAACCAAAAAGAAAAAAGAAATCTGGAAAATATAGACTTTTAGAATTATAGGCTGTTAGAACTTTGAGGTACTTTACAGATCAACTGACCCAAATGTCAGATTTAAAAGATTTCAGAAGTGGGACCCAGTTGGGTGCCATGGCACACACCTGTAATCCCAGTGGCTTGGAAGGCTAAGGCAGGAGGATCGTGAGTTCAAAGCCAGCCTCCACAAAAGCAAGGTACTAAGTAACTCAGTGAGACCCTGTCTCTAAATAAAATACAAAATAGGGCTGTGGATGTGGCTCAGTGGTCAAGTGCCCCCGAGTTCAATCCCTGGTACCCCAACCCCAAAAATAAAAAGTGGGACCCAGAGTGTTTCCTAGGGTTTTTGCTATGTTTAGTGGCAAAGATAGTTTTTCTTACTGCTCTTGAAGATCTTATAGGAGTTTAAATAAAGAAATGTTATACTTGTACATTGGAGCCACAAAGAAGGAGCCTCCAATTTTCTGTGAAAAAATATTCTTAGAAACTTGCGTCTTCAGTCCTGGGTATCATGTGACCTATATTTGCTTCTTCCACACCCCCCACCCTGCAAAGAAAATGTTATACTAATAAAACTCTGTGGATTTAGGAGAACACCTGGTAGAATTAAGTTGTAGTAAATGTATTGCTGAAACTGAGAATGTCCATATCAAGGTGGCAAAAGGTAAAGGAGATGCTTTAGGGATGTTCTTGAATGAACAGCTTTCTCTATTTGTGATGGGAAAGAGCAAGTACTTCCTCAGGTTGTTTGTTCAACAGGACAAAAACCCTAGGCCCAAGTCCCAGCTGTGTGAGCTACCTAATTTCTTTGAATATATCAAGAACGCCTAATGTGTTCACTATGGGGAGCTGCTTTCTTCTGTGAACACGACAATGAAACTCTTTTAAAAGAAAAGAATGGCCAGGTGTGTTGACCCACTCCTGTAATCCCAACAACTTGACTGCATACCTGTAATACCAGCAATTTGAGAGGCTGAGGCAGGAAGATTGCTAGTTCAAGACCAGCCTTACCAACTTAGCAAGACCCTGTCTCAAAATAAAAAGGGCTGGGGATAGAACTCAGTGGTAGAGTGCTCCTGGGTTTAATCCCCAGTACTTAAGAAAAAGTATACTGGAAAGGAGGCATGGTGTAGATGAGTATGAAACAATTTTGAAGGAGGAATGGAAAAGAGCCTTTGGGATACTTTGAACCTATGGTAAATAAGTTGGAATCTAGTAAGACAAATTCTCACTTATAAGTTGCAGCCTAATTTGGTTTGTTCTTCCAAGATCGTTGACATTCTGTGGAGTGACCCCAGAGGCAGAAAAGGCTGTTATCCAAATACAAGTCGAGGAGGGGGCTGCTATTTTGGACCAGACGTTACCTCTAAGGTTCTTAATAAATACCAGTTGAAGATGCTTATTAGGTCTCATGAATGTAAGCATGATGGATATGAAATCTGCCATGATGGGAAGGTAAGCTAATATTGTTGGTGACAAAGACATATTTCCCCCAAGCATAGAGTCTTCTCTTCACAGAGTGTGTCTGACCTAGGAGCCCATGAGAAGATATCTTCCCTAGTACCAAACAGAAATCAGAGACTGGCAGGTTCATATATAGGTTGTTCGAAAGGTCTCACTCATACCCTAAGAGACTTATTTGCTGATCTTCATGGCACTAAGTATACACACAGAGACTTCATTCTTTACTTATTGTAACACAGCTCTCCTGTAAAGAATGTATTTTTCCTCACGGAGTATGTGAAAGGTAGCAGTGAATCCACTTTGTTCTCTTCTACTTTTTGCACATTTCTTGTGCAGGGCAGAAAACACACTTTCCTTCAACTGGCTGAGTAGGCAGTCTCCTGCAACTTGCTGTGGTTAGTTTTGCTGTAGCCACAAAAATGGAGTTTTGCTCCTTTGGTGGTATCAATAAGGTTAGAAGAGTTGAGGACTGAGGAAATGATTCCTGTCCTCCAATGACCTGGTAAGCCTCTTTTTCTACAGTGAAGAGCAATAAATAACAATGAATACCAAATTGTATGGCATTTCTTCCTTTGCTTTTCTTAACTATTAATTTGTTTTAGGCTCATACTAATATTGTAAGATAAGTAAGGCAAGTATTTTTAGGACTTCTTTATAATGAGAAAATGGATAGAAAATAGTAGTGGTTTGTCTGAAGTGATGTGCTGATTATGACAGAATTGGGCATAAGCCAGCTTTTCTGTCACTGACAAGTATTATCTTTCCATATTCCACCATACCCCTAAGGCTGGTTCCTTCCCAAGACAGTGATCATGGTCTCATAGTCTAGCCACTGTTTCTCTGCCCTTAAAGCACTGGTTTTGTTGAGCCTTGAACCCTCTAAGTTGTCTTATTCAATGAATGGATTCACTCAGCTCCAAGCAAAAGAAAAAGACTGAACTACTAACAAGTTTTATTTTGAATTCTTAGATGTTACAAGATAAGAAAATAAGGGATTTATCCCCTTGGAAAATTAGAATTTGCAAAACCAAACCCTGAAGAGGATTCTAAGATCTGGCACTGAAATTGTGCATAGGAGTGCAGGGTCATGCACTGGGGATATTGAATGAGTGTCTAGGAGGTAGTGCTCTTGGAGACACCAAGTGAAAACCTTTGTTTTTTTCCAGTGGACTTTGAAGAAATCATGTCAGACTTGGATGATTTGCAGAGATTATGAACTGTGTTAATTTTTGCTTTTTAAGAATTAAGCTATTTCTGACTTTATTGAATAGACTTTTGCAAACTAATCTTATGAACCCAATTATTTTTTTATTAATCAGGTTATTACCATATTTTCTGCTTCTAATTATTATGAAGAAGGCAGCAATCGAGGAGCTTACATCAGACTAGGTTGTGGTATGAACCCACGATTTTTCCAGTACCGAGTAACTAGTTCAACATGCATGAGCCCTCTTCACCACAGGTGAGTATATTCAGAAAATACCAAACACTGGTATTGGTGATCCAGTAGACTAGTTCTAAGTGATTAAGAGCAGCCACACAAGTGAAGGCAGTCATTTACACACTTTGTCATTGGTTTAAACAAAACAAACTAGTACCAGACACCCAGTGATGAATGCACCCATATTTGATACCAATTCATATATCTTTTAACACAGTTAAAGCAGTCAGCACCCACAAATGTAACTAAATATAAAGAAAAGAAAGTCTTCACACCCACTCAGTGTCCCCTAACCTGTAGCCTTCTCTGTTCCTCAAACAGTCCTGTTTGGTCTTTCCCCTTCTTCTCTTCTCTACCCAGAAGTGTATGTAACTAAAATGTTGAGTGTTTCTTTATGTGATGACAATGACATTCATAGTTTATCTTCCTTTTCTCCCTGTAACACTATCTTTTTAGATTTTTTTACATTATGAAACTTACGTTTATTGTTAACAGATTTTAAAAAGTATTAAAAATGTTAATTATTTTCACACTCCTTACTTTTTCAATAATTCTTTCCCTCAGAAATAATTAAAACTAACAGCCATGAATGACCCCTTCCACCCTCTTCTTGCTCACAAAAATGTATAAGCAGTCACTAATTCACTGAATCAAATAACTTGTGAGCATCTGCTATGTGTCAGACATTGTTTTAGGTACAGGTTAGGCATAGCAATGAATAACATAAGTAAAAATCTCCTCAACAAGTACTTATCCCAGTATAAGGAGAAAGACAGTAAACAACATACATACTTTTTTTTTTTTTTTAAATAAAGGTAGAATAACTTACACCCTCTATTCTACAACTGACTTTTTCCCCTTAAAGATTTCATCATGGAACTGGAGCTGTGGCTCAGTAGTAAAGCACTTGCCTGGCATGTGTGAGGCCCTGGATTCTAGTCTCAGCACCACATATAAATAAATACATAAATAAAAATAAAGGCCCATCGACAACTAAAAAAAAAAATGTTAAAAAAAAGGTTTCATCATGATGGGCTGGGATTGTAGCCCAGTGGTAGAGCACTTGCCTAGCATGTGTGAGGCACTAGGTTCAATCCTTAGCACCACATAAAAAATAAATAAATAAAATAAAGGTATTGTGTCCCTCTACAACTAAAAAAAATTTTTTAAAGATTTCATCATGAACATCACTCCAAGTTGGCATATATAAATCTGATTCATTCATTTCAGTAGACACATAATGTTCTGTAGTATATAGTACTGTAACATTAATAGAGTGAATAAATCTTCAATTGATAGATGCCCATATTGGTCACAGGATCTTACATTTAGAAAAAAATATGGTAACAAACCTTCCTATATGTAAGGGATTTATATAATTCATTAAGCAAAAAAAAAAAAAAAAACAAAAAAACCAAAAAAATCTGATTTAAAAAGTGGGCAAATGACCTGAATAGACACTTTTCCAGAGAAGACATAGGTTTTAATTGGCGTTTTTGTTGTTGTGACCAAAAGACCTGAAAAGAATAATTAGAGGAGGAAAAGTTTATTTTGGTTCACATTGTCAAAGGTCTCAGATGGCTGACTCAGATGGCTCTGGGCCCAAGGTGAGGCAGAGCATTGTGGCAGAAGAGCATGATGTTGAAGAAAGCAGCTTGGAACGTGGCCACGAGGAAGCAGATAGAGAACTCTTCTCACCAGGGACAAAATATAAACCCAAAAGGCATGCCCTCAGTGATCTTCTTCCAGTCACACCCTACCTGTCTACAGTTATCACCCTGTTAATTCATACCAGTAGATTAATGTACTGATTAGGTTAAGGTTCTCATAATGCAGTCATTTCACCTCTGAACTTTCTTGTATTTTCTCACACATGAGATTTTGGGAGACACCTCAGGTCTAAACCATAACATTCTGCCCTGGCCCCCAAAAGCTCATTTCCATCTCACAATTCAAAATAATATTTAACTCTTAATATTTCTAAGAGTTCTCAGTTTATTTTTTTAAAATATTTTTAGTTATAGATGGACATAACAACACTATTTTTTTAGTTATTATGTGTTACTGAGGATTGAACCCAGTGCCTCACACGTGCTAGGCAACCACTCTACCACTGAGCAACAACCCCAGCCCAAGTCCCCATAGGTTTAGTGTTGTTCAAAAGTCACAGTCAAAAATCCTGTTTGAGACTCAAGACAAACTCTTAGCTGTTATATAGCAGCTCAATTCACAATAGCTGAACTATGGAACCAACATAGATGCCTTTCAACAGGTGAATGAATAAATAAATTGTGGGATATATACACAATGAAATATTACTCAGCCTTAAAGAACAAAATTATGGCATTTGCCAGTAAATGGATGGAATAGGAGACTATTATGCTAAGCGAAATAAGCCAATTCCAAAGAACCAAAGGCCAAATATTTTCTTGGATATGCAGATGCTAATTCACAATAAGGGTGGGAATAGAGGTACTTTGGATTAGACAGAGGGGAATGAAGGGAGGGGAGAGGATGTGGGGGTAGGAATAATAGTAGGATGAAACGGACATTATTACCCTATGTGCATATGTGATTACATGACCTATGTAACTCTACATCAGGTGCAACCAGAAAAATGAGAAGTTATACTCCATCTATGTATGATGTGTCAAAATTCATTCTACTGTCATGTATAACTAATTAGAACATATTCAAATTTTTAAAAAAATCTCTTAGCTGTAAGAGTAAAGATCAGAAGCAAGTTACATATATTTAATATATAATGGCACAGAGTAAGCATTTCCATTCCACAAAGGAGAAATTGCAGCATAAAACAAGGGATGGAAACAAGGCAAGACCAAAATCCAGCTGGGCAAATAAGTCCTGTAGCTCCACATCCATCATCTAAGGCACATGGCCTTGTGATATTCTCTTCAAAGGGATTGTGTAGCTCCACCCCTGTGATCTTGCTGGTGGCAGCTCACGTGGCTTGTTTCTGCTTGATTCTTGCCACTTTCCTTGGCAGACATCCCATGTTACTGGCATCTCTCAATCTCGGGAGTCTCCACTGCAGCTTTGGCTTCCTTCTCACATCTTCCCTCTCAGGGGCAACCTGCAGGAACTCCAATCCTGCTACATTTTGCCTAGCCTCCGAGGCCTTTCTTTGAAATCTTGATAGAAGCCTCTATGACCCCCTAACTACAGCATCCTGCATTCCTGTAGGACCTATACCACATGGTTAATGCCAAGGTCTGCCACCATCTTGAGCAGTAGTCAAGCATCCTGGGACAATGGCTGCAGCAGCCTCTGAATGCCTGGGTGACTGAGCACAGTTAAATAATTTCCTAGGTCCCCCCGTGTGAGCAGGGTGCACCCATGGTCTCTTCTCAAAGGAATTTTTACTTTTACACTCTTGAGCCTGAAATAGGTGTACTTGCCAATTCCTAAGATGCCCTCAAGCCATCTTTCCTATTGTTTCTGGGTAAAGTACTTAGCAGTATCTCTTTCCTGGCTGTAATCTCTTTAACAACCACACCTTCCTTAGCCCCAGTTTTACTCACACTTTTATGGTCAAACTGTACATTTTTCAAATCTTTCTGCTCTTGGTTATCATGCAAACTTGACTAAAAGCTGCTAGCAATATCCATGCTACTGCCTGAATGCTATGCTGCCTTTAAGTTTTCTCTGCCAGATTAATTAGTTCATCACCTTTAAATTTAGCCTAACAAAAAGTCTTAGGACATGAGCAAAATGTAGACAGCTTCTTTGCCATAATGTAACATGAATGGCCTCTAGTCCAGTTTACAATAGAGTACTCCTTCTCCTCTGAAACCTCATGAGGCCAGTTTTTACTGTCCATTGTCCTATCAGCATTCTTGTCTTCTGAGCTCCCACCAGAATTGCCCATTAAGTTCCACTTAAAACATTCTAAAGTTTTTCCAGTTTGTATCTCTAGACTTTTCAACACTCCCCCACCCCACCACACATACCAGCTCCAAAGGCTTCTGAACTGCATAGTCAGGTTAGTCACAGGAATGACCTCACTTCTCAGTACCGATTTCTGTGTTAGCTTTTTTTTTTTTTCTTTTTTTTTTGCTAATTCCATTGCTCTAGGCCCCAGGTGAGGCAGAACATCATGGCAAAAGCAGTTCAGGACATGACAGGGAAGGAGAGAGAGAGGGAGAGTGGGTTCTGCTCACCAGGGGCGAAATATAAACCCAAAAGGCATGCCCCTGGTGACCTACTTCTTCAAGCCACACCCTACCTGCCTATAGTAGCATTCCTGTTAATCTATTATCAGTGGATTTGTGCACTAATTTAAGGCTCTCACAGTCTAATCATTGCATTGTTTCATACATGAGCTTTCGAGGGACACATCGTATCTACACCATAACAACATACAAATGGTCAACAGGTACACTAAGAAGTAATCAACATCACTAATAATCAGAGAAATGCAAATCAAAACTATCGTGAGATATCACCTCACACCAGATGGCTATTGTCAAAAAGATGACACAACAAGTACATACTGTAAAGTTTACCCATTTGAAATATAGAACTCAGTGATATTTAGTATATCTACAGAGTTGTACAACCAATGCCATTATGTAATTGCCATACTAAAAAGAAAACTTATAACCATTAGCAGTCACTTCCCAGTTACCTCCTATTATAGCTCTAGATAACCTCTAATCTATTTTCTGTCTCTATGAATATGCCTATTCTGGATATTTTATACAAATGGAATCACACAATATGTAGTCTTTTGTGACTGACTTCTTTCATTCAGCACAATATTTTTGAGGCTCATACATTTTGTACTTCACTTCTTTTTGTGGCGGTATATTTCATTTTATGTATATATCACATTTTGTTTATCCATCCAACAGCTGAAAGACATTTGGGTTGTCACCACTTTTGGTTATTATGAATAATGCTAGTATGAACATTTGTGAACAAGGTTATGTGTATACATATATTTTTGTTTCTGTTGGGTATATACTTGAGAGTGAAATTGCTAGGTTATACGGTAACTCTATGTTTAACATTTTGAGGAACTTTAAAACTTTTCTCCCAGGAACTGTACAATTTTATATGCTCTCATCTCTATATGTCAGTTTCTCTTTTGTAATAAAATACTTATGCAATTAACTTATAATGAGAAAAGGTTTATTTAGCTCACAGCTTTGGAGTTTCTAGTCCAAAATTGGGCAGCCCCATTGCTTTGGACCTCTGGTAAGGGCAGCATGTCATGGTGGAAGCATGTGGCAGAGGAAATTGCTTACATCTTGAGTTAGGAAATAAAGAAGACTGATGTCCCATAATCCCCTTTGAAGGCACTACACCAGTGATCTAAGGTCCCCTCTGGGGAACCAAGCTTTTAACACATGGACCTTTGGGGGACAACATCCATATTCAAACCATAGCACCATTAATGTCTGAGGGTCCCGATTTCCCCATGTCTTTGCCAACCTTTGTTGTGATAGGTCTTTTCAATTATAGCCATTTTAGAGAGTATGAGGTAGAGTTTTTTGGTTGTCTTGATTTGCATTTCCCTAATGACTAATATTATTGACTGTCATTTCATGAGCTTATTCATTTGTACATCCTCTTTGTAGATATGTATATTTTTAGGTCCTGTTAACATATTCAGTTGTCATTACTCTTTTTATTATTGTGTTGTAAGAATTCCTTACATATTTTATATACATGTCATTTATGAGATATATGGTTTACAAATAATATCTCCCACTCTTTGGGATGCCTTTTCCCTTTCTTGATGGTATTTGCAGCACAAAATTTTTCATTTTGATGAAGTCCAACTTATTGCTTGTTCTTTAATGTTGTATCCAAAAAGTCATTGCCTAAGCCAAAGTCATAAGAATTTATTCCTATGTTTTCTTCTAAGAATCGTATAGGTTTAGCTTTTATATTTAGGTCTCTGATCCATTTTGAGTTAATTTTTGTATGTGGTGTGAGGTAGGGGGTCCAACATTACTCTTTATATGTGGATGTCCTCTTGTCCCAGCACCATTAGTTGAAAAGACTTTTCTTCCCCCATTTTGTTTTCTTGGTCCACCTGTCAAAAAATCAATTGACTATAGGGGTTGGAAGTGTAGCTCATGGGTAGAGTGCTTGCTTATTGTGTGCAAGGCCCTAAATTTGCTCTCAGGCACTGAAAAAAAAAGGTACAAGGAAAAAAATTGACCATGAAAGTAAGTGTTCATTTCCAAACTTCAAATTGTATTTCACTCATCTCTATGTTTAGTGGAATATGAGCACCACATTATTCTGATTATTGTAGCTTTATACAGGTTGAGCATCCCTAATCTGAAAAATCTTAAATCCAGAATTTTTTGAGCACCAACCAGTAAATTCAATGAAAATATTCCAAAATCCAATGAAAATATTCCAAAAATAATCCAAAATCCAAAATATTCCAAAATCTTTGAAATGTGAAACACTTCTGATTTCAAGCATTTTGGATAATGGATATTCAGTTTGTAGTAAGCTTTAAAACAAAAGTGTGAGTTGAACTTTGTACTTCTTTTTAAAGATTGTTTTGGCTATATTTTCCATATAAATTTTAGAAAGCTTGTCAACTTGCAAAAAATGTCAGCTGGGATTTTAATAAGGAATATGTTGAACCTGTAGATCAATCTGAGGGCTATTGCCATCTTAACAATATTAAGTCTTCCAATCTATGAACATGGAATATTGTTCTATTTGTTTAGATCTCCTTTAATTTCCTCCAACAGTGTTTTCCACTTTTCAGTGTATGAGTCTTGGATTTATTTGGTTAAATTATCTCTAAGCATTTTATTTTTATGGTACTATAAGTGGAATTATTTTCTTTATTTTTGAATCATTCATTTCTAGTACATAGACATGTAACTGAGTTTTATGTAATGATCTGGTATTGTATAATCTTGATGAACTTGTTTATTAGTTCTAATAGTTTTTTAGTGAATTTGTTGGGATTTTCTCTTTACAGGATCATATTATGTTAATATAAATAGTTTCACTTCTTTTATAATTTGAATACTTTTTACTTCTTTTCCTTACCTACTTGTCCTGGCTAGAACCTCCAGTACAATGTTGAATAAAATTGGTGAGAGTAGGTATCTTTGTATTGTTCCTGATCTTTTTTGTTGTTGTTGTTCCTGATCTTAAGGGGGATGCATTCAGTCTTCTATCATTAAGTATGATATTAGCTATTTTTATTATGGAAGACTGATAAATTTTGTCAAATATTTTTTCTGCATCTATTGAGATGATCATGTAGTTCTTGTCCCTTTTTCTAGTAATATGGGGTATCACATTGGTATTAGGCAAACCTTGCATTCCTGAAATAAATTCTACTTTCTCATGGTGTATAATTTGTTTCTATGTTGATAGATGCAGCTTGCTAATATTTTGTTGAGGATTTTGCATCTATATTCATAAGAGATGTTGGTCTATAATTTTCTTGTGATCTTTGTCTGGTCTTGATATCAGGGTAATGTTGGCTTCTCAAGTGGGCAATATTCTCACCTCTTTGATATTTTAAGATTTCATTTGTGATTGTTATTAAATTTGCTTTAAATATTTGATGTAATTCACCACTAAAACCATCTGGCTCTGGGCTTTTCTTGGTGAGTTGTTTTATTACTTCAGTCTTTTTGCTTGTTACAGGCATGTTCAGCTTTTCTATTTCTTAGTTTTGATAGCTTGTGTTTTTCTAGAAATTTGTTCATTTCATCTAGATTGTCTAATTTTGTTAGTGTACAACTGTTCTAGTATTCCCTTATAGTTATTTTTTCCTGGGAAGGTCAGTAGTGATGTTCCCTGTTTCATATTTGATTTTAGAAATTTGAGTCTTCACTTTTTCTTGGCTAGTCAATTTTGTCAATCTATTCAAAGAACCATTTTTTTTTGTTGATTTTTCTCTATTTCTCTATTTCTCTATTTTATTTATTTTTGTCCTGTTTATTATTCCCTTCCTTCTGTTTACATTGGGTTTTGGTTACTCTTTTTTTCCAGTTTTAGGGTGGAAGACTATATTATTGATTTGAGTGAAATCTTTCTTTTTTTTTTTTTAGTATGGGTATTTATAGGCATAAATATAGGTGAAATTACCTATACAGGTCTTTGTAGGTATAGGTATTTATAGCTAATATAATACCTATAGGGATTAGTAACTATAACATAGTATTTTAATAATGGTATTTGGGTTGGGGATATAGCTCAGTTGGTAGAGTGCTTGACTCACAAGCACAAGGCCCTGGGATCAAATCCCCAGCACCATAAAATAAATAAATAAAGGTATTTATAGCTACAAATTTATAGGCATTTATAGCTATAAATTTTCCTTTAATCACTGCTTTGGTTAGATCCCATATGTTTTGGTTTGTGGTGTTTTAATTTTCATTCATCTTGTTATTTTCTTATTTGTCTTATGATTTTTTCACCTTTTTTTCCCCTTGTACTAGGGATTGAACCCAGGGCTTTGCACATGCTAGGCAGGTGCTCTACCACTTGGGGTATGAGTTATATCCCCAGCCCATGATTTCTTCTTTGATGCATTTGTTCTTTAAAATTGTATTATTTAATTTTCTCAAATTTATGAATTTGTCATTAATTTCTAATTTATTTATATGGAGGCCAGGATAGATACTTTTAATAATTTTGATCCTTTTAAAATAGTTAAGACTTCTATTATGGCCTAGCATAGGGTCTATTGTGAAGTGTTCCACATATACTTTAGAAGGATATATTCTGGCTGGATGTAGTAGCACATGCCTGTAATCCAAGTGACTCAGTAGGTTGAGGCAGGAGGATTGCAAGTTCGAGACCATCCCCAGCAATTTAGTGAGGCCCTAAACAACTTAGGGAGACCCTGTCTCAAAATAAAAATTAAAAGGACTGGGGATATGGCTCAATGGTAAAGCACCATTGGGTTCAATCCTCAATATAAAAATATATGTGTGTGTGTGTGTGTGTGTGTGTGTGTGTGTGTGTATACATATTCTGTCATTGGGTGGAGTGTTTTATATGTATCTGTTAGGTCTAGTTGGTTTAGAGTGCTGTTCAAGTCCTATATCCTTCTTGATTTTTCTCCTAGTTGTCCTATCTATTATTAAAAAACAGAATATTGAAGTCCCTAACTATTAATGTTGTCTGTTTCTTCAATTCTGTCAGTTTTTGCTTCATATAGTTTTGGGCTCAGTTTTTAGGTAATATATGTTTATAATTGTTTTGTCTTGATTGATTGCACATTTTATCATTATGAAATATCCCTACTTAACTCTTTTTGCTGTAGGATCTATTTTGTCTACTATTAAAATAGGTATTGTAGTTCCGATATTTTTTTTTGTCCCTTTCCTTTCAAACTCTTTGTATCTTTAAATCTAAATTGTGTCTTCTGTGTAAAATACATGTTGGATCTTGTTTGTTTTGTTTTGATCAAGTCTCACAATCTCTGCCTTTCGATTTGATGAATCTATTCACATGTTATTGATATGATTGGACTTGTACCTGACATTTTGCTTTTATTATTTTTTAAAATATGGAGTCAATCCTTCATATCCATGGGTTTCACATTAAAAACAAAAAAAGTTAAATCTGGAGATGAGGTATAGCTCAGTGGTAGAGTTTTGTGAGACCCTGGGTTTAATCCCCAGTACTACCAAAAATAATAAAAATAAAAATAAATCTGTTCTGACCATATACAGACTTTTTTCTTGTGATTATTACCTAAGCAATAGAGTATAACAACTGTTTGCATAGAATTTACATTAAATTAGGTATAAGTAATTTAGAGATCATTTGAAGTATATGGGAAGCTTGCACAGGTTATGTGCAAATAATATACCATCTTACATAAGGGACTTGAACATCTGTGGATTTTTGTATCCATGGGAGATCCTAGAACCAATCCTCCCTGGATACCAAGGGACAACTGTATATCTTATGACTATTTTGTTCCTCTGTTCCTTCTTTATTTCAAATTTATTTTTGTAAATCATCTGAGGTAGAAGTTTGAGTCCAGATGGTTAGCTAACTATGCTAGCCCCATTTTAAAAAAATGTCTCTTTCTACTGAATTGTAATACCTCTGTTGTCATATGTTATTCCCATATATAGTTTGATACATATGAAATTTCTGTGACTACTCATATATTGTCCTCTCTTATGTCAATACCTATTGTTTTGTTTTAGTAACTTAATGGTAAATTTCAGTATCTAATACAGCAAGTGCCTTTTTATTTTCCTTCTTTCTCAAGTAATTGTTCATGTGAATCTTTGAAATCCAAGAGAAGATACTATTTGCAATCCTTTTAAAATTTAACAAAATACATGTGTGTATACATATGGGTGTGTAGTGTATATACATGCATACATATATATATATACATATATGACATGTACATACTATATATATGCGTACATTCACCATCTAGTAACACGGTATGTGTAAATTTAGGCAATTCATTTAAAAAAGAATCTGGTAAGTGGTAACAGCACATTAAAATGAAACAAGAGAATTATTTATGTAACTTTCATCTAATTATCGTTTCCTCAACATAGGGTACATGCTATGGAAAATAGTGCCATCAGAATATTAAAAGAGAGAATAATTTCACGAAAAACTGACCTCATGCATGCTTTCCAACTTCGAGACCACAGTCGATCAGGTAATAAAATTATATAATGCTTACCATTTCTTAACATATCATGTGACATACAGATCAGTTTTCATTTTCTTTGCTTCCTTAGGATTTCATTCTCCATTTTTCCTGGAAAGGAATGGTATAGATAAAAATTTTAAAAATCCATTATTCTCTCAAAAACAGGCATAGATCTCATTTTCAGTAAGTTTCTTCCAACTTAAAATATCAAAAACAACCCTGAGTTAGACTACTATTCTGGTGGCATGTTAAGGAAATAAGTAATTCTGGGGAGGGCAGAATTTTAATTCATTTATTAGCCTCACAGTATGGTAAATCTTCTGGCCACATCTCCATTCTTCTTGAACCACCTGAGGGATCATAGAACAACATTCAAGTACAAAAGACTGTATTGTCCTGGGGCAAATGCTAATGTGGTATAGCAATAAGTCCTAACATTAAACTATAGTATAGTACAAAGGTAGAAAAGTGGAATTTGGAACTCCCACAAAAATGCTTGTAAGTGGCTCTAAGGTATTCATAAGTCTGTAATGTTCCTAATTCCTGGCAAGCAAATCCATCTTTGAGGGATTCATCCCTAATTTTAGCCACTAATATATCTAGAGGTTAAGATTAGCCAATATGAGTTCACAGTCAAAGATTACCAAACAAGGAGATGAGCCACCATGAGCGAGAGTCAGCAGAAACAACCAACAATAGTTTTAGTTCCCCCAAGGACATCAAATATTGAAATTATCAAATGCAAAATATAAAATGACTAAGAAATATTTAAAGAAATGAAAGATGGAATCACAAACATGCATTGAAAATGATTTGAAGAAGAACCAAATAGATAGGAGACTTGTTAAAATACAGGGATGGGGCTGGGGTTGTGGCTCAGTGGTAGAGCACTTGCCTAGCATGTGTAAGGCACTGGGTTTGATTCTCAGCACCACATATAAATAATAAAATAGGGGGGATTCAAGATGGCGGACTAGAGGGTGGCTGCGTTCCGTGTTGCTCCAGGACTCAGGACTCAAGAAGAGGAGATATAGAGAGACTTGGGACCAACTCAAAGCAGCCGGGTGAGTCTCTCCCATTGGGGAGGCGTCCCAGACGGGGCGGTAGCCCCGAACGCAGGGATCTTTGTGAAGTAGAGCTGCCGGCGAGACACCCTTCCCCCCGCTGGAGCAGGGAACGCGGACAACTGGGAGCATCAGAGAGGAGGCTGCTCAGCACAGTGCTTGGACTCGGCGCAACCCACCCGGGCTGTGGGAGGCTGCCCAAAGGAGAGGGTGCGCGGTGAGCTGTTTGGACTGAAAGCGACCACCCCTGAACACACGGGGCTGCCCAGAGGAGAAGGAGAAACACGGGCTCGGCACGTAGCTTGGACTTGGAGCAGCTGCGCCAGGGCTCCGGGCGGCTATCCGGAGGAGCAGCGTGGACTCAGGACTCAAGAAGAGGAGATATAGAGAGACTTGGGACCAACTCAAAGCAGCCGGGTGAGTCTCTCCCGTTGGGGAGGCGTCCAGATGGGGCGGTAGTCCCCGAACACAGGGAACTTTGTGAAGTAGAGCTGCCTGACAAAGACACCCCTCCCCCTGCTGGAGCAGTGAATGCGGACAACTGGGAGCATCGGAGAGGAGGCTGCTCAGCACAGCGCTTGGACTCGGCGCAACCCACCTGGGCTCTGGGAGGCTGCCTAAAGGAGAGGGTGTGCGGTGAGCTGTTTGGACTAAAAGCGACCACCCCCTGAACACAGGGGGCTGCCCAGAGGAGAAGGAGAAGCACGGGCTCGGCACGTCGCTTGGACTTGGAGCAGCTGCGCCAGGGCTCCGGGCGGCTATCCAGAGGAGCAGCGTGGTGAGTGGTTTGGACCCAGAGCATCCACTCCTGAACACAGGGGGGTTGTCTGGAGAAGGAGGAGGAGCGCGGCGGGGTGCTTGGGCTCGAAATGACTGCACCAGGGCTATGGGTGGCAGTCGGGACGAGGAGGTGCACAGTGAGTTCCTGGGACTCGTGACGAACGCACCAGATCTCTGGGTGACTACCAGGTGGAGAAGGAGGTGCGTGGTGGGTCACTTGGACTTAGAGCGACCGCATGGAACACCAGGTGGCTGCCGGAGGAAAAGGCGTGTGGCGGGTCACTGGGACTTGGAGCGATTGTAAGGGGCTCCAGGTGGCTGCTCAGAGGAGGGGCCGTATAGCCAGGCGATTAGGTGCAGAGCAGGGTCCCAGGGCCTAGGCGGCTTCTTGGTGGAAGAGCCGCACAACAAACTGAGGGGCGGAACGAAGGCTCCAGGACTGCAGGCAGCTTCTCTGAGGAGAGGCAGCCTAAGCAGATTCGTCTGTGAAGGATGAGGCTTCCAGGCCCAGGAGGTAGGTCCAGGTCCCTGGGAACATTGCAGAAGAAGGCTGCCCAGCCCAGGCGGTAGTTGTGAATTGAACGGAACCTCTAGGAGGGGAACTGACCAGCGAGACCTCCCCACTGGGTGAGTCCACCCTGCCGGGTGAGATTCTCCCACAAGGACTGTAAAACCAGAGACAGAGGCCCAAACTGGCCTTGCATCAGCCCACATCCTACTTCCCCTTTGGATGACCATTTGTCAGGAAGTGAAGGTACCTCTGCCCACTAGCAGGGAATATACCCCACCAGAAGGCCACCACCCCTAGGGAGTCAGCTTCCTTGTGGAGACTGCATTCTCAACTTCCTCCAAGACTTCAGGCTACTGAAGGCTAAGAGGGGATATACTAGAAATCTTCAGGGATATTATAAGTCAATAGAGGAAATCTGCAATATCACAGCGGTCAACTGATACCTGAACAATATGAGAAAACAAGGAAAGAAAATGCTGCAAACAAATCTAGATGTTACATCAATGAAACCCAACGACACCATGGCAGAAGAAATGACAGAAAGGGAGTTCAGAATGTACATAATTAAAATGATCAGAGAAGCAAATGACGAGATGCAAGAGCAAATGCAGGCACTGAATGATTGTACCAATCGACAGTTAAAAGAGCAAATACAGGAAGCAAAAGATCATTTCAATAAAGAGTTAGAGATATTGAAAAAAAACCAAACAGAAATCCTTGAAATGAAGGAAACAATAAACCAAATTAAGAACTCCATAGAAAGCATAACCAATAGGATAGAACACCTGGAAGACAGAACCTCAGATATTGAAGACAAAAAATTTAACCTTGAAAACAAAGTGGACCAAACAGAGCAGATGGTAAGAAATCATAAAAAGAATCTTCAAAAACTATGGGATATCATGAAAAGGCCAAATTTAAGAATTATTGGGATTGAGGAAGGCTTAGAGAAACAGACCAAAGGAATGAACAATCTATTCAATGAAATACTATCAGAAAATTTCCCAAATCTGAAGAATGAAAAGGAAGATCAAGTACAAGAGGCTTATAGGACTCCAAATATACAAAATTACAAGAGACCGACACCAAGGCACATTATTATGAAAATACCTAACATACGAAATAAAGAGAGAATTTTAAAGGCTGCAAGAGAGAGGAATCAAATTACATTCAGGGGGAAACCAATACGGATATCCGCAGATTTTTCAATCCAGACCCTAAAAGCTAGAAGGGCCTGGAACAACATTTTTCAAGCCCTGAAAGAAAATGGATGCCAACCAAGAATCTTATACCCAGAAAAACTTACCTTCAAATTTGATGATGAAATAAAATCCTTCCATGATAAACAAAAGCTAAAAGAATTTACAAAAAGAAAGCCAGCATTACAGAACATTCTCAGCAAAATATTCCATGAGGAAGAGATGAAAAACAAAGAAGCAAATCAGCAATGGGAGGAACTATCCTAAAGGAATTGTCAAATAAAGGAAGAACCAAGTCATGTCAAAATAAATAAATAAATAAATAAAATGAACCAAATGACCAGGAATACTAATCATATCTCAATAATAACCCTGAATATTAATGGCCTGAACTCATCAATCAAAAGACATAGACTGGCAGATTGGATCAAAAAGAAAGATCCAACAATATGCTGCCTGCAAGAGACTCACCTCATAGAAAAAGATACCCATAGACTAAAGGTGAAAGGATGGGGAAAAACATACCATGCACATGGACTCAGCAAAAAAGCTGGGGTATCCATCCTCATTTCAGATACTGTGGACTTCAAGTCAAAGTTAGTCAGAAGGGACAAAGAAGGACATTACATATTGCTTAAAGGAACCATAAATCAGCAAGACATAACAATCAAACATCTATGCCCCAAACAGTGGCCCATCCATGTATGTCAAACAAATCCTTTTCAATTTCAGAAACCAAATAGACCATAACACAATAATACTAGGTGATTTTAACACACCTCTCTCACCACTGGACAGATCTTCCAAACAAAAATTGAACAAAGAAACCATAGACCTCAATAACACAATCAATAATTTAGACTTAATAGACATTTTATAGAATATACCATCCAACCAAGAGCGAATACACTTTCTTCTCAGCAGCACATGGATCCTTCTCTAAAATAGACCATATTTTATGCCACAAAGGTAATGTAAGCAAATACAAGAAGATAGAGACACTACCTTGTATTCTATCAGATCATAATGGATTGAAATTAGAAATAAATGAAAGAGTAAAAACAGAAGCTACTCCAACACCTGGAGATTAAACAATATGCTATTATATGATGAATGGATAACAGAAGATATTAGGAAGGAAATTTAAAAATTCGTAGAGCTAAATGAGAACAAAGAAACATCATATCAAAATCTTTGGGACACTATGAAAGCAGTTCTTAGAGGAAAATTTATTTCATGGAGCGCATTCAATAAAAGAAGTAAAAATCAACAAATAAACGACCTAACACTATAGCTCAAAGCCCTAGAAAAAGAAGAACAGACCAACACCGAAAGTAGTAGAAGACAGGAAATAGTTAAACTCAGAGCTGAAATCAATGAAATTGAAACAAAAGAAACAATACAAAAAATTGACAAAATAAATAGTTGGTTCTTTGAAAAAATAAACAAAATTGATAAACCCTTAGCCACTCTAACAAAGAGAAGACGAGAGAAAACCCAAATCACTACAATTCGGAATGAACAAGGAAATATCACAACAGACACAATTGAAATACAAAACATAATTAGAAGCTATTTTGAAAATCTATATTCCAACAAAATAGAAAATTCCGAAGACATCAACAGGTTTCTAGAGACATATGAATTGCCTAAATTGAACGAGGAGGACATACACAATTTAAATAGACCAATTTCAAGTAATGAAGTAGAAGAGGTCATCAAAAGCCTACCAACAAAGAAAAGTCCAGGACCAGATTGGTTCTCAGCCGAGTTCTACAAAACCTTTAAAGAAGAGTTCATTCCAATACTTCTCAAAGTATTCCATCAAATAGAAGAGGAGGGAACCCTCCCAAACTCATTCTATGAAGCCAACATTACCCTGATACCCAAACCAGACAGAGACACATCGAGGAAAGAAAATTTCAGACCAATATCATTAATGAACATTGACGCAAAAATTCTCAACAAAATTTTAGCAAATCGCATCCAAAAATATATTAAAAAGATAGTGCACCACAATCAAGTGGGTTTTATCCCAGGGATGCAAGGTTGGTTCAACATCTGGAAATCAATAAATGTAATCCACCATATCAATACACTTAAAGTCAAGAATCACATGATTATTTCAATAGATGCAGAAAAAGCATTTGATAAAATACAGCACCCCTTCATGCTCAAAGCACTAGAAAAAATAGGGATAGTGGGAACATTCCTTAACATTATAAAGGCCATCTATGCTAAGCCCATGGCCAATATCATTCTAAATGGTGTAAAACTGAAAGCATTCCCCCTAAAAACTGGAACAAGGCAGGGGTGCCCTCTTTCACCACTTCTATTCAACATCGTACTTGAAATGCTAGCCAGAGCAATTAGAGAGACCAAGGAAATTAAAGGAATACGAATAGGAAAAGAAGAACTCAAACTATCCCTATTTGCGGATGATATGATTATATACTTAGAGGAACCAGGAAATTCCACCAGAAAACTTTTAGAACTCATAAGTGAATTCAGTAGAGTAGCAGATTACAAGATCAATGCTCATAAATCCAATGCATTTTTATACATAAGTGATGAATCTCAGAAAGAGAAATTATGAAAACTACCCCATTCACGATAGCCTCGAAAAAAATAAAATACTTGGGAATCAATCTCACAAAAGAGGTGAAAGACCTCTACAATGAGAACTACAGAACACTAAAGAAAGAAATTAAAGAAAACCTTAGAAGATGGAAAGATCTCCCATGTCCTTGGATAGGCCGAATTAATATTGTCAAAATGGCCATACTACCAAAAGTGCTATACAGATTCAATGCAATTCCAATTAAAATCCCAATGATGTACCTTACAGAAATAGAGCAAGCAATCATGAAATTCATCTGGAAGAATAAGAAACCCAGAATAGCTAAAGCAATCCTTCGAGGGAAAAATGAAGCAGGGGGTATTGCAATACCCGAACTTCAACTTTATTACAAAGCAATAGTAACAAAGATGGCATGGTATTGGACCAAAATAGACAGGTAGATCAATGGTATAGAATAGAGGACACGGACACAAACCCAAATAAATACAACTTTCTAATACTAGACAAAGGTGCCAAAAATATGCAATGGAGAAAAGATAGCCTCTTCAACAAATGGTGCTGGGAGAATTGGAAATCCATATGCAACAGAATGAAACTAAACCCCTATCTCTCACCCTGCACAAAACTCAACTCAAAATGGATTAAGGACCTTGAAATCAGACCAGAGACTCTGCACTTTATAGAAGAAAAAGTAGGTCCAGATCTTCAACATGTCGGCCTAGGACCAGACTTCCTCAACAGGACTCCCATAGCACAAGAAATAAAAGCAAGAATCAATAACTGGGATAGATTCAAACTAAAAAGCTTTCTCTCAGCAAAGGAAACTATCAGTAATGTGAAGAAAGATCCTACAGAGTGGGAGAATATCTTTGCCAATCATACTTCAGATAGAGCACTAATCTCCAGAATCTATAAAGAACTCAAAAAACTCTACACCAAGAATACAAAAAATCCAATCGACAAATGGGCTAAGGAAATGAACAGACACTTCACAGAAGAAGATGTACAAGCAATCAACAAACATATGAAAAAATGTTCAACATCTCTAGTAATAAGTGAAATGCAAATCAAAACCACCCTAAGATTCCATCTCACCCCAATTAGAATGGCGATTATCAAAAATACAAGCAACAAGTGTTGGCGTGGATGTGGGGAGAAAGGTACACTCATACATTGCTGGTGGGGCTGCAAATTAGTGCAGCCACTCTGGAAAGCAGCGTGGAGATTCCTTAGAAAACTTGGAATGGAACCACCATTTGACCCAGCTATCCCACTCCTTGGTCTATACCCAAAGGACTTAAAATCAGCATACTACAGAGATACAGCCACATCAATGTTCATAGCTGCTCAATTCACAATAGCCAGATTGTGGAACCAACCTAGATGTCCTTCAATTGATGAATGGATAAAGAAACTGTGGTATATATATGATGGAATATTACTCTGCCATAAAGAATAATAAAATTATGGCATTCGCAGGCAAATGGATGAAATTGGAGACCATCATGCTAAGTGAGATAAGCCAATCTCAAAAAACTAAAGGACGAATTATCTCGCTGATAAGTGGATGATGACACATAAGGGGGAGGGTGGGGGGAGTTAGTGTTAGGCTTAGGGTTAGGGTTAGGGTTAGGGAGGGGGGCAAGAATGGAGGAATAAGGACTGTTTAGAGGGAAAAGAAGGGTGGGAGGGGTGGGGGGAGGGAAAAATAATAGAATGAATCAAACAACATTACCACATGTAAATTTATGATTATACAAATGGTATGCCTTTAACCCATGTACAGACAAACAACATGTATCCCATTTGTTTACAATAAAAAAATAATAATAATAAAATAAAGGTCCATCAACATCTAAAATTTTTTTTAAAAATAAAGAAAAAACATAATGGACATGTTAAACTGAAGATTAGACACTGCTTACGAAAGAAATTAGAGGGATGGGATTGTGGCTCAGTGTTTGTCTTGCATGTGTGAGTCACTGGATTCAATCCTCAGCACCACACAAAATGAATAAATAAAATAAAAACATTGTCTACAACTAAAAAATATTAAAAAAGAATTAAAGAGGTTAAGAGCTATGAATAGTAAAATAAGAAGGTTTAACATATGTCTAATCAAGGTACTAGGAGGAGAGAATAGAAAAAATGTAAGATAGTATATATTTAACTCGATAATGCCTTAGACTTTTCTAGAATTGATAAAAGACTCAAATGATAGGTAAAGAGGAACAATGATTCTCAAATAGCTACAAATAAAATTAAATCTGCATCTACATACACTTGTGAAACTACAAGGCATGAATAGCAAAGAGAAAAATCATAAAAGTAGGCAGAGAGAAAAATATTGCAACAAAGACATAACAATCAGACTCATAGTCTAATCAACAGCTACAAAAGAAGCCAGTTGACAGTGGAATCGTATACACAATACATCAAAAGTTAAAACCTTGAAAAATACCATGAAAATGCTAATGAAAACAAAGCTGAAACAATACTACTAATATCAGACAAAATAGACTCTGAAGAAATATACATTATTAGAAATAGAAAGGATATTTCATAATGATAAAATATTTAATTTGCCAATTGAATCCATTTCAAATGTGTATGTACCCATTAATATAGCCTCAAAAATATACATAAATAAAAACTGAGAGAACAAGTAGAAGTAGAAAAATCCACCATCATGGTGGGAGATTTTTATGCTCGTCTCAGGAACAAGAAGAGACAGACACAATATTAGTAAACGTTCTCTAAAGGGAATCATACATAGAATGCTGCACCCAACATTTCAGAATATATATTCTTGTCAAGCACAAATGGAACATTTATAAAAATTGACCACAAACTGGAATATAAAGCAAATCTCAACAGATTAACATGGAATAAATTAATTCCCTGACATAGTAAAAGGAGCTGCAACTCAATAACATAATCTTGCCATAAAATCCTCTTTTTGCTTGGAAATAAGAAATGCACTTCTGAATAATTCTTAAATCCATGAAGAAATCACAGTGGAAATTAGAATAATGAAACTAAATGATAATGAAAAGATAACATTTAAAACTTATGGAATGCAAATTAGAGAGGCATTGATAACCTTAAATGTATATGCTTTAAAAGATGAAAGTGTGATTAACAAAGTAAAAAAAATAGCTTTTTGAAAAAACTGACAAAGTTGATAAAACACTAGTAAACGCATGTGCAAGGAAGAGAGTGCACATGCGTAAGCACAAATAACCAATACCAAGATCTAAAGAGGTATTACTACAGACTTTAGAAAGATCATGAGATGTATTGTAAAAACTGTAATGCCAATGAATTCAAACTTTAGATCAAATAGACACATTCCTAAAATGTACACATTTACACACATAAACAAATTGACACAAAACTAGAAAATCTGAATAATCCTATAACTATTAAAAAAATTGGGTCTTAAATTTTAAAACTTTCTGAAAAGAAAGCTCTGCTTTTCAGTTTTATTAACCATTATAATATACATTTAAGAAAGAAATAAAAGAAGTCTTATATAAACTCTTCCAGAGAATAAAAATGGAGGGAACACTTCTCAGATTATTTTAGGAGATTAGCATAACCTTGATATCAAAACCTAAGAAGAATATTTTTTTAAAATTTTTTTTATTTATTTTTATTTTTTATTTTTATTTTTATTTTTTTTGCAGTACTGGGGATCGAACCCAGGGCCTTAGTGCTTGCGAGGCAAGCACTCTACCAGCTAAGCTATCTCCCCAGCCCAAGAAGAATATTTTGGAAAAGGAAAATTAAGGGCTAATCTCATTGATGCATTTAGATGAAAAAAAAAAAAAAATCCTAAATGAAATATTAGCCAACCAAGTTTGTTTTTTTCCTAGGAATGCTCGGAATTCTAGGTTTTTTAAACATTCAAAAAAAATCAATGTAATTCACCACTTTAACAAAATTAAAATCTCTCAAAATAAGAAAGCATTAATTTTATCCTAGTTTTATGATTTAAAAAAATTTAGAAAACTAAGAATAGAGGTGAACTTCCTTAATCTCATAAAGGATATCTACCAAAGTCTATAACAAATAGCATACTTAATGGAGAAAAATTGGGAATGAGAGGAGGGTGCTCTGGTAAGCCCATCAATATGTCCACCTCCTAATTCTCAGAAATTCAGTATGGTACTTTATATGGAAAAAGGGACTTTGAAGGTATGATTAACTTCAGGATCTTGACCTGGGGAGACTGTCCTGTGTTATCAAGTGGCCCTAATGTAATCACAGTGGTTCTTTTAAGAGGTATGTGGAAGGAGGCAAAGTCAGAGGGGAAGGTGATATGATGATGGAACCAGATATTGAAATGACACCCTTTTAAGATGGAAGAAGAGGCCCCAAGCCAAGGAATACAGGCAACCACTAGAAGCTGGAAAAGGCAAAGAAACAGATTCTCCCATTCAGAGCCTTCAGAAGGAACCAGCGTTTGTTGACACCTTGACTTTTGCCCAGTGAAACTAATTCAGACATTTGACTTCCAGAACTGTAAGAGAAATATCATTTGTGTTGTTTTACCACTAAGTCTATATTAATTTGCTATAGAAGCAATAGAAAACTAGTATAGATGCCCACTATCAGGACATCTGTTCAACAGTCTAGTAAGGATACGAGCCAGTCCAATAAGGCAAATTAAAGAGATAAAATAAAACATTAAAAGGAAGAAATAAAACTGTCACTATGTGTAGACTACTTGATTGAGTGTATAGAAAGTACATAGGAATCCACAGAAAAACTACTAGAATTAATAAATGAATTTTAGCAAGTTGTGAAACACAAAGTCAGTACACAAAAATTGCATTTCCATATATTAGTATATTAATTAGAGTCTAGGATGCAGAAACCACATCAATAATTTGAACTGGAAAATTTAATATAAAGAATTATTAGGACTGGGGATGTAGCTTAGTTGGGAGAGTGCTTGTCTCACATACACAGGCCCTGGGTTCAATTCCCAGCACCACACACACACACCCACACACACACACACACACACACACAAATTTCTTAAAAAGAATTATTAACTAGTAAAAGGTGATTAACTACTAAAAGGATAAAAGAGAACTCTAAAAAAAAAAAAAGAAATAGCAAGTATAGAGAGGAGCTATTATCTCTAAAGTTGAGAGAGAGTATTCAAGGATAGTACATGCTTAGAATTCCTTAACTCCTAACCAAGGTTGAAATTCAGACCACATTGGAGAGGGTGTAGCTGTGGCCCACTAGATGGGACAGAAGTTTACATAGGCCTCCACTCAGAGTTGGTCTTCAGCTAATCAACTAGGACTGGAGAGAATGGAGCCCTCTCACTGGGGTGCCAGTGCACTTCACTAGAAAGGTGGGTGCTACTGCATTTACAATGTACCATTAAGACAAAATATTAGGAAAATAGTTTGAAATGTTAAAAAAAACAGTCTGTTCACTATTTACATTATGTTAGGTATTATAAATAATCTAGAAATGACTTAAAGTATATGGGAGGCTATATGTAGGTTATATGCAAACACTATATCATTTTACATAAGGGAGTTGAGCATCTGTAGAATTTTGTATCCATAGGGGGTTTTAGAGTCAATCCCCCACAGATACCAAGGGATGACTGTGTTTATCAAAAACCTTAAAACTCTGCATACCCTTTGATCTTACAATTCCACTCCTAGGAATGGTCCTAAGGAAATAACGGAATGGTTTCATAACCATTAAAATGACAATGTAGACCTATTTTTATTAACATAGATGAAAGTCCATGATGTAAGTAAAAAAAAAAACTATTTAGAATAAATGTTTGTGTGTGTGTGTATGTGTGTGTGTGTGTGTGTGTGTGTGTGTGTTATACCATATGCCATACATATATATAAAACATATACTGGGGATTGGGGATTTAGTTAGTGGTAGAGTGGTTGTCTAGCATGCACAAGGCCCTGAGTTTGGTCCTTGACCCTAGGGGACGGGGAGCACTAGAGTACAAATATATTTGATTTTAAGAAAAAGAAACTATGTATACATTTATGTAAACACATTTATATACATAGGAAAACACTAGAAACTATAACATTGTATTCTGTTTATTCAAAATCATTTAAAATGAATATCTTTCTAATAATCAGAAAAAAAAACATTTATATTTTGAAAAGTTATATGTAATATTTTGGGAAATATATTAGCTGGGAAGATAGATGAGTAATAAACTAAAATATGAAAAATCAAACTAAATTTTTTATCCTTTGTGTGTGTGTATATTTTCAAATCTTCTATAATAAACAGGCATACCTTAATTCGTTAATCAGAAAAAGACAATCTAATACCCAAAGTGTGATTTCTTACACATGACGGTACAGGCAAGATCTGTGGACTACAAAAGACTATTCTTAGTTTTTCCTTCCTCAGGGCTCTAGGACCAGGTAGGACAGATCATGAAGGAAACCATCAGGCACCCAGGCCTCAAAACCCCATGCTGTCACCAGCTCTGCCAAGGGGCATACGTATTTTTTGTCAAATTATAAGCAAATTATATGGGTGCTTTTTTGTTATTGTTGTTAGGAAAAATTTCAATAGCCCAATGGGCTTTTTCTATGGAGAGCATTTTGGGACTGAACTTACCATGGAGATCCCTGAGTTCGCGTCTGGTAAACATAGACAAAAGTGGAAATGTTGACTACATGTCCAGCTTCCAGGATGTCCATATCGAAAAACCTGTGAAAGAGGCAAGTGACACATAGCCCCAACTTAAACTGGGCTAGGGAAATACCCTTGGGACAACCTCTAAGTAACTCAATCCTTTGAAAAGTTGGGAGTGGAATCATCTAATGGATGGGAGTGGCAATCTCAGAAAAGGTCAAAGGGGAATCTCCCAAGTACTTTGTGATCTGTTCAGGAAATTTATGCCTTCTAAAGACAGACAAAGAGAAAGGAAAAAGCTTTGGCATACAAATTCATGTCAAATATGTGACTCTTGTTTTAAGTACTGTCCAGAGAAGGGCAAATGTGACGTTCATTCTTTCATGCAGCACACTACGTAACAATAGTTGATGTATTCCAAATCATGTATAGACTTGCTGACATGACCTAGAATATGCCTTAAAGAATTGTTTTGGCGGGGAGGGGTACAGGGGATTGAACTCAGGGGCACTCGATTACTGAGCCACATCCCCAGCCCTATTTTGTATTTTATTTAGAGACAGGAACTCACTGAGTTGCTTGGCACCTTGCTTTTGCTGAGGCTGGCTTTGAACTTGAGATCCTTCTGTCTCAGCATCCCAAGCCACTGGGATTACAGAAATGCATCTCTGCACGTGGCTGCCTCAAAGAATTTTAAAGTGTGGGGCTGGAGTTGTGGCTCCGTGGTAGAGCACTTGCCTGGCATGTGTGAGGCCCTGGGTTCAATATAAATCAGCACTACATATAAATAAATAAAAGAAAAAGATTGTTGACAACTAAAAAATTATTTTAAAAAAGAATTTTAAAGTGTAAAATCCCTTAATGAAATGGGAATAGCCCAGGGAGAGTTATCAGATTTCAGCTCTTATTACTTAACCTTTCATCAGTAATTAGTTATATCATTGAGCTGATTGGAGTTAGGACTTGGCTGATTGTTTGCAGGGAAGATGAGAAAAACAGAGAAGGGAGGTAAAAGTGCAGGTTGAAAGCTAAAATATCTATAGGAAGGAGGCTTTTGGCCTGACTTCAGAGGCAATTTACCATGATTACTAAGATCATAGACCTTGGCTTCAGAGAGCTGAAAGTCAGATCCCACTTCATAGCTTTGTAACCTTTGGGAAAGTTACTTTGTTTTCTAATCTGTAAAATAGACATAATAATGGTCTGTTCCTATTCCTTATGGTTGTCAAGTACAAATAATCCACATAAAACTTTCTGTATATGTTGGCAATTGTTATTTACTGTTGCCTTATTAACTTTGGTCCCCTGAGGAACACAAGAGTCTTATCTGATTAAAGATGGGTGCAGTGGCACAGGCCTGTAATCCCAGTGACTTGGGAGGTGGAACACAAGTTGGAGTACAACCTCATCAGTTTAGCGAGTTCCTGAGCAACTTAGTGAGACCCTGTCTCGAAATAAAAATAAATAAAGGACTGGGAACTTAGCTCAGTGGTAAAGCACCTTGGATTCAATCCTCTGTACCAAAAAAAAAAAAAAAAAAAAAGCATGGTTGGGCCAGCAGAAGGTTGCCTTCTCAAATTTCTATTTAAATCATATAATTTGAATTAGCGATGATGTGTTGTGTTTGTTGTGTTTGTTACATTTGCTAAAATTAATCTATGTCATTAATTCTTTTAACACTTAGAAAATCTTTGTTTTAGGTCCATTCTACTCTAATTGAAACTCTGTACAGATACCGATCTGACCTGCAAATCATATTTAATGTCATTGACTCTGATCACTCAGGTAAATGAATTTTGATTAGTTCAGTAGTAGTAGAAAGCAAAGACTAGTCTGCTTCTCTGAAATTAGAACTCCATTTTCAACTATTTCATTCTTAATCCAAAGTTGATAAAATTTGAAGGAATCAAATAAACTCATGTTTAATGTTGCTGTTATTTTAATTTGCCCAAAAACTCTGTATTCAAGATCATAGAATTCCATAGAAGCCTATGTAGCCTCTGATCAAACTAGAATAGCTCCTTTTATAAATCACCAGCATAGATGAAAAGATAATTTACTTTCCATTTTAATATTTTAGTCACTCCTGAAATAAAAATCTTTCCTGGAGTTCTGGCTCTGTTTGGGGGGATTGAGAGCTATAAAAACTCATTTACTATTTAGCTTTGATGAAAATTAACTTCTTTTCAAACTTAAAAAATATATATCAGGCTGGGAATATAGCTCAGTAGTAAAGTGCTTGCCTAGCATGTACAGGGTCCTGGATTTGATCCCCAGCACCACAAGAAAAAAAAAATCAGCTATTCCTCTACTGCAGAAACCTTTGAACACCAAAAAATCAACAATCAACCCATGGAAGTAAATTGTTGCCTATAAAAAAGGCAACATCTTTGTTTGCAATCTTCTCATCCATTCCCAAGGTGTCTTTTCCCTCTGCTTTGATTTTGCTCTCTGCTCTGCCATCCTTCCATGTCCCTCACCCTTAGATTTTAGTTCTTGCAGTTTCTTTACCACATTTAGTCCCACAGTTCATATCCCCTTAACATTTCTTCACTGTTTACTCATTCTGGATTTAGAATAATCTCAGAATCATTTGGTAGTTGAAAGTGACATATTGCTTTTTACATTTATGACCTTACCTCCATTCCCTTCAGTGTCTTGATGGTCAGGCATATTAGTGAGCTTCTAATTGGAACTATTTCAATCATTGTGATTTCTCCATCCTTCCCTGAGGTAGGTCTTGAACACTCACCACCTTCACCTATATTCTTTTAGGCATGATCTCCATGGAAGAATTTCGGACCATGTGGAAACTTTTCAGAACTCACTACAGCGTTGATATTGATGATTCCCAAGTTGATGCACTCGCCAATACAATGGACTTAAACAAAGATGGAAGCATTGACTTTAATGAGTTTTTAAAGGCTTTCTATGTAGTGCATAAATACGAGAAGTTGAGCACATCAGAAGCCAAGTCTGCTAACTATAAATGAAGGCTTCCCTCAGGCTCCTTGTAAACAGCTGAACCCAAGTCACAATCTTTTTCAGGACCACTGAAATTCGTAGTCACTAATAGAGAATAGTAGACTCCAATTCCCACCACAAGCATATGCACAGTATGGGTGTTGGAAGCCCTTAGCAAACTGTAATTGTTAAGACTAGGTTAAATGTCAGCTGACAAGATTTGCCTCCAATGTTGGGACTCACCCACTGCCATTGAAAAGCTCGGTTTGAGCCTAGTGTTGGTCTCCTGGATGCCACCTAATCGGGAGACCAGAGCAGTTTGGAAACATACTGAAAGGAATCCACAGAGCACCAGAAGAAACTATGAAGTGCAACAACTGTGACTGAGGAATGGGAGGAAGAATACCAAGCTACTAAGGGAATAAACTATTTCCATCCTTAAATTGTAATCTTTTTTTGAAATTCCATAAACCAGTGATCCTTAATTGTGGGGAAATCATTCTTCAGGGATGAGGACCACATCATATTCTGGGGGAAAAACGGTTTTCATTTCTGTTGGAAATACAAAGTGAATACATTTATATTGAGCCCTATAATTAATATGGTCTGACACCTTCATTGATAAGACAGGGCCTTGGTTATGCATATATTGTGCAAATTATTCTGCTATTCTGATCTTGAGTCAAACATGATGAGATTTTTGTTTAAAGGTGAGTATAGGTTTCACTTTTTAAAAAATTTTAGAATTTCAAGATCTAGAAACATGCCAGATCCTGTAAGCCTGCCTCCTCCACACACCAGAAATAATGAAGAAAATCTAACAAATACATATTTTTTTTATTAGACAACTGAGGTTGCAGAAAAGTAAAAGAAACTCTTAGAGGGGGAAAAAAGCATCATTGAAACTATAGCAATATTAATATCAGGCAGGTTAGACTTTAAGGCAAAAAATATCATTGGGTATAAAAAAAGATCCTTACTGAATGTTAGGAGGAATAATTCACCAGAAAGATATAATAATTATTAATTACTATGCATCTAATAATGAAGGCTTAAAAGTTATCATGCAAAAATTTATGTAACTACCAGATTAAATTGGTAGCAGGTGATTTTAATATCTTTGTCAGTAATTGATCATGAAAATAAAAATCATAAATGATTGGACAACCCATTTAATCTACCTGGTGTTTGTGTGTGTGTGTGTGTGTAATGTTTATATGGATGTACATTAGTGCACACATACAACTCTGCAATCAATTTTAGAGAATATGCATTTTCAAGTCCATATGAAATATATATAAAAATTGACTACAAAACATAAATACCAATCAGTAACAAAGATATTACATTCTCTGATTCTAATGCAATTAAATTAAAACCCGATTAATGAATGAGTGAAAAAGGAATAAAACTCTAGATCTACCACAAAATGCTAAAAAGAATTTCACAAGAATTCTGTGAATAACTTTATGCCAATGATTTAAAATTTTTTTTTAAATTAAAAAATTTTAACTTACGAAAATTGTAAATAACTTTAAATTAAATCAAACAAAAATTGTAAATATTTATGAAGTTCCATGTGAAACCGTAATTATTTAAACCAAGTGAACGTACTATTTTCTCAGGAAAAACAATTTAGTAAAGCTAACTAAAAAGGAGGATCTGAAGAGACATTTATCCATTGAAGAATGTAATGGTTTTATAATGGGTCACTTTGGTTGCCCTGAACTTCCTTCCTCAGAGTTTCCTTGCTTACATGTTTCTGGTTAGGGTGGGCCAAGGAAAATTCTTGAGAGATCTGGCAGTGGTAGCCATTTTGTACTTTACATATGCTGTTACTGATCTACTGATATCTTATTGGCATAAAGCAGCAGTTAGGCCTGCAGTTGTTCTTCTTTCCCTGACTCTTCTGTTAGCTTCTTTGATTTCTGGGTTGTGAATGTGTGTTTAACCTCATGATATAGAGCTCTGGATTCTGCAGGACACCCCCATCACCAAGGTCAGAGGCAATAAGAATGGACATAAACTTCAGTACCTTCTTGTGGGGTGCCATCTTATGTGTGCAGGTTTCAGCCTGTTTGTGATCTTCCTGGTTACCTGTTCTGTGAATTTCAAGCTTCAGCATCAGATATGGAGGCCATAGCCTTATAGAGACTACTTAACTAACTCCCACATTTACAGAAGTCACTTCTGAGTCTATTTATACATAGAATCAGTACACATGGCATGTGCACACACACATGTAGAATCAGTATGTATACACATACACAATACAGTCATGCGTCACTTAATGACAGGGATACATTCTGAGAGATTCATCACTAGGCAAGTTCATCATGGTGTAAACATCATAGAACATAACAAACTTAACTATGATGTCACTGGGCAAGATAATCTTATGGGACCACCATCATACATGCAGTCTTTCATTGACCAGAATGTAGTTATGCAGCACCTGACTATATATTTCCTACTGGTTCTACCTCTGGTTGAACACTGATACAGAATTTGATACTGATAGTGGTTCCAGAACAACAAAGTCTTAAGAATGAGTGCTCTGAATTTGTCTTAGGTTTTCTGGCATTAGTTCCCTAATCTGATTAGATTTAAAGGCACCAATAACCTTTCCAGTGATAAAGAGGAGTACTTTTAGTCCCTTGCACAGAGCATCAAAAGTATTTAAATTATCACCTTCAATCAAGCACTTATACAAGTCAAGACTCTGGAAGACCAAATATTTGCTACCTTAGAATATCTTTGTCAAACTAAGTAAGGGGAATTGGTTGGTTACTTGCTAAAGAACTTGGAGAAGTACAGGACTTTGAGTTCTCAGCTTAAGGACTTCAAAAAGGACCTGAAAGAAACCCTTATCTCCTATAGCCACAGGGTTGAAATTTCTGAAAGCCAAACCCAAAGTCTAATCCTGGAGTTGGTTGAACACAAATTAAATTGCCAATCTCACAAAGTCACTGCCATAATTTGACTGTTCCATCCAAAAATCTTGTTGAAATTTAATTTCCGTTGTAGCAGCGTTGAGGTGATTTTGTCATGAGGGTTCTGCCATCATGAATGAATGAATACTGTTATCCTGATATACTGATTAAAAGGACATTTGGCCCTATTTTCCTCTCTGTTTCATATGTGCTTTCTTGTCCTTCCACCACATTTGGTGCAGCAGAAAGGCCCTTGCCAGAGATGGACTTCTCAGCCTCCAGAGCCATGAGGCAAGTGTACTTCTATTGTTTATTAATTACTCAGGCTGTGGTTTTTCACTATAGCAACACAAAAAAAGGCCAAGACACTCTTTTTTGTTGCAGTCAGGGATCGTTCATTGGGAAGGAATGACATCCCCCAAATTTAGATGAGATCCTATGGGCAGATTCTAACGTACATTTTATTTTCCAGGAGAAGCCACCCTTCTACCTCTGCCTAAGGAAATTGCTCTTCCCTTTTGCCTGAAGGACCTGTAATGACCTCCTCTGAGGTAGCCATCTTGCAAGGCATTACTGATCCTTCTTGGGACCTACACCCACCACCTCTATTTGAGTATGCTAATCTGACTGTATTTGGAAACCCAGAAGTGCTTGAAGTAATGAAGAGCATCAAAGTGGCAAATGTGTGGGCAAAATATAAATGAATAATAACCTCTTATAAGAGGTAAAATATACAGTGACTAAATGATAACAATGGTTCATAAGTTGAAAAGAATAAATGGAGTCAAAGTTCTAAAATCTGTTAATTTTCCAGAAACAGTAAAAGCAACAATTAATATTAGATTGTAATAAATCAAGAATACATGTTATAATGCTGGGTGTGGTGGTACACACCTGTAATTCCAGCCACTTAGGAGGCTGAGGCAGGAGGATCACAAGTTCAAGGTCATCCTTGGCAACTTAGTGAGACTCTGTCTCAAAAAGGATGGGTTGTAGCTCAGTGTAGAGTGCCCCTGGGTTCAATCTGCACTATTACCAAAAAAAAAAAAAAAAGTTATGGTATCTAGAATAATTGATTTAAACAATAGTATATGATTTCCAATTTATGGAAGAAGAAATGGAATAATAATTTTAAGAAGTCAGTAGTAGTAATATGGTAGATTTAAGCCTGAACACAACAATAATTATGATTGGCATAAATTGATTAATTGACCCAATGGGAAAAACAGGTTTCAATGCTTTAGAAGCATTTCCAACTAAACAAACAGGCTCTGAAGGAAGGCTTAATCATCCTGACTGAATTCATCTTTGAGTAACCCACCTTTTGAGCTAACCCACCAGCTAGCTGGAGATGAATGAGTGAGTTCAACTGAGCTTACCTGAGCCTGATCCAGGCCAGAAGAACTGCTAAACTGAACCTAGCCCAGATTGCTGGTGTATAAAGTTATGTCCAAAAAAGCGATTATTGTTTTAAGATATGAAAATTTAGGGGCAGCTTATAATGTATCAAGAATGAAATGATAAGGAAATTGATATCTACAAATGGGACTCTGTCCTAACAGAAAGCTGAAATATGTGTTGTAATATTTAATTTGAATTGTCAACTTGATAGGATTAAGAGGTGCCAATGATTAAGAGATTTCTGGGTGTGTTGATGAGGGTGTGTCTAGGAATGATTGGAATGTGGGATACTGAACTGAAGTGGAGACCCTCTCTGTGGGCAGCACCACCCAATAGGATGGTGGCTTGGATGGAATAAAAGTTGGAAGAACAAGGAAGCAGATGCAGATGCAAGCTCGACTCTTCTTGAACGGGTTCTTGATTGCTGCTGTGATTGTCTGAAGATTTTGGACTCTCGCTTCTTTATTCTTCCAAAGCGGACTCTGCCAGTGATTCTCCAGGTAGTTTCCAGAAGCCTTGGTCTCAGACTAGGGTAGCACTGTTGATCCCTCTTGTTCTGGGGCTTCCATCTCTTGGACTGCACAGCTACTGGTTCCTCCAGCTCTCCAGTCTGTAGACAGCCATTTGGACTATCCAGCTTCTGGTTGTGTAAGCCAATCTAATAAGTTCACTTTTTATAATTATACGTCCTGTTGATTATGTTCCTCTAGAGAACCCTGACTAATACATGTGTCATTGGCTTTGGAACAAGGCATCAAAGCAGAGGTTGGCAAATTAGTTAGGAAACTGCTATAGTGGGCCACAAAACAACAACAAAACAACCAATTTCCAAAACTGTGATCTTTGTTAGCATGGAAGATGGAAAAGACTCTTAAAAGAACTTTTTATTTGATAAGGAGATCTCCATGCAAAATGTTGAAAGTAACAGCTAGTGGTATATAATAGAGGACTAGAAAAGAGAGATAAGCTGAAGTAAAAACTATTCAGTTTGCAAGCAGAATTTAAGAGGAATATAAAGGGGCCAGAGCAGCAGACTGAGTTGGAAAATAAAAGTGTTTTTCATCTTTATTATCCTGCTAGCAAAAGATTTTCAAAGTGAATTAAAACCTGAAGGCAACTCTTTTTCTGGCTGAGAGAATAACAAGGACCAGATTTATTCTCCTGCCTGAAACAACTAAAACAACAAAAATAAAAACACAAGCTGTATGAAACTACAGTTTTCAAAATACTGGGTATCAGGCAATAAAGGACAATTATCCTGGAGGTACAAGAAACAAATGAGATGAGTCCTACATTATCCCAGCTTACTGCCTTAGGTTAGTTTACAGGCTGTGTTGTGCAGCGAGGGAAAATTCAGGCAAGGCCCAGAAGAATCACTAAATTGCGAGATCCGTGTGGTTAGAGTCTATAGGACATAGTATTGGAGAAAAGACAGTGGGAAGGAACTCTGGAGACTGGCTGAGGATTTCCTCTTAAGTATTCAGCAGGGGACTGAGCAGTGCATGTACATGAGGAAACTGCCTGAGACCAGGGAAACAACCACACAGGACTTCCTAAAATAAGGCCTTATCCCACTAATGAGTGTGGAAAATCTCGTAATGTAGGACATGGGGTAGAGTACTCCAAAGGGCTTTGCCTCAGTGGTGGGGAAAATAACTAACTTTAAGAGTAAACACTGCTCTGATTCTGCCTTACAAATATTAAAAGCAAGACCTGAAAAGGTACAGCAGTTTTCAATTAACTGCATCTCAGAATGAAACCCAAGAATATTTATAGAAATACAAAGATACCTAACACCCAAAAAAGTGAAATTCATAGTGTTTGGCATCCAACCAAAAGTTGACAGGCAGGCAAAGGAGCAGGAAAATATCATAATGAACAGAGAAATCAAACAATTGAAACTGATCCCAAACACACGTTAAAACTGGCAAACAAGGTTATTGAATCACTTATTACAACAGAATTCCATACGTTCAAAGTTAAAGAGACATGGACAATAGAAAAAGATCCAAATAAAATTCTAGATATGAAAACTGCAATATTTGAGATGAAAAATATTTGAATAGGATTAATGGCAAATTAGGCATTATAGAAGAAAAGATCACTGAACTAGAGGACATAGAAACTATTCAAAATGAAACATGGGGAATTTTTGTTTTAAAATGAACAGAGTATCAGTGAGCTATGGAAGAACCTCAAGAGTTCTAATATATATGTGTGTAATTGGAGTGTTCAAAGGAAGGCGACATGAGAAATATTTGAAGAAATAATGGACAAACATTTCCCAGGTTTAATAAAAACTATAATCTTACAGGTTGAAAAATCTCAGTGAAACCCAAGCACAAGAAACTTAAAGAAAAATACACTGACACATCATAAATTTATCACAAATTCTACCCAACAATATATTCTAAAAAAATACATTATGACCAAGGGAGATTTGTCCAAGGAATTGCCAAAGTTTGGTTTAATATTTGAAAATCATTCCATGTAATTAACCTAATTGACAAACAAAAAAGAAAAATTATGATTACCTCTGTAGATTATTTCTGATAAAACCTCTCAACAAACTAGAAATAAAAGGAAAATTCCTTAACCTAATAAAGAGCATCTATGACACACTTACAGCTCTGGCCGATACAATCAAGCAAGGGAAAGAAAGAAAGGCATCCAGATTGGAAAGGAAGAAGAAAAACTGTATTTACAGATGATATGCTCATGTGTGCAGAAAACTTGATAGAATCTACAAAAGATCTATTGGAACTGAGTTTAGCAAGTTTGCAAGATACAAGATCAATATGTAAAAGTTAATTTTACTTTGCTATACTAGCAATAATCAATTTGAAACTTAAAAAGCAATACTACTTAAAATGGCTTCAAAAAAATAAAATATTCTGTGATGAGTGTGACAAAAGATTTGCAAGTCATGCACTCTAAAAGCTACAAAATATTGCTGAGGGAAATTTTAAAAGATCTAAATAAGCCTTGAACTATGCTGTGTCCTTGGGTTAGAAGACTGAATAATGTTAAGATGTCAGTTATCACTAATTATTCCCAATTTCTTGGTCAATATTATCAACATAATCCCAATCAAAATCCCAGCCAGCTTTTTTAAACAAAAATGAACAAGCTAATTCTAAATTCATATGGAAATGCGGAGGACCTGGAATAGCCAATACAATGTTGAAAAAGCAGAACAAACTTGGAGAACTAACACTACCTGATTTCAAGAAGTATAGATCTAGTAATTAAGAAAGACAATGTGGTATTGTTATAAAGATAAATGGATCAATAGAGTTTAGAAATAGCTCCATACATGCATAGGTAACAAACTTTTTGCATAAAATTATTATTTTAGAATAGACTTAACTTTACATAAAAGTTGTGAAGATAGTACACAGTTCTATTTATCTCACCCTCAGCTTTCCCTATTAGTAACATCTTACATTGGTATGATACATGTGTTAAAATTAATGAATAAATAATGATATATTATTAACTGTAGTCCATACTTTATTCAGATTTCCTTAGTTTTTTCATTTAATGTTCTTGTTCCCTTCCAGGATCCCATCTAAGGTACTGTATTACATTTAGTCCATCTTTTTCTTTAGGTTTCTCTTGATTTCCTTGTTTTTGATGACTTTGGCACTTTTAATGAGAACTGATCAGGTGTTTTGTACTCTTTCATTTGGAATTTGTCTTCTCTTTTTCTCATTATTAGCTGTGGTTTTGGGTTTTGGGAAGGAAGATCACAGAGATAAAACGTCATTCTCATCAGATCATATCAAGGGTACCTACTATCAACATGACTTACCATTGTTGGTGTTACCAGTTATTCTAGGAATAGCACTTATACATCTGTTTGGTGACTTGTGTCACATTCCAGGACCCAGAGAGACAGAGGTCTTTTGACCCCAACAGAAAGGAACTCATGCATAGAACCAGATACACCTACTATGTGTACGTACTGTGTGTTGGGCACTGTCCTGAGCAGTTTACATGAATTATCTCATTTTGTCCTCATGCATCCCACAAGACAGATGTCATTTTCCTCTTCTACAGATGAAGGAACTGAAGATCAGAGGTTAAGTACCTTGCACAAATTGGACCACTGGAGCATAATGTTTTTATTCCCACCATCTTTCTCAATTGCAGCTGAAAGGAGGCAGTTCCATCATTGAGTGTGTTAATGGGCAACAACTGGAAGACCTTGCTTATAGTCCCATCAGAAGAATTTTATCAAAGTCTTTCTGATGTCAGGTGTCAGACAGATCCCCAAATGGTCAGCAGTGGTGTTAGTGGGGCAATAATAGGGAGCATCAGTGCTTAGTTCACTGAAGGAGTCTCTCAAAAGCAATATGAGGCCCTTTTATGTAAGAACTGGAGAAAAAGTTCTCAAGGACAAAATCTATTTGTTAGAAGTAGGATGTGCAGAGTGACTTGGAGGCAAAGCCAGCTTGACCCAGAGTCAGCTCAGCTCTTCAAGCTGCCCCAGGCTGAAGGGGATACCATGTTCCTTGGCAGGAAGGTACCAAAGATCTGAGAATTAGAAACAGAGGCCTGGGAACCAGAAGCCAGGCATGTTGTCTCAGTTAATGCTTCAAACATGCTTATGCTGATTAAGTTCTTGTTACAACTTTCTTTTTCTATCCAAATAGCTTTATTGAGGCATAGTTTGGATCATATGATTCACACTTTCAAGTGTACAATTCAATGATGTGTTAGTCAATTTACCAAGTTATGTAACCATCACATAAATCCGTTTTAGGATATTTTCATCAGATCAGTGTGATCCTTCATGCACATTTGTAGTTAGTCCCCAAACCTCTTTCACCTCTACCCACCCCATCAATTCCCTAAGCGACCATGAACATATTTTGTCTATAGATTTGCCTTTTCTAGATATTTCACACAAATGGGAATTATACAATATGGGGCCTCTTGTGTCTGCCTTCTTTCACTAAACAATGTCTTTGAGGTTCATTAATTAGCATGTATTCATAGTTTGTTCCCTTTTGCTGACCACTATACATTGCATGGCTATACCACATCCATTGTTCATTGACTCACTGATTCATAAGCATTTAGTTTGTTACCAGTTTTTGACACTATGAATAATCCTGCTAAGAATATTTATGTGCACATTTGCTTATAAATGTGTTTTCGTTTCTCTGTCCTACCCTCTTTAGCTTTGATTTTTCTTTTCTTCTTTTTTTTGGCACCAGGCATATTGAACCTGGGGCGTTTAACCACTGAGCTACATCCCCAGCCCTTTTTATGTTTTTTTTATTTTGACAAGGGTCTGGCTAAGTTGCTTGGGGCCTCATTAAGTTGCTGAGGCTGGCTTTGAACTTGTTATCCTCCGTCTCATCCTCCTGAGCCGCTGGGATTATAGGCTTGCACCAGGCTGATTTTTTTTTAATTGGGTTTTTTTTCTATTCTTTCTAATTTTATTATCCTTCCTTTCTTCAGTTTTTTTGCTGGCTTCCTGATGTTCTCCAGATAAAACTCAAACTCCTTAGTGTGGTCAGAAAAGGTGCCTTCCTACCTGTTCCAACTTATCTCTTGCCATTATCTTTTGAAGAGATATATCACTTACAGAATGAAGAGACGTGAAAGGAAGAAATCTAGAAGAAGAAATATTTCTCAGGTAATGTTCTAGTGTTACTTATTGCCAATCACTCAGATTAGATAATCTGAACTAATAATAAAATGTTCTTGGGGCTGGGGTTATGGCTCATTGGTAGAGCACTTTCCTAGCATGTGTGAGGCACTGGGTTCGATTCTCAGCACTGCATATAAATACATAAAAAGAAAGGTCCATCAACAACTAAAAATTTTTTTTAAAAAATGTCCTTGATTTGATATAATAACCATATGACCATTTTGAACAATGCCTAGTGCATAGTAGGAACCTAATATTTATTAAATGCTTAAATGAAATTAATTCTTGTGAACAGCAGCAGGCATCGATGAGAGTATATATAAAGTGTGACACACGGTTTTTGTACATGATGATGGTCACAGCCTAGAACAGAATTAGTGAGGATTAAGAAGTGGACTTGAGTGGTTTATGGCTGCCAACTCCTTGTCCAAAGCATGGAAAATAGAATTGTGGTATATCATTGCTATCATATTATGTGCAGAAAAAACGGGAGAGGTGGGGACTTCTCAGTTCTGCTGCCATTTTAAAGATCAAATTCCTTGCTTAGTTAAAGAAACAGCTGCAAAAAAAAAACAAAACAAAAAAAAAAACCAAGAAAAAAAACAAAAACAAAAAAGAGTCTTCAACCTGTGTGTACAGAACTCCTGCCCCATCGTCTTATATGAAAACCCACTGATAATTGCAGGATAGTGGTTTTAAGAATGTCTAAAGCCTTTGGCAGTACCTAATGCGTCTTTTCTATTACTTCCTGAATATCATTTGGTTTTTTATTCTCAACATTGTTTCTGGAACTCTCATTTTCTCCTTAGGGCTCCTAATTTCCAGAATAAGTTAGGAATGCCTTAGAAATTTAACCAAAAAATGCATTTTTACTTTAATAATAATTGTTGTTAAATGTAAAACTTTTGCCTGACACTTCAATTATTCTTAACCACACTAAAATTTTGTGAAGTGTACGTGTGCGCACATGTATATCTCACTTTTTTTTTAAATTCATTTTTATTGTAAACAAATGGGATACATCTTGTTTCTCTGTACATGAAGTAGAGGCATACCATTTGTGTAATCATACATTTACCTAGGGTAATAGTTTTTGGTTCATTCTGTTATTTTTTCTCCCTCCCCACCCCTCCTACCCCTCTTATCCCTCTATAGAGTTCCTCCTTCTTCCATTCTTGCCCCCTTCCCACCCCCTATATGTGTCATCATCTGCTTATCAGGGAGATCATTCGTCCTTTGGTTTTTTTAGATTGGCTTATCTCACTTAGCATGATATTCTCCAACTGCATCCATTTGCCTGCAAATGCCATAATTTTGTTTTTCTTTATGGCTGAGTAATATTCCATGGTATATATATATATACCACACTTTCTTTATCCATTCATCAATTGAAGGAAATCTAGGTTGGTTCCACAATCTGGCTATTGTGAATTGAGCAGCTGTGAACATTGATGTGGCTGTATCTCTGTAGTATGCTGATTTTAAGTCCTTTGGGTATAGGCCGAGGAGTGGGATAGCTGGGTCAAATAGTGGCTCCATTCCAAGTTTTCTAAGGAATCTCCACGCTGCTTTCCAGAGTGGCTGCACTGATTCACAACCCCACTAGCAATGTATGAGTGTACTTTTTTTCCCACATCCTTGCCAACACCTATTGTTGCTTGTATTCTTGATAATCGCCATTCTAATTAGGGTGAGATGGAATCTTAGAGTAGTTTTGATTTGCATTTCTCTTATTACTAAAGATGTTGAACATTTTTTCATATGTTTGTTGATTGCTTGTAGATCTTCTTCTGTGAAGGGTCTGTTCATTTCCTTAGCCCATTTGTTGATTGGGTTATTTGTATTCTTCGTGTAGAGTTTTTTAAGTTCTTTATAAATTCTGGAAATTAGTGCTCTATCTGAAGTATGATTGGCAAAGATATTCTCCCACTCTGTAGGCTCTCTTTGCATTGCTGATAGTTTCCTTTGCTGAGAGAAAGCTATTTAGTTTGAATCTATCCCAGTTATTGATTCTTGCTTTTATTTCTTGTGCTACGGGAGTCCTATTAAGGAAGTCTGATTCTAAGCCAACAAGTTGAAGATGTGGACCTACTTTTTCTTCTATAAGATGCAGGATCTCTGGTCTGATTTCAAGGTCCTTGATCCATTTTGAGTTGAGTTTTGTGCAGGTGAGAGATAGAGGTTTAGTTTCATTCTGCTCCATATGGACTTCCAGTTTTCCCAGCACTATTTGTTGAAGAGGCTATCTTTTCTCCATTGAAGGTTTTTGGCACCTTTGTCTAGTATGAGAAAATTGTATTTATTTGGGTTTGTGTCCGTGTCCTCTATTCTGTACCATTGATCTACCTGTCTATTTTGGTACCAATACCATGCCGTTTTTGTTACTATTGCTTTGTAGTAGAGTTGAAGATCTGGTATTGCAATACCTCCTGCTTCACTCTTCCTACTAAAGATTGCTTTAGCTATTCTGGGTTTCTTATTCTTCCAGATGAATTTTATGATTGCTTGTTCTATTTCTGTAAGGTACGTCATTGGGATTTTAATTGGAATTGCATTGAATCTGTATAGCACTTTTGGTAGTATGGCCATTTTGACAATATTAGTTCTGCCTATCAAAGAACATGGGATATCTTTCCATCTTCTAAGGATTTCTTTAATTTCTTTTAGTGTTCTGTAGTTCTCATTGTAGAGGTCTTTCACCTCTTTTGTTAGATCGATTCCCAAGTATTTTATTTTTTTTTTGAAACTATTGTGAATGGGGCAGTTTTCCTAATTTCTCTTTCTGAAGATTCATCACTTATGTATAAAAATGCATTGGATTTATGAGCATTAATCTTATATCCTGCTACTTTACTGAATTCACTTATGAGTTCTAAAAGTTTTCTGGTGGAATTTTCTGGTTCCTCTAAATATATAATCATGTCATCAGCAAACAGGGATAGTTTGAGTTCTTCTTTTCCTATCTGTATCCTTTTAATTTCCTTGGTCTGTCTAATTGCTCTGGCTAGAGTTTCCAGGACAATGTTGAATAGAAGTGGTGAAATCGGGCATCCCTGCCTTGTTCCAGTTTTTAGGGGGAATGCTTTCAGTTTTTCACCATTTAGAATGATATTGGCCATGGGCTTAGCATAGATGGCCTTTACAATATTAAGGAATGTTCCCACTATCTCTATTTTTTCTAGTGTTTTGAGCATGAAGTGATGCTGTATTTTATCAAATGCTTTTTTTGTCTCATCCAGCGAGTACAACGAAGACTCGGCTCTCAAATGAAGTTTTAAGGTCTTTATTTTTATGGGAGAGCTTCTGAGCCGAGTGCCTGGTTCTTCCTCCTCCTCCACTGCCGCCATCTTCTTCTTCTTCTTCTCTTGTCGCGCAGCTCTCTCTCTCCTTCTTCTCTTGTCGCGCAGCTCTCTCTCTCCTTCTTTTCTCTCGTGCAGCTGCCACTTCTCTTCTTCCTCTCTCGTCGCGCCGCTGCTGCCTCTCCTCTTCTCTTGTCCCGCAGCTGCTGCCTGCCCTCCTTGCCTGCCTCCGCCGCGCAAAGTACGCAGCTTTATGGGATGTAACAGCCAATCACCTTAAAGGGTCAGGCGTTTGTCTTGTGGAGACTTAATGGTGAGTAATGAGGACATGTACTGATCACAAGCTAAGCACGGACGCGGAGGAGATCAGTCAGCCAATAGAAAGCACTTCCTTAAAGTTGTTTTTCTTTGCAGTTGGGCTTCTCGGCGCCATCTTAGGGCGAGGCCAGCCACCACTGTGGGCCCTACAGGGCAGCAGTCTCCAACACTTTTTCTGCATCTATTGAAATAATCATGTGATTCTTGACTTTAAGTCTGTTGATATGATGAATGACATTTATTGATTTCCAGATGTTGAACCAACCTTGCATCCCTGGGATAAAACCCGCTTGATCGTGGTGCACTATCTTTTTAATATATTTTTGTATGCAATTTGCTAAAATTTTGTTGAGAATTTTTGCATCGATGTTCATTAAGGATATTGGTCTGAAATTTTCTTTCCTCAATGTGTCTCTGTCTGGTTTAGGTATCAGGGTGATATTGGCTTCATAGAATGAGTTTGGGAGGGTTCCTTCCTCTTCTATTTCATGAAATACTTTGAGGAGTATTGGAATGAGCTCTTCTTTAAAGGTTTTGTAGAAGTCGGCTGAGAGCCCATCTGGTCCCAGACTTTTCTTTGTTGGTAGGCTTCTGATGACCTCTTCTATTTCATTACTTGAAATTGATCTATTTAAATTGTGTATGTCTTCCTGGTTCAGTTTAGGTAATTCATATGTCTCTAGAAACCTGTTGATGTCTTCGAGATTTTCTATTTTGTTTGAGTATAGATTTTCAAAATAGCTTCTAATTGTGTTTTTGTATTTCACTCGTGTCTGTTGTGATATTTCCTTGTTCATTCCGAATTTTAGTAATTTGAGTTTTCTCTCTCCTTCTCTTTGTTAGTGTGGCTAAGGGTTTATCAATTTTGTTTATTTTTTCAAAGAACCAACTATTTATTTTGTCAATTTTTTCTATTGCTTCTTTTTTTTTTTTATTTTATTGTAAACAAATGGGATACATGTTGCCTCTCTGTTTGTACATGGCGCAAAGGCATACCATTTGTGTAATCATAAATCCACATACAGTAATGTTGTTTGATTCTTTCTGTTATTTTTTTCCCCTTCCCCCCACCCCTCCCACCCCTCTTTACCCTCTATACAGTACTTTCTTCCTCCATACTTGCCCCCCTCCCTAACCCTAACTCTAAACCTAACACTAACCCTTCCCTCCCCCCCATTATGTGTCATCCTCCACTTATTAGCGATATCATTCGTCCCTTGTCTTTTTGAGATTGGCTTATCTCACTTAGCATGATATTCTCCAATTTCATCCATTTGCCTGCAAATGCCATAATTTTGTCATTCTTTATGGCTGAGTAATATTCCATTGTGTATATATACCACAGTTTCTTTATCCACTCGTCAATTGAAGGGCATCTAGGTTGGATCCATAGTCTGGCTATTGTGAATTGAGCAGCTATGAACATTGATGTGGCTGTATCTCTGTAGTATGCTGATTTTAGATCCTTTGGGTATAGGCCAAGGAGTGGGATAGCTGGGTCAAATGGAGGGTCCATTCCAAGTTTTCTAAGGACTCTCCACACTGCTTTCCAGAGTGGCTGCACTAATTTGCAGCCCCACCAGCAATGTATGAGTGTACCTTTCTCCCCACATCCTCGCCAACACCTGTTGCTTGTATTTTTGATAATCGCCATTCTAATTGGGGTGAGATGGAATCTTAGGGTGGTTTTGATTTGCATTTCACTTATTACTAGAGATGTTGAACATTTTTCCATATGTTTATTGATTGCTTGTACATCTTCTTCTGTGAAGTGTCTGTTCATTTCCTTAGCCCATTTGTCGATTGGATTATTTGTATTCTTGGTGTAGAGTTTTTTGAGTTCTTTATAGATTCTGGAGATTAGTGCTCTATCTGAAGTATGATTGGCAAAGATATTTTCCCACTCTGTAGGCTCTTTCTTCACATTACTGATAGTTTCCTTTGCTGAGAGAAAGCTTTTTAGTTTGATTCTATCCCAGTTATTGATTCTTGCTTTTATTTCTTGTGCTATGGGAGTCCTGTTGAGGAAGTCTGGTCCTAGGCCGACATGTTGAAGATCGGGACCTACTTTTTCTTCTATAATCTGCAGAGTCTCTGGTCTGATTCCAAGGTCCTTAATCCATTTTGAGTTGAGTTTTGTGCAGGGTGAGAGATAGGGGTTTAGTTTCATTCTGTTGCATATGGATTTCCAATTCTCCCAGCACCATTTGTTGAAGAGGCTATCTTTTCTCCATTGCATATTTTTGGCGCCTTTGTCTAGTATTAGAAAGTTGTATTTATTTGGGTTTGTGTCCGTGTCCTCTATTCTGTACCATTGATCTACCTGTCTATTTTGGTACCAGTACCATGCCGTCTTTGTTACTATTGCTTTGTAATAAAGTTGAAGTTCGGGTATTGCGATACCCCCTGCTTCATTTTTCCTGCGAAGGATTGCTTTAGCTATTCTGGGTTTCTTATTCTTCCAGATGAATTTCATGATTGCTTGCTCTATTTCTGTAAGGTACGTCATTGGGATTTTAATTGGAATTGCATTGAATCTGTATAGCACTTTTGGTAGTATGGCCATTTTGACAATATTAATTCGGCCTATCCAAGAACATGGGAGATCTTTCCATCTTCTAAGGTTTTCTTCGATTTCTTTCTTTAGTGTTCTGTAGTTCTCATTGTAGAGGTCTTTTACCTCTTTTGTGAGATTGATTCCCAAGTATTTTATTTTTTTCGATGCTATTGTGAATGGGGTAGTTTTCATAATTTCTCTTTCTGAGGATTCCTCACTTATGTATAAAAATGCATTGGATTTATGAGCATTGATCTTGTAACCTGCCACTTTACTGAATTCACTTATGAGTTCTAACAGTTTTCTGGTGGAGTTTCCTGGTTCCTCTAAGTATATAATCATATCATCCGCAAATAGGGATAGTTTGAGTTCTTCTTTTCCTATTCGTATTCCTTTAATTTCCTTGGTCTGTCTAATTGCTCTGGCTAGAGTCTCAAGAACGATATTGAATAGGAGTGGTGAAAGAGGGCATCCCTGTCTTGTTCCAGTTTTAAGGGGGAATGCTTTCAGTTTTTCACCGTTTAGAATGATATTAGCCATGGGCTTAGCATAGATGGCCTTTACAATGTTAAGGAATGTTCCCACTATCCCTATTTTTTCTAGTGTTTTGAGCATGAAGGGGTGTTGTATTTTATCAAATGCTTTTTCTGCATCTATTGAAATAATCATGTGGTTCTTGACTTTAAGTCTATTGATATGGTGAATTACATTTATTGATTTCCGGATGTTGAACCAACCTTGCATCCCTGGGATAAAACCCACTTGATCGTGGTGCACTATCTTTTTAATATATTTTTGTATGCGATTTGCTAAAATTTTATTGAGAATTTTTGCGTCAATGTTCATTAATGATATCGGTCTGAAATTTTCTTTCCTTGATTTATCTCTGTCTGGCTTGGGTATCAGGGTAATATTCGTTTCATAGAATGAGTTTGGGAGGGTACCCTCCTCTTCTATTTCATGGAATACTTTGAGAAGTATTGGAATGAGCTCTTCTTTAAAGATTTTTTAGAACTCGGCTGAGAACCCATCTGGTCCTGGACTTTTCTTTGTTGGTAGGCTTTTGATGACCTCTTCTACTTCATTACTTGAAATTGATCTATTTAAATTTTGTATGTCCTCCTCGTTCAATTTAGGCAATTCATATGTCTCTAGAAACCTGTTGATGTCTTTGAAATTTTCTATTTGGTTAGAATATAGATTTTCAAAATAGCTTCTAATTATGTTTTGTATTTCAATCGTGTCTGTTGTGATATTTCCTTGTTCATTCCAAATTTTGGTGATTTGGGTTTTCTCTCGTCTTCTCTTTGTTAGAGTGGCTAAGGGTTTATCAATTTTGTTTATTTTTTCAAAGAACCAACTATTTATTTTGTCAATTTTTTGTATAGTTTCTTTTGTTTCAATTTCGTTGATTTCAGCTCTGAGTTTAACTATTTCCTGTCTTCTACTACTTTTGGTGTTGGTCTGTTCTTCTTTTTCTAGGGCTTTGAGCTGAAGTGTTAGGTTGTTTATTTGTTGATTTTTACTTCTTTTATTGAATGCGCTCCATGAAATAAATTTTCCTCTAAGTACTGCTTTCATAGTGTCGCAAAGATTTTGATATGATGTTTCTTTGTTCTCATTTACCTCTAGGAATTTTTTAATTTCCTTCTGATATCTTCTGTTATCCATTCATCATGTAATAGCATATTGTTTAATCTCCAGGTGTTGGAGTAGCTTCTGTTTTTTACTCTTTCATTTATTTCTAACTTCAAACCATTATGATCTGATAGAATACAAGGTAGTGTCTCTATCTTCTTGTATTTGCTTACATTAGCTTTGTGGCATAATATATGGTCTATTTTAGAGAAGGATCCATGTGCTGCTGAGAAGAAAGTGTATTCGCTCTTGGTTGGATGGTATATTCTATAAATGTCCGTTAAGTCTAAATTATTGATTGTGTTACTGAGATCTATGGTTTCTTTGTTCAATTTTTGTTTGGAAGATCTGTCCAGTGGTGAGAGAGGCGTGTTAAAATCACCTAGTATTATTGTGTTATGGTCTATTTGGTTTCTGAAATTGAGAAGGATTTGTTTGACATACATGGATGGGCCACTGTTTGGGGCATAGATGTTTGATTGTTATGTCTTGCTGATTTATGGTTCCTTTAAGCTCATTTATTTATTTATTTATTTATTTATTTTGAGACGACTTGGTTCTTCCTTTATTTGACAATTCCTTTAGGATGGTTCCTCCCATTGCTGATTTGTTTCTTTGTTTTTCATCTCTTCCTCATGGAATATTTTGCTGAGAATGTTCTGTAATGCTGGCTTTCTTTTTGTAAATTCTTTTAGCTTTTGTTTATCATGGAAGGATTTTATTTCATCGTCAAATTTGAAGGTAAGTTTTGCTGGGTATAAGATTCTTGGTTGGCATCCATTTTCTTTCAGGGCTTGAAAAATGTTGTTCCAGGCCCTTCTAGCTTTTAGGGTCTGGATTGAAAAATCTGCTGATATCCGTATTGGTTTCCCCCTGAATGTAATTTGATTCCTCTCTCTTGCGGTCTTTAAAATTCTGTCTTTATTTTGTATGTTGGGCATTTTCATTATAATGTGCCTTGGTGTGGGTCTGTTGTAATTTTGTATATTTGGAGTCCTATAAGCCTCTTGTACTTGATCTTCCATTTCATTCTTCAGATTTGGGAAATTTTCTGATAGTATTTCATTGAATAGATTGTTCATTCCTTTGGTCTGTTTCTCTAAGCCTTCCTCAATTCCAATAATTCTCACATTTGGCCTCTTCATGATATCCCATAGTTCTTGGAGATTCTGTTCATGATTTCTTACCATCTTCTCTGTTTGTTCAACTTTGTTTTCAAGGTTAAATATTTTATCTTCAATGTCTGATGTTCTGTCTTCCAGGTGTTCTATTCTATTGGTTATGCTTTCTATGGAGTTCTTAATTTGGTTTATTGTTTCCTTCATTTCAAGGATTTCTGTTTGGTTTTTTTTCAATATCTCTAACTCTTTATTGAAGTGATCTTTTGCTTCCTGTATTTGCTCTTTTAACTGTCGATTGGTGCGATCATTCAGTGCCTGCATTTGCTCTTGCATCTCGTCATTTTCTTCCCTGAGCATTTTAATTATGTACATTCTGAACTCCCTTTCTGTCATTTCTTCTGCCATGCTGTCGTTCGTTTCATTGATGTAACATCTAGATTTGTTTGCAGCATTTTCTTTCCTTGTTTTCTCATATTGTTCAGGTATCAGTTGACCGCTGTGATATTGCAGATTTCCTCTATTGTCTTATAATATCCCTGAAGATTTCTATTATATCCCCTCTTAGTCTTCAGTAGCCTGAAATCTTGGAGGAAGTTGATAATGCGGTGCTCCACAAGGGAGCTGACTCCCTAGGGGTGGTGGCCTTCTGGTGGGGTTTATTCCCTGCTAGTGGGCAGAGGTACCTTCACTTGCTGATGAATGGTCATCCAGAAGGGAAGTAGGTTATGGGCTGATGCAAGACCAGTTTGGGCCTGTGTCTCTGATTTTACGGTCCTTTTGGGAGAACCTCACCCAACAGGGAGGAGTCACCCGGTGGGGAGGTCTCGCTGGTCGGTTTTCCTCCCAGAGGTTCCGTTCAATTCACAACTACCGCCTGGGCTGGGCAGCCTTCTTCTGCAATGTTCCCAGGGTCCCGGACCTACCTCCTGGGCCTGGAAGCCTCACCCTTCGCAAACGAATCTCCTTCGGCTGCCTCTCCTCAGAGAAGCTGCCTGCAGTCCTGGAGCCTTCGCTCTGCCCCTCAGTTTGTCTGTGGGGCCCTTCCACCAAGAAGCCGTCTAGGACCCTGCTCTGCACTTTTCGCCTGGCTATGCGGCCCCTCCTCTGAGCAGCCACCTGGAGCCCCTTACAATCGCTCCAAGTCCCAGTGACCCGCCACACGCCTTTTCCTCCGGCAGCCACCTGTTGTTCCGTGCGGTCGCTCTAAGACCAAGTGACCCACCACGCACCACTTTCTCCACCAGGCAGTCACCCAGAGATCTGGTGCGTCACGAGTCCCAAGAACTCACTGTGCACCTTCTTGTCCCGACTGCCTCCCGTAGCCCTGGTGCAGTCACTTCGAGCCCAAGCACCCCGCCACGCTCCTCCTCCTTCTCCAGACAACCCCCCTATGTTCAGGAGCGGATGCTCTGGGACCAAACCACTCACCACGCTGTTCCACCGGATAGCCGCCCAGAGCCCTGGCGCAGCTGCTCCAATTCCAAGCGACGTGCCGAGCCCGTATTTCTCCTTCTCCTCTGGGCAGCCCCCCGGCTGCTTTGAGTTGGTCCCAAGTCTCTCAATATCTCCTTTTCTTGAGTCCTGAGTCCACACTGCTCCTCCGGATAGCCGCCCGGAGCCCTGGCGCAGCTGATCCAATTCCAAGCGACGTGCCGAGCCCGTATTTCTCCTTCTCCTCTGGGCAGCTCCCTCTTCAATGCTCCCAGCTGTCTGCGATCACTGCTCCGGCGGGGGGAGGGGCGCCTCGCCGGCCATTCTACTTTGCAAAGATCCCTGCTTTTGGGGCTACCGCCCCGTCCAGGACTCCTGCCCCGTCTGGGACGCCTGCCCAGTGGGGGACTTTCGCCTGGCTGCTTTGAGTTGGTCCCAAGTCTCTCTATATCTCCTCTTCTTGAGTCCTGAGTCCTGGAGCAACACGAAACGCAGCCACCCTCTAGTCCGCCATCTTGAATCCCCCTCTATTGCTTCTTTTGTTTCAATTTCGTTGATTTCAGCTCTGATTTTAACAATTTCCTGTCTTCTACTACTTTTGGTGTTGGTCTGCTCTTCTTTTTCTAGGGCTTTGAGCTATAGTGTTAGGTTGTTTATTTGTTGATTTTTCTTCTTTTATTGAATGCAGTCCATGAAATAAATTTTCCTCTAAGAACTGCTTTCATAGTGTCCCAGAGATTTTGATATGTTGTTTCTTTGTTCTCATTTACCTCTAAGAATTTTTAAATTTCCTTCTGATATCTTCTGTTATCCATTCATCATACAATAGCATATTATTTAATGTCCAGGTGTTGGAGTAGTTTCTGCTTTTTACTCTGTCATTTATTTCTAATTTCGATCTATTATGATCTGATAGAACACAAGGTATTATCTCTATCTTCTTTTAATTGCTAACAGTAGCTTTGTGGCATAATATATGGTCTATTTTAGAGAAGGATCCATGTGCTGCTGAGAAGAAAGTGTATTTGCTCTTTGTTGGATGGTATATTCTATAAATGTCCGTTAAGTCTAAATTATTGATTGTTATTGAGATCTATAGTTTCTTTGTTCAATTTTTGTTTGGAAGATCTGTCCAGTGGTGAGAGAGGTGTGTTAAAATCACCTAGTATTATTGTGTTATGGTCTATTTGGTTTCTGAAATTGAGAAGGATTTGTTTGACATACATGGATGAGCCACTGTTTGGGGCATAGATATTTATGATTTTTATGTCTTGCTGATTTATGCTTCCCTGAAGCAGTATGAAATGTCCTTCTTTATCCCTTCTGACTAACTTTGGCTTGAAGTCCACATTATCTGATATGAGGTGGATGCTCCAGCTTTTTTTGCTGTGTCCATGTGCATGGTATGTTTTTCCCTGTCCTTTCACCTTTAGTCTATGGGTATCTCTTTCTATGCGATGAGTCTCTTGCAGGCAGCAAATTGTTGGATCTTTCTTTTTAATCCAATCTGCCAGTCTATGTCTTTTATTGATGAGTTCAGGCCTTTAACATTCAGGGTTATTATTGAGATAGATTTGTATTCCTGATCATTTGGCTCATTTTTTTTTTTTTGACACGAACTTGATTTCTCCTTTATTTGGTTGTTCCTTTAGGGTAGTTCCTCCCTTTGCTGATTTACATCGTTGTTTTTCATCTCTCCTCATGGAATATTTTGCTGAGAATGGTATGTAATTCCAGCTTTCTTTTTGTAAATTCTTTTAGCTTTTGTTTATCATGGAAGGATCTTATTTTATCGTCAAATCTGAAGGTAAGTTTTGATGGGTATAAGATTCTTGGTTGGCATCCATTTTCTTTCAGAGCTTGAAAAATGTTGTTCCAGGCCCTTCTAGCTTTTAGGGTCTGGATTGAAAACTCTGCTGATATCTATAATGGTTTCCCCCTGAATGTAATTTGATTCTTTTCTCTCGCAGCCTTTAAAATTCTGTCCTTATTTTGAATGTTAGGTATTTTCATTATAATGTGCCTTGGTGTGGGTCTATTGTAATTTTATGTATTTGGAGTCCTATAAGCCTCTTGTACTTGATTTTGCATTTCATTCTTCAGATTTGGGAAATTTTCTGATATTATTTCATTGAATAGATTGTTCATTTCTTTAGTTTGTTTCTCTAAGCCTTCCTCAATCCCAATAATTCTTAAATTTGGCCTTTTCATGATATCCCATAGTTCTTGTAGATTCCATTCATGATTTCTTACCATCTTCTCTGTTTGGTCAACTTTGTTTTCAAGATTAAATATTTTGTCTTCTATATCTGAGGTTCTGTCTTCCAGGTGTTCTATCCTATTGGTTATGCTTTCTATGTAGTTTTTAATTTGGTTTATTGTTTCCTGCATTTCAAGGATTTCTGGTTTTTTTTTTTCAATATCTCTAACTCTATTGAAATGATCTTTTGCTTCCAGTATTTGCTCTTTTAACTGCCGATTGGTGCGATCATTCAATGCCTGCATTTGCCCTTTCATCTCATCCTTCAATGCCTGCATTTGCTCTTTCATCTCCTCGTTTGCTTCCCTGATCGTTTTGATTATGTACATTCTGAACTCCCTTTCTGACATTTCTTCTGCCATGTTGTCATTGGATTTTATTGCTATACCATCTAGGTTTGTTTGGGACATTTTCTTCCCTTGTTTTCTCATATTGCTCAGGTATCTACCCCTCTAATAGTGAAACTCTGGGATATTGCAGATTTCCTCTATTCACTAATATTGTCTCTGTAGATTTCCAATAACTCACCTCTTAGCCTTCAGTAGCCTGAAGTCTTGGAGGAACTTGATAATGCGGTGCTCCACTAGGAAGCTGGCCTTCTAGGGGTGGTGGCCTTCAGGGGGGGTATATTCCCCGGTGGCTCTGAGTTGGTCCTGAATCTCTCAATACCTCCTCTTATTGGCTCCTGGGTCTTGTCAAAGGTCCTCTATCCTCCTGTAGATGTCTCAGGAAGGAAGCTGCCCTTCCAATGATGATGGCCACGCCCTCAGGAGTAATTCACAATGCCTGAACCAGCCTATAAAGAAGCCTCTGGCTAACTCCGTGATGGCGACAAACCTCGGCGTGGTGGTCGGGCGGGGTTGTTCAGTGATGGCATCTGTCTTTGGCCTGGAGGTTGGGTCTACCCGCTGCCCAGCTCTGCAAGGCAGGCAGGTTGGGTGCCTGCCTGCTATCTCCACGATACAAGCGGCCTGACTCACCCGCCAACTCACTCCGTGACTGTGACCAACCAGTGATGGCACTGACCTAGGTTGTATGTCTCACTTAAAAAAAAAAAAATTTGTTTTAGTTGTAGATGGACATATTACCTTTGTTTTGTTTATTTTTATGTGGTGCTGAGGATTGAACCCAGTGCCTCACACATGCTAGGCAAGTGCTCTGCCACTGAGCCACAACCCTAGCCCATATATCTCACTTTTAATGTTTCTTGATTGCAAATGATATTGAGCATTTTTTAAAATTAGCTTATTGGCCAGACTTTTTTCTTCATCTGTAAAATCCTTATTCTTATCCTTTACTATTTTTTTCAAGTGGCTACTTTAATTTTTCTTAAGGATTTCTAGGAACTTTAAAACTTTTTTTAAAAAAATTGGTGTTGTGTGTGCCTTTACTGACCAGGAAGACTCCTTGAGGGGGATGAAGAGGATGGAGGGGGTGGCCCACACACCAGGCAGGCTATGCCCTTTTACTGGCTGATCAGCTCAGGCTTGATCTCCCCTGAAGTAAATATCTTGTCATTGTAGACATCAACCATGCAGTTCACCATCTTGGGCAGGATGATTATGTCCCTCACCTATCCTGCAGTTGTGTCTTTGTAGGCAGCGCTTCTTTCTTGACCTTGCTCAGGTACTTCAGCAGGGAGTATTGCTTCCAGCCCAGGCCAGAGTTCAGCCACCATCACTGCCACACATTGTACAGCTCTCTCAGCTGCTCACAGGATGTGTCTAGCAGCTGGTTGAGGTCCATGCCCAGGCAGATGAACTTGTGAAATGACCACTTCTTCTTCACTTCCATGATCTTGGTGGCTCTAACAAAAACACCTAAAACTCTTCTTTATGATAATCCTGTTTCATTTTTGTGGTACTGGGTATGGAACCCAGGGTCTGGCACATCCTAGGCAAGGGCTCTACTACTGAGCTACATTCTGTAGCCCCTCCTTTGTTCTTTATTTGTAAAGCAGCTATATTATTGCAGTCTGTGACTTGATTTTTCACTTTCTAGCATGTTTTCAAACAGAAGTTTTAAATTTTTATTTGTCAGTCTTGTCTTTTATAATTTGTGTTTTTTGTGTCTCGTCTACAGAAAAATCCTTTCTAACCCTAGTAATATAAAGATACAGTTGATCTTTGTTATTTGAACTTCCAATATTTATAATGTTGCCTACTCAACCAAATTTATTTTAATCCAAAGTCAATATATGCAGTGGCCATGTGCAAATGTAGTGAAAACAAAATCGAGTCCTGAATGTTCCCAGTTGAGGTCAAACGAGGCGACATTCTGCCTTCTTGTTTCAGCTCTCAGACTATAAACAAGTGTCCTTCTAGAGATATATTTAGTGCCATGTTTTTCACATTTTTTCTGCTTTTTGTTAGTGATTTTGTCATTTAAAATGGCTCCCAAACATAGTACTGAAGTGCTGTCTAGTGTTCCTAAGCACAAGAAGGTTGTGGGGGGATTTATGGAGAAAATACTTATTTTAAAAATAAGATTAATTCAGTCGTGTGTGATAGTGCTGTTGGCCATGAGTTTGGTGTTGATTTATCAACAATACACAATAAATGAGGTGTCTTTAAACAGAAACACACATAAAACAAGGTATGTATTGATCAGTTGATGAAAACGTGATCAGAAGCTGGCAGGAAACCAACCCTGAATTTCCCTGAAGAGCAGTGTTTCAGTATTTGCTAATTCAATGTTTATAGAGAGTTTATTGAATATAACTACTGTGAATAATGGAATTGACCTTATTCTCCAAAGGTGTTTTTTTTTTCCTTTTAATTTTGAATTTCAAGAGCATTTAGCTCTTTCATCCTCTGAAAATAGTTTTGGGGTATGATGTGGGAACACCATTTATTGAATAATTCATTTCTTTCTACTCCTTTGTGATGACAGCTCTGTCATATAGCAAGCTCCCACATACACATGGATCAGCTTTTAGGCTATTTAGGCTATTTATTATCATCCATAGGGCTCTTGTCTATTCTCTTACAAATACCTCATGTATTAAATACTACAGGGTTATAATAGTCTTGTTATCTGGTAGCATGAGCCCCCCCCACATCCCATCCCCTACCCACCACAACCTTTATTCTTCAGAATTTCGTTGACCTTTTTATCCTCTGTGTGCACATTTTAGGATCAGCGTGTCAAGTTTGCAGAAATCTGTTGAATTTTGATGGCAATTGCATTAAATTTATAAGTTAACCTGAAGAAAGTTGCCATTTTTACTATGTTGAGTCTTCCTATCCATGAACATAGCATGTTTTTCAGTTATTTCTGTATTCTACACTGTCTTTTAATGAAGAGTTTCTTATTGTCATTCCTATAATTTAAAAAATATGTTAATGCTAAGACATATCATTTTTGTTGTTCTCTTTAATTTTTTTCAATTCTGCTTACTTTTTTTCATAGAATTTAATTCTATTTGTAAGATTTGGTTGCTTCTTTTCTAGTCTTCAGTTATTTTATATGTATATCTTTTATAATCTCTTTCTAGTTATCTCTATGTATTCAAGTTTATGGGGGTATAATTGTATGTTTGTAGTATGTATGGACAGTTGATCAGGTTGGATTGTTCATTTATGGACTTTGCAATTTTTTATTGTGAACTCATCATTAGCAATGCTTGATGCTTGGAATGTGGGACCTTCTCTTCCACATCTTTGTTTGCTTCTGCCTTGTACCTCAGAGGTATCAGTGCTTGGGAAATCATTCTTATATTACTTTTTAGTCTAGAGTTTCTGAGCTATGTGGGTAGAGTAAAAGCCATGTAAATTGTGGTCCCCTGGTTTTGAATTCCCAGAGAGCTTTTATTATTTTCCCACCCAAAGACTTGTGTTCTGTGATCTCTCTTGTTTTAAATCCTTTCATAAATAAAATAGTTTTTTGAGGGTCTTGGCTTTATGTGAAATTCTCAGTTCAATTCCCTACCTCCCAAAGCCTTATTTTTTGTGCCTGTGTGGGCATTAAATCCCAGATTCCTAGGTTTTAGAGACAAATACCCCCCATTAGCTCAAGCGCTTACCCCTCTGCTTTTTCATTTCCCTCTTTGTTTCTGGCACTTGGGGATTTGCTTTTATTATTTGTGAGCTTCATTGTACATTTAACATCATTATGTTACACTTGAGTCAGTATTGCTAGGTGATTATAATAAAAGGATTTTCAGGTCACCTGAATCTACCATCACCATATTGCTAGCAGCAGATAAATAGACTTTATCCTTTACTATTTGGTAATAATCTTTAGGATTTATAGTTTTATCCACACAATGACTGAATGTTCACAATATGCCATGTGCTTGAGTTATGTAAGTTGTGTCATTTGCTGGACCTTAATTTTTAAACCTTGGTAGGACTTATTTCTGAATTTCTTTATTTTTACACAAATAACTATCATATTATACATATTTTAAAAAATGAGGCCACATTTGTTTTCTTTTAACCTTTTCTCCCCCAACATCAGCATGGCCCTTACCTAGGGAAGCCATATTAATCTGCTATATGGTCTTCCTTATTTTATCAGTTTGCATATACAGAGCCATATATATCTTCATATATGCGTATGTGTACACACACAGTAATACATAATCAAGGTGGTTCTATTGTATGCTGTATAAAAATGGGATTATGACATATATAATTTTCTGCATTCTGCTTTTCTCAATAAACAATGCCTAGCTGTTATGGCTCTAATTCTTCTTCTTTTATAAAACTGCTATGGTTTGAATGTGTCCTCCAAATGTTCATGCATTGGAAACTTAATCCTCAGATTCATATGTTAATGATATTTGGAGAACAGGCTTTTGGGAGGTAGGTAGGATTAGATGAGGTCATGAGGGTGGGATCTCCATGAAGGCATTAACAGCTTTTTAAGAAGAGGAAGAGAGAGCTGTTTTGGTCTGTCTTGCCATGTGATGCCTCTGCCATATCATGATGCAGAAGGCTCTCACCAGAGCCAGATGCCAGCGCTGTGCTTTTAGACTTCCTAGCCCCCAAAACTGTGAGCCACATCAACTGTATTCTTTATAAATTACCTAGTCTTGGGTATTTTGTTAAAGCAACAAAAAATGGGCAATGACAAGCACACAAATCACCAGGGTACTGCTTAATGAATTTCCACAATGGATACACCTGTGTAACTGGCATCTAGGCCAAGAAACAGAATACTACCAGTGCCCCAGTCACCCCCATCCCCCAACCCATGCCTTTTTCTATTTCTCTCCCACCTCCCCAAGGGTAGCCACCACCTTACTTTAACAGTGTGGATTTCTTTAGTCTGTTTTGTGCTCTATATAAAAGAAATGTGTCAGTACATACTGTTTTGTACAACATATTTATGGCACTCATAGTGCCATAAAAAAGGCCCCATAGTTGTAGTGTTTTTATTCTGGTTACTGTTTAGAGTTCCATGGTATGAAAATACCAGAATTTATCCATTCTAGTACTGATAGGCATTGGGGTTATTGCGGGCAATGCTGCCATGAGCATTTTTATTCATTAATTGATTCTTTTTAATGGTTATAAAATATTCCCCCATTCAACTTAGCCATTCAGCTTTTATTAGGTGATTCTTTCCTGTTCTTGACCTGTAAGACAAAGCTGTAGTAAGTATTATATGTATGCCCCTGAATAGTGGTACTAATCTAACCCTACTGATGAGATGGATCACCAGAGATCAAATTGCTAGTTAGTATGGAAATTGCCTTTTAAAATTAAGAGCTGTTGCTTGATTATATCCCCACCACCCCACCCCACAGAAAAGCAAATCTGTGGCAATGGCATTAGCATCGGCAATGTATGAAAAGTCCTTTTCCCTCATCTCTGCTAGCATTAGATAGTTAAATGTTTTTGTTATTTCTGTGTTTTGTGAATCTGATGGACATAAAATGACATCTCATTAGTATCTTATATTCCTTGACTACCAGAGAATTTGAGTATCTTTTCATGTGTTTGGACTTGCAATTCTGTATATTATATATTCATATTTTTGCTTATCTTTTCTTGTGGGCTGTACATCTTTTTCTCATCAATTTGTAAGATATTTTTGTATACCGTAGAAGTCAACCCTGAATCATTTGCATTATAAATCGTTTCCACCTCTATTGTTTGTCTGTTGACCTTGTTTGTGTTAGCTTTACCATATAAAATTTTTATATTTCAAATAATAAATATATTCATATTATCTTTTATAACTTCCAGTCTTGCAACCTCTCTAGATGATACATTTACTCTCTTGGATTTTCTTGCAAACATTTTATTTTTTATTTTTTGCATTTAAGTCTTTACATCCAGAATTTAGTTTTATATAGCATAATATATGGTTTATTTTTATATTATTCCATATGGATACCCTGTCATGCCAATCTCATTTATTGAATAGTTCATGCTTTTCCTTCTGAATGGAATGACCACACTTGTCATACACTATCTTCTAAAATACACTGGCATTTATCCTAGATTTTCTAGATGTATCCATCAATTTTTGTCTATTTTTATACCAATATATTTTAATTTGATTTTAGTAGCTTCATAGACTTCCCGATATCTAGGAAAGCAAGTCCTACTCCACTGTTCTTTTCATACTTTTGTTGGTTATTACCAGAAATTTAATTCCCTATGGGGAATTTAATATAATTTTATGAAATTTCAGGGAAAGTTCTTTTAAGATTCTATTGAAATTGAATCAAAGTTCTATATTACATTTGGAAAATTTTACTTTTTAAAAAATATTTAGCATTTCTATCTAAGAACAATTTGAAACTTTATTTGTTCATAAATTGTTTTGTTTTTTGTTTTTTGTTTTCTCTTTTTCCCCAGGGGCACTTAACCACTGAGCCACATCCCCAGACCTTTCCTTTTTTATTTAGAGACAGGGTCTCACTAAATTGCTGAGGGCCTCACTATGTTGCTGAGGCTGGCCTGCAATTTGCTGTCCTCCTGCCTCAGCCTCCCAAGTCATTGGGATTACAGGCATGTGCCACTGTGCTCTGTGTGTTTTTTTTTTTAGTAAGATATTATAGTTTTCTTTTCATTGGTCTTATATCTCTTTTTTCTAAATTTATTCATAAATGTTTTATACTTTTTCCCTCTATTACAAATGGAAAACTTACCTTCATTTGCATTTCTAGGTACTTATTGTTAACAGTTATAAAAAGGAAAAAGCTACTTACTGTTGTGGTGTATCTATGTCCAGTCTCCTTGCCAAATATTGTTATTGTTAAATTTTTTTTTCTCCTCATCTGAGGCACCGGGGATTTGAACCACAGCCCTTGTGCATGCTAAGCAAGCACTCTCCAAAACAAGCTATTTCTTTGGCTCCTATTGTTAAGTTTTTTAATAGGGTCACTTGAGTTTTCAAGGCAGACAATTGTAACATCAGCAGAGTCTATATTCTTTCAGGATTGCCAAATTTAGCAAACAGGAATACAGAATGCACAGTTAAAATGAATTTCAGATAAACAACAATTTTTTTAGCATAAGTATGTCCCAAATATTGAATAGGACATACTTTTACTGAAAGAGTATTCATTGTTCATTTGAAATTCAAATTTAACTGGATGTTCTATATTTTATCTGGCAACCCTGCTTCTTTCCCAATGATTATGCCTGCTGTTTTATTTTCTTTTTATGTTGCATTTGCTGAAGCCTTTAAAAACGGTGGTTCTTACCCCAGACTACATATTACCATCAGCCAGGAAGCTTTTTAAAAAAATTCCAATGGCAGGCCCCTAGGCTCAGAGATTTAATTGGGTATATTTTTTAGAAAGCTTCCCAGACAATTCTAATGGGCATCCTGTGTTGAGAGTCACGGCCTTACAACAATGTTAAATAATAATGATGTTAGGGTACACTGAGAATCTCTATTGGTTTTGATGAAATATTTTCAGTGTTTTGATTTTTAAAATAAATATTCTTAATTTTGTTTGCATAGTTTTCATCTAGTCCTATTTTACTTAAAGTGAATATGATTATATGATTTAAGGAATTTCTTCTTTAGTTCATCCATGAAAAGAATTGTGTTGCTAGATTTCTTTACATCGAAGAAACTTCTGATTCTTTTGTTCCATGCCAAGTCTATTTACTAATATTTTATGTAGAAGTTGCACATATATTTAAAATGAAATTGAAGCTGAAGATTTGTTATTGTTGGAATTAACTGTGCCTGATTTTGACCTCCTAAAAATGATTTCCTAAAAGGAACCAGGGAACTTGATATCTTTTCCCTCTATTGCTTGAAATAGTTTAAATCCTTGCTCCTCCACTTGTGGCCCCCAACCAACAGGATCCACCTGATCCATCAGTGTCTACCATAGAAATATGGTCTATTTAGGCCTAGGTCCCCACCCTGTTCTGTCCAATTCAAATTTGCATTTTAACAAAAGCTGTAGGTTCTTTGTGTAGACTGAGAGAAGCAAACACAAGTAGTATTCAACTCATTTGTCCACTAAAGTTAGATAAAACTTAGCTGTTGGGCCCATGTGGTCCTGGTGTCTTTTTCACGGTAGACTGCTACTCTCCTTTCCAAACTCTTCATGGTAATTTTGGTCTATTTAAGTTGTGGGTCTATTTTGGTAGTTTCGATTTTGCAAAGAAATCAACTACTCAGATTTGCTCGTTACCCCTTCTTATGATTCTTTCAATTTCTACTAAATCAAGGGTTATGCCACCTTCCTCATTCCTTTCTCCTCCTGTGAACTGCTTCCTTGCTTTTTCCCTTGATCTGGCTTGTCTCTAATGTTAGTCTTTTCTAAGCACCAGCTTTTGCATTTATTTCTCCTCTCAGCTATGTGAGGAAAGAGTATTTGTTTTTTCTTTCAACTGTTCCAGCTTTTATTGGTACTAACACTTTGTTCTGATTTCTGTTGGTCTATTGTTTTTGCTGTTCTTTGTCTAATATCTTAAGATGGGTACAGGGGGCTGGGGTTGAGGCTCAGTGGTAGAATGCTTGCCTAGCACATGTGAAGCACTATTTCGATCCTCAGTACCACATATAAATAAATAAATAAATAAAATAAAGGTATTGTGTCCATCTCCAACTAAAAAATATTTTTAAAAGATTGGTATAGGTTTTAAATTTTTAGACATTGTCCAAAATAATGAAAATACTAGAGGCTATATATTTCCTTTAAGTCCTGCTTTCACTGTGTGGCATCAGTTTTCATGTGAAGTGTTCTTTTCACTAATTTCTAGGAAGTAATTTCTCTTTTCATTTTCTCTATAAACTAAGGGTTTTCTAGGAGTGCGTTTCTTATTTTCCACATTTAAAATAGTCTGCTTTAAAAATTTTCATCCTTTATTATTCCTTAAAAATTTAATAAGGTTTTTTATTGTGTGTGTGTGGCCATGAACCTGATCTAAAAATGTTTCATGAATATACAAGGAAAATGTATGTTTTTCACTTAAAGAATATGTGATATCATCACCCCATTTCCTGGCATTCAACTCCTAAAGTCTTTACAGTATCCTTGGTAATATCTTTTTTTTTTTTTTTTTTTTTTTTCAGTACTGGGGATTGGATCCAGGGGTGCTCTAACACGGAGTTACACCCCCAGACCTTTTTTTAAATTTCGAGGCAAAGTTTCAGGGTTTTGCTAAGTTGCTGAGTCTGGCCTCAAGCTTGCCATCCTCTGACCTCAGCCTCTGAGCTGCTAGGAATACAGGTGTGTGCCACTGTGCCCGACCGTAATATCTTTTAAAGTAAACCAATAAAGGTGTTTTCTTGAGTTCTGTGAGGCATTCTAGAAAATTAATCTAACCCAAGAGAGGGTTGTAGGAACCCTGATTTATAGCTGGTCAGTCGGAAACACAGGTAAAACAACCTGGGACTTGGGACTGACATCTGAAGGAGTGGGGGTGCAGGCTTGTGGGACCTAGCCCTTAACTAATGGGATCTGACCCTTTTGCTAGTTAGTGTTGGAATTGAATTGAATCAGAGGATGCCCAGCTGGTGTCTGCTGCAGAACTGCAAGCTTGGTGTGTGTGGGAAAACCCCCACACATTTGGTTACAGAATTGTTCTGTGTTGTGAGAATATAGTAGGAGGAGCTGAACTTGTGTGTGTGTTCTGCAGATTGGAGGACACTCTGTGTATTTATTACAACAAATTATTAGTTGTATCAATCACTTTATTTATGCCCTTAATGACTTTCTGCTTATTAGGCATATCCAGTTCTGAAAGAGGGGAATTGAATGATCCCACTAAAACTGTAATTTTTTTTTCTATTCTATTTGTATTTCTGTAGTTCTTTTGCTTTATGCTTCAGGCATCTATACTATTTAGTGCACATCAATTTATGAATATTGTTCATTCTTTATTATTTATTTTTATCACTTATATTGTCCTTTTGGTCCTATTTAGGGTTTTGAGCCTTAACTTTCTCCTTATCTCCTGCTTTCTTCTTGTTGGCATTTTTTCTGATATCTTTTTGGCATATTATTAATTTTTCTGTTTTATTTTATGCATTTTCCCTCTATGTAACATATACCTGGTTTTTTATTTTTTTAACCCTGACACTCTTTTATTGGGTGAATTCAGTTTAATCACCTTTGGTAACCTTGACTAATATACTGGATTTCATTTTACTCATCTTACTCAATATTTATTTATAATCTGTTGTTTGGGGAATTTTCCTTTAATTTTTCTAGTTTACTTAAATTGCCATTCATTCCATTCCCCCTTCTTCATATTTACAGTAGACAAATAGACTTTTAATGGAATTTATGGGGTTTTTAAAAAGTCACATGAAATTTTAATTGACAAAGTAATAGAAATAAATGAATTGAGTTGGAAAGTCAAACCAGTGGACTTTTGACTCTAATCCAAGTGGTCTTTCTACAACACCAGTGTTTCAGAGCAAAACCATGCATTTCTAAATGAAGAAACATGGCTCATGTTCAGCCCAACTTAGGGTTACTCTCTGATGGGCCAAACTGAGCATATTAGGTGAAAAGGGTTGAGCCTCATTGTCCTGTGGATCTGCTGGCCTGGTATGGCTGGAACTGCAGGCCTGTTGGGTATGTCCTGTAAGAGGGTCCTAGACTTCTTGCATTCTGGGACTATGTCCTTACAGCCTGGAATAAATCTTAGGTCTCTGTGTCTAGAGGTCCAGGAAAGTGACATTTAGGGGAACTGTATGACTTATGGGGCTCTCACCAAGAGAAGGGGACCCTGAACCATCAGAGTGGGTAGCCTGCCTTTGGTTCAGTTCTAGCCCCAGTTTCCAGCACCCAGCCATTAGGTCCCTTCCTCTCTGGTACTGCTATATCCTTTATCTTTATGCAACCATTATCCTAGGGGACTTAGACTATACGATGGGATCAGAGCTCCTGGTGGCTCCCTGTTTGGGGTCCCTGGACTTCCTGGGAGGGCAGTCATCTTAACAGGAGTCCCTCAGGCATTGTCATTTTATAAAGCTTTCCAGAGAATGTACATGGAGTTCCAAATAAGATATCTTGGGCCGATGAAAATGTCACATTTCTTTGCTCTTGGCAGGAATCCCAGCTCCTCAGCTTGGGAAAACCATTTATCTCATACCAAATGATTATGTTCCTCTCCAATTAATAAATTACAAGAGAACAAATTAATTTACTTATCACTTGTAGCTCAGTTGATTTTTTTTTTTTTTTTTTTTTTTGGTACTGGGGATTGAACCCAGGGGGCTTTACTTCTGAGCTGTATCCCTAGTTCTCTTTTATTTTTAATTTAATTTAATTTTATTTTTTGGAGACAGGGTCTCACTAAGTTGCTGAGAATGGCCTCAAACTTGAAATCCTCCAGCCTCAGTCACTTGAGTTGCTGGGATTACAGGCACACGCCACCACAACCAGCTCCCATCCCTTTTTATTTATTTATTTATTTTGAGACAGTCTTGTTGAGTTGCCCAGGCTGGCCTTGAACTTGTGATCCTCCTGCCTCAGCTTCCAGAGCAGGATTATAGGTGTGCACCACCATGCCCAGCTATGAGTGATAAAATTATCCTTCCTGGAAAACATTGAGTATCCGTGAAGTCACTTACATGTTGGGTCTGAGTAGATTAAATAATTCTTCATTGAATAGCTCCCTGGGGATCTGCAATAGGGGCAGGGTACTCCCTCCCCATAGCCTCCTGAGATTGGTGTGAGGGTCCAAATAAGTAACCTGTTGTGCCCTGAATGTGTGTGCTCAGTGGCGCCATGGCTGTGGGCATCCTGCCTACATAGCTCTGGTGTGGTTCAACATGGCAGACAGTCCCTTATCACATCCCTGTGCTACAGACCCCACTCTATGTATCTCCTAAAGGGAGAAACTTACTTCCTTCTCCAAAAATGCCAGTGTAATAGGATCCCCTGGAGACACATGAAAGCGCTCTGCTCAGGTGCTACTGGTGTGTGATGGAACTTAGGTTTCTATGCCAATAACAAAAATGACCAGATAGGATGCAGGGAAGGCTCTTCCCCATCCTGTGAATGCCACCTCTGCCCAGTCTCCTGACTGTGGTTACCTAGAAAGCAAGTGAAGCCCTGTTCCCTCAGTGTTCAGTAATGCTACCCAGGTCTGGCGATGGTGATGTTGGCGACAAGCCACACACCGTTCTCAGCACTTCGCACATCTTAACTCATTAACCCTCCCAGCAGCCCATTGAGGTAGAGACTGTCACTATCTCTATTCTATTGAGGAGGAAATGGAGACACAGATTGGGCAGGGCTTTGAACCTCCTGCCAGGCATTTGGGGCTGTGGTCACGAGTCTGTGCTGGCTGGTACCTGTCCTGGGAGCTGAATTAACCAAAAGCTGCACAAGGATCATGAGATTTCATTGCAACCCAGAGTTTCAACCACCTCCCCTTTACCAAATTTTACTTTAAAAAAATTTTTTTAGATACTTACAACAGTCATAATGGCTAGATTTCCACCTACTTTTATTTCCTCTGCTCCCTGGCAGCCCAGGGAGCACCCATATCATGAAAGGAGCTCCTGGTGGAGGTAAGATGATCTTCTTGGTGCCAGCAAGCCCCCATTCCTGCCCTCCTTCCTGGCTGCCTACTTGGACCCTTGGCTATGTCCAACCTTGAGGCTTTGTCCCCAAGAGGAAGGATAAATTGGAGGGATGGACAGAAATCCTGAGCCAAAGTATAAAAGCCCCAAGTACAGCAAATATAAATGGAAACTCTGAGGCTGTGTGATTCACTTCACCAATATGACTCATGTTCTGCTAAGGTTTCCGTGAACAATATGTTCACAGTCTGGTTTAATTATAGCCTAGATCTGCTGCTGCCTGGGTGAGCCTCCAAAGCACACCCTGGCCCTCACCCTCGGGGGCCATGCCAGTTGAAATGCCTCCTAGTGTGAGAGGGGGAGAGGGCATTGGAAATGGTTCTCTGCAGGTGCCCTTGGTCACATCACACATGGTGGATTGCTATTGCAGGGACCTCAACCAGAGGGTGGCCTCCTCAGATGAATTTGAAAAGCTCATACTCACCAGGCTGTTTGTGATTCTTGGGCTTCCCCTTCATGCAGAGGCTCGAGTTGAGATTTGCAAGCACCCAGAGTGGGTGTTTGGAGTGATCAATTGAGAAAGAAATAGGATTTAGTCAAAGCTCCCTCAAGCGAGGGTGGAGGGAACCCCAAGGCTGCCTGCCGAGCTTGGGGGTGGTTCACATGTGGACCTGAGAATTTTGCACAGGAAACTTGCTACTTCCCATCCACTTTGCAGTTTTAATGGGAGCACCCTGGGTTACTGCACTGGAAGGAGGTCATTTTACAAATGTAGGGATATGGTCACATATGAGACACAAACAGTAGCTCCCCACCCCCCTGCAAAGCATGAAAACACCAGTGTGTATTTTAATTTTAAAATGCCTTTATCAAATGAGAGATGAAACTCCATCTGTGTATGAGCTATCAAGATGTATAAATGCATTCTACTGTCATGTACAACAAATTAGAACACATAAAAAAATCAATTTAAAAAAAGAAAATAAATATTGCAAACCCTTTACAAAAAATGTCTTTATCCCCAGTATCTGGCATTATGTGTAAGTCCCACCATCAAGCTATTTGCTTGAGTAACTGAACCGAGAGGGTTGCTTGACTCTATAGGTTTCAGGGTTGCCAAATAAAATATAGAATGCCCTATTAAATTTGCATTGCACATAAATGACACATAAGTTTTTGGTCTCAAAGATTGTATGGGATGTACTTGTACTAAAAATGTATTTACTGTTTACCTGAAATCCAAATTTAATTGGTCATCAAGTATTTTTGTTTGTTAATTCTGGCAACCCTACGTAGACTTTGAAGTTCCATAACCTGGCTTCAGATACTACCTCTGCCACCAACGGGCTGTGAACTTCTGGACAAATGACTTGAGCATTCAGAGCCTCTGTTCCTTATCCTGCAAAATGAGTATAACTGTGGCCATGTCCACAGCAAAGATTAAAGAGAACATATGTGAAGCACATTGCACAGGAAGCACTAGCAGGTTACAGTGGAATCTGTTGATGTCCTGACCTGATCCCTTGCACTGGCTGGTGCACCAATCCCCTGGCTTCTAGGAATGTTGGGTACCAACAGCTCATAGTGGCATCTTTCTCTGGTTGGATTAGTCTGTTTTCTGTTGCTATAGCAAAATACCTGAACCTGGGTACTTTTTAAAATAATTTATTTATTTTGATTCATTATAAACAAATGGGGTACAACTTGTTTCTCTGGTTGTACATGAAGTAGAGTCTCACCGTTTGTGTAATCATACATGTACCTAGGGTAATGATGTTTGTCTCATTCTCTTATTTTTCCTTCCCCCCACCTGTCTTTTTTCTCTATACAATCCATCCTTCCTCCATTCTTACCTCCCTCCCACCCCCCATTATGTATCATCATCTGCTTATTACAGAGATCATTTGGCCTTTGGTTTTTGGGATTGGCTTATCTCACTTAGCTTGATATTCTCCAACTGCATCCATTTGCTGCAAATGCCATAATTTTGTTCTTCTTGATGACTGAGTAATATTCCATTGTGTATATATACCACAGTTTCTTTATCCATTCATCAATTGAAGGGCATCTAGGTTGGTTCCACAGTCTGGCTATTGTGAATTGAGCAGCTATAAACATTGACGTGGTTGCTTCACTGTAGTATGCTGATTTTAAGTCCTTTGGGTATGGGCCAAGAAGTGGGATAGCTGGATCAAATGGTGGCTCCATTCCAAGTTTTCTAAGGAATCACCACACTGCTTTCCATAATGGCTGCACTAATTTTCAACCCCACCAGCAATGTATGAGTGTACCTTTTCCCCCACATCCTCGCCAACACCTATTGTTGCTTGTATTCTTGATGATCGCCATTCTAATTGGGGTGAGATGAAATCTTAGGGTAGTTTTGATTTGCATTTCTCTTATTACTAGAGATGTTGAACATTTTTTCATATATCTGTTGATTGCTTATAGATCTTCTTCTGTGAAGTGTCTGTTCATTTCCTTAGCCCATTTGTTGATTGGGTTATTTGTATTCTTGGTGTGAAGTTTTTTGAGTTCTTTATAGATTCTGGAGCTTAGTGCTCTATCTGAAGTATGTGTGACAAAGATTTTCTCCTACTCTGTAGGCTCTCTCTTTGCATTGCTGATAGTTTCCTTTGCTGAGAAAAAGCTTTTTAGTTTGAATCTATCCCAATTATTGATTCCTGCTTGTATTTCTTGTGCTTTGGGAGTCCTATTGAGGAAGTCTGCTCCTAAGCTGACATGATGAAGATTTGGTCCTACTTTTTCTTCTATAAAGTGCAGGGTCTCTGGTCTGATTCCAAGGTCCTTGATCCATTGTGAGTTGATTTTTGTACAAGGTGAGAGATAGGGGTTTAGTTTCATTCTGCTGCATATGGATTTCCAGTTTTCCCAGCACCATTTGTTGAAAAGGCTATCTTTTCTCCATTGTATGTTTTTGGCACCTTTGTCTAGTATGAGGTAACAGTATTTATGTGGATTTGTCTCTGTGTCCTCTATTCTGTACCATTGATTTACCTGTCTATTTTGGTGCCAATACCATGCCGTTTTTGTTACTATTGCTCTATAGTATAGTTGAAGTTCTGGTATTATAGGGCTCTTATATTTTTAAAAAAGTTTCTTTAGCTCACCATTATGGAGGCTGAAAGTCCAAGATCTGGTGGTCCCATTTGTTCAACCTATTAACAGTACAGTGTAACAACTATTTACATAGCATATATATTGTATTAGGTATCATATATAATCTTGAGATGATTTAAAGTAAACAGGAGGATGTGTGAAGATTACATGGAAATACTTTATCATTTTATATAAGGGACTTGAGTTGCTGCAGATTTGGGTATCCAAGGGAGCCCTGGAACCAATTCCCTATGGGGGGATGCCTGTACTTTGGACACTTCTACTTCATTTCCATTAAGTCTAGCCACCTACTTCCTGGGCCCTTGCCTCCCTGCATGCCCCAGTCCCTCTGTGTGCATCATTTGGCATTTAGCTTCAGTATTGGGATTTTTTTTTTCCTTAGTTACTAGGAGTTGAACCCATGGGCACTCTACCAATGAACAACATTCCCAACATTTTTTTTTAAAGATAGGATCATTCTAAGTTGCTTAGAACCTTACTAAGCTGATGAGGCTGGCCTTGAACTTGTGATCCTCCTGCCTTGGCTCCTGAGTCACTGGGATTGCAGGTGAATGCTACTGTGCCCAGCCATATCAGCTGCTAGGTCCCACAGCATGACTGCTTCCAGGCCCAGTACTGGTGCAAAGGGGCCTAGACAAGGCACAAGGAACTTGAGGAAGCTTCAAAGAGGCCCAGACAGTGACGAAGGAGGCTAAGTGCTCGTGGCAGACTCTATGTTGTCCAGTCAGCTGCCAGTCCTCTTCTTCCTTCTAGAGCAAGACTCCAACTTTGTCTCAGGTATTTGGCAGGTGATATCTCAGAAGGTGGCTCTTTTAGAACCACAATAGTTCTAAGTCTTTCTTGTTAATCCTTATTGCCTTGGCAAGAGGTTAGTCTAAAACAGGCTTGTGACTCAGTCTTGGGCAATTAGAGGTAAAGGAAGGTTTGCCAAGGGGTTTCTGGGAAAGATTTCCCTACCTGGAGCGGGTTGGGGGAGGAGAGATGAGAGGTGTTGGGAGAGGGTAGATGTTCAGGAGGAAAGTCCTGATCATCTCTCCCTTGTTGGGATGATACTTTTTAAAGATGAGATGCTTGGTACTGTGGCAGCAATCTTGCAACCATGAGAGGAGAAATTACCACATTCTGAAGATGATCCAGAAGAAAACTGGGAAGGACATGCGTCTTTCATGACTTTGCTGAGCCCCTGAGCTAACCTTGCAACTGCCCAGCTCCCGATTTCTTACATGAGATGATAAATGTCTTTATTGTTTGAGCCACTGATAGTTGGGTACCCTTTGATGACTAAGTGAAAGTATCCCGAGAGATTACTGTTGAATGTGTCCACTTTTGTGATCCTGCCTTTTTGAGTTTTGGGAGCAGACTGGTCTTCAGAACATCCACTCCAAGCAGTGCCCACTGCTGTTAGGCAGAGAAGATTAGCTTGGGCTAAGGGCCTTTTACCTTCCCTCCCACCTCTCTCCTGTTATTGTCCCATTATACTGTCTACTCAGAGGCTAAAAATTTCTCAGGTTAGAGTGTTCACTGAGACTAACATATGATTTATGAAATGCAAACATTCCTGGGAAGACTCAGAGTGCTCAGTGGCCCTCTGGCTTCTTTTCTCTATGCTCCAGCAATGTGAGTGTCTCAGAGGCAGCATGCTGGCTGGTGCAAGGGCAGAAGGGAAGAGAACGCATTCAGGAATTATTTCTAAGAGGAATTCTTTGAATGTTTGCTAGGTTCCAGGAGCTTCACCCCCCCCATCTTCTTTTATTTAACTTTTATTTAGCACTTACTATGTGCCAAGTGGTATCCAAGCACTATAAAAGTATTAATGTGCTTGATCCTGACAAGAACTATATGAAGCACAGGTGTTATCACTAGGCCTGGTTATAGCTGAGTTGGGAGGCAGCAGCACTTGGGATTTGGCTGGAGCCATTGCTCTGAGCAATTACCAGTGCCAGGCTGCTCTCCTGGTCTCAGGCTGTGGAGTGGGAAAAATGGTTCAGGCAAAGCAATGCTATTTGCTGCCTAGTCCCTGGCACCACGCCTTCCATGGCTGCCTGCCTGGCGGATTGGGTTGGGCCACCTATGAGCTCCGAGTGTGTCTGGTGGCCCAGACAAACGGCAAGGTCAGCTTCCTTGGCCTCCTTCCCAGGGACCTGCCCCCATCGTAGGTGCTCTCCCTTCTCATGGTGGCCGTACTTCTCCCAAGGGAGGGCAGGAGGCTCTGTATCCCTCTGCAACACCAGGCCTGTGGGTGACAAGTGCCCAGAGGAAGAAGGAATGCAGAGGTTGAACATGAAGACAGGGCCTTTAAGCTCTTTGCTTCTTGTCCTCGACATGTTGCCCCTCAGCCTGTCTGCATCAGAGAGCCTTGCTCAGGGCAAACAGGGGGAACCTGGCCTCTCTAGGCATTATCAGCAGATGTTTGAATTGGCCTCATACCAGCTGTGCCAGCTTGAATCCTCAGAGGCTGACCTCTCACCCTCTCTCTCCCTGTCCCTTTTGATTGATTCCCATTAATGAATACACAGTGGTTTCCAAAACCTTCCATGATGAATATGGTTATCTCCATTTGAACAATAAGGAAAAGAGCCTCAGAAGAGTGACTTGCCTTCTGCAGCCACACAGCTCAATGGTTGCCCATATGAATCCAAAGCCTACCTTCAGAAGCATCCCAGGCTGCCTGTCATGGGTACTCGGGTACCTACAGATACCTGGTGCCACCATGGGGTATAGGGGAAGTGACAGCAGTCATTGCCCACAGAGTCTCTGCCTTAGGCCAGCAGTTCATATAAATTATTGTAACCCTATGTCATATATATCATTGTTATTGTATGCATTAATTATCTTGTTGACCTCAAGCCACCAAATGAAGGCAGTTTATGTAATTGCCATGCCATTTCACAGAGGAGGAAACCAAGGTACCAAGAGACCAAGTCTAACCAAAGGGTACCCAGCTCTAAGTGGCGGTGTGGGGACAAGAATTCAGGCCAATCTGACCATGAAGTGCCTGGTGGAGATAGGGCCTGGGAGCCCAGGCAGTAGTCAAAGCCACAGGCCAGGCCTTGAGCCAAATGCTGTTTTGCTCAAGGTCTCTAGAGAGTGCTGTGTCCACTTTAAGAGACCCTAGTTAAGAGCTCTGCAGTTTTCAAAGCACTAGACATGTCTTCTAGCCTTGGAGTAGGCCCTTTGAGATAGGCCTAGTGGGATCTCCCTCTTCTGCTTAACAGCTGGAGAAATGGACTCTGAGGAACTGGGGGCCTCTTTGGGTTGGAGCAGGCCTCAGCCTCCAGGCTGGGCACATTGGGATCTTGAGTTGGGGGCACTATACAGTGCCTCTCTGGGCTGCCTGTTTGCAAACATAATTTTCATCATCCTAGGCTGAATTGAGCTTTTTATTGCCATATGCTAAGCCAAGAAGTCTCTTCCCTTCACTATTTCCCTTCACCTACCATCCAATCCTTATGTAAACCAAGACAAGAGTCTCTCTTCTGGGGTGCCTTTGTAAAGTAAATGCAGAGACATTTGCCTACATCTAGGTAAACATGGAGTTGGGAAACTGGCTTTTGGACTTTTGTGCTCATTTGCCACTAACAAGTGTAAGTGTGTGACATTCACAGCCCTCTGGAGCCTCGATTTTTCCATCTGTGAAGTTCTGGTATGGGTAATGCTCCTCTGGGCAGACATGTGCTGATGGTAGGATGCCACTCCCAGCACCTGAGCCATGTGCTACTGGCCAGATGTGCAGTTCAGCTCTGCCTTCCTTTCCTCTCCAACATACCTGAGAGTTGCCAGATGAGGACCCCAGAGGACTGAGTCATCTATTCCAGGGCCTCTTTGGAGCCAATCCTCTTGGCTTCAACTATCCTAATTCTTATTTCCATTCACTCCACCCCTCAAGTACACACCCCTGGCTAGTGTCCTAGAATGTTCCCAGATGACCACCTCCCAGCAGGGAGCACCTCTCTTCCTCCTGTGGATAACTCACTACATTTCTTTCTTGCTTTCTTTTTTATTAGCACATATTAATTGTGCAGAATAATGGGTTTCATTGTGACATGTTCATGCATGCATGTAACATACTTTGATCACATTTACCTCTACTCCCTTGCTACCCTTCCCCCTCCCCTGATCCTCTTCTTCTTTTCTAGCAGTCTCCCTTCTACTTTCATGTTGTCCCCCACATTCCATGTATAGAGAAAACGTGCAATATTCATCTTTCTGAGTTGGCTTATTTTACCCAATATAATGATCTCCAGTTCCGCCCATTTTTCTGCAAATGACATGATTTCATTCTTTTTCATGGCTGAATAATACTCCATGCTATAGTATATCTATATCTATATATACTGCATATACTAATATATGTATTGCATCTTCTTTATCCATTCATCTGTTGACAGGTTAATTACATAGGTTAGTTATTGTGAATTGTACCGTGATAAAAATGGGTATGTAGGCATCTCTATAATATGTTGACTTTAATTCTTTTGGGTATATATCAAGGAGTGGTATAGCTGGATTATATGTTAGTTCTACTTATAGCTTTCTGAGGAGCCTCCATCCTGATTTCCATAGTGGCTATACTAATTTACATCTCTACTAGCAGTGTATAAGTGTTCCTTTTCCCCTGTATCTTCACTAACACTTATTGTTTCTTGTGGGTGTTTTCTTTTTTGTACAAGGGATTGAACCCAGAGGCACTTAACCACTGAGCCACATCCCTAGTTCCTTTTATATTTTATTTTGAGACAGGGTCTCAATAAGTTGCTTAGGGTCTTGCTAAATTGCTGAGGCTGGCTTTGAACTTGTGATCCTCCTGCCTCAGACTCCCAGGTGCTGGGATTACAAGCCTGGGCCACTATACCTGGCTTCTTTCTTGTACTCTTGATTGTAGCCATTCTGACTAGGGTGAGATGGAATCTCAATGTAATTTTTTCTTTTTCTTTCTTTCTTTTTTTTTTTTTTTGCAGTACTGGGGATTGAACTCAGGGCCTTGTGCTTGTGAGGCAAGCACTCTACCAGCTCAATGTAATTTTTTAAATATATATTTTCTAGTTGTAGATGGACACAATGCCTTTATTTATTCATCTGCGATGCTAAGGATTGAACCCAGTGCCTCATGCATGCTAGGCAAGTGCTCTACCACTGAGCTATAGCCCCAGTCCCTCAATGTAGTTTTGATTTGCATTTCCCTGATGACTAAAAGTATTAGACTTTTTTTCATATAATTATTGACCATAATAATTCTTTTGAGAAGTGTCCGTTCAGTTAATTTGCCCATTTATTAACTGTGTTGTTTGTTTTGTGATGTTAAATTTTTTGAGTTCTTTATATATTCTGGATATTAATCATCTGTGGATAGAGTAATGGAAAGATTTTCTCCCATTCTGTAGGCTGTCTGTTCACTCTGTTGATTGTTTGGTTTGCTGTACAGAAGCTTTTTAATTTGATGCAATTCCATTTATCAATTCTTACTACTATTATTTCCTGAGCTATCAGAGCAATTCAGGAAGTTATTGCCTGTGTTTATGTCCTGAAGTATTTTCCCTGTGTTTTCTTCTAGCGGTTTCAAAGTTTTGGGTCTTCTACTTAGATCTTTGATCTATTTTGAATTGTTCTTTGTCCAGGGGAAGAGACAGTTTCAGTCTTCTACATATGGATATCCAGTTTTCCTAGCACCATTTATTAAAGAGGCTATCTTTTCTCCAATGTATGTTTTTGGCACTTTTGTCAAGAATCAAATGTCTGTAGCTGTGTGGGTTTTTCTGTGTCTTCTATTTTATTCCATTGGTCTCCATGTCTGTTTTTATGCCATTACCATGCAGTTTTTGTTACTATAATTGTGTATTATATTTTGAAATTGAGTATTCTGATAACTCTGGCTTTGCTCTTTTTGCTGTGGATTGCTTTGGTTATTCAGAGTACTTTGTGCCCTCATATGAATTTTAGGGTTGTGAAAAATGTTATTGGTATTTTGGTGGGAATCACAGATCTCTTTTGATAGTTTAGCTATTTTAACAATATTTATTCTACCTGTCCATGAATATGGGAGGTCTTTTCCCTTTCCAATGTCTTTTTCAATTTCTTTCTTCCATATTCTGTATTTTTGTTTGTTTGTTTGTTCGTTTGTAGCAGTCTTTCACTTCCTTGGTTAGCTTTATTTCTAGGTGTTTTATTTAGTTTTTGAAGCTATCATGAATGGAATTGTTTTCCTGATTTCTTTTTTCAATGGGTTCATTGGTTCATTGTTGGTATATAGAAAAACTATTGATTTTCCTGTATTGATTTTATATCCTGCTGCTTTGCTGAATTTGTTTGTCAGATCTAGAAGTCTGGTGGAGTCTTTTGGGTCTTCTAAATATAGGATCAGATCATCTGCAAATAGGGATAATTTGACTTCCTCCTTTCCTATTTGTATTTCTTCTATTTCCTTCTCTTACCTAATTGCTCTGGCTAAAATTTCAAGTACTATATTGAGTAGAAGTGATGAGGGAGGACACCCTTGCCTTGTTCCTGATTTTAGAGGAAATGCTTTCCATTTTTCCTCATGTAGTATAATGTTGGCTTTGGATTTGTCCTAAAGCCTATTACAATGTTAAATTCTTTCTATGCCTAGTTTCTTCAGGGCTTTTATCATGAAGGGATGTTGAATTTTGTCTCAGGCTTTTTCTGCATTTATTGAGATGGTAATGCTTTTTTTTTTGATTGTGCTTTTTTTTTCAGTTTAAAAAAAGAAATATGTCAAATTTAAAACTCAGCCCAGCACATCTATTTAAAGTGCAGAGAAAGCAGCCTTTGAGTTACTTGCAGAATACACAGCCTTTAGAACCTTTGAAGGCTGCAGCCCCCAAACCCGTAACTCAGGCTTTCTAAGGCCCCAACTTGAAGGGCGGGTAGATGCTTAGGGGCATCAAAGAGGAGGTCTGATGTCTACTGGGTTATGATAGGAAAACATCTGAAAGGGCAAATGAGAGCGGGGGGAAGCCAAGGGGGCCCTAGGGACAGATTCCTGGCCACTGACTCCTTGCAACATTTACCGCATAGTACTTGCAAACTCATCCAATAAGCGATGCTGTCACAGTCAGGCGTAGGTATGTGGCCATGTTATCTGTATATGCATGTAAGTATGTGCATGCATATGCTAATGGGTATGTCTGCTTTTAAAGGTTGTAAGGAGCACATGGATTTTCCAGGCTGAGATAGGGAGGAGGTTAAAGGAGGGAATGGCAATGGCTCCTCTCCCGCTTTCCTTCTGTCATTCTGCTGTGGCCATTTTCTAGCTACCAGATTCTTCCTCTAAATAGCAGCAAAGCAGGGACTGCTCCTGGATATTTTGGGCTTCTTAATCGAGATGCAAGAAAGTTAAATCACCTCAGGCACTTGTCTCTTTTCTCACCCTCTCCTAGACACAATTCCTCCAAAATGAACCCCTTTCCCCCCTCTGCCTCTAGCTACTGCCCCATTGCCCTATTTCCCTTTAAAGTCAATCTTACTGGGTGGGGTCGGCAATTCTTACAGCATTCCTCTGCTCAGAACCTTCCAGTGACTTGGGATAAAAGCTTAAGTCCGTGCTTCCCCTTGATGGTGGCACTCCCACCCCGGCCTCCTTGGGGCTCCATGAACATGTTAGGTGTCCTCCTTTCTGCCCTGGTTGTTCCCTTCCCCAGGTATTGCACGGTTCAGGCCCTCACTTCCTTCAGGTCGCGGATCAAATTTTGCCTCATCGGAGATCCTCTCATACAATAGCGTGTCCCTGCCCCCAGGACTCCCTGTCCTTTTCTCTACTTTTTTCTTATCCATGCTCTTGTCACGGCCTGACACGTTATGCCTCTAATGCGCATGCCTTCGTTGTCTGGGAGCGGGGTTGGGGGGTGGGGGAGGGTTCGGGTGGTTTCTCAGGGAGACCAGGAGGGGGCGTGGCCTTGCCTGCCTATCTAACCCCGCCTCGTCACTCAGCTTCTCAGTATCTTGACCAGAATACTTGACAAAAAAAACTTAGGGGAGGAAAGATTGGTTTCGGCTCCTAGTTTCAGGTGTTTCATGTGTCAGCTCACTCCATTGCTTTGGGCCCGAGAGGAGGCAGAACATCGTGGCAGAAGGGTGTGGTGGAGGAAAGCTGCTCAGCTCATGGCAGCTGTGGGGACAGGGGGTAGGAATGACAGGCTAGGGGCAAGATATAGTCCCCAAGGGCATGCCCCCAGTGACCTACCTCCTACAGTTGCCACATTCCCCTAAGTAGTCCTCTCAAATTATTAATCCATCAAAGGGATTAATCCACTGATGACACTGGAGTCCTCAGGAACCAATCACTTCCTAAAAGCCCTACCTCTAGACATTGCCGCATGGGGGGCCAAGACTTCAAAAGACTTCTGTGGGGACATTCCAGATCCAAACCCTAACAGCTCCCCAGCACATGTGTGGATGGTTGTAATCCAAGCTGATGAATTGTTGCTGAGAAGCTCCTGCCCCATGGCTCCCAACTTTCTGCAGGTGACTGTTTACTAATCTTGGACCAGGGGAGGGTGTGGCGGAGCCAACAGGCTCTCAGGCAAACTAGCAGCACTGGCAGGTCCCTCTCCCCCTTGCATCACAGAGCAGAGCCACGCCCAGTGGGGGGGTGGTGAGTGGCAGAGGACACAGGCTCTGCTATAGTCCCCCGACCCCCACTGCCACGTCTGACTCCAGGAACCCCCTATGTCTCCTTGGCTAAGAGCTGGCTATGCCCAGGTGGCCTTGCTGGTTTCTGTTCCTTCTACTGCTCAGAGGTCCTTTGCTGGCCCCACACCCTCTGGGGCCAGCATCATTTACACTGCCAAACCTGCTTTCATCCAGGGCTCAGAGGGAACCTTGCTCCTGTCTCCGCTGTCACACTGGTGACTGGCTTAGGTATGTCTCCTACCCTTCCTAGGTGTGGAGCTTCTGTGCTGTAGCCTGCCAGCCTGGCGCCAGCCACATCTATGTGTGCTGACAGCACCAAGCTGATGGCCAGTCTGTCTGGGTTCAGGATGGAAGCACAAATCAGGTGGGGTGGGTGTCAGCCGTAAGACTAGCGTGAGGGAGCTCCCTGCTTTATGGGATGAGAAACCAAGAACTTTCAGTGAGATTCAAGCCACCAGGGCAACTGAGCCCAATCCTTCTGTGTCAAAATGGTCCGCTTAGTGAAGCTTCTTCACCTCCGCGTGCAAACGGCTGCCTCACTCATATGTGTGGCCCTCTCCATCAGCCTGCTGGGCACCAGCATTCCAGAACTCCTGTGGTCAATGAGGGCAAGAGAAGGAAGGAAGGAATCCTTGTCTGCCTCTCCAGGGGGAAGGGAGAGCGAGGGGGAGGTGGCAGGGCAGCCTGGCCTAGATGGCTATGCCTCGCTTGAGCTGAGGAGAGACCGGGTGTTTACAAGAATGCAGGGAGTGAGCCCTGGTGACAGCTGGGGGAAATTACTCACACTGTCAGGAGCGTGGCTTATACCATGAATTGGTTCCAATTCTTTATTTTTAAATCCCCCAGCTGGTTAAAGGCTTAGAAGGAAAGATGTGACAATCATTTGCATCTTATCCCAGATGGGCTGTCACTAAGGGTCCAGGGAAGTCTAATGGGGCTGGGCTGGTGGTCAGGAAAAATGCAAGTACACTTGGCAGTTACCCGGGCCTTGCTGGGTTGTGTCTTGACAGAGCCTCAGGAGCTGTCCTCCACAGCAGTGGGGATCTGACCACTGGCTCAGTGGCCACACTTCTACCTGGAGAAAACACAACTGCCATGTCTCGAGACTGGGAGTGACACTGGGATGACTTCCTTGTGCCTGGAAGGGGGGTCCCTGCATGCCCCTTGGCTCCTGCTGCGCAGCCTTCCCCAGAAGGCAAACATGCCTCTAAGGCCACTTCTCCAGGGCGGATAGCTGGAGGGGCAAAGGTCTTTCTTTTCTGGACAAAGGAATAAAAACCAAGACTCCTGGCTGGAGAGGACACTGGCATTTGAACCCCCTTCCCGTATCTTGGGGCATCTCCATGTTGTGAAGCTGTGTCCCCCACCTCCACTGTGGAAGGCAGAGCTCTCAGATACCAGCTTTTCTAACCTCCTCAGCTATAGCCTCCCCTCAGCTGATGTGGCACTCTACCTGAGACCTTGCACAGCAGCTAGTGGCTGTTTGCAATGCATTTTTGTGACAGGAGGCTGCTGCGATATTGTTTCCAAAAGAGCAGAAGAGATGGCCCTGGTGGCAGTGCCAAGCAGACTCCTGAGGTGTCTGGGGTGAAAGCCTCAGTGTGTGAGGCTGGGAGTACTGGGGAGTGATAGGGGGTTTTGGTCCTGTCTGGGGAGCTTTAAACCTGTGACTTATCCAATCTTTAAGAAACATTTCCTTAACCCAGCCAGAATTGGTTTGTTATGTGCAAGTAAGAACTCAGACACAATGACAAAGAGTGAGAGATTAGAGTCAGCTACTGGAATTTCCCCTTGGCATGTCCATCCTGGGTTTGTGTCTGAAAAGGTCTTTCGAAAAAGGAGGCACAGAAGCATGACCATTCCTCATGCCCCATGTGCAGATGTAGTTAGAGGTAGAAGGCTCTGGTGGCTCCCAGCAAAGGGACAGGTCAAAGCCGCACAGGATTTAAGGTTGAGAGGTGAATATCTCAATGGACGCAGGTGAGGAATGTTTACCTCAGCAGCCTAGTCAATGTCCTTCCTCAGAGGCCTCCAAAAAATGAACAGGCTGTTTTTTTCATCTGCCACCAGGCCAGTCCACTTTTCTCCATGCCTAGGTATGTAGTAAATGCTTTCAGAATCATTCATTTTTCAGAATAGTTTACATATTGCACTAAAGTGGGGGATAAATTGCATGACTACTGAGTTCATTGGTTCCAATTATTCCAGTCCTTCTAAAAAGGCATTTTTGCCAAAATTGCACATATGTTCCTTTAAACACACACACACACACACACACACACACACACACACACACACACACGGAATGTTCCCCTTTTTCAAACAATTGAACACGCATTAAACTGGAGAATAGTCTTTCTCACAGTTTCTGGTCCTCTTATTCTTTAGAGAATTATCTTGATAACTCAAAGGCCATGGGTTTTTCCTAAGTGGCTTTTTGAGGGACACAACGGGGAGACTGGGCTGTAAGAGGATGATGGGGCTGCTGTCTTTTTGCCTCATAGGCGGATCTTTCCATGGCCAAGTCTGGGAGAACAGAAGGCATTCTGGGAACACGATGCTTTCACATCCTGCAAAATGCAGGGTTGTACAGAGCAGATGGCAGGGACGTCAAAAGCATAAGAGTCACCTTGAAAGATAATGGTGTAAAGGGAGGGTTAGATGGGAGGTTTTTGTACCCTTTGACAAGGAAACAGAAAAGACAAAAGCTATTTGCTAGACTTGTGTGTGAGTCAACAGAACTGAGAGGATTCTGCTGTAATTTACATCAAGGGAGGCCAAGCCTCCTGTCATCTTGTCCAGAAATAAATGGCATCAATCAACTGACAAACTGTTTCTTTTGCCTCCTGTTTTTTTTTTTTTTAACACAGGGAGCATTTGCATCCTCTTTATCCAGGCAGCTGCGGCCTGACAATCTCTCCTTCCTGTCACCATGCCTCAGAAGAGGCAGATCCTCTGACTGACCGGATAGATTTCCACTCCATAAGACACTGGGCATGACAGACAGACAGCTTTCTATCCCCACTTGACCAACCTAGGGTGGCCACAGGGCCTATCCGTTCACCCGAACTGCCAGAGACAGGTAAGTTTGGGGGGCTTAGCCCTGTGTCAGGCCTATGGACCTTTTGCAAATGGGCAAAGTGAGGCACAGAGGTTAACTCACTTGCTCAAGATCAGTCAGTGCAGGGGTACTGAACTCATCTCAGATGAGAGCACCCAGTGGGGCAGCCAGTGGCTTTTCAACCTGAGATGTTCAATGACGTTAGTTCTTTACTTCACATGCTTGTCCTTTGAAACAGAACATTATAACCGGATAGCCTCAGCAAAGGTCAAAGTTGGCTGTTCAGCTCTGAGGGAAGAGCCGGGGAAAAGGCCCCCTCCTGCAGCCCCGGGGTAGGGGAGGTGTTGGTGCAGACCTTAAGGCTCAGGGGCCCATTCTCCAGCGGGGAAACCAAGACCCCCAGGCAAGAATGGTGTCAGCGCTGGACTTCCACCATACCATCCCCCTCAAACATCCGCTCCTCTCCTCAGTGTGGCCTCAGCTGCTCACTAAATGGATCAAGCCCCAGCAGCCGGTTCGCCTTCTTTGAAGCTGACAGCTTGATGCCTGTGGAAACGCAGCCCTATTTCAGGACTTCATTTAGATGTTTCAAAGAGTGACTTGAAAGATCAGTTAAGTCACTTATTGTGGCTCTTCTCCAGGCCCGCAGCTTGCTGGGGCCCAAACACAGCAGCTGTGGCTTTGCACGTCACCATCACCGTCACCGGTAGGCAGGTGACTGTTCTGATTTAGCACCTGGCTAGTTTGGAGGGCTCTAGATTTTCCCACAGCTTCTTCCGTGCAGCGACAGGCACTTTCATGCCTCGAACCCTTTCTTACATCGTGTTTGAAAATGATCCACCAAGGAGTCAGGCAATTACATTGCTCTCTGACTCTTATTGATGTTGGGCATGTCTTGAAGACCCCTCCCCGCCCGCCAAAAAAAAAAAAAAAAAAAAAAAAAAAGCCTATGAAAAACACAGGAAACCAGGGAGGTTGGGACCTGTGGAATGCGGGCAAACGGCAGCAGACTGGACAGGGCTGTTGTCCTGAATCTCCTTCGTGTCCTGCTGCCACCTTGGCTCCCTTAGTGACACTCTCATCCTTCTCTAGGCAGGGAGTGAATAGGAAGGTGCAGGGGTGCTGCAGGAGCCTGGGGGAGGGCATGGTGCCAGGCCTGTGTATGGGCTGCTGCAGGCCAGCTGCCCACACAGTCTGTGGGATCTGTCCCTGTGCAAGGAATGCATAAATCTGTTGTGGCAGGAACTGACAGACTCTGGGGCTTGTTCTTTATGTAACTACTCTTACCTCAGCAGGGAGAGTGTTGTGGTTTGGAAGAAATGGAAACAAAGGCAGCTAAGTCCCTGAGTGACACCCGCACACCACCAAGCCCTGATGAGGACAGGGAGGCTGCTATTGTCACCACAGACTCTCCCAGGAACAACTACAAAGCATCTGGTTCGGCCTGAAGAAAGACTCTGCCGGGGGCGGTCACCTTCCTTTTCTCTGCTTTGAGAATGACAGTCAGGACTGCATGTTGGCTCTGAGGGGTGCTAGGCACAGCTGTGGCCCCTTGAAGCAGCTATAGCATTGTCCTCTCTTTTCCACCTCCACAGAAACTTTGAGGAACTGATCCAATAGTCCCATTTTCATTTCAGAGGCAGATCACCATGAATCTAACCCACCACTCTCACCCAAACAGAGGGTACCCCTTGGTCACCAGATGGCCTGTCTTTCAAGGTGTGTTATTTATGGAAATTGTTCTATTGTTTATTCCCCCACCCCAAGACAGAGAAACTCCATTCACAATGTGGTCACAGCTCATCTTTCTCTACAACCATTGCCTCTAACCACACCCAAGGTGAGGATGCAAAAGCTTCTATGAAAAGGGTTCAAGTTCCCAGCCTGGCTCTATTTTTAAGAGGAAAGCATTGTTTCTGTGGGAACACACCATTAATTTCCATGGCACCTACTGACTCATTCATCACGTGATGGATCCTCTTTAACCTGGGAGGGCAGAGACAGGGGACTCCCTACCTGCTCCAGCTCCAAAACAAGTTTATTTGGCTATTATAAAAGTCAGAGTCTCACCTCTTTTTTTTTTCTTTTCTAGATTCTGGAAGACATGGGAGTTTTTATAAGGCAGGAGACACCCCCAGTTCATGGGCAGCCAGGATGAAATTCTTGAAGATGTGAGCCAAAATTAACTGGGAGCAATTGTAAAAATCTTGGCAACAGAATTGTTACATGAAGTCAGCCATGCTAACAGAGCAGCTAAGAAGAAAGCAGGGTACAAGACAACCAAAATTCCACAGAAAGATAGAATTGTTCTATTTGGTAAACAGTTTGGTCCCCAGACAGACTGCATCCTGTTAAGATGTTCCCTTGTCAAGGTCTGCTTGTCTAGCTATTGCTGCTGGAAGGATCTTTCCATCTTTAAGATGTGTCACTAGCTCATCGAACCTATTTCTGTAACTCTCTGAGAGCCAATTTAAGCTGGCTTCTCAGTTCACTCTGCACTCAAAAGAGACCAATTTCCAATTCCTTCTTAGAGTCCATGAGACCAGATGCTGTGACAAATGTTCCAGCAAAATGAACCTAGAAAATGATCCCAGGGTACTCCTGGGGGGAGCACAGGATTCATCAGCTCGATCTGTGGTTTAAACATACATTGGTTTCGGGTTGAGTGCTGCCATCTCCTCCCAGTGAACATTTCTGATGGGGCATGCTTTTGTGACAGCATAGGGGATCTTGGGGGACAGAAGGAAATTCCCAATGAGGCTAGGAGGCAAGTGACGGATTCAGAGGGTGATCATGTTTACAGTCCTACTGCATCTGACAGCCTGAAATAGGCAGCAGTTCCTGCAAATGAGAAGCCACTGCTTTTGTTAGGTAAGTCATTGTCCCATAAGCTCCACTTGGAGCGCTGTCATAAAAGAAGTGGCAAATTCCCGTGGCTTGGTCCTTCTCCAGGGTATCTGTGGCTCCGATTGACACCTGCAGCAGGAAAGAGCAGAGGGAACGTGAGCAGAGTCCACCTCCTCCCCAACCCCACAAGATTCTTCTGCATGTGGGAGGTGGCCAGGGTGGGTGAGGTTCAAGGCCAGGCTTCACTGAAGAGAGCCAGTGCCTCTCAGCGGGCAGGGCATTGCGCCTGTGCTCTGGGCTGGCCCGTATTCCCACAGACCCTCGTTTGCAGCTCCACACTGACTATGAGAGGGCAGCTTCTTTGCCTAACTTGATTTGGTATACAGGATAAGTGGTTTGCCCAGAGCCACATGTAGCAAGTGGTGGTGTTTAGACTAAAAGCTACACTGATGCAGGCCTGTCCAGAGGTCTTTAGATTTCCCAAGTGGCCGCTGTGCCATTTCCTAACCAAGTGGAAATTTTTTCACCATCTGATGACATTTTCTTTGTAGTATATTCCTTCCTATTGGACACAGAAGCTCCAGTCTCAACAGAGATACATGCTGGCCAACCTGACTACCTGGCTTCAGCTGTGGGGTGAGCAGATGGTCCGGGCACACCTACCTGGTCCTGCAGAAACAGCTGATTGGCCATCTGCACAATCTGATCCACATGGATGATGCCCCCAATGCTGTCCATCTCTGTGTCTGAGAGCAGCGTGAGCACCATGATGGTTTCCACCAGCAGCTGCCGGTACTCGGGCTGGGGCACACGGTTCAGCACTGACTCCACATGGACAGCAAACTTGATCTCATGTGGAGTCATCTGTCAAAGGGACAGGCAGGGGGCCAGCAGTGAGATGAGACAGACACAGCCCTGGAACCAATGCTTTCCCCAGCACCATTGGGACTCAGCTCAAATGCCACCTCTCTCTGGTCACTGCCTTGATTCTGTAGCGGGAACCCTCTGAATAGGAGGTTAAGCACTCTGCCCTAGGAGCCAGCTGGCCTTGTCCTGATCTCCTGTGTCTACCCACTGGACTGTGACTTACACATAGGGACCATTTCCTATGGGCATAGGGACCATTTCTTATTTTTCTTTTCATCACTCCCTGCCTTGGGCAGGGTAAAAACTAGAAACATCCATTTTTGAAAGAATGCATGGGGTAGGAGGAGGGGTAAGCCAGGGGAGATGACTGCTTGCAGCTCAAGAAAAGAGGCCCATGGAGGCCACATGTGGGTCTAGTATGTGTGGGAGGAAGCTTGGCTGGGGTTTTCAGGGGTCCTGGGCAAAATATCAAGAGCTTGATAATCTGGAAATGCTGTTTCTGAACAAGAGAGAAAAGGTGACCAGAAAGAAGCTGCACAATTTCAGGGTGAAGTGGCAGAAAAGAGCAGACCTACAAACAGCCTGACTATTCAGAACAAGTTTGCCAGGTGTGTGAGTGTCCAGAGCCCATAAAATAAACCCATGGAGGTATGGCTTCTCCTCCTCATACCTCTTGGGTTGTTGAGGACGGGAGGACGTAGCCATCGATGGAGAGACCGTGGCACTGGAGGAAGAACACACATTTCAGTCAGATTCCAGGACATGGTAAAAGTGCTCACACGCACTTGCTTGCACAGCTCTCCCTGCCCTGGAAATCTGCACGAGGGCTGGAACACGCCAGACTGTCAGTTATTTTTAGAGCGCTGTTCTCACTGCCCACAGGCTGTGTTTTCGATGGAACAATTCTAGGGAAACCAGCAGGCATCTTTCAGATCCCGCACGAATAATGCCCTTGGGAGCTATGGTGTCCTCCTCCCTGGAGGCTCCATGTTTCACTTGGCAACTGGGCCCTGGAGCCTGCCAGGCACCCTTTGGTGCCATAACGAAGGGAGATTTTCATGGCTCTTGCTGGTGAAATGATGCTTCTGTGCCTTTACGGGCGTCTATTTTCAAGATTTCTATAATAAGCACCAATCACAAAAGACTCGAGCACATGCACAGACATGCACATGCACACCGTGTACATAAATATCAAGCAGGCTCAATACACAGTGCTGCTCTTTCATAATAAAAGCATCTTGGTATTGTGCCAGTGGAAGTCCGGATGGAAGCATGGTGCCCCAGGAAGAGTGGGGAGATTTTCTAGGAACAGTTTTTCCTAGCCTAATGGCCACTTTCTAACTGCTAGTGTACTGGCTGGGCTGGCAGCAGCCACCCTGCCTTCACCCCTGCCTGGGGACTCCTGGAAAGAGGCAGGGGATGGCGCACGAGGGGCATCCACAGCTCTGAGGGCTCCACCCCAGCTACTTGTGGACAGGGCCTGCTCTGAACTCCTCTCACCCAGCTTTGCAGCTGCCCTGAGGAAGATCTCAGACCCAGAAAGTGCAGAGGCCAAAGCTCCATGACTGGCCAAAGGCACTTGCTACAGAAAGAACACAGACCAAATGGTGCTGTGGCTTTGCAAAGGGGGTAGACTACGTTCGGCTTTGGGTTACTGCATCCGCACTTCTCTCCTACTGTGAAATGAGCGAGGAAGAAATCATTTAGGGAAAAAACATCTGTCTCGGTTTGCATAGAAGCTTTTACTGAGGCACACTCCCTCCGTGGGAGAGGCAGGAAAAGCTCTGGTGGGGCCTGGGGAGCTGCGTGAATGTTCTGAGGCCCATGTGGGAGGAGATGGATGGTGGGATGCACAGAACAAAGGGCCCATCCTCCCACACTGCCCCCTCCTTGGCCCCGGGCATTCATACAGGCTCTCCCGTGTTCAGGTGTGCAGTACAGTCTGGCTGTGTCACCTCTCCTTGGTTTCCAGCCACGACCTTCAATGAGAATTTAACAGATGGGAAAACAACCCTGTCTGATAGCCAGAAGAGCAGTGGGAAGCTGGCTAGGGAGGTGAGGCTTGGGGTCCCTGTCCTCCAGGTAAAGAAGCAGGGGCAGCCTGGGATGGGGGGGTGTTGGGGGGAGTGTGCCTTCAGAACACACAGGACTGGGTGCCACACTGGAAGCTCCTGAACACTCTCAGGACCTAACATAGTGTCCTGCAGACACCAACTAATAGGTAGAGGCCAGGGATGCTGCTACACACCCCACAGTGCGTGGGATAGTTCTCAACAGCAGAGACGTACTTGGGCCAGACGTCAACAGTGCCGAGGTGGAGAAACCCTGCTCTAGACTATGAGCTACTCAAGGTCAGGGGCTGTGTGTTTGCTTGTTCTGTAGCCATCTGGTACCTGATACCTGGCAGTGTCGCCATGACCCATAGAGGCAATAGAGGGCTGGCTCATTTGCCTGGGAACACGTCTCCTAATACCAGTGCATGCAGAGTGTGGCCCAGCGCCCAGCTCACCTTCTGAAGGATCTTCCACACCTTCTGGTAGAATCCCACTGGGACCCTGTTGATGGCCCCATCCAGCCTTCTCCTGCGTAGCCACTGGCCCTGCCGCTCCCCCCAGCCAATGTGATATCCTCCCGAGTCTGATGATGATGTGCCCGTGGGTGAGGATGGGGTGCTGGACCTCTGCAAGACAGAAAGCAAGTCGTCTTCACCTTGAGGGCTGCCCAGCAGGCGCCCAAGGGAAAGCTCACCTCCATGAAGGCTGGCTCAGTGAGCTAGTCAAAATCACTAGATGCCACTCACCCAGGGAAGGACATGGTTCCTCGCCCACTTTGTCTGCTCTTTGATGCTGGACTACTATTTTGCTGTCCGGGTTGGTTACTTAATTCCTCCCAGCCTCCAAGAGGTAGTAGAACACTCAGAGGACCCAAACTCAGGGCATTGGCCAAGCAGGGATGACGTGGGTTCTGTGATCAGGTCACAGAGGTGCCAACCCCGACTCGGTAACAGCTGCAGCAGAGACCCAGCTGAGGCTGCCCTGGTCCTACACTAGCACCAACCTCCTCCCTGGTCACATCTGCACAACAGGGAGCTGGCTGTGGGCATTTGCTGAGTGAAGACTGTCTTGTACCGAGTGCTCCTGAGGGGCAGATGTCCTCCTGAGGGCTCTCCCTGAGGAGAGCTCTGAGAGAGATGCTGGCCCTCACAGCAGGTGAGCCTCTCTGGCCTGCAGTCCAGGGAACAAATGCCAAAGTGTCCAGTTTAGCAGCATCACAAAGGAGTGATGGTCACTTCCCCTTATTGCAAGTACCACACAGAATACCACACCTCCTACAACAGGGAAGGACCCAGAGACAAAGACAAAAGTCAAGGCTAGGAATCCCCAGTTAGTGGCAGGGACCTCAGAGATTTTGGCATTTCCACCCATGTTTTTCACTTCTATTTGCTGCTCTCCTGTTCTTGGCCTTGGTGGGGCCACAGCAGCTCTGAGCTGGGATTGGCCCTGGTGACACAAGGTAGGAGGGTGTCATCTCCTTCCCACTCTTCCCAAGGCTGGAATCCTTCTGGGTTCTGTGAGGACAGCACTGTTGCAGGGCTGCCCATGACCAAACAGCAGCTCCCGCTGGGGCCTGGAAACCAGAACCATCCACGTCTCCTTGCCGGAGCAAAGCTTGGCCTGCTGTCTTGCCCAGGATGGGTTCTAGCCACTCAACCTCCAGGTCGGGGCAGGGGTAACCCACGTTCTTATACATGCCTTCATCCTAGATTATTTGGCACTTTGATTTTTCAATGCGCAATATTGAATTTAAAGATTTAAAAGTAAAATCCCAATAGTAAGCACACTAGCAGGGCAGGAGGCGGGCTTCTCTCTGCATTCATCTTGGCTTCAACAGATCTTATTTTGAAAAAGGCAGGCTGGGTTATTCCATTGGGCTCATTACGGCCATTTAAATAAGGCAACAATTAGCTACAAATAAAAGTAATTACAGCCAAGCTCATCAATGACTCAGCTGATTTTCTCTTGGTTTCGGGAGGCTGAGCTTCAGACTTGTCTTTGTGATTAGAACATTTCTTAGGCCTTCACTTGAGCTGGAACCTCACACAGAGCTGGGCCACGTGGGTGTAAAGTGCTGGTCAGCATGTGCTTCCCTGCCGCAGCTCGACACTCAATAAAAAATATGAAATCAAGGCCCTGAAGGTTCCAGAAGCTCCTGGAAACTGGTGAGGAAAGCACTCCTCAACCACACCATGCTGAGGAGCTTAAGCAGAGAGAACTGACAGCTCAAGAGGGAAAACAAAGTTCAGTTCAACAACGTCTCAGCCTTTCTAGAAATTCCTCAAAATGACAGTTGGAGGAGACTGTACACACTGCTCGAATCTTCAGAAGTCAGGGGTGAGGACTGGGATGAAGCTCGGTGCTGGAGCGCTTGCCTAGCAATACAGAGACCCCGGGTTCCATCCCCAGCATTGCACAGGCACAAAAACCCAAACAAGCCAGGGATGCAGTGGGAGCATGAGTAAGGCCAGAAGATTGACACGGTATGAACACAGAAGAGGGGACAGGGAGGGACAAGATGCGACGCATGTTTACCGCAGACTTAGAAGAATGCACGCTGCTGGATGCGGCCTGACCCACAGGAAAGAACTACAAAACAAAAAGAATCGACTCAGTTACCATGAAGACACCAAGAGACACCAGTAGCATAGGTACACAGGCATGAAAAGTGCCCAGGAGCTGTATTGCCTGTCACATAGAACTGTGATACATAAAATTTTCAGGACAATATACTTGATAATAAATGACTGTTACTGGTGTACCTATTTACTACACCATACTTTTTAATCATTAAAAAAAAAAAAAAAAAAAAAAGGGCCCAGGAAAGAGGGTATGGAGAAGGCTGGTTAAAGAGGTTCTCACTCAGCAGCTCAGGTGACCTAGCCTCAGGGCACACCTTGGCACAAAACTGAGCCCCAGCTCCAGGGTCTTTCTTCAGATAGTAAATATTACCAGATGCTGTTTGCTTATGCAAACTGCCTAATCAAGGTGGAATGTTTTCCAAACTCAGCCATGAAATGCTGATGTTTTGAGTCATGAAAATCTAGAGATGGACAAAATGCCCATAACCACCGCTAACTAGCTGGCATCTAACAGGCATCCCATAGGTTATTTGTTAAATGCACACGTGTGATCAGGCTGATGTCCTTTGGCCATACTAGTATTTCCTCATCTAAAAACATAGACTCTACTCTTAGGTTACAAGAGTATGGTCTGTATACCTGGTGTTCTTGCAAAAGTGAATAGAAATTTAAAATGCCATGGCACTGATTAAATTTTTAACAGAGGCTGTTTCCTTAACATAAGTAGCAAATACAAAACTTGTACTGTCTAGTTCAATACAAATCCATCAAAGAAGAAAGGTGATCATTCCATCTGTACCATGCAAGGACAGAATTAAATGAAGGTGGCAGGTACCATCCTTATTCACCCGTGCTCAGACCAGCAGAGCATGGGTAACCAGAGGAATGGCGCCACCAAGTGGCTGACAAAAGAAGACATTTGGAAAGCTGGTTCCTTACTTGGAAGAAGCATAAATTAGAATGAGAGATAAGTATGTTTTATCCATGAACAATGTGTGCAATCTGCATTTACATGTCAATATGTGTTTCCTCTATACTCTTCTGGTCATAGGGACATCGACTCATTAGAAATGTGATTCTGGAAGCCAGGTGTGGTGGTGTGCACCTGTAGTCCCAGCTGCTCAGGAGGGTGAGGCAGGGGGATTGCTCGAGCCCAGGAGTCTGGGGCCAGCCTGCATCACACAGTGAGACTCATCTCTTAAGAAACAGTGACTCCAAATTTCTAGAGGAAGGAAGATACCACAGGGTGGCATAGAAGAACAGTAGCCTTACATTGTTTTCCTTCCAGAGTTAAATCCCCCCAGGTCATCTGGGGACAGGAATAGCCCTAGTCTTTCTATTGATACTTATACCCAATTTAGCTCCTCCTTAGATCCCCTATTTAGTTTCTTCTTTTTGAACTGAAACTCTGAGGCAGAGCCCAGACTTTCTCTTTTACTAAGTATCCTATAAAGCCCAAGAATTTGACAAATGAATTTTTTTGAAGCATGGAGCAAGTCACTTCTGTCTTCAAGTGCTGCTCATTTTCTGTCCCTGGGGATTGTCTGACTGTGCCACTTTGATGGACAGAATCGTTCCTTCACCCATTCACACTCTGCATTTACAGCTTCACTTTCCACATTCAAGCCAGGAAGGACATGAAAGACACACAGTAAAGGATAAAACAAGGCAAAAATGTTTCACCTGGTCATCAGCACTAAATCTCCTTGTCATCTGAAAGTTAAAACATCAGAAAATAAACAAAAACCAAATCAAGAACACCCTGATAACTTCTATCACCCTCTGATAATCCAGGGCAGTGATGGTCAACCTCAGGGGATGATCATTAGTGCCTCACAGACTCAAGCTAGGGGAACATGACCAGCATTTGAAATACAGGAGGAAATCCAAGTACATTGCTCATTGCAGATCTCCACCAGAAGGAAAGTCTATTTCCTACCATGGGTCATGGTCAAGGGCTAGCATGTTGAATCACAGTCCTGTGGGAGTCAGTTCAAAAGGATTTTTATTGTGAATTAAATAAAGTGGGACGAAAAAAGAGACATGGGTAAAAGGTGGGTAACATAGGTATTGTGGTTATTCCAGTCTATTTTCAGATCCTTCTATTTCAATTAAAGGACACATTTGGTGGAGAAATGATTTTTTCTTTCTGCATGTATGACTCTACTTTTTAAATGGCACAAAAACAAACATGAACAAAAGCGTGTTCTGGAATATATATATATATATTGAGGTTAGGGAACAGGCAGGTAGGTACAGATTGCACAGGGGCAGCTAGGGGGTACCTATCTGGGTACAGAGCTTTATTCAGATTCCAGGGCAGAAAGGACCTCACATCCTCTACAAAAAAGCAGGCTGCAGTCTCATTCCCTGGGTTTCTATGGCCTTCTGAGGTGAGACCAGGCAAGGGGAACCACTTCTCTTCCCACTTCCTGCTGCTGCCACTGCCAAGCTGTTCTTACCTGTTTCATCTCACTCCTCAGTCTGGTAATGCCACTTCTCTCAGTTTTGGTGACTCCAGTATGTCCCACCTCATGGATGGAGATGGCAGGGCTGGATGTGGAGGAGTGGATAGGGCGTACTAGAGGGAAAACACACACACATGTGGTTCTCAGGGACTATATATACAGCACCCACCCCGAGGGAGGAAATGTGTGTGATGTGCTTATTTGGGTTTGCACCTGTCTCCCTCACTTGACTATGAACTCTGTCAGTCCAGTCCTGCCTGTCCTGGCTAGTGCTGGGCTTTCAGTGCCAGAGGTGGCACAGGCTTACCACGAGGGTCTTGCAGGGCTGTGCGAAAGTGCAAACGTTCCTTTAGCAGTACACAAAACAGAGTGGCAGAAAACCCTTTATGAATTGAATATGCTTTTAAAAATCATTTTTTACTTTTCCTTGTGGAAAACTGAAACCATGTAACTAAGCAAGCCAGAAATAATAACATCTATTGACATTTTAGTTGTTATCCTGATAGGTTTTTTTCCTATGGTTGTGTTTTTCCTCTGGTAAATGTTTTTACCTTATAAAACAGAATCATCACATATATATAAACATGAGATATACATCATATATATTTATGTCTGATATGTATATATGTAGAGTCTGTGACCTTTCTGCACTTAATATGTTATCATGCCTTCCCAAGCCATTCAATGTCCTATCACCTTACATTTAATGATTGCATGACATCTGATTTCACAAGTAGGGGAATGGTCATGAACATACCCAATCCTATTTGTATTGTTGTAAAGGGTTCATTATGACTCACATGGAGGGCCCACACTGACCGTGCCATGCCCATGACTCTAAGAATGCCAGCAGTCCCTGGGGAAATGACAAAACTACATGGTGCTCATGACTTTTAGGTACCTGTGGCTGTGAGTCAGTCACTGTCTAGACACTGGATGCAGGTGCAAATGCATGGTGCCCAGGGATGACAGGGATCTGGGGCAGAATTTAGTGCTGCAGGGGTGCAGGGAGGAGAGCCCACCCCAGCCACAGGGGTACTGAGCCTACTGGAGGACCATGGGCCATGGGTAAATGTGGGAGAGCCAGGCATATAGTGCTGCAGAGGCCCCAGTGGGCAAGGAGACTCTCCTGCCACCCCGCCCCTTACTTCCAGTCTACTGCACAAGCCTCAGGACTCACACCTGTCCCTGGCCTACCCTCTCCATGGGCCTGGCCTCTGAACTATGGTCACAAGGAATTTCTGTAAAAGGCAAGTTTGATCATGTCCCTGCCCACTTGGAATCCTCCTAGGCCTGGATCTGTCTTTAGGAGAAAGCCCCCCCAAATCCTCTTGATGCCACCTAAAGCCCTACTGAATGGGCCTCACCTGTCCTTCTAGCCCCTCACCTCTGAGCCACACGTGCTATTCTGGGCATTTGTACTGCTGTTCCCTCTCACCCCCTGCCCCACTTTGCAGGCCCAGCTGGAAGGTCATTCCCCACCTGACACCACTGAATCCAGGGGAAATGGAGGGCAGTGGAGAGGGAGGAGAACACCAAGACACACAATGATCAGCCTGATAGGGAAGAGGGGCACCAGGGCAGGTGGAAAGTGGAAGCCAAAAGAGGTCTGGGAAGCTCCAGAAGGGTCTGTATGGGATGTTCACGGGAAACAGCTATCTTGGATATCTCAGGATGTAATCAGAATTCCAAGAATTCTAAGTCTATTTGAGCTTCCTAGTTTATAAAAACTGAATAATTACAAATGAAGAAATGATGTTTTATTTTAAAAAGATAGCTCATCTTCTGTTCTTACTTTTAATCAGCCATTTTTGGGCTTTCAAATGATATTACTCAGTTCCTAGTGTTGTAAGCATCTATAGCTTTACATCTAATGCCAATTATCTGTGTCAAACCATGTACACCACTATGATGAGAACACATTATTTATCTAGTACATTTATATTTCAAGGATTGTGCATTGGAAAGAACTGGAAATTACTTTTGGACAAGGGTCCTGAGCATTCCTGCCTTGGGAAAGGAGAAAAAGCCACCAATAGGCATCTGATTCCTTTTGTGCCTTTGGAAAAATACAAAGTACCCAGTGTCCTTCTTATTAAATAAAAGGAATGACAGCCCACAGTGTATTTTTTTAGCTTGATGAAATAAATCCACCAATGTGGCTGCAAATCGTTTAGCTTTTTTATGAGGAGGAGAAATGATAATTGCTTCAATTATAATTAGGGAGCATTTCAGAACAAGGACTTGGGTGATTATATTTCTTAGCCCTGCAAGTAGGGTTCCGGGACAGATAAACTGAGCAACCAAGACTGGGCTGAGGCAAGTGAACTGGCCTTCAGAGGTTGAAGAGGGTCTTCTTCCTGTCCCATGGAAGATGACATGGGACCTGGCTGAGATCGCATCTACCCAAACCAAAGGCCAGGCCACTTCAGGCGATCTGAAAAACAATTCTTTCATCCTGACACTTGGGGTCAACCCCTACCCCCACAGCACTTGAGCTGCAAGTGATGACAGCTAGTGCTCATGGCCACAGGAGACACAAGATGCAGAGGCATGACACTGTGCCCATGTGCCACTGCAACCTGTGGAAGAAGTGCTGTCTCAGCAAAAATGTGAGGGTGTCCTGAAGCCTTAAAAGCAGGAACATTGAGCCTAGGCCTCTGTCCAGCCCATTAAAACAGGAACAGTACAATCACACACTGCTCAGGTCTGAATCTCAAGTACTGATGTTGATTTGTGTGGCAGGGAAGCAGCTCCCTGTAGGGGTACCCAGAGCAATTACTCACCGCTTCTTTCCACACCAAACTCTTTTCCGCTCAGAATATGGTGCAGGAGATTTTTCATATCAAAAGGGCTAAGGTTCATCAAACTCTCAGAAGCTTCTTCTCCTACAAACAAACATCTTTTAAGTGTCCCAGACCCAGGGCTGGTGGCAGGTGAAGGCATAGTCACAGTACAGACATGGTGGACCTGGGTGGGAGGGGTTGCCAAAGGATGCAGTGGCAGGTCTCCCTGCTCAGGATCGCCTCACTGGCGCTGCAGGGAAAGGCACTGGCCTCTGGGGATTCTAAATGCTGTTGTTTAAATTGGTACAATTTGCTTAATTCCTAGACACATACACATATTTTTTGGCAACGTCCTGATCCCTGATGCTGGGATGTGCCTTGTGATTACTATTTATATTTCAATTGGGAGGACTCTTTCCAGTAAAGTTGTTACTAAATGGAGGATGACATTTCACAGCAAGAATAGCAGGAAGGAGCTTAGCTTTTAGGTACCGAAAGGTTCTCATGGTAAATATCACTAGTGCCTCGTCACTCGTGTCTTAGGAACTTCAGTGCCGTGTGCCTGTATGACCGGACTGGCGGGTGGCATTGGAAGCCAACAGAAATATTGGAACAGGGGTCTCTTCAGAGCAAGGCCTCAAGGCCAGGTGCTGGGGTGGGGCCGGGCAGGAAGGAGCTTCAGAAGCCACTGCCTCTCACCTGAGCAGTTCAGGCTCCGTGCCAGCTCTGTGGCCATCACCTGAATGATCAGCCCAATCCGGAGTCGGAGCATCTCCACGAAGAGGCTAGGCTGGGCCCTGACGTACATGGCAAGGTAAACTACAATCTCCTGGCAAAGATACATGGGGATGGGGCTTCAGAAACCCAGTGACCAAGGGGCCCCCTGGCACTCTGAGGAAGACTGTGACCCCTCCCACGCCAGCCCCAGACCTGTGTGAGGACTGCGATGCTGATGTCCTGCCCGCTGGCCTCGTAGATGAGTTTTGTGAGCTCCTCTGGAGGAAGAGGCCTAGGAAGGAGCAGGCCGCAAACACAATGAGGTGCCTGGGATCAGGGCCTCCTGGTCCTTCATGTAAGATCCCTGTTTTCTGTACTGCCAGTGCCCATGTGACAGAAGGCCTCCGGAATAGTACACAGCCCTGCTGTTTTCCCACTGCTGTCTCACAAACCTGAGGTCCCTGGGTCATGGACTTACGCAGAGATAGTCTTCTCCCGGGGCTCAGGCGGTAACCCCACAGTGAGCTGCTTCTGGTGGGACAGCAGGTCTGCACAGGCCTAAATATGTATTTGGGAGAAAGGGTGAGAGAGAGAAAGGGAAAGGGGGTGGGTAGAAGAGAGATTAGGCAAAGCCAACTGGATCACTGTCAATAAAGTCATAAATTTACCTTTACAAACATATGATCCACATTGCTCTTTGTTTGAAAAATTCATACCCAGACCCCAGACTAAGCAACCCAGGCAGGCTGGGTCTCTATCTCCCAGGTGTTGCCCCAGGCATGGCTCTGCAAGGCTCATCAGTAGGCATTTAATGCCCATCCACTGCAGCAGATGCCTTGGGCTCTCTGATGCTTGACAAGGCAGGATGAGTCCTCAAGTAGTGATGGTAAGAGAGAATGATCACACTGTATTCCCAACTTACCAGTTTCCCCATTTCTCACATATAATAAATACCACCACCTTGCCCGAATACTGAGCTTCAGTGTTGTAGAAAGTGGTTCTGGATTTGGCAGGGGCTCAGGGTAATAAATATTAATGATCACTGTACTGTGGATGTGCACAAATAAGAGAGCTATGTTTCAGAGGCTGCCTGGCCATAGAGTATCTTCATTTGATCTTGGCAAGCCTTTTCTGTGGTTAAGAATGAACCAAACTAATCAACTTGAATGTTCTCTCTGCTTTCCTTCCCAGAGCAATGGGAGGTCAGGGGAGAAGGGCTTGCCCCAGTACTGGATGAGGTCTCCACTTTCCTTTACAGATAAGAGGCACTTCCCTCGAGAGTTTCTGTAACTCCAAGATTGGAAGAGGAAGAGGGCATGGGGCTAAAGGGGATGAAGGACAACCCAGCAGGCATGGCTGCTCTGACCTCGGCAAGGACCTCCACCTTCTTCCTGAGCAGGCCTGAGATGTAGCGAATCAAACCCCACTCCTGGTTCAGGCCAGCTTTCCCATAGAGTTCGCTAAGAAGATTGTGAACAGTGACCCCATGCTGTCCTGAGAGATTAGTGTCCCAGTTGGGACCCCTGTCAAGAGACAGAAAAATGCAGAGATATGGTTCAGAATGTTTAGACTGCAAGAGGAAATGAATGTGCATCTTGTCAAGGAATCTGGCACTCCTGGTGCCTCAGCCTCACTGACAGGGTTCCATACTATTGAAGCATCCCTATGTCCTTTGAAACAGATTAATAAGGACATTGTAGGATCCTGGTCTCACTCAGCCTTCTTGTTCTAGGAGGTCAGCATCGGTAGGCAAAGAAGGGGATGGAAGGCTCATTCCTGGTGATCTTGGGTAACTTGAGTGAATATGATCATGACCCAGGGTTGCTGGAGGCTGAGAGACTAGGAAAATGAATTAATTACGGAGAACTGAGAAGGCTCAACCATAAATTTACTGTTGTGGCCTGAAAGTCTGTGTCCCCCTAAATTTCTATGTTAAAATACTAAAGTACTCAGGGTGATGATATTAGGGGATGGAGCCTTTGAGAGCTGATTATATCATGAGAACAGAGCCCCCATGATTGAGATTAGTGCCTTTATAGAAGGGGCCCAGAGAGCTAGCACATCCCTTCTACCATCTGAGGACACAGAGAAAAGGTGCCCTCCACCAGAAAGCTGGCTCTCTCCAGACACTGGATCTACTTGCACCTTGGTCTTGGATTTCCAGTTTCCAGAACCGTGAGAAATGCATTTCTGTTGTTTATAATACCAATTCTTATTGTGTTATAGCAACCCAAACAGACGAGGACACTTACTTTATTACATAAAGGATGTACAGAATGTCTGCTTGGTCCTGCAGATTTGAACAATCTTTCAGCTGTTCAACCAGCTTCTCACAGTCCAAGTCACCATGGTCATCTCTGGGCCACTGGAAGTCATCTTCAGGAGCCTGGCCATACAAAAGTCAAAAAGCAGGAGAGGGGTTGAGTATAGGAACTTTCAGATGATCAAGAAGTAAAACACCATCCTAGTCTTTGAACTCTGGCTGGACCTATTTTTCAGTGAATATTTTGTACCTTTTTATTTTTAGGCTCTTACTATTTTTGATCAGTGAATCACCATGTTGACCAATGTTTGCAAGAAACTGGAACAGGTTAAAATACGTGTAATTTTTATTAATTCAAAGTTCGAAAACAGGTAAAAATAACCTCTGCTGTTAGAAATTATCTTTAGACTATAGGGGGAGGAAGTGACTGAGAGGGAGCGAGAGGGAGCCACTTGTATATTGGCTCAGTGACAATTCATTTTAGTCTATACTTACGCTTTACATACCTTTTTGTCTTTATATATTATGCTTCAATAAAATTTGGTTTTTTTGGAAGCAAAGCAAACACAAAAATGCATGTTTTAAACAATGTAAAGTTGAAGTTAGGTTAAAATTTCTCCAGCAGGCACTGGATATTTTAATTCATGTGACATAAAATCAAGGAGAGACTTCAAAATAAAATACCAAATTATGGGAAGCAATAAGGAACAGCCTGAGATTTTTATGCTACTGAGAAGGTTCTTCCTGGTTTCCATGACCTTAGGAATATGAGTAACAGAACACTATAGCCTGTGCTGCATGTCTTCTGCCTTGGCTAGTTGACAGACAGGACAGGCCAAGGGGGACAACTAGTTCACTTCCATTAGTACCACTTGGGTTTTGATGGGTCAGCAGAAAGGTAAAATATAAAGGTCTGCACCAAATTTGGAGTACATGATGATGCCAATCATATTCCAGATAACTAAGTGATTGAATTCACATCAAAACTTGGAGCTTCTAAGTGGAAAAGTTCTGGATATCAAGAAATATACTCTTTCTTTTTAGTTTCAACATTTAAGAGAGTTCTTGGGACTAACCCAGCATTATAGAGCATTACACTTTTTAATTTTTTTAAATTATCCCAAATACTTTACCTTTTTTAGGAGTGGTTGAGGAGAATCAACAAGATTCAAAGACTTACGGTGGGCACTTAGAACTTTAGTTGGCAAAGTCATGGGAACGACTAGAAAACAAAATAATAGAGAACGCTTCTGAGGAGGAACTACGAAGTACTTCTTTTGAGAGGTGTGGTGGTTACTCCTCATTTAATACAATCCAAATGAGGAATGACTACTTGGTTTAGCTAATTTCAATGAAAATTTATTATGTAGCCACATCATGTGCTAAATTGGGGAATGAGAAATGAGCAGGAAATAGCTTTTTGCTTTGAGAGAATTTCATTTTTCCCTCCTAGAATTCAGGGGAAATTACTCAACATCTTAGGACTGGAACAAATCTTAGAAGAAATTGAGTCAGACCTCCCCCTCACCCCCATGAGGAAACTGAGATCCAGGGAAGGTAGTTTATTTATTTGTCCAAGGCTGCAATAGTTCCATAATCCAGGTGTCTCCACTTCCTGTTCGTTATGCATTTCATTCTACCACTGCTTTAGGTCTTATTTTTTAACCATCTTTGAATATTATTATCTGTATTCATTCATTAAGCCATCTCTATCTTCCAGGCTATATCATATTATCTCGGGAGACTAGGACGTTTTCAAGATAAAACTGATACATATTTAAAAGTTATTGATAGTTGGGCATGGTGGCACATGCCTATAATCCCAGCAACTTGGGAGGCTGAGGCAGGAGGATTCACAAGTCTGAGGCCAGCCTCAGCAACTTACTGAGGTCCTCGGCAATTTAGCATGACCTTGTCTCAAAATAAAAAATAAAAAGGGCTGGGTTGTGGCTCAGTGATTAAGAACCCCTGGGTTCAATGCTACCAAAAAAGAAAAAAAAAAGTATTTATAAATGCCCAGGTTACACTGGTGAATCTAATCAAACATTGGAATTTTACTTTGTTCCAAATCCCCGCTAAGACTATAGAAAATATTTTTAAAGAGACAAATCCTCAAGAATATGGGAAAAAAGGAGAAAGGTAGTAGTGACAAGATTTTGGAAGTGGAAAATCCAATGGATGAAAGATAACTAATTTAGCAGACATGAGGCAACCAAAGCCCAAGTCTACAGTGAGGAGATCCAAGAACCAATCAGATTTACATTAGAGAATCTTCAGAAGTCTCAGGAACTTGCTGCACCATGTGCCTCTGAAATTGGGGGTCCAAAGAGGGTGAACAAAATAAGGAAGACTGGAGAAAAGCTATGTGAGAAGCTTTGAGCTCCCTAGATGTCCTCCTCAACTCACACAGTGTGGGGACCCACCTTGCTCACTCTGAGAGGAGACTAGAGGGCTTCTCTGAACAGGGTGAAAGAGGGAGGGTGACTAGGTGGGGGCTGACCAGTACATCTGAAGGCCTGAGTACATTCCTTATGGAGACTAAGTAGCTATAGACATCCAGGCAAAAAGACCTTTACCTTTCAAGCAGGAGATAGAACAGGGCACTGGAAAATAGCTTTGGGAAATCTGATCAGTCTACAGCCATGGAATCCTGAGGCCACAAGTCCCATCCACATGCTTGGAGGAGGGACTCTAATGTGAAAAGACGGAAACTTAAAGAAGAAAAGGTGACTTGGGGGAAATGGAAACCATTCAGGGAGAAGAAAATGTAAGCCCAAACAAAAACAACCCACCCCCTCATTAATGTTCTTAGAATAATAAGAAATTATATTACATGCAGAAAACAAGAACAGATGAAATTTGGGAACTAAGATTTAAAACACAAAGGCAATTATACTCAGAACAGACAGAAAAATGGGAAAAAAAGAAGAAGAATGATAAAGACTTCTCTAGGAAATCAACACTGGAATCAATGAAATATTACAAAGCTAGAACTAGGAAAATATAAGGAAGGGAATGATTCAAGAAAGTTTTCAGAAAAATACAGGATGGAAAACCATAAATGTCCAGACTGGAAAGGCCTGCTAAATAATCCAACACAAAGGATGAAAACACCCAGATCACAGTACACCACTCAAATTTCAGAACTGGGAAGCAGGAAAGATCTTAAAAACTTTCAAAGAAAAAAAAACAGTTTATACTGAAAGGATCAAAAATTAGAATGGGTTTAGATTTCTCAATAGCAACACTGGTAGCAAGAAGACAATGAGGTAATGCTTTCAAAAAATCTCAAAAAAAAAAAAAAAAAAAAGGAATTTTCAATCTAGAATTCTACCCAGCCAAACTCTTAAATGGATATAGAATATTTTTAGATATTTTCAGACCTGCAAGTTCTCAACAATATAACCCACCATGTGCTGTTTCTCAGGAAATGACTGGATGTCCTCACTAGAATAAGAGAGTGAACCAAGAAAAAGGAAGACTTGAGAAACAGAAAAGAATAGAGCCAACCCAGGAGACAAGTCAAGGAACCCTCCAGGATGATGGTGAAGGAAGGTCCCAGACATGAGGGCAACCAAGTTAGAAGGGAACTTCAGAAACAAGCAAGTTGACGGCTGTCATTACCATGCCCTCTTTTATTGTACTAATATTTTTAAACTATTAAAAATAGTGAAACTATTCCAGAATGTGTTCCACTAAAAACAAAAAACAAAACAACAACAAAAAACCACCATCACCACCACCAACAACAAATCAGGAAAGAGGAACACATAGGGAACACAACAGATCCAAGAAACAAGGAATACGACTAAAGACATGAGCCCAAGGAAATTTCCAGGATGACAAGTACACAATAGGCTTAGAGTGCAGTTGGACAGAAAGATGGAGACTGTAAATAATGGGATCAAGGGCTTCACTGATATTATTACCTTGTGGAAGTTAGTATTGTGAGGCCATTGGAAGATAGAGAAAGAAATCAAAGCAAATGAAAAGACAGGGCAACTATTAAAACAAAAAGTAAAAATGGTAATATAATCCCAGTTGGTAATAATATTTGCATGCATACAAGAGTGAATACTAATTTAACTAAACTTTCATACAGTTCTCTTGGTAGGTTAAGGGAAGGGAGCAGAAGAGTGGTGAGTTAAGGCAGCTAACCTATCCTTACCCATGAAACAGAAAGTTGATAGGTACCAACACTTTGATACATTAAAGGACAGAAGTGTACACATATTATTTTAGAAATATGGAGATATATAAATGCCAGAAATAGCTAAAGAAATTAAAAATGGTCACTTTCAAGTAGACGGGGGAGGCTTTTGTTATCTTTTAGCATTCTTTTAAATTATGTTCATACATTACTTTGATAAAAGTAAGTATTTTAATAGGCAGAAAAGAGTTCAATAACATACATGGAATTTCCAAACCCTTTGCTTTTGCCATCACAGAAAGTATGTCCCGAGTGGAGTGGATGGCACTGAACATATGGAGGTCTTCAGCCTTTTTACAGAGAGGGGGCAGATAGCACCTCAACGATGTACTTTGCAGAAGGTGGTTCATATACTGGTCGAGTTCGTCTTGGCTTTCTATAATTGGACAAGCAAGAAAAAGAGCCAATGAAAACAAGCTAGAGAAATATCCCAAATGCCTAACAATGACTATGTACAGTGGGCAGCACCAAGTAAAGTTAGAGAAAGAGGGCATTTAGATACAGATATTGACATCTCTACCTACTCCATAAGGTAAAAAGTTAAAATGTATATGTGTTTAAATTTACTGTTTGGAAAAACTTCTTCTCGGGAAAACAAAACGCGGGTCAAGATAATTGTTTACATGACATCATCCTAAGATGAGCTGCATAATACCTGAAGGACAGCAGCCAATGGTCAGTATTTTTGTTTCGTCAAGAGCAAACTAAGCCTTATGGAATTCTCAGCCCTAATTCCAACTTCTATCAAAAAGCAAAAACCAGGTCACTTTGACTCAACTCTCTATTCAGATTGAGAAAGGTTGTATATATGAAGTTTCATCACTCATAATTGAACCTAGAGGGTTCTACCATTCCTTTGACAATTCAAGCAATGTGTTTCTGTCTTCAGAATATATTTTGTGAGGATGGGGGCGGGGTGCAGCTCAGTGGTAGAGTGCTAGCCTAACTGGCACGAAGCCCTTTGTCATCCAGGGTTGTATCTTAGTTTAAAAAGCTGTGAGAATAGTTCAAGGAGTAAATTGGTGCAAATGAACTCAAGGTGCCTGAGCTTCAATAGGCAAGTGGGCTACATCAAAACACACACACACACACACACACACACACACACACACACACACACACACACACGTGAAAAGTTCTCATACTCTTGGTCCCTCTGAGTTTAAAAAAGCCAGGGCATCATTTGTAGTTTAGGTTTTTATTTTATTTACATTTTTTGTAGTTTAGGTTTTAACTGGCATTTTATTCATTATAATACTTGAAAGTTTCAGAAGTTCTTGCTTTTTTTTTTTTTTTTGCTGTTGTTTCCTTTTAGCTTAATCATTTTCTGTACTCAAGTCTTAGGGCAATTTTATCACAGTGCCAAGGTTTAAATAAATTCAAGGAACCACTTGCAAAAGCATTCTACATGGTACCTTGATTACAGGCGTCTTCCACATATCCTCCCAGATCTGAGTCACTATCAGGGCTGAAGTTCCCTTCACTGGCATCATCAAACAACTTCTCATCGCAGTCCGGATCCAGGAAGGTCAGATACGTGTAGAATGACGTGGTGAGAAATTCCGACAGGTTCCCTAATTTTACTCTGCCAAGAAGACACTATGTTAAGAGACACTGATGGAGTGTGGACAAACTTCCACTATGAATCACTGGGGGACCTTTCAACAACCAGGTGGTGCTTCTGCCAGAATCAATAAATATTGATTACTCAGCAGATCACTCTAAGTAGTCAGTTAAGAAATTAAAACAAAAATTCAATAGCATGTATGAAGTGAAAGCATGTAATATATTAAAAGTAAAAAAATCATGCCAATTTCTCACTCCTAAACCCAACACAAATACCAATCTATTTTACTGAACTGACCAAAACTTTTATAAAATAAATTGAGCAAACCACTTTTAACCAGAACCAACCTGCAGTATTTTTTCCCCCTAAAATGACTGGGCCAGAAGCAATCATTCTCTTGGTGCACTTGGCCTCACCATGAAATGTGGTCACACAGGCGTAGGAGGTAGTGTTGGAAGAGGCACATCTTAGAGCCAAAGTTCTCTCTAGAAGGAATTTGATGAACCCACTATCCCCAGACTGGAGCAGATGCCCTGAGCAGCCTATGAAGCTGAAAACAGTTCCATTGGAAACTGGGAGCCAGAATTGGCAGCCTGGGATCCCCACAGAGGCAGCAGCCCCCAAGTTCTGAGGGTCAATCCATAGATGCTGGGAGTGCTTGGGATTTCCACCCTACAAAAACATTCTCAAAATGTCAGACCAGAAGTGAAAACAAGATGTTTCCCTCTGAGCTACCAGCATCAGATTAGGACTTAGCTTAAATAGTTAGGAAAAACTGAGAACCTGAGACCATTTCAGGAGTAAGTTGGAGCAGGCAACGTAACTGAATTCATGGGTGCCTGAGCTTAAGAGGGCAAATGGGCTGAAGATAGCCTCAGGGAAAGAAAAGCCTGCCCTTGCCTGAACAAAAAACTTTGCCCTGGAGAGCTAAGGGGCTACTTCTAAGGACTATTTTGTTTTGCCCTAGGGTTGGAGAAGAGGAGGTGAGCTAGAGCAAAAAAGGCCATGGAAAGTTTTTCTCTGAAGGTGAAGAGAAACAGGTTTATTAGGCTAAAGAGAACTCAAAGGCTGAAAGGCAGTTATTTTTAAAAGCTTTTGATAGCAAGCTACCCCAAGGGGATCCAAGAGGTGAAGTCCAACCTGTAGGGTGAGTTCAGCTTTTTAAAAATCCTCAGACCTAGAGGGAAAGCCAAGATGGGATTCAACCTTAATTATCTAGAACTGAATAGGGGCCTGGGGATGTAGTTCAGAAGTAGAGTGCTTGCCTAGCATGCACAAAGTCCTCAGTTTCATCCCCAGTCAAACAAAATGTTCTAAGAAAGATAGCTGAGAGCCTAGGCATTCTAGTTTCTTCCATGGTTATCTTCATGGTGCTCTATAAACAGAAGACCCTGGGCCCAGGAGTTAGAGGCTGGTTCTGGATTCACGCAGAGCTTGTGCACCTATTTGTCTTGTGCTCCTGGCTCTCTAAGCCTACAGTTCCCATAAAATGGGATTCTGGCCCACATCAAAAAGATTAGTGAAATAACACATAGGACACACTGCAAGTACTCGGTTAACTAGACATGGTGTCCTTTTTACAATGATCAGATTTCAATAAAAGAATGTATTTGGCAAAATGGTTCATTATGGGCCTATAGTATTTTTTGACTGGGTCACGATGCCATACACCAAGTGGAAACTTATCCAAACTGGAGAGAAAATATTCAGAAGTGGATGCTGATTGCAGTTGGGGCACTAGCCCTGGAAATGTAAACAGAGAAACACTGGGGACAATCTCACTGACACTGCCGAGGGACCAGGAGACATCTGCTTGGAGAGCCTCTTCCAGTCTACAGCAAGACCAGCAGTAAGCTCTGTGGATAGAGGCACCGACTTCAGGGGCTGCTGCAAATCGACTAAGGCCACAGTTAGAAATACAGTAACTTAACCTTGAGGGCATTATGTTAGGTGAAATAAATGGTCACACACACCAAAAAATGCTGCATGATTTCACTCAGATGAACTGTCTACCTGAACTCATAGGCACAAAGAGTAAAGTAGAAGGTGGTGCCAAGGCCAGGGGAGGGGAAGTTTAAGGGGTGTGGAGTTTCAGTTTTGCAAGAGGAGAAACGCTGTCTCACAACAATGAATGTCTTTCATGTTACTGAAATGGACATGTAGAAATGGTTAACATGGGAATAATGTATGTATTTTACCACAGTTTAAAAAATGACCTTGACTTTGGTAGCAGGGTCCCTGGGGTAGGATGAAGTGAGAAGGGGCTACTTCAAATCCCAAATGTTCTTAGCAACCAGCATTCTGTCAGGGATCCAATGGAAGGATCCCTGAGCTGGGGGAAGGCTACACAAAGAGGTTCTCTTGGGAGCCTTCTGGAGTATCCCAGAGGATTCAGGAAGGTGAGGCACAATCACTAGAGAAAAATCTTCTGCCCTGTGACACTCAGCGGTACAACACAGGTTGGGGTTTCTGTGGAGGACCAGCACCCTGTCACTCAAGGTGCTTTAGCATAACACTGCAGAGTGAATGCCATACTCTGGGCCTGTAGACCCAAATGAGTCTGATTTCAATAAAACTAGGGGGACAGTGATCTATGCAGGCCCAAATCAGGTGTTCTGCTCCAGGGCTACCAAGGAATGTGTCAAGTTCTAAGAATTGTTCTTTTCTTTTCTCTTCCTTCCTTCCTTCCTTCTTTCCTTCCTTCCTTCCCTTTCTCTCTCCTTCCTTCCTCCCTCCCTCCCTCCCTCACTTCCTTCCTTCCTTCTCTTTCTTTTTTTTTTTTTTTGGTACCAGGAATTGAACCCACAGAGGCTTAACCAATGAGCCATATCACCAGCCCTTTTTATTTTTGATTTTGAGACAAGGTGTCACTAAGTTGCTTAGGATGACCTCAAACTTGGAATCCTCCTGCTTCAGCTTCCTGAGCCACTGGAATTACAGGTGTGCACCACCATGTCTGGATTCTATGAATTATTCTTAAGGTGACAGCATACTACTGTCAAACATTTATTTAGTACTTGATGAGGCCTAGGTGCTGGGTGTTTTCTTCCATGCTTTTTAACAGAACCACAGCACTCCATAAAGGTATTCCAGGCAGAACATCATTTCAGAGAGGTTGATGTGACCCCCTCTCTATGCCCAAGGCAACCTAATGCCTGCAAAAGTTTAACAGACACCAACCGAATGCTGTTTTACACCTGATTCAAATTCTACATGGGAGAAAGGAGTAGATAAATTTTAACTTCCTTTTTCTCACTTTAAAATGCCATGTTTCTAGGTTCAGCAATTGAAATGAAAATTGATACGAAAAATGGGAAAAGGGTAGCAAAAGACCTTAAGAAAGGTCAATGCTACTCTTGTTTTAAAAAATGTCAATTACCTAGCTCCTCCGAAATATCCATCCTCTAGTTTTCTAATTGTAGAAAGAACTGCAGAATGAATGTCTGAGCCATCATTTGCTAAAGAAAAAAAAAAAAGTGATGATGAGTTTACTTAATCTGGGAATACATTTTTTTCCCAGTTATGCACTAAATGTTTTCACCAGCACAATCTAATTAAATTCCTTATGGCACAGAAGACTCCTGAGATAAGAAACCAAGCTGCTAAGGAGTCCCTTCAATACTCAGCTTTGTCCATGGGATCTGTTCTAAACATTTGGAAAAGGACCCAAACCACCCATGGGGCGTGACCCAGCCAGATGGAATTCAGGAAATTACTGAGCATGGTGTGTGTGACGGGGAAGGTAAGTGTGGGTCTGCCCGTCATCCGCCAGCAGGTGCACAGGTAGGCCAGCTCGATCCTCAGCATCTCCACCATCATCTCGTTGTCCAGGGCCAGGTAGAAGTGATGCTGGTCGGTGAACTGAAAGTGAGAACAGGTCAGGTAAAGAGCCACCCTTTGTCTACCTGCACATAACACCAGCTATCTCTCAGGGCAGCACTAATCCTGGAGTTTTGTTGCCAGGGAAGATGCTCAGTGCTGTCCTTAATCCACCCATCATGGGGCCACTCCCCTTGAGATCAGACAAATCATCCTGTCATCTGCCCAGAAGCTGTGGTTAAAATAGCACAGAAGGCAAAGGTGCACTGCTAGATCTGTTTTCAGCTCCTCTGACAGGGGACTTAAGCGCTTTGCCCAATATCACTGTCCCTGAAAGCAAATCAATAACTCCTTAAGTCCTACTCCTTCTGGGGCTACTCAGTTTGGAGATGCTTTCCAAGTGAGACCTTAAGAGTAGGTAAGATATGGAGACACTGTTCACCTGATTGATGCCAACTCAAAGCACTGTTGCCTGATGTCAATGGAAATCAAATTGTTCTCCTGACCTCTGGACTAGAGCACACTCAGCTCTAGACTGAAATTTGGTACTAAGGGGGAAAATTCACAAAGCTTAACTGAGCAGCACAGGCTTGGATGAAAAATAGCAGCTTGGGGCTACTGATCCAAGACACCACAGCCAACCCTGTATCCAAGTAAGCTGGGGCCATGCTGTGCCCCATGCTGACAAAACAACCCTACCATACATCTTTCTAGCAGTCCAAATAGATAAAACATGTTTGATTTGTGCTTCCATAGGGATAGTTTTCTTTGGACACAAAAACACTGAAGATAAGTTCCATAATCATTATATTCTATAGCCCAGTAAGGGGGTTAGGGCTGGAAATCAGACTGAGAAGGGTTATGGACTATTAAGATTAGGAGCGCAAAGATTGCAAGTCAAATGACAAGTCACTAGCAAATTTGTAAAGCAGTGTGACTTTCACTAATATTGATGACTGGAAGTAATGACAGGTGCAATTTGAATCAATCAACATTTATTGAATACCTACTATGAGCAAAGACATGGACAAGATACTGGGTATCACTTCATGTCTCCATCTGAACTTATGCATTGCAGATTCTGCCATGTTCATTGAAGAAAAGCTTACCAGACAGAGAACTTAATAAAAGGATGGTGGTGGGTTTGCACTGGCCTGCTCTTCTCACCTGGGGTGTAAAAGTAAAGATTTGGTTCCTAATCACATAGAGTTTAGAAGTTCCAAGAACACCAATGTGCCGATATGGTCGCCCACTCAGCTTCATATTTTTATTCCGTCCTATTTGAAAAATAAAAGAAACACTGGAGTTAGAGGAAATACAGTAACAAGTAATCTAATGACTTAGGCTAAGGCTGGGCTTATTTTTATGTTAGATAACCCACTTTTTTATTTTTACTTTTTGGAGTGCTGGAGATGGAATTCAGGGTCTTGTGCATGCTACCACTGAGCTACATCTCCAGTTTGGGGTTGTTTTTTCTAGTACCATTGTCCTTTTTAAAAATGTTGACCAAGTTGAATATAGATACAAATTCTACTCCCTTCTGTTCATGCATGTGTATGATCAGCACTGGTTCAAACATGGACAAAATGAAATTATTGAAAGAACTTTAGTAATGCTGACTTTTATTTAGTATTTAGCCATAAAACTAAACAAAGTCAGGTTCTAGAAAACTAAAGAGAACCTCCTTCCATTTTAATGGGTAAATGGCATTTTCTATTCTTTTTTTTTTTTAATATTTTTCAGTTGTAAATGGACACAATACCTTTATTTATTTATGTGGTGCTAAGGATTGAACCCAGTGCCTCACATGTGCTAGGTAAGTGCTCTACCACTGACCTGCATCCCCAGTCCAGCATTTTCTAATACTACAGATAAAAATTAGAAGTAATGTCAAGACACAAATGACTCTTCCTACTGTGAATTTTCAATCGTGGCTCCTTATCATACAATGGATCTGCCAAATGGCCAAGCCAGCCTATGGCAGTACCCGCTGAACAGGCCAGGGAGCAGCTGCTTGTTCATGCACTCTCCTTCACATCATGGTGGAATCACCTGCTTAGTCTTTTGCCCAGCTCTTCAGAACTTACATATTATCAGTCTCCCTCAGACCCCAAACCTAGAACCAAGGTGCTCCCTTGGTAAACATGCCCCCAACCTACCAAGCTTGGCATATATGTGACTGAGAATCCGGCCTGGCTGGACTCGAATTGGATAAATGTCAGCAATGCTCTGGACGTTTACCCCATGTTTCCTCAACAGCTCCTTAATGTGACTGTTTTCTGCCAAAACAGTGACTGTGAACAGGAACATAGAATCGGTATCAGATTGTGCCTCATGTCTCTGCACACTGGCATGCAGTTTATTGTCCTCTCTTCTGCCTGAGAGGCACATTGGCATGCTCTCCACACACTGGTTGGTCTTGGAAATGGTGTCATTGGTCCTGCCACTCTTTCTGGTCCTTTCTGTCCTTGCCACCCCTCAACAACCATGATGTATACTTGTCAAGTGCCCTCAATGTGCACTTCTAGAAACTCTCTTCAATAGGTCCTATGACAAATTACCCCATCTCAAATAATGACTTGCCACTCCTAGATCTGCATTTATTGTAAGCCTGTTTGTCCTTTTCACACTGGGTCAGGAGCGAACACAGCTCCCTTGGGGGATGCCAGGAGAAGCCTGCACCATGCTCCCAAAGAGCAAGAAAAGAACAACAATGTGGTAAAGTCTACTTTTAGGGGACACTGACTGAGGGGGCGGGGGGAGACCTCCTTCCCTCCAGAGAAAAAAGAGTGGGCCTGCTAATAGGGATGCTATGGAAGTGCAGCAGCTTGGCCTACCTGGAACCATAGCATAGGACCCTACAGGTGGGGAAGAGCCCTTTAGAGCTAGCCTAGAACTCACTCCAGTGGGTGAGGCTGGGCACTGGTACACCTGCAGGCCAGGGACTCCGAGTATCTGAGATCTGGGGACCATCGGGGTGGGAGACCTTCACTTGGGGCCACATCAGGGATCAGCTGGGCTGCACCTGTTGTGCTAACACTGACTACCTTTTATAAGAAAGAGCAGTGCTTTGGCAAAGAGAAGGAGTCCAGGTAGGGGATTGTGGAAGGGAAGTACAGCCACAGAGAGAGTGGCTGGTACTTTGTCCAGCTGCACACAGCTTTCTGGGAACTTGGAGTGGGGTGATCAGGCCAGAGAATAAAGGCTCAGCTACTATTAATGTGGCCTCAAGTTCCACCACTATACCCATGGGCTGGGGAAAGGGGGCTGAACATACAATACATATAAATGCCACTGAGAGCTGAATGGCGCCTCCTTAAATTTACATAGCACTTGATGCTTTTAAACATATTTTAATACTCATTATCTCATCTGATCTTCATAACACACAAGAGAAGCCTTGTGTGATTACCTGGCCAGTTATAGCTGACTCAGGACTGGAACCTAATCCCCCAGTCCTAGCAAATGAGGATGCTACCCACACAGGGCTGGCTGAGGGGTTCCTTTAACACTTGTCCCTTCTGAAGCTTTCAGTAACAAGCAGAAATCCACATTTTTTTTTTTCACAGCCGCACAGTGGCCACTCTGTAGGAGTGGCCACTCTGCTCTTTCAGAGCAGTGGTTTGTACTAAGACCTGGGAGCCTCATGATCCAATGCAGTCATATGTGGATAAATTTCTGAAACTGTATTTCCCTTCCCCATGCCATATCCTCTAATAATTTTCACTCTGTTCTATTACATTTAAAAAAATGTGGGCCAGGACCCCTCAATGAGTCCTGGCCTGCAGTTGGAAAGCAATCTTGTAGATTTAAGGCACTAATTAGCAGAATGTGCTCTGGTTAAGCACTGGGACCACGGAGTGCAGCTGGACCAGTCCATCTGGAAGTCAGAAATAGATTCATACCCCAGCTGTCAGCTGTGGGTACTTGAGTAGGCTAACTTCTAAGCCTTGCCTGTAAGATGGAGATGACCATAATCATCACAAATTTTAACTGGTCAGAATGTTGTGATGGTTAGGTGTGTCCCATGCTGGGCCTGCACATAGCATTGACTGGGATGACAACCGCCTGTTTATCTCATTGCATTATGGGCATGCGCAGTGAAATGAGCCAGTGGCCACAAAGAGGAATGCTTTTCATTTGTTTAATCACTGTTTTCAATGTATGCATGTGTATGTGCCAATCACAGAAGCAAATGTGGGTTTTGTCCTAATCATACAGTGGGCTATGGAATTAGATGGCATGTGAGTGTTCTATGAGGCAACATGTAATGGAGCTGCTAGAAGGTCCTCTAGAAGAGGAAGGAAGGAGGAGGAATCGCTGTTCTGGGGGCATATCTCAGGTGGAGCCTTGCACTGCCAGCTTCCCCCATGGCAATCTCAGTTCTTCTCAAGAACATCTGGGGAGCGGGTGGGAGTCCTAACAGTTGAAGATGCACAGCAGTGGAGTCAGGTGCAGTCACTCCATGGCAGCCCAGGCTGGCCTCCCACCTTTCTGGGTGAGGGGCTGGCTAGAGAGGAAGGAGGGGTAGTGGAGGCAGGTGGAAGGCGGAGAGAAGTCGGAACTCCATGGGAGGAGCGGAGGACACTTGCTTGGTTTCTGAGATTTTACCAGGCTCAGGTTCTACTTTTTGAAGAATCACAGTTATGAAAAATGATGCTAAATTAATCATGTGGGCCTCAATAGCAATCAAGATTTAGAGTCAAGAAAAAACATTGCTTTGTAGAAAGTAAATTTATGGTTGGGAAGAATACTGTTCCCTTTGGGAATAACTGAGTTATATAAAGTATCTCACAAAAGTGCTATACGCTAAAAGCACAAGTGCGCACACACACACACACACACACACACACACACACACACACACCCTTTTTTAATTAAATAAGAAACTAGGGAACTATTTGAATGAAAAAATGACATTGGTTTTACAACTTAGAGATGAATAGTAAACACACTCACAAACCTTGTACTACAACATCAGGTTTGACAGAAGTAGAAAATCTTCTATTTAAGGGATCAATTTCACCAGTGGCAAGGAATCCCTATGAAGAGAGGAGCAGTGATACTATGAAATATTGATTTAACTAAAATTTCACCTTATACCTAAGTTAGAAAGTGACACATTTGGGGGCTTAAAACACTCAGGATTTTTTCTTTATGTTTTACGAGTCAATTGCTTACTTTCTTTGACACAAAGTGTGCCATTCAAATTGCCACTGACAGATGGACTGCGTGTCTGACAGCTGGCTCTGCAGGGCTAATCAAATGCATCTCCATCTTGTGTGAATGAAAAGAATGGTAACTAATACTTCCTGAGCTCTTCCAAGTGCCAGGTGCTGGTTGAGCCCCTGTGTGTGCACTGTCCAATTTAGGTCTCTAAACATGTAGGATCTACCTTCATCACCACTTTACAGGTGGGGAAACTAAGGTAAAGGTACCTGAGGGAGTGGAAGAGTGAGGACCTGGCCCAGGGCTGACTGTTTTGAACCACAAAGGTCTGCCTACCCTTGCCAAGTGTATTCTTTGAATATGTATCACCTTGAACTTTCTAGAAATGATCCAGAGCCCCCAAAGAGGGAACCAAGGTGTTCTGGGAACTCTGTGGAGGAAGTGAACCTAATGCAGGCCCAGAGGAAGGCCTTCATGGTGGAGAGGAGGGAGCTGAGGAGCAGAGTTATTTTCCATTTCACTGATATAGAAATCTGAGCTGGAAGGTACAGATAAGGAAACTGAAGCCCAGAGAGGTTAAGAGGTCTACCCAAAATCACAGAGCTAGTCAGAGACAGGGCTGGCTTTCTAAAGGAGATAGATGCTTTTTCCCTACTGAAGAGAGAAGTGTAGAACAAAGTCCATGCTCTCAAGGACATGACCATGAAACTAGACATAGCCTGGGAACCACTGTTCCACATTCTCTTTCATTTAGTCTAGTACACACGAGGAACCCAGAATCATTCTGTCTCACTGCTGCCTCCCCCATTTCTAGAGCCGGTAGAACACACACGGATGAACCAGCCTCAGAGGCTGGCAACCCCTTGCTTTCTTTCCTGGGCTCCTTTTCCCATACCCTTCCCCAAGGGCCCAGAATGCTCCACTAGAGTCATACTTAGGACTGGGGGATTTATTTTGAAGTTGTCAAAAGCATGTGCATTTTACAACAGAAGCCTGGGGGCAAGTTGAAGGTTGTGTGAGGGACCACCTGGGCCTGCTGCCTCCTCCAGTAGAGAAATCTGAAAGTTCTCCTGATTCCTGTGCCTGGGTCTGGGGCTAGGGCAGCTTTACCCTTCTCATCCCGTAATGGTAATCCTGGTTGAGAAATGTCCAGCTCCTGCTGACCATCAATTCATATGTATTCTAGCCACAGACAGGAATGCCAGCAGGGGGAGGGACAGGGAGTTTTGGCACACAGCTGATCTGACCTGGCTTAATGTAACTACGATCACACAAGGCTAGGAGTCAAGCCTGGGAGCCAACACAGTGCATTTGATTTTAAAGGCATGAAGATGCAAAAGACAAGGAGATGCAAAACATACGGACAACCATTCTATGCAGACAACCCCTGTGCTCTTGTGGGACTCCCTACACCTTCATTCAGATGGTTTTCAGTCCGTGAAGTCACCAAGCCCCCTACCTCTGCCAACAGAGAGCTGAGGATGTACAAGGACTGACCCCAGAGATGGGGCAGCTTCCCCAGAGGAACTCTGTCCACCGTGTGAGGATTCTTGTACTCTTCATCCACCTGACAGAGAGAACAAAACCCAGAGTCAGACCATCAGAGGATAAAAAGGTCAGTAATTCCTTACGCTGGGGAGCACACTGAGATTTACAAAATGGTTTTCATTCTCCAGACCAATTCTGTGCAAGTGCCAGGATGTAGGACCAGGAAGGTAAAAAGACCCTCTTCTGGGATAGCAGGACTATAAGCAGCAGAGGAGGATGTCAAATCTAGGCCCGATCCCAGGTTAGTGCTTTGCCTACAAGCACACTACAGGCAGTAGGTGCAGGAGGCCTGGACTGCCTTCTTCATGCACAACTATGGGCATCAAGAAGTTCCACAACTCATACTTCCATCTGGCTGTACTATGGGTAAAAGGGTCAAAAACAGCAGCCTACAGCTGTGGTAGTGCGTGTCTGGGTGTCAAGTCTGGTTTCTTCTCTCTTGCCATTCCCAGGGGTGTGCCTATGCAAGAAAATTACCAGAAGGTGGCACTATTTTTTGCTACTACACCATGAACCCTCCATCAGGCCTCAGAAAACAGAACCCACTGGGGGCTTCTGTCTATCAAAATAAACTTCTGAACTCTGCTGGACAGTGCTGGCTATGTGGGCTTTCAGATCTGGCTCCATGAGAATGTTATAGGCCAGACTCTAAGGGAAATGACTAAACAGACTCCATTTTGCTCTGAGACTCCGTGTTATATAGGAAATAAGCTTCTCCCATGGGAACACCCCACCTCTGTCCCCATCATCAGTTACTTAGTGTGACATGTTTAACAATATAAAATGACAATTCCTATGTAAAGAAAAATTGCTCTTTTGATTCCTATTGCTCTTAAACAATGTACCATGTGAACAGTGATTGTGTGGATGTTAGTAACCATTCTTTAGTTTGTACCTAGGTAAGGGTCACTTTGACCCACTTCTCCCTCTGTTGATGATCTCATGATGTTAGTTTGTAATTTTGAATCATAGCAACAGACACTCAACATTGATGTGATTTTTGGTATAAGAACCCCTACAACCCTACGGTCGGGTCTGTTCTCCCAGTAGCCATTTTTGGGGCATTGTGTGAGACAGTCAGTTGGCTGGCTTAATAGACTCTCAAATTTGGACTTCTCAGTGGTGATCAGTCTGTTAATTTGCACCCCATAACAGCTACACATTGTGAGTTAGTCTGTGACTTTCTCTCTTCTAAACTCCATGTTGCCTTTTGAGTTTTTAGTCACAGCAATGTTGGTTGGGGGTAATGTCACCGACCACTTTCCTCCAGAAAATGTAGGTCAATCCAAGGAAATGGGAAATACTTATCCTTCTCCAAAGAGATCATAACATAAAGAGAGTCACTCTCTTCTTGTGGATTCATCAGTGATATCATTAATGTATTCAGTATTTTTTTTCAATACTACTAAACATTTAAAAAACTAAGTGCATAAACTGAATGCAATTAAATGTCAGTAGTAATCAAATCATCAAATAGGATAATAGCATAGAAGGAGTTTCTCTAAAATGTTATCTTACAGTAGTAGGATTAGAGATAAATATTTTCTTCTTTCTTTACAGAATCCTGGATATTTTGTAGTGTGCAGGGCTACTTTTACAATTAGTATATAAAAGCTATTTGAAATTTAAGCAATATTAAGAAAGACTGCAAAGATCTAGAATGCAAAGAACAGAAAAGAGATAAGGTGTCTGGGCCAAAAGGCAGTCCTGCTCTGCCCTCTTCCCATGGCCAGCTCCTACCTGCAGATGGAGGGTCCCTCTTGCCATTCACTCTGGCCCTTCTGAACTGCTTGCAGGCACTCAGATGCACCATGCCTGTGATCTCCTGTACAGCCTCCATCTCTGGACCTAGCTCCTCTGGCCCCATTAGCTGGCACCTCACAGAGACAGCACTGGTGTGGTAACCACGTTGGTACTCCATTCCTTAGCCTGGCACCTGGCATAAGCAACTGCTCTCTACACACTTGCTGGGGGCATTTTCATTAGTTCCCAGCTGTCCAAAAGGGGACCCTGTGCCTGGCAGTGTCCTGCATAAGTACGCCGGCTGAGATGAGTGAGGATGAAACCAAGCTGAGTGCCACTCTGGCCCCATGCTTTTTCTAATTTGCACAAAGGTGCCATATGGGCCTGTGGTAGTCCTGTCTCCAGAAATCCCTCCCAGTGGTCTCTACATATTATTGATGTAACTGAGGAACCTTCCTAGTTGTCATTTGCAAGCAGTCAATACAAAATGTAATTAAGGTAAAACAGTGTCCAAGACGGGTGTCTAGCACACAAGCATAAATGTGCTGAATACAGGAGGATGTTGTAATGATAAGTAGAAACTGAAAGATCAGTGTGGAACTTAGAAAAGAGAGAGCTACAGAGTACTTTTTACAACGTGTAGCCAGTGCTGTTCATCAGAAAGTGAAGTGCAGGCTAGATGTGGTGCACACCTGTAATCCCAGTGACTGGGGAGGCTGAGGCAGGAGGATTGCAAGTTTGAGGCTAGCCTCAGCAACTCAGCAAGACCCTGTCGCAAAATAAAAAATATAAAGTTCTGGGGACGTAGCTCAGTGATTCAAGTACCCCTGGGTTCATACTCCAGTACCAAAAAAAAAAAAAAAAAGAAACAAAGCAAAATACAGCTTATAACACCTACCATTTACTATGGTCACTGCAATGTGCGTTTCGGTAGAATGGGGATGGTTATTCTCTACCTCAAAACAGGTAAAATACCCCTGAGATGATTTGTTGATTTGTTTTTCCCTTTCTCTGCTTCCAAGTTCCAAATTACCTCCCATTGCTAATTTTAGTTTGCCAATGCCTCAGTATACGAAAAGAAGCAACCTGAACAGGGGATAGGAACATGTAGCTGCTGGAAAGTGACCCAGCTCTACCATCACATCCATAGCACACATAGTAAAATGAATATATTTGCAGGAAATCCAAGTTTTTAACACTTACAAAACAGTCCCTAGCTGGGTACAATGGCACATGCCTGTAATCCCAACTTGGGAGGCTGAGGTGGGAAGATCCTGAGTTCAAGATCAGCCTCAGCAATTTAGTGAAGCCCTAAGCAACTTAGCAGGACCTTGTCTCAAAATAAAAAATAAAAAGGGCTAGGGATGTGGCTCAGTGGTTAAGTGCCCCTGGGTTCAATCCCCAGTACCAAAAAAACAAAAACAAAACAGAGTCCTAGCATGCTCCACAACCTGATCTGTACAGTGAGGGAAAAACAATTCTTGTCCAAAGTCTTGCCCTTAACTCTGGAACAAAATTAGTCCTGAGAGAGCTTGGATGATATAAGCTGTGTGTTCATGCTGGAATGAGGTGGAACTTCAACATTCTGGAGTGCTGGGCCGTGGGTCCAGACTGGTGGGGTTGAGTGAGACCACTAGAAGGATACAGCCACTTCAAGGTGCCAACCAGCAAATCCATTAGGGAACCAGCAAGTCAGATGGGCCGTTATTGGTGTAAAAGAATTGAATGCGCCTAGCAGTGCAACATTCTACTCTCTCAGAAACTCCTTTCTTTTATTTTCTCCTTGTTTTAATTGGTTCAATTATCTAACACTTAATAGTTCCTTCTAGATAAAATAAGACCTAAAGTAATACACAGTGGTACTTTTCTGCTTTAAGGATCAAGTCTCATATTCCTTTAAAATATATTTTCTATGCAAAAGTAAAGTGAAGTCCACCGTACCACTGCTTTTTGGAAATCCAGCGACAGCAGCCACTATGTAGAGATTTCTATTAGGTGAAAATGTATCACTCATTAGGAGGCTTGTGGGGAGGCCTGAACGTGGGGTCTGCTCCCAGGGCAGAGCCCAGTACTGCCTGAGCTTTGCCAGGTTCCAAAACCTCTCTGAACTGAGGCAGATTGTTTCCAAGGTCACTGCAAGTCCCCTGGCCATGTGGTGTGGCCTGATTCAACCTCAGAACACCTAAACCCAAGCTGATGCAGGACAGGCTTCTGCTGGATCCCTCAGGATCTTGAGAAGACCCAGCTTTTGGAAGCTCTTTTATTCTGCAAATGCAATAAGGAAGCTTTAAGGTACCAGGAGTATGGTAAGGATGAATGGCCTTGATGGAGAGTTCTTTTCTTATAAACATGAGATGCTTAACAGGGAAATCCTCCCACTGAGCTATACAGAGGTCCAATAAGACCCAATTTAGAAAACTGGATAGAACAAAACTATCTTCAGTCATCTCCTTAGAACTGGACAGTTTCTCTCTTCCTGATGTAGACTGGCTTATAACTGACAATTACTCAAACTCTAGCTTGGGAACCCCTTGAATCAAAGGAGGAGAGTCTCAATTATCCCCCATAACAGGTTTCTTCCTCTATGACAATGTATAGGAACATGGTGCACAAAAGTGTTTTGTGCTCTGCAGCATTTCTTCTGCCTGGGGTCCAGAGAGGGCAGGTATGTTCTGAGGGTCTTTAATTGCCGCCTCCCTAGGACACTCAAGGTCAAACACATTCCACATGTTTCCCAAAGTTGTAATTCTTGTGATGAGGCTTTAGAAACCACTTCTCCTACAGAAAAAGTGCCCATTAGGCCTGAAAGTGGGATGAAGAATACCAAATGGCCAGGCACCAACCAGTTTAGTTCTAGATGAGCAGTGCAAAGGACTTTGTGCCACCGGGTTACCTTGTCAGGTGGGATGGCATAGAGTTCTGGCACCAAGTGGATCCCATCCTTGCCTCTGATCAATATTCCCTCCAGGGCCTCTCGGTACTCTTGGACCTGGAAAAGAGGACCTTGCCCTCAGTATGAAAAATGTCAAGTGATTAATGCTGCAATAGCAATGCAACTTAGAAAAACAGTTCTCCTGGCAATAAAAAGATTAGAAGTCAGACACAGGGCAAAGAAATACACAAATGAATTCTGTTCCAGGAGCACTAGAGGGACTCCTGCTGACTGCTTATTCCTCCCTTGAGCATGTCTAAGCTCAGTCCCACCTGTGGAGCTTGTGGGGAAAGGAACAGAAGAGTCCATCATGAACTAGCTATTTCTTCCTCAGAATTCCCACAGTACTCACATCTGTCTTTAATTCATCATTTAAATATTTGACTCTTAACTTCTCATATATTTAAATTTAGTGCTAGGTATAAGGGTGCATGCCTGTCGGAGGCTAAGACAAGAAAATGCAAGTTCAAGGACAGGCTCAGTAATTTAGTGGGACCCTGTCTCAAAAAATAGAAAGGGCTGGAGATGTAGCTTAGTGGTAGAGCATGCCTGGGTTTAATCCCAAGTACTGCAAAGAGAAGAAAAAAAAAAAAAAGAATCAGCCACTCAGATATTTAACATTTCTTCTCTGGAGAGCCCGAATATCTTCCAGATCTAGTTTTCTTTTCATTTTATATTTATGGATGGCAAAGCATGATCACAATTGTATCATTTTACAAGTGTCAACAAGTAGAAAAGGCAGCATAGGTGTGTAGGGTGGTAGACTCTGTGAGGCTTACAAAACAAAATACCAAGCACAGTCATTTTGTCTTCTCTCCCTGTCCCCCACCGGCCCATAATTGTTAAGTCTATTCATAGTTGAAATTCAAAGTCAATCCCTTTGAGATCTTTCAATACTGGGATAAAAAGAAGACATAAGATCCAAGACAATTATTAATCTGGAAGAGTAAGAATCAACAAGGAGGGAACAACATTTCAAGCTTACTGCTTTGAATTTCTGAGCAGGGGAGCTTTCAAAACCTAAAATGCATCTGAGATTGCTCATCTCTTTCTCCAAACCAACAGGCTGAGAAGACAGCAAAGTATCTGAGTCAGCAGGGCTTCAAGTACAAATCTGCTCTGTTCAACAAAGTATGCTCAAGGCTCAGCACAGCACCTGGTGCCAAGTAGAAGTCAAAGAAATATGTCTTGAACAAATGACTGCTGCATTAACCAGTACTTACTGAGCACTTACTAAGTACGAGGCCCAGGGAACATATCAGTGAATTGAATAGAGACCGCCTCTGCTAAGGTCCTTTGATAGGGAAGTGGGAGGTTAAATTCAATGTGACCTGTGTTGCTGTAAGTGCCGTGGGGTGTGCAAAAGGGGTGCCCAAACCAGCTTTTAGGGTAAAAGAAGGCTTTCTGAAAAAATCCACAATGAACTGAGTGAAGGAGTGGGGTCAGTTGCAGGCAGAAACTATGTCCTAGGTCTTTGAGAAGAGTGGCAAGTGAGCCTGGCCTGCTATAAGGACTGAGAAGGATTTCAGTGTATTGGTCACAAAACTCAAGGAAGGCAGTAAGCAGAAAGAAGTCAGGCTACAGTGGTGGAAACAGGACCCAAGAGAACACATAAAGAGCTTAGTTAGACTTCATTCCCAAAGAAATCAGAAAGCCATCCAAAGTTTTTAAGCAAGGCAGCAGCATAATCTAATTTGTCTTTTAATGAGATCACTCTGGTTTGGGTACAGAGAATAGAAGCAACAGGGAGTAAGGCTGGAAACTGGGAGGCCAGTTAGGCTGGTACATTAAATAAGAGCTAATGGTAGCAAAACTCGAGCTAAATTTGAGCAAATGACAGCAAAACCACCGACTGATCTGGAAAGAACAGGAACAATAAAACCAGTCTGGGACAGACAGAAACCTTGCCTACTAGTACCCACTAGTACCCATGTCTCTGTCTAGTGTCCTCCTTGAGTATGGGATGGCTGTTTAACTGATAGAATGTGATGAGAATAACATTCACCCAGTTTCAGACCTATGGCTTAAGAAAGCTTGGCAGCCTATGCTTTTGCATTCTGTGGGAAAGGCAACCATCATTGTAAAAAGTCTAATGGCCTAGAGACTTCAATGCTGGGAGAAGCTCGAGCTAGCCATGTGGAGGAGAACAGCCCAGCTGAGTTCCTGGCATCATTTAACAACCAGGATCAACTCATCAGCAGCATGAGTGAGGGCATCTTAGAAGCAGATCCTCTAGGCCCATGGAACCATCCTAGCTGACACGAGGAGAAGCAGAGACAATCTGTTACTAATGGGCCCTGGCAAGTTGCAGAATCATGAGCAAATAAATGAGTTGTTTTAATTCACTAAGTTCTGGGAGATTGTTAAGCAACAACAGACAACTAGAACAATGACTTAAATTCTTGCATAACCTATGTTCTATTAATAATTAGCATGAAAGTAGGGTGAAAAGATTTATTATCAGCACAACACCTGGTATATTCTCACCTGAACAGCATCACCATTGAAGATTCCATCTAAGATGAAGTAAGTCCAGAACACAGGCCACTCACATTCAATGTTTTCAAAGAGCTTGAGTTCAGCAGGGTCATAATGCAGTCGGTTTGGGTCCTGGAATCAAATACATAAAACTTGTTTTCCTTTGATATTTGGGATTGAATTCAGTGTGCTTTACCACTGAGCTACATCCTCACTCCTTTAAAATAATCTAGAAGAAAAAATCTGAGACAAGGTCTCGCTAAGCTGCTGAAGCTGGCCTTGAACTTGTGTTCCTCTTGTCTCGGCCTCTGGAATTACTGAGATCACAGGCATGTGTCACCATGCCTAGCCACATACATAAAGTTTCTTAAAGATGATGTCAGATTATATACACATTACTATCATATCTCACTGGGTTTCCCTTGCTTGTCTGATTCAGTGTGGCTTTCAGGGTGGTATTATTAGGAGCCTACTATAATGAGGAGATGCTATTTTAGACAGTTTTCCATGATAAAATTTCAGAAAGTAAATCAGAAATACACACAAGACTCCTTGGTAGGCTATTACACTACAGCATCCTATCAAACCAATAAATAGCAATTTCCCTATCGCAATGCTTGGCAGACAATCTGTTTTATTTATATCATTATATTACTCACTGTGACAAAGAAACCCAAGGAAGAGGCCATGGATGGTCTTTAAAAAAAAAAAAAACTGTGTGAGCCACAGAACTGTTTGTCCTTGTCTATAAGCTGGCTTTAAACTACCAGCTTGCTGTCCTCTTGATGGTCTTACTATTCTACTGCCTAACTTCAGGCTTGCTGACTCCAAAATTAATTCTTCCCTTTCCAATATTTCAACATATAATTATAATAAATAGATGGAGAACAACATGCTGGCAAGTTAGATATGAAGCAGTCAAAGAACTGTAAGAAACAATATTTAAATACAACCTCTCTTGGGGTTTTATAACCATCTCGAAGGAAGCGACAGCATCCATAACGCCCCTAGTAAGGTAAAGAAATAAAATACATTTGATGAAATCACCAAGAATTTCTTTGCCTTTTTATTTTAATTCAAATCAGTTCTTTACTCTCTTGCCCATGAATCCCTTAGTAACAAAATGTGCCCCAAGTGCTCTCTGCTATTAGTATAAAGGCTTATTTTTTAAGTAGTAAGCAAAGTAAATTCAGGCTTGATCAGTACTTGGAAAGGAATGCTGAAATATTCCATTGGAGTACTGGGGCTATGGCAGTAATTACTAAAAGCTCAGTGAGTGACCATTCTTTCATTCTGATTACTGTGTCACACAAAGATGCAAAGGGAGAAGCTATTTGGAGAAGCCACCAAGGCAGTTAACTTGGATTGGCTAGTTCCTGCTTGAAAGATTGGGAAGCCATAATGACACTCCTCAGACCCCTTGCGGTTGGCTGTGCCATCAGATGTGGTCACAAGGTTTGGCAGGGAGGGAGAGAGGGCCTTGCTACACTTAGGAGTGTGACTGCTGGTTTTCCTGCTGCAGGCTCTAGGCTTCCTCTCTAGCTTCCTGGGTGTCAAGAAAGCAGGGTAAGTGCAGCACTCTTCATCTGACCCCCCAATCCCTGGATGGCAGCTTTGGGTGCCCATTTTCCAGTTTCTCCAGTGTGTGGGGCCTTTGCAGCAGATCTGCTCTAGCACTGCTCCTGGAGGCCTGGAGCAGCGAGCTCCATGGGGTCCTGGGAGTTGTCCCAGGGGGCTCAGCCCAGAACCCACTCCTCTGGCAGGCACTTCATTCCCTGCATTAGCTCCCTTCCTGCTTCAAATACGTCACAAGATTCCTTTCTCTCCACTGAACCTGCCCACTACAGCTGCTTTCTTTTGGGAATAGGATTGGAGACCTTTTAATACCTTTGTTTCCATATTTTTCTGAATCTAAGTGGGAGAATCAACATGCAGATTTAAGCTTAAGAAACATATTCTTGGGTAATTTTACTGATAATTTCAGTTGGGTGAAGTATTTAATAACAGTCTCAGTTTAGAGTAATATGTCATAGTTACTGCATTTCTCTGCAGAACAGAATTTTTTTTTTTTTTTAAACCCGAATTTAACTCTAGAATTGCCAAGTTCCCTGATATTGTGAGTCAAGTTTACGGATATTGGGAGAGATGCATTTTTTTTTCTAGTGGTGACTCTAGAGCTTTTGAGAGATTCTCAAAAGAGTATGTCTGTTATGTCTAAAACGTTAAGTAGCCCTGTTTTAGAAGTATGGTGGTGGTAGGAACTAGGGTTCCAAAGTGCCTGCTTGAGCTCAATTCACAACAGCTAAGCTATGGAACCAACCTAGGTGCCCTTCAACAGATGAATGGATGAAGAAAACGTGGTTCATATACAAATTGGAATATTACTCAGCCATAAAGAAGAATGAAATTATGGCATTTGCTGGTAAATGAATGAAACTGGAGACTCTCATACTAAGTAAAATAAGCCAATTCCAAAAAACCAAAGGCTGAATTGTTCTAATATGTGGATGCTAACATACAATAAGGGACGGGGAGAGAAGTATAGGCATTCTCTGGATTAGACAAAGGGGAATGAAAGGAAGGGAGTGGGGGTAAGGGGGGATGAGAACAGGAAAGACACTAGAATGAAATGGACATAACTCTCCTATGTTCATATATGAATACACGACCAGTGTAACTCCATATCATGTACAACCACAAGAATGGGAAATTATACTCCATGAATGTATGATATGTCAAGATACATTCTACTGTCATGTATAATATAACTAAAAAGAACAAATAAAATAAAAAATACTAAAGACAAAAGTGCCTGCTTGAGTGCAAGTTCTGCTACTTATGAAGAGAACTAAGGCACTTAATCACTTTGAGACTTTGTTTTCTCACCTGTAGACTCAGCTTTGGGTACTACATGAGTCCACTTAAATAAAACAAGCCATTTACCTCACAAATGAGCTATTCCATGTCATCATGTGAAAGTGGTATTTAACACAGGGCAGAGGAGCACAAGTGTAACCAATGCCTACCTGGAGCTTAGAAATAATTTCATTTTTGGTCACATTCACAAGGTTCACATCTTCCACTGCAAAGGCCGGGAAAGAAATAATGGAAAGAAGTCCAGCGTCAATCTCTTTAGATGTCGATGCTCTTGGCAGCATGGAGAACAGAATAGACTAAATGAAAAACAAAAAGGTGGTTTAACCTGGAGAAGCACTTATAGACACAGTATCTAGAGACCATGACCTTAGCCCCAAGGCAACATTCAAATGAGTTTGCCAATATGGAGTAGAGTTTTGTCCTACCAACATGGCACCTGCTGGCCAACTTGCCTATCCAGCAAACACTTCCTGTTTCTTAGAGGACAAGTAGAGCCTGTAGTGGGAACTACTTGACTCCCTTCCTTCCATGCCTTCTGTTGAGTTAGCCAGGCTTCTAGGGCATGCTGGGGAGGAACACAGGGCTACCTATGTCCACAGGTTAAGGTGTCCTGGCTATGAAAATTGCGATCAGAAGGTAGAATGGGACTAGTTGGACTGGGTGACCCAGAAATTGCTTAAAGAAGGAGTCGAATCCAGAAGATTTCATGAATGCTCAGGCAAAATGGTAAACAACAGAATGAGTCTGGGTCCTAGAATCTTTCCAGTTACTTTGAGGCACTATAATATGATGTCAACTATAACATGGCTAGATTAGGTGCTGTCAACTTAGAAGATAGTTGAAATTATAAGGTAACATTTGGGAAGCAAAAAGAACTAACGCTGAGATCTAACGTGTGCAGACACGGGCTAGATCTCTACAAACACAAGCTCCTTAAATCTGCCATGAGAAAAAGAATAAGGGTATTATGTTCAATTCACACATGAGAACTCTGAGACTGTGAGATACAGAAACTCATGCCCAATGGTACACAGCCAACAGGTGACTAAGCTAGGATTCTAACCCAGACCTTATTGGCTACAAAGTTCAGGCTTTTCCACTAGACTACACATCTATAAAAGAACACACCAATGTGTCTCCATTAAAGTATATCCCAGAAGTATCTGATTCCCCATTAAGGACTACTTAATGGGAGAAAAATGGAGTGAAGTGGAGAGGGGGCAAAGATGGATGGAACCCTTCTGCTTCTTTGAAATAAAGCTTTATTTTCACTTTTTTTTTTAACTTCTGGGAGTTGAAGTGAGGGTCTCATGCAGACAAGGCAAGCAGTCTACCACTGAGCCACATCCCCAGCCCCTAAAGCTTTATTTTCTATAGCCAATTGATCCCTGGACCTGGTTCTTTAATTATGGTCATGAGTTACTTAATGACAAGGATACATTCTAAGGAAAACAAAATTAGATGATTTTGTCATTGTTTGAATAACATAGACCTTATTTATACAAACCTACTATACACATATAAATACACAGTGCATGACTGTAGTCAGTTCTCCCTAAGCTTTCTCTGTTTCAAACACAAACTCCCACTAAAAGTTCCCCATCTATAAGTCTTCATGTTTCTGACTCACTTTAGCCCTACCACACAGTGGGCCCTCACTGAGAGTTTGTGGATTGACTAGCAACTGATAATTCCTGTCTGCTTAGTGGAGTCCTCCAGTCTATATCAAAGACTCCTTTTTCTGATCTATATTTCAGGAAAGTTCTATTAATTGCCATGTCTCTTGTCTCATTTCTCTTCCACTACCCATTCCGTCCCACCAAGTGAACTAGTCCTTACTAGTCAATTTGGGGGGCATTGTGAAATAAACCTGAGAAAACCATTTACATTCTCAAAATATATATAACAGATTTTGTCTTCAGCAAAAGAAGGCTGCTTTGATTGTTGACTCCATATATACAGCATTCATGTCTTATGTCTGCATAGTACTATATGGCTATCAAGTGTTTGGACAAACTGTTTACGTTGATTACTCTGATCATTATAGTTATCTTTTGAGGCAGGAGGGGAGGGTCCCAGCGTGCTTACTGTATGGATGAGAAAACTGAAGGTCAAAGAAGTCAAGTAACAGAAAGCTAGAAAGGTGGGGAATCTGAATAAGAGTGCCAGGTCTTCTCCGTGATTCTCCTTTACTACTTTCTAGAGTGCAGGAGATTGAGCTGTTACCTGGCAGTGCTCAACCTCATCAGGCAGGACATGGATCACTGACTTGCGTCCTCCATGGGCTCCAAAAAGGTCCAGTTCATCAATTGCCTCAAGTGCTGCCTACAAACACAGGTATAAATTACTTTTTTTTTTTCTAATACACACACATGGGCTGGAGTTGTAGCTCAGTGGTAGAGCGCTTGCCTAGCATGTATGAGGCATTGGGTTTGATTCTGAGCACCGCATATAAATAAGTGAGTAAAATAAAGGTCCATCGACATGTAAAAAAATATTAATACACACACATTCCAATATCTGAGAGTCCTTTTTCATAAGCAATCTAGCACACGTGACCTTTTCCCAAAGGCCATGAAACACATTTTTAAAATCCAGCTAAGGAGTCCTCTGGTCATGTTCTATGCTCATCTGCAGTGGATCGGAGCTTACCTATATGTTGTTGCTCATTCAGAAACAAGAAAGAGAAAATAGGAAAACATTTCCTAAAATGAAATTAGCATTCTACCATAAACTGAAATGTTAACAAGTTCATATCATCACATGCAGTTGTGTGTTGGGGGGACAAGATTAATGATTGGCTTCTCTTTCACCTATTTTAGCAGTTAACTTCTACCATTAGTACATCTGGCACTTCAGAAAGTTAATTCTTTTAGTCCTAAATGTGTTTTCTTAACAAAGCATATTTATTGTTGCTTTTAAAATTCTCTCTCTGGAGCTTTCACTGTGTCCAAAAAAATCTACTTTGGTCTTGAGAAAGAGGGAGGGAAGGAGGCATGCTGAAATGTCTACAGCATGAGATTCAAATTGGTGGCCCACAGACAGAATCTGCCCAACAGGTGCGCTTCATTTGGTTCCAAGAGTATTTTCTAAATGGGTTTGAATTGAAATACTTTTAGGGAAAGTTTCTCCTCTCCTCCCAATGTCTTCTGATATGATCAGTTTCATTTGTTATTGTTACTTGCCTGATCTTGTGGATTTGAACTTTGAGCTCGACCTACAAAGTGCTCATAATCTTCAGCCTTCTCTATTAACCAGAAAGGAAGACTCGACATTATGCATGCAGCTTCTTAAAACAGGATCAAGAGCTTTGACCCATGGGTGATCACAATAGACAACAAGGATGGAGCACACTCACTTATTTTTTTGCCACATGCAGATTTCAGCACAGGAAACCTACTTTCTTGACCTGTAATTCAATTGGCTGAGGTACATGTGCCTCTTGAATTTCACATACTTGTGGTGGACTTTTGAAAAACGTGCTAATCAGATTAAATTCAAACTCTTAATGAAGAACCCAAGCAAAGCAATGAAAACACCCAGAAGAAAGAACAAACAAGAGGGACTGTCACCTTGGCCATTCCCACAGAGCTTGCATTCAGTTCTGGAATGCCCTGATTAGTCTTATCACCACGCTCCCACATTCCATAATCCTGGGGGAGAAGAAAGTAGTCATCAGAGGGGGAGAGAGAGGTATATGAGACATGCTATGGAAAATGATTCCTTTATGTCACTGCAGGCACAATGAAACATGAGTGTGGCTTCTCAAAGGCTCTCAACTTCATGGCTTTATATACTCACACTCTGGTCCTCCTCAATTTCAGTTCATGTGACCTCTGCGCAAGATATTAGAAGAAATACTCAAGTGGAACAAAAGCACATGCCAAAGCACTCTCAAATTTCCTATTTCTAAAAGGTATTAGTTTATATTTAAAAAATCTCTTGATTTGTAGAGAGCAAAGTATTTTATTTACCTTAAGATCAAATAAAGTGCTGCCCTTCTATTTAGTCAATGCCTTTGAACGTACATTAAATTATAAGATGGAATAAAGAAACTCTGAAGCATGGGTTATAATTAGTTGAAGCCAACAAACCCATTTAAAATAATTTAAGACTTATTTTTAGCATTACCTCTTGGGCAAAAACCTCAGCAAGTGACTGGAGCCAAGGTCAAAAGTGAGGCACAGATCACTGAACAGACATGGTGTTTAAAAAACAATTAATGTGAATTGGCTCAAAACACTCTGTCACACAGAGGACTTCATACTTGTGTACCTAATTTCAGTGATGCATACTTGGCATTTAAAGACCTAAGTACTGGATGCTGTTTTGAAATTCTACGGGCACTACTGAAAGATTATAATCCAACAAGAACAGGATCAATGCCAAACTGTAAGTATTTTTCAATCTCCAAAGAGGATTATTTGCAAAATATAAACACTGAAATTTGGACACACTAAAGCAACTTTATACCCTGCCCTATGAGCAGGCCTTGTAGCTAGGCCTGGGCACCTTTTCTTCACTATTCTTCTTGTCTGGGTCTCCCTTTGCTCCAACCCATTTTTACTTCAATTGCACAGTCATGTGCTCATCCTCAAAGAATTCTTGGATCAGTTCACATCCCCCTACCCAACTTCAGAGTCTAAAGTGACAAATTATGTCTTCCTTAGTGGATATCATCCATCTTTCTTTCTGCATGGTCATACCTTCCTCCATCTGGCCTCTGCCTCCTTCATGCCCATATATTGACCTTATTTTCTACTATTTTCCAATGTTAATTTTCACCTCAAGTCTGCTCCTTAACTCTGCACTCTCTTCCTGAAGCACACCTGCTCCCTGCCCCCCACTCAGTCTGTTCCTTCATCTGTGCTGTTGACCACTCATGCTATTCCCACACCCAAATGCCCTTTCTCCTCCCTTCTGTGTATCTAAACACTGCTCATTGCGTAAGGTCCAACTAAAGGCCTATCTTTCCGCAAAAGTTTCTCAAGGTTCTTTAGACCAGGGTTCATCAACTCTGCTACTGATGACATTTTGACCAGATAATTGTGTCATAGGGGGCTGTCCTGAGCACTGTAGGATGTTTTGAAGCATCCCTGGACTCCTCTACCCATTAGATGTCAGTGGCACCCTCTCCTCCAGGTGTGACTACCAAAAAATATCCTTAGACACTGTTCAGTGTTCCCAGTGAGAGGAAGATTGTCCTTTAATGAGAATCACTGCTTTTGACCTAGGTACAGTGAACTACAGCCCTTGAACCAAATCTTGTCACCTATTTTTGTAAAGTTTATTTTGGACACAGTCATGCTTATTTGTGTACATATGTCTATGCTTCTTTCATGCTACAAAGGCAGAGCTGAGGAGCCACAACAGAAGCTGCAGGGCTTACAAAGTCTGTCTTTTGCAGAAAAAGTGTGCTGACCATTCCTTAAGCCATGGTGACCTTTTTTTTTTTAAACCAACCTGCCTTTCCTTACTGCTACAACTGCTCTGCACTGTTCAGTTGTTGTCTAGAAGTACGTCAGGCTCCAACTTCGAAGCCAGACAGAACCTGGACTTTATAAATGTTTATGTCCCAGCTCAGGCCCCTCCACCTGTGGACCAGCTGGGGTGATCCCCATGGCACCCCAGCTTCCACCAAGGCACCAATGCTACCACCTCTATAGCCTGACTCAGTCTGGCCTATACATATCCCATGGGACATTTTAGGGTCTTATTTAAGATAAACATAATGGATTCAGGCAAAGAATGTGGAGCATTCCAAGAAAGAAAGAAAGAAAAAAAAAAAGCCCACAACCGTATCTCAGAAAAATGCACACTTTACATGTGGAAGTGGCACAATCTCACAGCTCTAGTCTTTTGCTTAGCCCCAAACAGTCTGTCTCTCAAAGAATTCTAGGTTTTTTTTTTCTTTCTTAATCTGGCATACCTGAAAAAGGTAGCTACCAGCATTGATACTTACAGCAACTTTATATGCAGCTTCTATGTAAAAAACAAGATTCTGTATGAAGGCCACCTCATCAAGGGTGAAAATAATACGTAAGCCTAGTAAAGGAAAAAAATAATATTATGATGTTGTTGTGTTTTTGTTTGTTTGTTTTTTGGTACTAAGGATTTAACCCAGGGGCACTTTCACCACTGAGCTACATTGCCAGCCCTTTTTACTTTTTATTTTGAGACATGGTCTCTGTCACTAAGTTGTTTAGACCCTTGCTAAGTTACTGAGACTGGCCTTGAACTTGTGATCCTCCTGCCTCAGCCTCCCGAGTTGCTGGAATTACAGGCATGTGCCATGATGCCTGGCTGAAGTTATGTTGTGAAGAGAGTGGCTGGTTACAAATTACAAGTATGATGCTATGAAACAAATCCTTGTACTCTCATTTTAATTTTTCTTATTATGGCATCAAAAATTAAGTCTGAGGTAAGTCATACAGTTAATCTCAGAAAGAGGAAGGAGGGAAGAGAGGGAGGGAGGAGTGAGAAGAGGGTAGGAAAGAAAGAAAGAAGGAAGGAAATAATGGCTCCATTTGTGTGTATTTCTACTGAGGAGAAAGAATTGAAAGAATTGAAAGAGAAGGTATGGGCCCTCTGGTACAAGCTGGATTTGTTCAGAAAAGGTCACAACAAAGCAAGGATTGGAGCCCAGAACAATCAGGTGCACTGTCCTTATCCTTGAGTGAGTCAAAGGAAAGGGCGCAACTTTTCCCCAATGGCAGGCAGATAGGGCAAGTAGAACCTCCAGAGGCCCTTCCTCCTCTGGGAAGCCCAGCTCTCAGGACCTGCTGGGGCAGCTGCCTTTCTCACCATAATAGGCAGGGACCAAGAAAACTGGTTTTTGTTTAGCCCTTTAAATGTAGTCAATTATAGTAAATACACATATTTTTTAAGTAGGAATTTTTTAAGCACATATGGATACCATAAGATGTGTGCTCTTATATCAATGAGAAGCTTAACTAGCAAGTTAGATTAAAGAACTAGTGACTGAAAATGAAATAGCAATATATATGAGTAGCCTTTGAATGACATCTTCAGAAGGAATAGAGATGGATTAAAGTTGATATTGCAACATTAGTTGTAATACCAAAACAAATAAGGGAATAATTTAATTATATTTAATGCTGATAAAGTTACTAAAATAATGTTTGTGAAGAGTTTGTAAGATTATGGGGGCAATTCTTTATAAAGTATAATGCTATAACTGGGCATTAAACTCTCTTGTTAGGTAATAAAATGACTGTATATAATATGGCACTTAATATATAAAAATGCATAGAAAAAGACGTGGAAGAGACATATCTAAATGAAAAATGGCAGTGTAATTTTTTTCTTTGTATTTTGCCACATTTTCTGAAATATTTATACTGAGCTCATATTAACTTCCATAACAAAAACGTCCTTTTTATCAGTGTGTGTTTTATTCACAAAGCTATAACAATATTACTTGCTGATTTATGGGATTTTTTTTCAAGTTTCACACTTGCAGTCTGAAATAACTGGGAGCCTCAGGCATGTCAGTTCACTGGACTGCAGATGAGGACTCTGAGACACAGCTGGTCCAACCTGGGAAGCATCCTTAGTGGATGCTCCTATGGGAGGGTGGCTGTTTAGTATATGAAAACCAGCTGCAGCCTGGAGCTCTGAGGCCTGGTGTCCCACCTGCCATAGAAGCCAGTGGCTCTGGCTCAAGAGGAACAATGTACACCATCAACAAGTTGCAGGCCTCCTCACAGCATAGGTGCTATGGGCTGTTCAGCCCACTCTGGGGACACCACAGAGTGGAGGGAATGCTGTTGTTCAAAAGTAACTTAGATAAAGGAGGATGTATCTTAGAAAAGGGTGATCAAGGTAGTGAGAGGGAGAGCTGAAGGCAAAGGGTGCTAATCCTGGAAGAAAAAAGTCTAAGAGCAGGCATGAGACTGTCTGCAGGCATTTGAACTGCCCTAGGTTGCTCCAGGAGCTAGGAGAAGGACAGGATGGAAGCTGAGGGTTCCACAGCAACAAGCTAAGAGTTGGCTCAATAGCCCTCATTGGCAAGCACCCGGGAAGAGGCAGACTGTCCTATCTGCAGGTCACAGACCAGGTCCCCACATTCCCTGCCCTATTATAAACACAACTGTATGTGTTATCATAGAGCATGCTTTTCCTTTGCATAAACTGCTTATTTAAAATACTGACTGCTATGGATTGAATGTGTCCCTTCAGCAATTCAGTGTTGCTGATCTACTGGTATTGAGGGAGAGCCTACAGATGATTAGGCCATGAGGGCTCCTTCTTCATGAGTGGGATTCAACTCTTAAAAAAAAGCTTCACACAGCATTCAGTTCTCTTGTCCTTCTGTCTTCTGCCACGTGAGGACAGCATTCCTTCCCTTCAGAGGAAGCAGCCCTCACCAGACAACTGAACCCGTCAGTGCCTTGATCTTGGACTTCGCTCTCAGAACCGTGAGAAAATTTCTCTGTGTTTTAAACTTTTGAGTCTCAGGTATTCTGTTGTAGTAGCAAAACAGACCGACATTTCCCCTCCTCCTCTCTTTCTGGATTGTCACTTTCTGAATAATGGGCTTAAATGGCCCTGACTCACCTGAGGCAGTCATCTGGGACAGGAACAGGAGGAAGAGGGAAGTGGCATCCACCTGGAGGTGACCCCACTGGTCATCACCCACCACAGTACTGCAGGTGGCGGTGTTGTACTTGGCGTGCAGGCTGTCTTTGGTACTCTGAGTGTGTTTGAACTTCTCCACTTTGTCCACCTAAGGGAGAAGGCAAGCTGGCTCCACATAACTACACAGGTTCATGGCTGGCAAAGGTCACACAGGATCAATCAGCTGGAGTTAAACCTCTTATCTGCTACCTCTGGAAGCCAGAGGGGTGGGAGGCAGCTGCTAGTGTGCAGTACACATAGGGACTGTGCTGGGGATTCTTCCAGTCCATTCATGGGAAACTTTCCAGCCCAAGGGGTTTTAACAATTTCTGCAGAGATCAGGGTTGCACCAAAGGATTCCTTGCCTACAGAACCCCAGCTGTGGCACACAGTAGGTACTCAAGGAGGCAGAAAGGGAAAGAAGAAGAACTGTTTAAAATTTCAACTTCTTGTTTCCTAATGTCTTTGAACATACTGACTGAGAATTGGGGACTGGATTACATTTATCTTTGAATCTGTGCAAATTCTAGCATAATGTTCTGTATAAAGTACATGCTCCACCAATTGTTTCATTTACTCCTCACTTAAAATACCAGAAAATAGTAATGGTAAAAACTCAAACACTTCATCTCAAATAAAAACATATCCTTTACAAACTTGATAGAATAAACAAGAGCACATAGCTTTCTAGTAATGGCTTTGTTTTTTCTCTCCTGCACTGGGGATTGAATCCAGGGGTGCTCTATCAGTGAACCACATTCAGATCTTTTTATATTTATTTTTTTATTTTGAGACAGGGTCTTACTAAGTTGCTGAGGCTGGCTTTGAACTTGTGATCCTCCTGCTTCAGCCTCCCGAGTAGCTGGGATCACAGGCATGCATCACCATACAGCCATAAGGAGTGGCTTCTTAAAAAATATATTTTCGACCTTTAGTATTTTGGGATTGGCTTATTTCACTTAGCATGATAATGGGGGAGGGGGGTGGGGAGTGAGAGAAGAATGGAGGAACTTTAGATTATGTAGAAGAAAATGAGGCGGGGTATGAAAAATGGTGGACCGAGACAGACATCATTACCCTATGTACATATATGATTACATGAATGGTATGAATCTACATCATGTACAACCACAGAAATGAAATGATGCACCCCATTTGTGTACAATGAATCAAAATGCAGTCTGTAAAAAATAAAAAAATAAGTAAAAAAATATATATTTTCTAATTTTTTGAAAGGAATGTTCTCCTTTTACACATGTAATTATTTAGAAGAGATTCTCAGAAACGTGTTCTGTGAGACCATGGTTTTGCAGTATAATAAAATTATTGAAGATAATTTTAAAAAGAGAAAGTAAGAGAAATATTTTAAATTTCTCTTCTTCTTGAGAAGAAAAGTTCAAAGCATACCAAGTAAGTTAATTGTCACAATTAAAAATGACACAAAATGCCTACTCAGATGCTTTGTGAGCACATCTGCACATCCCACCTACCTGTCTCATCATGCACTGGAGTAGACCTCGCATTAGCTTCACCACGTTCTGTGGAAATAAAAGTGTTGTCAGTAACCAGGCCTGGCTTCCTTGCTTCTGGAAAACCACCTCCTTGCCTCCCATGTGGCTGGTAAGCCAGTGCTGCCCAGCGACTTCCCTGAAAAGGCATACACACATATGAGTATTCCGACTGGTCACACTACTGCCATTTCTCTATCACAAAGAAAAAATAATTCTGACAAAGTGACCTATCTCAAATAAAAGAGTTGGATCAGATGGAATCTTCCAGCTGTTCAATTCAGTGACTCTTCAATGACATTTTAGAAACTGAATTTTTATAACTCTGGTGCCTGGGAGTTTTATGTCACATTTGTCAGTAATTTATTTTTGTTATATTAAAGATAAATTAAGTCTACCATGCCTGTTCAAAAATAATGATATTTCGCCAAAAGAACCATTTGTGACACCATTACTGGACTATTGAGTAAAGTTCTTACAAAATTTGAGTGGTAGCCAATGTTTCTTAATGCTGTATTGCCACAATTGCGATTATCATCATTATAAATAATAATAGTAATGCTACGTTAATCAGTTAGACACTACATCCAGGCATTGTTTAAAACACTTTATTTAGATTATCTTGAATTCTTGCCCCAGCCTTATGAGGTGGGTAGCATTATGACCCCACTTTATAGAAGAGGGGCCTGAGGCCAAGAGAGCTGATGTAATATTGTTCAAGTCTTCCAGCTGGCAAGGGGTAGAGAGCAAGGACAGAGCTCAGGCATTCAGAAGCCAGAGTTTGAGCTCTTATCCAGTACATTATGTTGCCTCCCATCTTCTCCACAATTCAGCCCATTTAAAGACTAGTCTGTTCAATCCCCAGTACTAAAAAAAAAAAAAAAAAAAAAAAAAAACTAGTCAGAACATGGTCTGCTAAGAACACTATACAACTACTTCATGAGTGGCTGGGCAGCGGGTATTTTGTAGGCCAAAGTAGCCTAAAGGAAAGATGTTTTCCACTCAGGGGCATGAAAATATCCTCTCTTACAGAACGTATATGATTTGCAGGGGGAAGATATAGTGAAAGGGTCCAAAAGTTCATTGTCAATAAACTTCTGCCTCTAAATCCTAGGATTCTAGAATATAATCTTAATTTGTATTGTGAACTCTATTGAGGCATAAAATGTTATCTCATAATTATGAGGTAAAATTAGCAGTATTATAATTAACATTTCCTACAGTGTATATAGAATAAACATTTATCAACTGACTCTCCCACCCCCATAAAGAAAAGTTATTTTCCATTAGGCAGAGGCACAGTGGTTCCGAACTGGGAGTGATAACTGCCATCTCCCAGGAAGTAGGAAAGTATCTAGAAATGTGAGGCAGAGATATTTTAATCATCATGACAAAGGTGGGGGATGCTGGCATTTAGTGAGTAGGGACCAGAGTCCCTAAATGTCCCACAATGCATGAGACACTCACACAATGAAACCAAAATGCAGTAGTGTCCCTGTTGAGTATCACTGGAAGATCACTGTGTTCTTTTCTATAATCAAGGGAGATGTCATTAACCACATTCATCAAATAGTAAAAGACTTTAACTGTTTGTGTCTCTCTATTGTTAGTCAAGGAGCAACAAATCCAGTAAACCTTAACCCAGTCCAGGTAGGAGAGGGAGAGAGTGTGTGTGTGTGTGTGTTTGTGTATGGGGGGAGGGGGACGGAGGGAGGGAGGAGAAGGGAAGAGAGGAGGGGGGATTGGCTACTGCTTTAATTTGGTTTTGTCTCAAAGGGTGACAGGAGATTTGTAAGACATTCACATCAAATTGTTCTATTAATAAATGAATGATTCACTTATGTAAATCTCATCCTTCTTTTTGGAGGACCATTCAAAGATTGCTGTATCCAAATTTTAAAACTTGCCTTACCCCCAAAATTGAGTGATTTCATCACCTTACACTCAGCATGTCTGACCAAATATAAGCCTTGCTCCCACGGATAAGCTTCCTTTCTTAGTTTCCCCAGGGCTCTCAAAGCTTCCCTCATGCTGCCTGCCACTCGTGTCCACTTTGGTTGCTATAAACAAGCACCCACTGGGCTGGAAGAATTCTTTCCAGACCTGACAATCCACTGGCTGTGAGGGTCATCCAGAAATGTATGAATTAAAGACAAATCCTAGGACTGGGGATGAAGCTCAGTGGTATAGTGTGTGCTTAGCATGTACAAAGGTTCAACCCCCATGTACATGTACAAAAGTATCTTTATAAAGATAAATTCTACCAAGCGTGGTGCGCATACCTGTAATCCCAGTGGCTTTGGGAAGCTGAGGCAGGAGGATTACAAGTTCAAAACCAGCCTCAGCAACTTCGCGAGGCACTAAGCATCTCAGTGAGACCCTGTCTCTAAATAAAATACAAAATAGGGCTGGGGATGTGGCTCAGTGGCCAAGTGTCCCTGAGCCATTCAATCTTGGGTATCAAAAAAAAAAAAAAAAAAAAAAAACACACAAAAATAAATAAATAAAGAAATAAATCCCAAAGGCTCTCATGCTTAAAGAATTACACTTTTATATTTCAATGCTCCTTACCTCAATGTTATCAAAATATTTGGAAAATACCTCATATGCTCAAGGACAGAATATTTTCTTCCAAACTCCCTGATGGCAAATCTTTGCTTTGGTGAGTATTTTGGGTTCTGATTTTGGAAAACAAAAAAGGGACTTCATTGTGCTGTACGGTGAATAACAGGCACAAAAATTGTATAATACCAATTTGGTGTGAAAATAAAGGGTGACCATGAATAAATAACTGCTTTCCTGGAGTGACTCAAACTAGAAAGTTAATTTTAAGGTTAAGGGAAGTTTCAAAAATGTTTTAAACAGTGGCAATAATGTTTGGATAAATATTTTTTCAATGTGGCTACCCTGAAGAGTATACACTTTGGAATGTGTAGCTCTGATGTGCTGACTTTTTGGAAATAATCACATTTAGTTTATAATGATGTCTTATATATAAATATGTATAAAATTGATAAAATGTGTGAGAGACATATAACTAATTAGGCAAATCAACACTCTGGGGTTAGAAATTTGAATGCTTTCATTTCCTACCTGGTGTGATTTTTGATGTTGTCATTATTTTATGGAGAGGAAAAAAATATTTCAAACAGAAAGACAAATGTGAGGTAGAGACCATCTAAATGCCTCTCCAAAATACTGTATAGCAGAAATGGAAGAGAGACCTGCACAACTGTTCTGCACAACTGTTCTGCACACACAGCTAATTCCTCCTTGGTTTTCTAGTTCAAGTAAAAGATGCTGAACAGCCAAGAGATGACTGTCAGTCACCATTACCTGTTCCAACTCATAGGCCTTGGCCTTGTCCTCATCCCGGTCGGCATTCTTGCGGTAGGCCATGCCCAGTCCCCACACAGCCAGGATGCTATAGATGTTGTCCCGCACCCAGGCATCCTTCTGCTCATGGCTGGCTGACAGCAGCCCTGTGACAGGATTCTATTAAAGAAAAGACACAGAATGACTGCAACTCCCTTCACATAGCTCCCAGGTAACAAATGCTCACCCAGGAAAACACACAAGGACAGGGACGAGGAATAGAGAGACAAGAGTTCCAGTTCCTGCTCCATCAGTAAAAGTGTGATCTTGAGTGTTAAGTTGGATCATTTCTCTGTGCCTCAGTTTCCTCACCCGTATAACCAGGTGATGAGACTAGAAAATGTCTAAGGAATCTTCTAACTCTTATGTTCTTTTTTCATTTTCAGATCAGACTACACTGTTGTGAGTGACAAAACAGAAGAAAGAACAAACAGAAAAAGGCTGCAAGGCTTTACGAATCTGTGCATTGTGTGCTTTAGGTCTTCTCTGGCCTTCAACCTTCCATATTGGTTGGTAAAGAACTGAAGTTGGGAGCAAGAGACCTGGATGCAGGGCCCCACTCCACTTCCTAGCTATGTGTTCCAGGGAAGTCACATTTCCCCTCTGGATCTTAGCTGTCTTGCCTGCAATTCAGACACTTCATGGGCCTAAAGAAAGGGTGCTAAGCAGGAGGAATATGTGGGAGTCCTATTTAGCTGTGATGTCATTGTTATTTAAAAAGGCAGGAGAGTCACTAAAAAAACAGACCTTCATATAAAAAATTGCACAGAAATGTTCATAGCAGCATTATTCATAAACATCAAAAAGTGGGGCTGGGAAGTGAAAACAAGCCAAATACCCATCAACTGAAAAATGGATAAACAAAATGTAGTCTCTACAATGAAGTATTTGTCAGCAAAAAGGAATTACTAATACATGCTGCAACACAGATGAACCTTGAAAACATAATGCTAAGTGAAGGAAGCCAGTCACAAAAGGTTACTTATTGAGTGATTCCATTTATATGAGAAGTCCAGAATACACAAATCTATACAGGTAGAAAGTTCATTGGTGGCCTAGAGCTGGAGTAGAGGTGAAGTGGGGGAATGAGTGGCTGCTAATAGGCTTTTTCCTTCTCTTTTAAGAGGTGATGAAAATTCTCTAAAATTGATCATGGTGATGGATGCACAATTCTGTGAATACACTACAAATCATTCAATTGTACCTTTGAAACAGGTTAATTGTGTGGTAAGTAAATTGTATCTCAATAAAGTTATTATTTTTTAAGCACCAGTCCTAATAAACTCTGAGCCCAGAAATGCAATGGATAAGATAGAAAATGAGTCACATAAAGTCTCTGTTGGCTTTTCCCAAAAACATAGAAATACGTATCTAATAAAATGCATCATAAGAATCAGAAACCTGCCAGCTTAAAAAAAATTAATCAGGCTGGGGTGTAGCTCAGGGGTAGGGTACCTTCCTGGCATGCATGTAGTCCTGGATTCTATCCCCAGCACCACAGAACAAAACAAAAACAACAAAAAATTATTCAATAAGGGACTGTATTATTTACAAGATGTCTCATGAAAAACTGTTGGGTACTTTTAAAGTGACGGTGCTGAGATTATTGAATTTAAAAAAAAAGGTATCATTTCACATGGTCCCACCTATTAAATATTTGAATTTCTCCTTTTATGAATCTATGCCTTCTACAAAAATATCTAAAACTGAACTGATACTACCCTCAGGGGCAATAGCATTCTGTGTATTGACATAGTTATCCAGCCAATAACTATGAATCAATGATATTAAAGTCAATCAGAACTGAAGTCTAGGATGGCTCAAAGTACAAGTCTTATTCCAATAGTAGATTACTGATTCTTTTTTTTTAATCACTATTCACCAACAATAGATAACATATGTATCTTTATCTGTTCTGACACCTATTGGGTAAGCCTGGGACAGGAAATCATTAGGAGATCCACAGGAAGAACTCAACCCCCTCCAGTGTCTCCACCAACCATGAGTCCACTGAGATAAACAACCTTCAGATGACACAGCAGTGACCATTTACACATAGTGCCAAGTGTGGTTTGGATTATGAAATGTCACCGTCCTATTAACTGAAAGTCTTCTCTTTTATTCTTTAGTTTGGGCTTAACTGTTGGAGTGGATTACTTCATTCCCACTCAAGACTAAACTGTCTATCTTCCCTCATTCAATTACTGAGAAGCAGTCTGGGTGTTTCAGGGGATCCCCACATTCAAAACTATGCATCCAGAAGTCATGTAAAAGTGGGGCGTTATTGCACTCAGCAAAAGGAGTATTTACGACTTGCTTCTCTCTTTAAATCTATAAAACATGATGCATTGTGTTGCAAGAAGATATGGGTGGTTCTATTTTGATATGATTCATAAAAACTGAAATGGCCACAGACTTGCAGATACTCTGTCACTCCCAGTCGGCTGTCCCTTTCAAAAAAGAGAACTCAATGGTTTTGTCTTTGCATCCCTCCCTTACTTGGAGATGGGTTGTGCTGCATCACTTGAACTCTCACTGATTCTTGTGAACCACCCAAACAGGTCCATGGTGTTAGAGCTCTGGGGTCTTTGGTTTCCATTAGACATGTCAATGGAGGGGGAAACAAAAGGCTGAACTCTGGCAAATGCAGACCACAGGAAGAAGGTGGGGAGATTTGTCCAGTCAAAGCGTATGATTTCAGATATGATCATATTAACCACCTGCTGCTTTCTGATCTTTAAAAGTATTATTTAGTTATATCTGTTAAAATATTATTTTTAAATATAACACTGTTGGACTGTGTAACTATAATCATATAGATGAATCTTTTTCAGTTTTTTTCCTGCTCTTTTTTGCTTGCCCTCCTCCTTTTACATCAGCAATCCCATAAACACTGTTCATGTAACAACCTTGTATATATTTCTCCATCTGTTTCTCTATGTTGTGAAAATCAGATATTATATATTAAATCAGACATTTAAATAATATATATACATGCACATGCTTATGTACAAACTTCTCTATGTGCAAGGGCTTTTGTGGTTTTTTTTTTGTGGAGGGGGGGTGTCACTGTTTTTAATGAATGGGATCTTAGGATTACTGCTTATCTGGCATCTCTCATTCAACAGAACCTTATGAGATCCCTTAAGCCCTCTGGTCTAACTCAAACTCATCAGCTTTATAGGCTCCATAATATTCCATGTGGATGCACATAATAATGCATCCAGTCATCCACCCTTGTGATGGGTATTCATTTATTTTCCAGAGTTTTAATTTATTTTTTGCCACTACAAAAATACTGTAATAAATGTCATTATAACATAAGCTCTTTTCAACAGTGCTTTAATTTGTATGAAATAGAATCCCAAAAATGGGGATCGCTAGATTCACAGGCTATATGCATATGCACTTCCAGTTTAAATATATATCCCTGATCCTTGTCAGGAAGTTATCAGTATTTAAAATTTTTATCAGTCTTATGGGTGTAAAATGACAAATCGTAACTGTTTTTTTAATTGTTTCCCTAACTGCCAGTGAATTTAAGCATATATATATATATATATATATATATATATATATATATATTCTTTTTGGGGGAAGAGGGCACTGGATTTTCTGTTCTGTGAGCTAATTTTTAGTTTTTTTTTTTAAATCAGGTATACTATTTCACCATTTCTATCTACAAAGAATGACAACCTTCCAAGTATCATGTTTAAGAGCACAAGCTTTGGAATCGGACTGTTCAAAGCTCTACCACAACACAGTTGACACCTTGTCAAATGACTTTAGCATTCCCATCTGTAAAATGAGGATTTATACCATAGGGTGGTTTGTGAAGATTAAATGAGTTAGTGTGTATGAAGCATTTTGGACTGTGTCTGATACACACGTAAGTGATCAATAACTGCAAGTTATATTTAATATTATTGATTATTTGAACAGCTTTCATTATACTATTTCTTTCTTGCATAATTATAATAATTTCAGGAAATCAGATGAAGATACATGGCTAGGGGAAGACTCTGAAAGGAAGTCCAAATTCATTTTTATTAGGAAAAACTAAGTCTGGGTGCCCTCTTTCATCTTTACCATAAATTTGGCCAGTGGTGATATTTTATCCCACTGATATTTTTGAAACAAAATTCCTGGCAACTCTGCACCCTCTCCCCACCCAGCTCTTGCTTTTCCTCTTCAAGTTTAGCCCTGATTTGTGTTCACTCATATAAATCTTCTGTTTTGCTTTACTAAACTCACTGCACTTTGCCAAAAAAAAAAAAAAAAAAAAAAAAAAAGACTAAAAATCAGTGGCAAATTTTGTAAGAGTATCTACTCTTTCAATCAATGACTTTTCCTGAGGTGACCAGGTATGGGGTCATGGAGGAGGAGGATGGGGCAGATCTCAAGAAATGGCAACTACAAGGATATCTAAGATAATAAAGAGCAATTATCACAATACAGTCTTAGTGGAGATAGCACAGCCCTGCACTTAGACTCAGAGCCCTGCTGCAGACTGACCTGACAATGATGGCCTTAAACTCTAGAAGCAGCTGAGGCAGATGAGCCTCCTACAGATTGTGTTTCATTGAGGATAAGGGCCAGCAGCTGTGTGGAGTGTCCTTTGACTCAAGTCATTTATTTGCCTCTCTTTCCTTCTCTATCTCTTCTCAGTTTCTAATCTAGGGAAAGTGCCCATATTGGCCCCTGTCTGTGAGAACAAAAAGCAGGGCCTGAAAGCCTAGAATGGATTGGGTCCAGGCTTTGGCCTCTGTGCCCTGGTAACAAATAACACTAAAATCTCAGTGGCTTTTTACAAGAAATGTTTATTTCTCATCCAAGCCTGTGTGCATATCTGGTCAGCTGTGATTCTGCTCTGTGTTATTATCCCTCTAGCAACCAGGCTACAGGAAGAGCCTGTTTCTAAAACACTGCTCACCTCGTAGCAGAGGGAAAGAAAGACAGCTAACTAAGAGAGGAGTTTGCCATGAAGACATAATAATCCTAAATGTGTATGAATCTAACAAGAAGTAAAAGAATAGAACATAGATGGATGAAACAGAACCGAGTCCAGAAACAGATTTATACAAATATGGTAAACTAATTCTTAACAAAGTTCTGAAGACAATCCAAGGGAAAGACAAAAGCCTTTTTAACAGATAGTGTTGGGATAACTGGACATACATACACAAGAAAATAAACCTGATTATATTCCACACTTGTAGACTAGTGTGCAGAATATTTAACCATACTGAATCTTCTGATCCATGAACATATCTTTCTGGTACAATCTAAAGCATTATTCCTATGCCATAAGCTTTCCATGGGTAAAATCTTTTCTTCTTTTTGTTTACCACTCTAATCTAAGTCCTGGCCTACTTAAGTATTGAATAAATAAATGAACAAATGTATAATAAAGCTTACATTTTTTTCTGATTTATAGCATGAAATACCTTTTCAAAAATACTTAAAAGGGCATATATATGTATTATTCATAGCTCATAGAAATAATTTGCCATGTAAGAAAGCTTGTTTTATTATTCTTCTTCTGTTCATTCTTTTTCCAGGAAACCCCGAAGAAGCAAATCAGATATGCATAGCATGAACCTTGGAAATGATTCAAGGCAAAATCTTATTTCTGCTTTAAAAGTAGAAAAGTGGGGGATGGGGATGTAGCTCCATTGTACAGTGCTTGCCTGGTATATGTGAGACCCTGAGTTCAATTTCCAGCACTGCAAATAATAATAATAAATAAATGAGAAAAATGGGGAAACAGTGGAGCTGCTTCAAACAGGAAATGGTTTATTTCTCAACTCAGAGATAGATGAAATAGAAAACAGAAACCTCACAGGACAGAGGTGAAAGTTAAGGAGACAAAATTAGGGCAATAAATTTCAGTGGGTGTGGGGGTACAGTGGTAGAGGGTGACCAGAGAAGACCAGTACATAACCCCCTAGGGTGGTGTATGCATACTTTAAAAACACATTCAACATTATAATTTTCTACTTGTAAAAATGAAAACAAAGAGCTCAAGTCTTCATTATACAAGCTTGAGAAACAATCTTACACAATTTTCTTGGCTGGTGGCAATTCAAAGATGATTGTCAAAGTAAGAGTTTAACAACAGTAGATAGCAGAGATGCTCAAATGGTGACATGCTCTGCTCCTAGGAGGGTATGTGCAAGTGGGGGAGGGCTGGGTCAGGGCTGTGGTGTGGATGCTGAGCCAATACTGGAGCAGCAGAACACATAGGAACTGGGATGACAGAAACAAACTAGAAGGAATTCAACAAGGATTTATTTATTGGGCTCACATGTTTAATAAATGTTTGCTGAACTAATTTTATTAGCCATCACTCCCACACTTGAGTTGACTCAGCTCCCTCTATACACGCACCCCACCCCTGGGACCTTAACCAGTTTTTACACAGAGCCTCTTTTTTCCAACCCCCTTCCCCAGCCCAAAAGTCACCCTGTGACCCAGCTGCAGCCTGTTCCAACACTTGAAGTATAAGAAAATTCAATTGTATAACAGTGACTGAAATTTTTAATAGCTACCTACCACCAATAGTGCGAGTAGCACATATCACAGAGCAAAGGTTGTGTTAATAGAAGTAGAGGGGCCATGGGCGTAGGGCGGTGATGGAGGACTTGCTTAGCATGTGTGAGGTCCCGAGTTGGATCTCTAGCACCGCAAAAAAAAAAAAAGAGTGAAGTTTTCAGAACAAGAAGGGGTGGGAAGCCCCAATGAACTGCCAACCTGGCAGGGCAAATGTGGTGTAATTTGTCAAAGTTAAACACCATGTTTTCAAAGGGACATTTACATATATGCTGGGTACAGTGACACACATCTGTAAGCCCAGCAATTCTGGAGGCTGAGGCAAAGGATTCAAAGTTCAGGGGTAGCCTCAGCAACTTAGCAAGGCCCTAAGAAACTTGGTGAGACCCTGTGTCAAAACAAAATAATTTTATAAAGGGCTGAGGATGTGGCCCAGTGGTAAAGCACCCCTGGGTTCATTCACCACTTAAGCATACCCAAAGGAGGGTAATGAAGAGGCTCAAAGCCACATCTCATGGGAAGATGGATGTTTAGAGAAGGCTTAGGGGAGGGCCAATTAGCCACCTCAAGGAGATGAAAGGTTATCCTCCAAAAGAGGGATTTGATTTTTTCTGCTACTGATCTCTTTAGATCTCAACTCGTAAGAACGTCATGACATTTAGGACCATCCAAAGAGAACGGGCAGGGTTGTGGATGATGCGGGCTCTGTCTCTGGTATTCTCTGGGCAGAAGGATCCTGAGGTCCATCTCACATGGGAGGCATCATGGATAATGGTTAAGGGCATGGACCCAACTCTGAGGAAGGCACCTCTAGGTTCAAATCTCTGCTCTGTCACTTGATGGCTATGTGATATGCAAATTATTTAATTTCTCAATTTCCCTATTAAAAGGAGAATTCAAAGGTGATGGAGAATATGTATCTATTTAGACCCTTCACTGCACACCCCTTCATGGAAATGTTGTTACCTCTGCCTGTCCAGCACCTAATCGCCTGTTTTCTGGTAATTGCCTATAATTTTCCCTGCTTTGACTCAGTGTGGTTCTGGTGGGATTAGCCCATCACTGCCTATGCCTTGGCCCTGACCCCATCTGCAGAGAAGGATATGTGATTCAAGCCTGGGTAAGTTTGGGGATGGGCATACAATCCAAGCTAGACCAATTGACAGCCACTCAGTCGGGGTTTGTTCTTGAGCCACTAGAGACAAAGCTTGCTTTCTGAAAAGGCCACCACTCTGAAAGACTATAACCTGGACCTGTCAAGGTGCCACCTCTGCCACCACATAGGATGAGCCTGCTAGAGAATAAAGCCTACTCAAAGTCAGAGCCAAACAATGTAAAGAGACATAGTTTATCATTTGAGCTCCTGAATCCAGCCATTCCTGAGTCTAGAAAAATCTCAGACTTTTCAGGTGAGAAAGAAATTCTCTTTTGTGCTTAAAGGATATTTGAAGTGAGTTTCTGTCATTCGCAACTAAAAGAATCCTGACGAATATAACAATGAATGCTTATACATGGTGAACTAGATACCATAAAGACATTTACTTCATACTATTAATGTTGAGGCAAGATTGTCTCAATAATGCAAGGCGATGTAACTGCCTCAATGTCAATGCAAGGCAACGTGAAGGCAAAATATATAAATGCTTGATGGTAGCACCAAAGTATTTAACAGTTTTTAATTCAGTATATAGGGGTCTGAGATTAATGTTGTCATCTATGCAACCAGATATGGCACAGAGACTGCAAATTCCCTTTCCCAAACTTCTATCCCATGAGAAAACTGAAATAGCTCCTTACTGTTCTCCCTGACTCTACTACCAGTTCCTTCCAATCCAACCTCCACAAAGGTGGTCATAGAAAGATCTACAATCTTAAGACTTTACTGTCTGTTTTTATTTAGCTTTTTTGTCACTGTGACCAAACACCCAACAAGAACAAACTATAGGAAGAAAAGTTTATTTGGAGCTCAGTTTCAGAGGTCTCAGTCCATAGATGGCTGATTTCATTGCTCTGGGCCCAGTGTGAGACAGCACATCATGGGGGAAGGGTCCAGCAAAAGAAAACTGCTCAGCTCATGGTAGGGTAGGGAAACAGAAAGAGAGAGAAGGGACCACAGGGAAGATGTCCAGGGCACATCCCCAGTGACCCACCTCTTCCAGCTATGCCCCATCTGCCTATAGTTAGCCTAGTCAGACCTTTGAAACTAGGATGCACTAATTAGGTTTCAGTTCTCACAATCCAATAATTTTACCTCCAAACATTCTCGAATTAACACAGGAGGCTTTTGGGGGACACCTCATATCCAAACCATAGCACTGTTGTCAGTATTCTCTAATGCCTATCAGATAGAATCTAAATCACTTGAATGGTCTTCTGAGGCTCTGTGCTGGCTCTTCTCACATCCAGCCTAATCACCCAACACTCCCTCCTTAGCTCCCCAGAAAATCCAGCATTAGTGTTTCTTGTACTTTTGGGCCTATACACATGCTCATGCTCCCTCCTCTATGAAGCCTTCCCCAGGCCCCCAGACCACCAATTCCATGTCCTAAGCTGCAGGGCACAGAGTTCAGAGGCTTCAGATCAACCCTAACCCTTGTTCCCACTACTCTGAATTAAGAATCACTAAGTGTATGTCATCACCTTGTTTAGTTCCAAGGGAGGAAAGTACAGTTTAATTATCCAAATAAAACACTCAGAAGAGGCTAGGATAAATGTTGAAAATATATGATTACTTACCACCACCACCCATGTTGGTAAAGCGAAAAACAGAAGGTGAAAAATCCTATTATGAAAACTCCAAAGACTGTTTAAATTCACTTATCGTGCTAGAATTTTATTCTAGCAATCACATTTTAAAATATTTAAGTGGAGTGGGGAAGGGTAATGTTTTGAATGTAAGGTATATGTTAAAGTAGGAATTATAATAGTATTTAAAATGATTGCATATATTGATGAAGTAGCATATAACAGAATGGTCTATTTCTAAATGTATTTTTAAATGAATGCCCAGAAATAATATAGATTGTCTAGATTATCTCTGATTTTTGTGTGTTTGTGACCTTTCACATGACAGAAATAAATATACATTGATTAAAAATTTTTTAAAAAGTAAAAATTCATCAGTATCAGGACCAGTTAATGGTATATTCATGTAATATGATATAGCAGTCCAAAATACTGAAGCAGAGTTGTATATGCTAATATGAAATGCTTTAAAAGGTATACTGTTAAGTGAAAAACAAGATCATCGTGTACAGTTTTATTATTTTTATTTATATATTTCACAATAAAAAAAAGATTTAAAAGGAAAAAAAATCCACAATTGCATCTATAATTGACACTACCAATTGTATAACCCTCTCTTTTTACGTTAGTTTAAAAGATAAAGATTTTATCAAATTTGATCGGTAAGCTTCAGGTGGTTCAGATAATCACTTTAAAAATGCTCTGTTTTTATTATTAGTTCTTGGTGGTGCTGGGGATAGAACCCAGGGCCTTGCACATGGTAGGCAAGTGTTCTACCACTGAGCTACATCCCCAGGCCTGAAAATGGGAATTCTAATATGTAGAAGCCTCATGCTTTCCCTAAGGGGAATCACAGGGATGCAATTCTCCCTTTCCAATGATGTCTTTCTCTTGCTGTTCATTAGCTTTTCAGCCTTTAGTTTTACAAATAATGCATAAGCAGGAAGCTGTCCTGGGCCTAGGCATTTGCACCATGTGATCTGACTGAATGATGGCTATAGGGAAAGACACTGGGTCGGGAGCCAAGTATTGCAGGCATCCACTTCGTTTCAGATTCCAATGCTCATCTTATATTTTTACAAACTCACAGGAACTGCTCTGGACCCCTTAGCTACAATCAAATGACTTTACTAATGCTCTTAGGTGACTAATTCTTTGCTGTTCTCTTGCCAATTCCTGTAGTAAAAAGGGAGGATTACTGAGGCTTTAGTATTTAGTCTAGCATCATGGAAACTTGCAGAACACATTCAAAAACTTTCTCCTGAACAGGAGAACTGCAGATGTCACTCTTTGATACTGTCAATTATAAGAATGACGTTTATTCCATAAATTTCAGGTTTGGGTTTGGATTTGGAGCATGGAGACACCATATATTCCTCCACATCTGGGCTTCTGACCCAGACTCTCCAGATCTGCTGGGAATCTACACATAGGTTTTTGTGGGAAGGGGGGGGAGGTGAAGGTCCATGAGACTCCAGAAATTTCTGTTTGAGCATTTTTTCTCAGGAGAGGACAGTATATTCAACCTTTACCAAATACTTAAAAGGGTCTATAACCCACTTGATTAAGAATCATTTCTCTAGATGTGTCTTATGAGCACTAATTATGTTCTCCTTACCCTTTGTGAGACAGATGTGTTTACTTTATTAATTACTAGAGTCATATCTAAATATAAGTGACAAGCTGGGCATAGTACCATGTGCCTGTAGCTCCAGCTGCTTGAGAGGCCCAGGCAGGAGAATTGCTTGAGCCCAGGAATTTTGGGCAAACCTGGGCAACACAGCAAGACCCCATCTCTTTTAAAATAAATACTTAAAAAAAAATAAATACAGCTGGGTACAGTGGCGCACACCTGTAATTCCAGTAACTGAGGAGGCTAATGCAGGAGGATTCCAAATTCAAGGCCAGCCTTGTCAACTTAGCAAGACCCTGTCTCAAGATAAAAAATAAGAAAGGGGGTTGTGAGCTGGGGATGTAGCTCAGTGGTAAAGCATGCCTGGGTTCAATCCCAGTATCTAAATAAATAAGAACAATACGGCAGAACTAAATTTAGTAGAATATTTAAAGAAATAGCCTATTTAAATTTCACTGTTTTGACACACAAAAACAGTGCAACTTCATTTGCTATTCGCAGCAATCTAGTGTATTTAAAGTATTTATCTTCACGCCTTCTGCCTGGTCCCAATAAGACACGGTGCTTATGACACAGTTGTCAGCTCATGAGAAGGATAACCTCTCCCAGCTGGGATTCTTTATCTATAAAGGGGACTCAATCTGACTAACGGACCTTACAAAGCTTGAAACAATTCTAGATCTTTCCCCTGTATGGGTTATTTCACACCTTTACTTGTGAATGAAGGATTCAAGGCCTTTTCATTTGAATTACTCAAATGTTTTTATTGACACTAAACTATTTAAAGGTTGTCCTGGAAAAGGTACAGCAAAAGCCTTCCTCCTTGCCACACCCAAAAAGGGTTGAAGTAGAAGGTGGTAGAAGGCAGGACCCTGGATTGTACCAGGAAGGAGAAAATGTTTTCCATGGAACACTTCCTTTCTTGCATCCACACAGACCAGACAACCATCTGTCAGATGGTCCCTATGTGAGCTGGAACTAGTAATGTCACTTCTGCCCTTAGTGGACCTAGTGCTGCTCAGAATGCTGGAATGGGTAATGGGTCCCTGGAGAAGCCCATTTTGGCCACAGTAGGGAGAAACACTGGGAAGTGACTGAGAGGCTACAGGGAGAAGACAGGTGGAGAACCTAGTGCATGGGTAGAGACCAGCAAGTATGCTAACTTAGACAAGGGTGGTGGTGGCGGCAGAAAGGAACACAAGTAGCAGACCAATTTGAAAGAGGCTTAGGAGGCGAAATCAGCAGAGCTTGGTGATGAAGTGGATGCAGGTGGGAGAGGAACAAGAAGGAGCCAAACAGATTCTTGTGTTGTCAACTTGGGTGCCTGAATGGGTGGTGCTGCCCAAATATGGGGTAAAATGAGAAGTTGGGGGTAGCTTATCTCATAATCTCCTCCTGGTATTGCTATTAACAAAAGTAAATTTTCAAGTTAGTGGAGCCTGATGTTACCAGGACATCACTGATAGTGAGTGAGGGGACAGTGGAATGAGGGGTAGCTGACATGTGAGGCTGCAGCTGGGTGGCAGAGTCATGTAGGCCACAGGGAGAACTCTACTTTATTCTAGGAATGAAAACAGCCATGGGAAGGTTGCAAGCAGGACAGACTGTGGTGCCTGATGTAAGATCACTCACTGCTGTGAGCAGGAGAGAGCAGGGGATGAATTAGAAGGCCGGGGGCGGGGGTGGCGTGTGTCCATGCAAGATTTGATGGCAATGGACATAGATATCAGTGTGGGGAACTGAGATATATTTTGGTGATACATCATTCATTAGAAAATTCTCTCCATTCTAGGTGGGGAATAAGGGAACAAGAAGGAATCAGCCCAGCACCGTGGCACATGTCAGTGATCCCAACAACTCAGGAGGCTGAGGCAGGAGGGTCACAAGTTGGAGGCCAACTTTAGCAACTTAGTGAGACCCTGTCCCAAAAACAAGGCGGGGGGGGGGCGGTTAGCCTAGGGATGCAGCTCAGTGGTAGAGTGCCCCTGGGTTCAAGCTCAATACTGAAAAAAGAAAAAAAAAAAAACCATCAAAGCTGACTCCTAGATTACTCCCAGAGTATATCAATTAATTTAGACTTGATTAAAAAAAATCTCTCAGGGTTTCCCCTTCTCAGAATTAAGGCCAAATTCCTTAGCCTTCATTGGTGAATGAATAAATAAATCTCTAAATGTTCCTTGGCCCTTTTCTCTGAAACCATCTTAGACCAGGAATTTTTTGACTCATTCCATTTCTTTAATGGTTATAGGTTATATGGGATTTAACTTTTTCTTAACGTTGGTAACATATTTCTAGAAAACTGTCCATTTTTATTTTTAAATTTACTGCCAAAAACTATTCCTAGTGTTCTTCCATTTTCACTCTTAATAGTTTGTTTCTTCCCACCATCTTCCCTCTCATTAAACCTACCAGAAATTTGCCTACTTATTAGTCTTATAAAAAAAACAGTTTTTGGGTTTGTTGATCTTTTGTGTGTGTATGAGTGTGTGTGGTGCTGGGGACAGAAACCTAGGGCTCTACAACTGAGCTACATCTCCAGCCCTTCAAAAAAAGTTTCTTGCACACCTGTAATCCCAGAGGCTCAGGAGGCTGAGGCAGGAGGATCGTGAGTTCAAAGCCAGCCTCAGCAATTTAGGGAGCTCTAAGCAACTTAGCAAGACCCTGTCTCTAAATAACATACAAAGGTACTGGGAATGTGGCTCAGTGGTTAAGTACCCCTGGGCTCAATCCTCAGTTCAAAAAAATTTTTTTTCTTTTCCTACCGTTATTATTATTTCCTTCCTTCTATTTTCTTGGTCATACTCTGTTGCCCTTTTCTCAATCTTGAATTCATTTGTTTTTAAATCCTTCTTCTTTTCTGATATACATATAGGGATACAAATTTCAGGGGTTGGGGTTGTAGCTCAGTGGTAGAGCTCTTGCCTACCATGTGTGAGGCACTAGGTTCGATCCTCAGCACCATTTATAAATAATAAAAGTTCATCAACAATTAAAAAAATTTCACTTCAAACCCCACTTTAACTGTATCCTATAATTTCTTATTTGGAATGCTTTTGTTGTCATTCTAACTATTTCATAATTTGCATTATAATTTCTTTTTCAATCCATGACATACTTAATAAGTGGGCTTGCTAAGTTTCCAAGCACATTTGGGGGGCTTTAGCACTCATTTGCTGTTGCTCTCTCATTTTCTTACATCTTGGATAAATAAGGAAGTGTGCATACAGTTGATTCTTCAGTATTTTTGAGACTCTTAAAATAATCTAATTTGTCATCAATTTTTGAAAAATAATTTGCAAGGTTGAAACATAAGTATTTTCTATTGGCTGAGTGCAGAGTTCTATGTGTGTGTACTTTATCAAGTTTGTTTCTTATGGGGCAAAAATTGTCTATGTCCTCATTATTTCTCTGGTTGATTTATTAATATCTGAGAAATTTTTAAAACTCCCAGAATGACTATGAATGTCAGCTTCTCCTATAATTAGGTCAAGTTTTGTTTTATATACTTTGAATATTGTTGTTAGTATTTTGTGGATTTAAAATTGCTATTTTTTTTTTGCTGAATTATCCTTTTGTGATGTAGTAATATTCTTTATCCCTAATAATATATTTTTAAAAAATTTAAACTCTACTTTGTCTGTTATTAGTAGAATCACATCAACTTTTTTGGGTTAGGATTGGCCTTGTATAGCTTGTCCCTATAGATTACTTTCAACCTTTCAGTATTCTGTTTTAGTTTTGTCTCTTACAAATTACACATACCTTTCTAATTATTTAAAATAATTTCCATTATTTGGATAATTTAAGCATGTACATTTATTGTGATTACTAACATAGTTGGACTTACCTGCATCTACTTCTTCTGTCCTTTAGTTTTACCACACCTTCTTTTTCTTACTTCCTACCCTTCCCAATCACACTTTTCCTTACTTCTCTGAGAGATCATATTTTCTTTATTCCACTATTATTTTAAAAGTTATACGTTCAATTTATATTATTTTAATTGGTAATGCTTAGACATGATCTCTTAAGATATATAATAATATCTTTATTCTCTTTCCTAATGTGATAAAGGCCTTAGAATGCTTTAACTCCAGTCTCTTCTTATTCTTCTACTATATTATTATTTTCTAGTATTTATATCTTTTTTAACCCTACCCCAAACTAGTCTTTATTACTGTTACTATTTGTCCTATACCCCGTGCTTTATTTATTCCATTCTTCTCATTTTAAATTTCATTGTCATTAAATAGCAATATTTAGTTACTGACTTCAATTATATGCCTTATTATACCCAGTAATCTGCAGTTAGAGTGAATACTGCTTTAGTCATTACTTTTTCTTTCTGATTCGTATTCTCTCATCACTACTTCATATTTAACACTTTTATTAATGAGCCTTCAAACAGCTATCACCAAAGAAATGTATATAGTTTTTTTTATTTGAAGCAAAACAAATCTAGAATTTTATTCTTTTAAAAGTCAAACATTGGGGCTGGGGAGATAGCTCAGCTGGTAGAGTGCTTGCCTCACAAGCACAAGGCCCTGAGTTCGATCCCCAGTACCACACAAAAAAAAAAAAAAAAAAAAAGGTCAAACATTTTTTTTGGTAGTACTGGGCTTGAACCCAGGACCTTGCTCATGCCAGACAAACAGTACCACTGAGCTACATCCTCAGTCCATTTTATTGTATTTTTGAGAGAGGGTCTCCATAAATCATCCAGGTTTGCCTTGAACTTGGAATCCTCCTGCTTCATCCTCCCAAGTAGCTGGGATTACAGGTGCGTACTCCTGAGCCTAGTTTAAAGTCAACAAAGTTTTGAAGATACATCCTAGAATATACATTTATAAAATCAAACCTGCAAAAGGACTCTTTTATGGACATAGCTCTTTCCTTTTGTGCCTTAAAGATTCAAGTAGTATTTAGCAGCAGGCATATTTGGCAAAATATGAATAGAAAAACTTCTGCTCTTTCACAGATACAAGAAAAGGAATTATTTGACATGTTAGCTGATATGAACAAACTATTGACTCTAAAGAAAGAATAATGATTAGCTTGACATATTTATCTTGGAATGATTTCTAACCCGTGAACCCAATATAAATTGATCTCAATTTTAAAAGCAAATCAGAAACAGAGTTCAGAGCTTGTACCAACTGACACTGAAAAACATCTCAAACAGCTGCACATATGTACAGAAAATGAGGAAATTCAGCATAAAATTTAGAAACCTAGCTCATTCATTTTTTTTGGCAAAATATATATAACACAGGTGACCTGCCTAAGATGACTGAGAGATGATGAGACCCCAAATGGGTCAGGGTTCTACAACTTTTTTTCTAGTTGTTGGGGCAGGGTGGGGTTAGATGGGAAGGTGTGCAATTCTGTACCCATAGATTCATGGAATTTCCAAGCAGAACTGTGCTCAGAATATTCTTGTTAGTCAGAAGAGCTTGATAATCAGCCAGGAAAGGGAAAAGAGGGCAAATGTGAGGACCTCTCACCAACTTCCCCCAAAATAAATACAACTAAAGGCTCAGACAACCTTTTTTTAATCATTAAAATGTTGGGGAGGAAAGTCCAACCCTACAGATTTGCTTTAGATTTGAGTAGGTCTTTTGCTGCTAAGGGAGGACAAGCCTGGACCAAAAGCTGGGTCATTAGGATGGTTCAGAACCTGCAGGAAGTATTTTACCAAGGATTGAAGGGTACCTTTCATGCACCTGGACACTACATGATGCAAGGGAATGAGACTGGTAAGGTCTCTATACTTAGGATCTCACTGCATCAATAGGGACATTGAAGCAATTAGCAGCTGTGTCAAGGCCTTCAGATGAAGGAGCATCGTGGGTCAGAGTGGTTATGTGAGGACCACTTACTACTAATTTGTGGCCTATATCAAAGCCACAAACCCACCAAGAGCCCTCACTATCTACTGAATGCCCATAAGTTGCCAGGCAATATATGGGTACTAATTTTTTCTTTACAATAACTCAATGAAAGCAGGTGTTACTATCCACATTTTACAGATGGAGGGCATGGACTCAGAATGGATGAGTATACGTTACACATGTTGTTGAAGGCAGAGCTGGGGATTCAAACCAGCCTCATCCATTCTCCTACAGCCCCTCCCATCACAGAACTGAAGGGAAAGGCCTTTCAACTTGGATTTTTAAATATTTTATAGATGTAATTATATTCCAAGAAGAAAGGCAAAAAGTAACTTCCCTTTATCTGCTTACTCCTTCAGCTCTCAACTTGAAAAGTCATCTCTTGTAGGATTCCTCTCTTGCCCCACAAAACTGGATTAGGGGTCTTTCCACAAAGCTCTCCAAATAAAGTTCCAATCTTTCATATGCAAACTCAGAAGTCAATAAGCTCTGGAAATTTATTATTTTCTTAAGCTTACAGCAAGTTCATTTAGCAGCAAAAGATGACCTTTCAGTCTTTACTTATCTTTAAACTCCTTTCAGTCTTTACCTATCTTGCTCAGTGTGAATATTCATATCCTATTGTGGAAATAATAATAGAATACATGATTAAGAAGTGTTGTCCAGACTCCACTGCAGTTATTATAGAATATATAGGATACACATACTACCTTTCTAAATTCCAAACATTTGTCACCTGCAAATCACATCTAGCTTGAAGAGTTTCAAATAGGGGTTCTAGACCCTATGCAAAAATGTCACTGCTTTACGACCATTTATTCTGTTTTTGGAAGCCCAGCACTTTGTACAGTGCCTTGTATATAAGAAGTACACAATAAGTATTTCCTGAATGAGGGTCCAAGGCTGAGAAATTAGCCTTGGAAAAAAAGGTCAGTGGCTTGGGAGTAACCATGGCTCCCAACTTTCAGGCCTCACCCCTAACCACCAAATACCACTTCCTTCTTTGACTCTGAAGGCCCTAAAAATAGTTGCTGTTGATTGAGGGCAAGCAATATAGCTGCTGTCTTCACTAGGAATAAAAATAGTTCAGTGGTCTCACATTAAGGACCCACACATAACTTTAGTCCAGCAATACAAAGCATAGCTGTTGTTATTCATAATCAGACAATATGGGCAAGCTTCACAGGACCCCTTGAACTTGGGAGTAGAAGACCTGCCTTTGGGTTTGACACTCTCCGGGACTTGACCTTTCGGGTCTAGTAGTTTTCTTATCTATAAAGTAGCAACCAGAACAGGCCCTAGGGTCCCCCCCCCCCAACAAGTGGTCTCTAACAAGGTAACTCTTGGGAGGACCAGAGCTTCTTTACTCCAGTCTACAATCCAGAGTTCACCGTCTTTTCAGTGTGCTCTGTCCAATCTATATAAACCTCCTCTCATCTAATAGAAACAGTAAATTAAAAAAGAAAAAGTGGCATTTTGTACCCAGGGCACCGAGGGGACTCATTCTGTCTTCCATCCTAAACAATGGTCAAAGAATTCTGTAGAGTCGCCGCAGCAGCTATTGGGTCGGTCCCCTGACTAATAAGGACAATGGGGTGGAAACGGGGAGGTAATCACTGGCTAGCAAGTACTGGATTCAAATAGGAAACCTCTTAATTGCAAGCTCCAGATCACAGGAGTGGACAGAGGCCTGGGGAGGAGAATGAATGACAGCAGAGGGCAGTTCAGGGCGTTCCCTCCAGGTGGTCTCTGCTTACCTGGTAACACAGGATGGTTTGCTGCACCAGCCTCGCGTACCCGTCCAGGCGGACCCCGGAATTACTCCTGCTCCGCATCCCCCCGACGCTCACGAGCCGAGGCGCAGTACCTGCCGTGCCGCCAGGGCTGCGGACGCCGAGCGGGCCTGATCCCAGAACACACAGCTTCAGTCACTTCTCGGGATGGGGCCGGGCGGGAGGAGGCTGGGAGTTTTCAAAACGACACAACCAAAGTATGATTGGAAAGCAAGCCAACCAGAGTTTCTGCCGGCTGGGCGGCACGGGGGCGGAGACGGGGGCTGGCGTTATGGCGGCTCCGCCTTGATCAGGCCCGCCGCACTCCCGACGGCCGCTTGTTACAGGCGGCCACGGAAGAGAAGCCGGGAACTGAGCACCGGGCCTGAAGGGAAGGCGCCCCTGCTGAACCTCTTTTGTCTTCAGGCTGTCATGAGGAGGCCTCGGGGCGGGAGAAACAGGCCCGCGGGCAGCTGTTGCCAGGGGGCCCACCAGGGCCTGACTCAGCCCCGCCCCCGGCCCCGCCCCCGTCGCAGAGCGGAACCAACCAAGTCGCGGCGTGAGGGGAGGGAACAGGGGATGGCCCAAGGCGGAGAACCCGGCTCTGGAGGTGAACCAAGTCCTCTCCTTGAGCCCCTTCCTTCCCCGGCCGGCCGCCAACCTCAGCCGAGGCAGGAGAAACAGGCCCTTCGGCCACCGCCACCGGTTTGTCCTGGGCCCACCTCCGGGATCCGCCCCCGCCGCGGAGCCCGGCCTGAGGGACACTGGTGAGGGGGCCGCAGGCTCCGCCCCCAACCCGGCCCCTCCACGGAGTCTCAATCCAAGGGGGAATGAAAAGGGGAAGGCCTGCGGGATCCCGGTAGAACTTGGCTTCTGAAGGGCGACGAGTCTGCTTCTCCGGGCGGCGGTGACTAGGGCCCCGGCGCGGTTGCCAACACAGTCCAAGGCAGGAGAGAGAGCCTGGGCCACAGCGGCCGCCTGAGCGTTTCTCCGTGGTCGGAGATGGTAGCCCTGTCCCTATCTTCTTCGCGGGATGGAATCCAAGGAGTGGAACCCAGCCTGGAAGGGAAAGGGGGAGGCCAGAACCTTCCCCCTAGCTACATCCCCGGAATCCCTGCCCTAGCCACTTGGACGCCATTCCCTGGGGTAGGGTCACAGTTCATCTCTTCAACCAAGAACTAACAACTTGAAACTTGTTCTTGATTAGTTTCTTGTGGCTGCTAATTACCTAAAGTCCACAGTCTTTGGCCCAGTATTGATTATCCACCCAAATCTGGGCCACATATGAATTCCACTGGATTGCTAAAACTAAAGTAATCATTGCTTCCGCAAGCTCTTCAATAGAGCATTTAGTGTATTGATCCATTCGGCCCTTCCTCCTCCTACACCCTGGGAAGCCTATCTTTGCCTTAAGGGCTAGCTCAGCTCCTTCCTCCTATTAACCCTCCCCATTCTCTTAATTCTTTTAGCGATTTCTTTAGTAAGAGTTGAGGACTTGGAGTCAGTTCAGATTCCAGCTCTGCTATGTGTGAGTGTTATGACCTTTGGCAAGCTGTTTTAGCTGTGTGAACCTCAATGTTCTCATCTGTAAAGGGGAATATTACTACTTACCTCACAGTGTGACTGAAAATCCAGCCCATTTAGCACAAGCCTGGCTCAGAAAAACCCATTGTAAAAAATAAAATAAAATAAATCAGAGCTGAGGATGTAGCTCAGTTGGAAAGAGTGCTTGCCTCGCAGGCACTAGGCCCTGGGTTCAATCCCCAGCACCATAATGTATTGCCTTTGTATGTTTTCAAGTGTGGAAGAGGCCTGCTTTCCTAACTGGGTTATAAAGTATTCACTGAAACAGTCTGATATCAAGCTGGACATGGTGGTGCAGAGTTGTTACCCTAGAGACTCAGGAGGCTGAGGCAGGAGGATCGTGGGTTCAAAAGCAGCCTCAGCAAATTAGCAAAGCTCTAAGCAACTTAGTAAGACCCTGTCTCAAAATAAAAGAAAAAAATAAAAAATAAAGGGCTGGGGGTGTGGCTCAGTGGTAAAGCACCCCGGGTTCAATCCCTGATACCAAAAAAAAAAAAAAAAAAAAAAAAGAAAAGAAAAGAAAAAATGAAAGTCTATCTCTTACCATGTCTAGTACAGTGTTGGGCATGTGATTGGAGCTCAATTAATATTGACAATGAAGAATGAATGAATGAATGAAAATCAATCCTACTCAGTGGGGTCCCCCTATGTTTGGTTATCCAAGTTCATATCAGATATTTCAGAACAAATCTATAGCTCTACTCTGTCACTCAACTAAAGCATTCAACCAGCCACTCATACTTTCTTTTTAAATATCAGCTCTTAAGTTATGCAGCAACATATGTAGGTATGCAGAATTTGCTATGGTCTAAAAGGTAAATAACACTAGACATTAAATTAAAATTAAATCCCTTTTGGAAACTTAATATGTACTCTTATTAGAATTTTCATGTATTCTTCTGTAACAAAAGTTTCTTCTTTTTATTATGACTTTTGTTCACATTGGGTGCTTCTTAGGAATCCATTTTACAGATCAGGGTCCAAGGTGGAAACTAATGTTCAGATCTTTGATTATAAAGAAAAGCACTCACTTCATCTTTGACCCAGAGAGGTTCAATTCTGAATCAATTTGCTAAAAATAATTAATGTTTCAAATTTTGTTATTTCTACAACAATTTAGTTGACTGGGGATCATTTTGTTTCTCATCACAGTACTTCAAAGAATGTCGAATTTGTGCTCCAACTTCCTGTAACTAGTTTGAGACTAAGAGACGAGGAGAGGAAGTCCCAGGGAGTATAAGATTCCTTCAAGTGAGGTACATATTTATTAAATATATTTAAAAGAATATACCCTGGGGCTGGGGATATAGCTTAGTAGCAGAGTACTTGCAAGGCACTGGGTTTGATCCCCAGCATATGTATGCTGGATATTCTGGAAGAATAAATATTCAGTTTTTATCTCCTGACTTCTTTTTTGGGGGCAGGAGTAATCAGGGATTGAATATAGGGCACTTAACCACTGAGCTCCATCCCCAGCCGTTCCTTTTATAATTTTTCTATTTTGAAACAGTCTCACTAAGTTGCTTAAGGTCTAAGTGCTCTGGCTTCTTGATGCTATATTGGGAGAATGAGGTGAAAATAATAATAAGAATTCTTCACATTAAGATTATGTTCTTATGTCCACCCAGTTTTTCCTTTTTCCTGTCCTTCTGACTCCAACTGAAGCAGTGAGGAGATGAGACGGAGACAAATTAATTGTCCTTCAATACTGTTATGGAGACAAAAAGACCAAACAAGCCCATTTGGTGAATTGGTCATTCAGTAAATTAGATCTTATTGACAGTCTTTAACAAACTGACATCTCCTAGGTGACCTAGTTAGACACAAGTGGAGCAGTTTTACCATTTGTGATGAGAATAATCATAATGCTGCTCATTATAGTCAACAGAGTTCCTGTATGGGATTAATGATTACAGTGTGTTTTGGGAAACAATTTCTTCATGTTCTGAGGAAACACTTCCTCAAAGACTGGCAACTACTCTGACACTCCCTGCCTCCTAATATGGGCAACACCTCTATTTTCTTATAATAGATTGTGGGACCAACTTTAAACCCAAAGGAGGATACTTCGGGGGAACATTTTCTATCTTGTCCTGTTATCTCTCTGAATTAAAAGAGAGAGAAAAAAAAATTGGCTTAAGAACCACAGGTAGATGTAAAATATAATAGGAAAAATAAGGGGAGGTGGGAACTAAAGGACATTGGACATTGTGCCTCCTTTTATGTGCGCTCTGGTTATATAATATGCTTTGGGAGATTGATTACTGAGGTCTCACACCCTCCTGATTAGTTTAGTACTTCGCCTCTTTGTGGGGGCTGAGGATCTTGGAAGGAGAGATTGCTCAGATGCTATTACCTGGGTGAAGCCAGTTTTCCCCATTTGTGGCTTCAGCATGCTAACCAGCAACACAGACCCTCCTAAATCCTGTCCTCACCTTCCTGAAATCCTATTGTTTGATGCTGAGGAAGCAGACACTTGGATGGGAATCTGTACTGGGCCTCATAAATTGCCTACAGGTCAATGGCAACAAATGTTCAAGAGAAACTCTTGTAGTAGTATGTTTCTGTTTTGTGATGCTGGGGATTGAATCTGTGACCTCACATATGCTAGGCAAGTGCTCTGCCACTGAGCCACATTGCCAGCCCTAAAGAGAAATTCTTGAAAGAGTAATAGAAAAAGAAAAGAGATTACAGAAACTAATCTCATGAGGCAGGACAACTCTTGCTCTAATTTCTTAGTCCCAGGGTGCTTGCTGTTTCCCCAAAGATATGACTGTTGTGTTGATCTTCATCAGTCATGCCTTACTACTCGCACACCCTGTTGCCAGGGAAAGAAGTTGCAAAAGGTTTCTCTTTGCAAGAGTTACCAAATTTAAAGGACTTAACTAAATTTATTTAGTTCATTTTAACATTTTTTTGTTGATTTTAACACATAAATACAAGACAATTAAATAAATCAGGGAAGAAATACTGCAAAGACAAATCAGCACTCACAGAAATATCTTACTATCATGGTTAATCTGGGATACAACATTCACATGAAATATATGCAAGGGAGCCTTAGTGAAAGACCTAACTAAAGGGTTTTGAAATGTTCCTAATAAGGACACACTTGAGGTACTGCTCAAGCAGGTGTAGGTGGGAAGTAGGATAGATCCTATATGACTACAGCAATCAGGGTTTGATACAAATAGAAACAACAGTATCATGGGGTAGTTCACTGTTTTCAGTAGCTGCTCCCCCTTGTCATTATACACTCTTCAAGACTTGACACATTTTAAAATACAATTAGAAATCTGGCTGGGCCAGAGTGTACCAGTGGTAACAATCAACAATGTACCATGCAGTTGCCTTTTAAAGAACAGCAGTATGATTTGTTTCCCTTATATATCCCTCTTTTAAAAAGTAATCCTCCTCTGTTTCCCTCTCCGAAAGGCACTGGGGACTTGGGATGTGGCAGTGTGTGTATCTCTTCCACATTCGCAATCTTCCTGACATATGGTTCAGATTAGAGTTTCATTCCTTTCTGTGATCAAGGTATTAAGCTCAACATCTTGGTGTAGATCTCATAATCTGATTAATAGGGATGTGGTCCAGGGTACTGGCTCTGGATGTCATGTATGGTTGTACACATCATACCTTGCATAAAGATGCCCCCACGAAGATGACTGGGGCTAATACAATGACCCCACACTGCTTGCCAAACCCCAGGCTATGTCTTCCTAGTGGGGATACCTTTTTCTAACTCACTCAAAGGCACTGTATGAGCTAATTGTGGCACTGTCTGATTACATTTTTTGAGTCTGGCTGCATCATTATTTATTGATTTCAATGAAGTTTCTGTATTTCACATCCACATAATCTCCAAAAGGAGCTTTAGAATTCACTGAATCAGTAAAGATTTTCTGAGTTATCACATTAGACAAAACAATAAAACCATGATTCTACAAAAGAATAAATCTACACAGTAGAAAATAAATACAAAAAAGGAAGATTTCTGACATGTGGGTCCCTAGAATTTAGCTTATATACAACAAAGGCATGCACAACTAAACTCACCAAAAGTCCGAAGTCAACAGTTGCTTTCTAGGATGTTATCAAAGATAACTGAGCCTCTTTAAAATGTAGCTGGAAATGAACTACTTCTTGTTTATACAAGTCTTATTTTACTGTGTTGTTTAAAACCAACCTTCTTTTAAAATGAAGGATTGGAAACCAAATTGCAAATGTCTAAAGACCACGATATTGTCTTGGTTTCCTCTTCCAATAGTAACTATTGCCCTTAATTAGCTTATGTTCCTCCAGAGGTTGCTGAGTATAAAATAAGTTGATTTTCATACATCTCACATTGTGTAAAAGGTAAAATTGGACATTTCACACCATCAAGCATCATGTTTGATTTTAGAAAAAAGGAATCACATTTGTTCAATAAAGTGTAAGCTTCCCCTCTTTGAAGTCCTTCTGAGAGCCAAACGGCTTTTACCATTGCAGGAATCTTCTTTGTCATTAAACATGTGCTGTTTTCCAGTAAGATCATGAAGGCACACATCTCCATTCTGAACACTGAAAGAAACCCCATTCCTCTCTGTAGAAGCATTACCTGTATAAAGAAAAACAAAGTGGGTATCATGAAGTACCCACAGATGCATTAAAAAACAAATGTAAACACCTTAATTTTAAATATGCATACATGAAACAGCTTTAAAAAATATTTGATATATATTCATATTTTATTTTTCTTTCTATCCCTTTCCTAAGGTCAAAGTAAGCTAACCAAATTGGAGATTAATTCAGAAATGAGTTTCCTATAACAGCTTTCTTTTTATTGAAATGACCAAAATATGAAGCAAAGCAAGATTTATTTATTATCTATCTATGTATTTATTTATTTATTTTGGTACTGGGGATTGAACCCCAGGGTGCTTTATCACTGACCTACACCCCCAGCCCTTTTTTTATTTTTTATTTTGAGACAGGGCCTTGCTAAGTTGCTCAGACTGGCCTCAAACTTGTGATCACCCTGCCCTAGCCTCCAAAGTCTCTGGGCTCACAAGCATGTGCCACCGTACTCAGCCAATATATTTTATTTAAAAAGGCCCATTTCCTAACTCTGATTAAACATACTGACTTCAAGAACATATAAGATAGCCTAAGGCAATATTTTGATCTCCCCAAAAAGTTAAGGCTAACAGAGATCCCCATATATACCTTAAAGGTTCTTGCTTCCCTAAGATTCCTATAAAATGGAACTTTGTACCAGCCGAGAAAGCTAGAGCAAAAAATCACAACAGTCATGGAAAGAAGCAGCTGAGTATTCAATGGCACCTGTGGGTTGGACCCAGGCCTTCCGGACCCCAAGTAGGCCCCAGATTGTAGAGCTACATAGCTGCCAAGAACTTCTAGCTACTTGGCACCATCCTTCTGACAGTTATACCACTGGGAGACCATGTAGGAAGTGGAATAATAAACCATTTGTTGGTTGGTGATATAATCATAACAACAATAATTATATCAGCACTGAGCACTGGATAAATATTATCCCATTTATAACTCCATGGGATAGATACTATTATTAATCTCATTTCACAGGTGATGGAATTAGGTTTGCAGAAATTAAGTGCTCTGCCCAAAGTTCCATGGCTCAGAAGTGATGAAGTAAACAGGGATGTTGCTTCCATACTGTGAGCCTGTGACCCTATGATATGATTTATCCAAGGTAGCACAGAACTGAAATATGTCACATTCATGCAGACAACGTGGTGGATTTGGTTAATGCAGCTCCATCTGTGTCACAGCTCAAACAGGGCATGTGACTGTCTGAGGCAGCTGTTCTGACTTAGGCATTTTGGTCTGAGGACATTTTGGTGCAGGAACACTTTGTCCCAGTATAATAAACAAACAATTCAGCTGCTAGTGTCTCTTTTAAAATTGCCAATTCCATTCCTCATCCATTCCTGAACCTGATGTGAGGACTGACAAATCAGGGATGTTCATCTGACAGGCTTATTATGTAGTCTGAAACAGCCATTCTGGTGGCCTTAAAATGTACCCCTCCCTCACCGTCAGGCATCAAAAATAGCTGTGTCAAGCAACTGTGTCAAATGTGCTACTTCTGTCAAATTTGATTCCCCAAAGAATGACAAAATATTGATGGGGCTAGGCAGGTGAAGCTTCATCTCCGAGCTCTTTGTAGAATACAGAAAACTCTGGTTATGCACCAAGAACACCCAAAGCATGCGATTTTAAGACTTCTGGATGATCCAGACCACTCTTTGATTTCTCTCTTTTCTACTTGCTCTCTCACAATAAGTTATTAACCAGCCTTGATTCCCACTGCCTCTACTCTGTTTCCCTACATTGAATCATTCTTGATATAGGTATTTGGCAGAGAGCCCAGAACTTTCCTTCTGGTATTGACAGTAAAGATCTAAGGTCACATGGCAGCAGTTTCTCATCTTTTACAGAAGGGTTTCTCAACCAAGGGCAAGTTTATCTCCCAGGGAATATTTGACAGTGTTTGGGGACATTTTTGGTTGCCACACCTGAGGGTAGGGCACTACCGGCTTTACTGGGTTCAATATCCTGCAATTCCACAAAACAGAAGTACCCAGCCCCAAATGTCCCCTGTGTCTGAAGTCAAGAAACTGATTTCAAGGCATCCTATTGTATTTTAAAAATCTGAAGAAACCACCAGGACTTCTGGACCCTCAGGAGACTGGAAAACCATTTGGTAATGGTTTGGTAATGTATGAACTTTCTCACAAATTTATTTGGATTAGTCATGAAAAAAACTAATACCCTTAAACAATGAATAAAGGCAAATTCTCCATCTAAGGAGAAAGTATATTGGCAGAACTTAGGTTTTTATAAAATGCAAAAGGTAATATTAAGAAGCAGAAGAAGGCAAGCTTTTATGAGTAATGAACAGCCAAGTCTTATGAAAGAAAGAAAATGTAATGAAGTTTTAGCTAGAAATGTCAGAATTAATGAGTGCAGGAGGTATAGCAGCAATAATCTGTTCATATATTGATGACATATATGGTCACCAAAACTGGTCACAATTCATCTTCTAGTATTTGATATATTTGTGGGGATTTGGTGCTGTCACAAGGCAGCTACACTGTGGGAAAGAATTAACAAACATGAAAAGGGAAAAACAGGAAGGTTTAAAAGTGTTGAAGATGTGTATGATTATAAATGTAATAAAAATTGATATAGTCTTAAGGACTATTTTAGGTACTGCTCTCATAGAAAGAGCACAGTATTAAAATCTTTGGGCGATATTTAAATTAGGATTTGAAATATTAAAACTTTTAGGTCATCATCAATTCCCACTGCAAAAAAAATGTATCTTAAAAAAAAGTTCTGGTATTTGCTCTAAAAATTTGGATAAATAAACTTTCTCTTTTATATAAGGGAACCCCATTTTGATCAACTAGTCATATATGTAATTATTCAGTTTGCTTCGCAAAAATACCACTAACGGATAAAACTACTTAAAAAAATAAACACTAGCTTGAGAAATACTATTAGACATACATACCATTCCCGCTTGCGTGTACTGAGCAATCGTTATTCACTAGCAGTGTGGTGGAGTTAGTGGAGTTACTGCTTGACTGTAAGGAATTTGAAGAGCTGGATACTCCTTGGTTTACAGTCTGCTTCTTTAAACCATTAGTAGCAGTTTTACTCCAGTCTACAGCAGAATAAGCATTACAGAAAAACAGGGCCGTATGTTGAAGCTCAAATGCAAGAGACAGATTACAGTGTAACAAGTTCTAGCAACTGATTTCTCACTTTGAGATCTTACAGAGAAGTCACACATTTCACAAGCTGGTGTGATAAAAGGGTTTTTTTCATTTAGACTATTTACATTTGTCCTTCAAATGACTGCCTGGTTAAAAGTAACCTATATTCTCCTGGAACTAAAAGCCAAGCTCATTTGATTGTGTCTCTAAATAGCTACTGAATTAGGTAGTAATTCAAAGCCTCACACTGTCTTAACAAGAACACAAATCAACTGTGTTGCCATGACTAATCTTCTTGAATCCATAGAAATGACTGACCTGTGTATTGCCATTTCCTGAAAACAGATGCTGTTGTTCCCCCGCCCCCAAGGGTGATATTCACACAAAAGGAATCTAAGCTTTTTAAAATAGTACTTCATTTTTCTCATTTTCTTAAAAATGAGCTATTTGCTCTACTACCCAACAGAACATATGGGAAAATAACTTCCAAATAACCAAATGTGTGCCAAAGCTTATATATAAAGTTTGGCCTGCTAACAAATAAAGTGACAGACAACCAGGACTCGTGGAGAAAGAGTTGAGTCAACCCTTAAAAAGTTATGAAGGAAAATATTAAAAATTACTTTGGGAAATGAAAAACATGAACTCAATAGGAAATAAATTCTAAAAACGTCACTGTTGCTTCCTTCATTCAAGAAGCAGACAGCCTGCTAATTCTATTGCTTGCAAAATTCCCAAATATGAGTAATTGTTTTTTAATTCACGAAGTTTCCCCACTAATGTTCATAATCCACAGGTTTCTGTTGTGTGGGTTCTGTTCATTTTCAGATTCAAGGGTCCCTTGGCAATGATTGCTTTGGATCTTAATTTATGCATCTTCTCCTTGAGATTTAAGAGGAAGAGAAAAAGTAAGGTCAATTTTTACCAGAATTTTCAGCCAGCCGGAACTTTCCACAACAAAGATAGCGCCTCCATTGCTTCCTGACATTCTCTTTTGCTACACAGTAAAAGATGAATATGAAAAATCCTAAAGGGGGGAAAAAAACAAACCATAACACAATAAATTTCAAATGAGATCTGAATATCATGAACTTACTTTGCACAAAAGATAAAATCTTTGGCATCTCTAGGCAAAGTGAAATTTTGCAAATTTACTAAAAAGTTCCTAAGCCCAAAGCTTGCTATGGAAAGGCACCCAGAGAATGCCCCCTCTTTTTAAAAATCTTTGTAAGGTAAAAAATACTTATAGCTGGGAGTGGTGGTGCATGTCTATAATCCCAGTGACTTGGGAGACAAGGCAGAAGGATCACAAGTTCAAGACCAGCCTCAGCAACTTGGCAAGGCCTTAAGCAATTTACCAAGACTATGTCTCAAAAATAAAAAATAAAATAAAGTAAAATAAAAAGGTTGGGTATGTAGCTTAGTGGTTGAGCGCCCCTGGGTTACATCCCTAATAACAACAAGCACACAAACAAACACACACAAAAAAAGTATAGAAACAATGATAACTTCACTCTCTCTGATTTTCTCTGAATTAAATGATAATTTCACTCTCTCTCTTCTGACATCCTGTCCTTGGACTTCCCTGTCTTGGTAGTACAAGCCATCCACCTAGGTGGGACCTTGGCTCCTACCTCTACCTCCCTCTGGATTCATAATCCATTTCCAAGTTTTGTCAAATGTTGTTTCCTCCACAGTCTCATATCCTTCTCTTCTGCCCACTGCCAGGTCCCTTGCTTGGCCTTTCCCTCTGTGTGCCTTGCCTGGGGGGGTACACCAATGCACTCATTAACTATCTTCCTGCTTCCCAGCGACCTGCTCAAGGAAATTCTCTCCCGATGCCTCAGCAAGGAGAGCAAACTGAAGATTTGAAGGAGCCCTCAGACTCTATCTACCTCTTGTCTACCCCTCCAACCCCAGTCATGCAGGCCTGGGTTCCCCACACAGTGCCATCTCTGCACTCCTGATAATATTTGCTGAATGTATGGATGAATTCTGAGTTTTCTCTCTCCAACCCCTTTAAAATCTTCATTTTGAAGTACCAGATTTGCTTCTAATAGGGTACACAAGCCTACCCTCAAGACTGATGCCTGGATATCATATCCCTTTTCTCAAAGTGTCACCCTGGGAGATCACTCGAGGTTGCATTAGGGGGGAAACAACATGTCAGAGAGGTCAAAATGGAGAGGCACATGGCCTGAATCAGAACCTATGAATAGCTCTCTTTAATCAATTCAAAAGCACTGTGAATTAGGCATTAGTTCTCTTTTATAGAAGCAGAAATTTTTTTCTATTTGTTTATGTTTAATTAAGAAGATATTCTGGGGAAATGCAGAAAAACAGGCAGGTTTGTTTTCCACATTAAACATGTGATGGTGGATACCTAGTTTTTGTGTTAATGATTAATGAGAGATTTGGTCATATAAATTGTTTCTCTTAAAGTATATACTACTTCTAGTATGCCATTGTTGCAAATAAATCTTCTCAAAATCCTTAGAAAGAATTTGCTCTTTTTTATTATTGTTTTTGTGTTTAATACCATGTAATGTGATACCTGGATATATCAATTTGGGAACTGGTATATTCTAGGTAAAAATTAACAACCATATGTAACCAACGAGTATCTTTGGGGCTTCCTCCAAATAAAATAAGAACCAATGGCCAAATTAGGTATCTGAATTCATATCAGGGTGGGATTTCTTTTTTCTTTTTTCAGTCCTGGGGGTTGAACCCAGGGCCTTGAGAAATGCTAGCCAAGCACTCCACCACTGAGCTACATCTCCAACCTTTTTTATTTTATTTTTAAAAATTTTGAGGCAGGGTCTCACTAAATTGCCCACAGTAGCCTCAAACTTGCGATCCTCCTGCTTCAGCCTCCCTAGTTGCTAGGATTGCAGGTGTGTACCACCACTCTGGTTCAGGGTGGGATTTCTTTCAAAACCAGCAAACGATCTAGTGCCTGATGGAATTACAAGAGGGTGCTAGGGGAGCTAAAAGCAAGAGGAAAACAAGCAGATGAGAGAATGCAATGAAAAATCTCAAGCAAGGATTTGGAATAAAAGGAAGCCAAGGGACAGTGAATTATTGTAATGAAAACCTATTAGCCTGCTGGGCTTTTAATGTCAAAGCACTTCCATTAAAAATTAACAGCTGACAAGTCTTTTATAACTACTCTAAAAGAATTAGTCATTTGCTTTTATAAAGAATACAACTATGAGGTTCCAAAAGGAAGATGGCTGAGTTTCATTAACAAATGGAAGGCTCAGAAGGGAAAGGCAACATGCAGAGCCTGCTCCTTTCCTGCTGTGAGGTCAGCTCAGTAACTTCTAAGGATTAGCCCCTGGGAAGACTGTGCCCCTTGAGTCTGTTTATTGCCTTTCCATTTATCATCTGATGTCTCCAAATCAAATGCTGGCCTAGGTCGAAGTGGCCAGCCTTCATATGGACATTTATAATATGTGTGCTTTTCTGGTTCTACTTCAATAAATTAGTTTAAAAGGTAAAAAAAAAAAAAAAAAAAAAAAAAGGAAAGAAGCAGCAAGTAAAGGAAGAGTAATTGGCCCTCTCAGAAGAGTTCCTGGCAGGTTTCCCTCTCCAAGGAGATAACAATGGATAAAGAGAAAAAAGGCACAATTTCTTGAATTTAGTGAACAGTTTTCTTCCAAGAATCTCAAAGCTCTTCTTCTCAGTGATAAATCTTACAATGAATAGATCTTAAACCACTAAGCCACTCTGCAGAGACTCTTTTAGTAGAAATATTTTAATATTCAATTGGGATCATTCAGCTCATATTTAATGGTGTAGAGTTTACCTTGTAAGGTGTTAAAGATGGCAAAGAGATACATGAAGGTGATGTTAACTGGTCCCCAGGCAAAAAAGGCAAAACCCCAAGTAATTCCCAGTAAAAATGTGAGGCCAGCAATACTCCTGAGGTCTTGAATACTGGTTTTTCGCTGGGCTCCCAGTTGCTTCTTCTTTTTAATTCGACAGAGTTGAACCAGGACAACAATGAACATGCTGATGTTCAGCAAAAATATCACACAGAAATATCCCACAACTGTAATATAGAATACTGCATTGCTGTTGATCCAGCAACTGGAATTTGGGACGGGGAGAGAAAAAGGGGAAAACACATTACTATGATGAACTAGTGTTCTAAATGATATGCTGGATCTATAATGCTTTACTAAAACATTTTCTTCAGGAGGAAAAAAATGATAATGTTGTCCACAACCATTTATGACTCTTAAGGAAAAGAATCTATCTTAGGACACTTGGTGATTAAAAATATTTTCAGAAAATATTTTTAAACATACAGGATTTCACCCTTGTAAATTCTAATAATTCTATTTCATGAGTCTTTATTAATATAAAGTAACTTTCATTTTTATCAGATGCTAATAAAATATTTCCAATATAATTTCTCCTAATTCATTACTTAAATAATCGCATGGCATCTCTAACTACCTTATCTCATTACATATGACCGTAAAGACTGTTGTTAAATATGATTAGATTTTAATATGATGACAGCCAGAGTTGATATGCTGATTAGATCCTCCATTTTCTTGGAGAATTTTATTTTCCAATTTACTTAACAATACTTCGGGTGTGGGGTTGTACTCACAAGTCATCTGGTGAGCCATTGGGGAATTTCCCATAGGATCCAAGCCCATAATTATCTGGGGATATAATCAGGACAATAGCTACAACCACAGCTGGTACCCCTGGAAGATGGGAAACATTGGTCACACATAGTTTTAACAAACAAAGGTGGTGAAAAAAAAAAAAAAGACTAGAGATCATCCTATTTGCTTCTTGTGGCATGGCAGAGACTCTCTATTCAGCAAATGAGTTTCTTTTGCTCTTTGACACATGGCTAGACCCTCTCAGCCCTCCTGGCAGCCAGGTGCACATGGCCATGATAGGAGATGGACAGATGTAAGTGGTGACAACATGAGGTTAGGGCATTAATTCTATAAATGGGGCCCACTGTGCTGATCTCCACATGCTTTCACTTTTGAAAAGTTACTTACTTGTAGCCCTGTCTGACTTAAGCTGACAGGATATGTTACATTCCTTAGCAAATTACCTGTTACCTGCAGGAGAAATTCAGGCCCTGAAATGCCAATAAGAGGAACACGAGTTACCCCAAAGTAGGGACTTTTGTGACCTTTACATAGACCAGATCCCAGAACCCAGGGAGATAAGGATAATTCCCCCAACTATAAAATCTGTAAGAACAAGTTCTAGTTAGAACTGGTCAGCATGGGCCAAAGTGACCTAGAGTTGCCATTGCAGTGGGGACTTGAAGCTCTGATGTCATCTGCTGTCAGTCAAAAGTCAAGAGGTGGACCTGGGTGGGTCTCTCTGGAAACTTCCCTGGGATGTTCAATAAAATCTGGAGGGCTGGAGAGGCATGCTGTCCCTCTCCTCTCTCAAACAACACATTCTCTCCCTTGAGAGTGTCCCCTTTCTCCTTTCCTACCCCTTCTAATAAACTTATGCTTGTAACTCTGAGTGATTTGTCTGGAATCTTTCTGACTTGATCCCTAGAATTGGGGTTTGAAACAGGGGGCAGCTTTGTGCTACCTCAGTTTCTCAGAAGTCCCCAGTCCTGTAACACCAATGACTAAGTGTCAGTTAGTGGAATTTGAACAAAAATGCTAAGTTCCATTCCAGGTCTGCCCTTGTGAGATCTTTTACTTTATTTTCCCCAAAACTCAGAGTAACCTTGGAAGTCCCATCTCTAGGAAGAGTCTTCATCACCTTGGATCTCTGAATAACTGCAAGATCAGAGACTCTTCTATTCCTTCTAACTGGACCATGTATGAGGAAGAGATGATCTTCTGAGATTTCAAGGCTTTTCTGTTATAGCAGCAAGTGTTACCCTTAACTCACACATGACTGGAATGTAAATTTAAGAGTAAGCAACTCCTGGTGAATCATTCATAATGAAACCGAAAACCTGATTATTTAGAACCCAATGATGGATGGGGGAGCCTATCCTGGCTGATATGGGGGTGGTGACTGCCACTATTGCTGGCTCCCTCAAGGGCCCTTGCATATAGGAAGAGTCAAATGAGAAGGTTCCTACAAGTTTAAAATGTTTTCTGGCTGGGAAAGAGTGCTTCTCACCCCTCCAGGTCATCACCCACCTGCCCTGTACCACTACCTCACCCTGGGCACATAGACCAGCCAGCCATCTCATCTCAAGGCTCTGGAAAATAAAAAATGATTGCTTTTCACAGACTGGCTGGAGTGCCTGGCACAATCTAATGTAATATTTCATAAATCCATTGTATTTGAACCTTCTAATACTGACATATGATAATTTCCTAAGCAAGATATTTTTCTAAAAACACAATACCAGAAGGCTGGGGATATAACTCAGTGGCAAAGCATTTGCTTAGCATGTGCAAGGTTTATCCTAGGTTTATCCCCAGAACCACAAAATAAATAAAATAAATTAAAATAAAATACTGGTAGTAGTGCAGCTTGTCCCTGACAAGGGCATCTGACCTTTCAGCTTTCTCTAAAGAAGACAGAATCTGTGCCCAATATCCAGAACAGTGACTTATCTTTCTGGGACAAGTTAGGGGAAATGGTTGTTTTGTTGTTCTTCACAAAAACAGAATGATAGACAGGGTGACAAGAGTAAAGAAGGACTTGTATTCCTGGTGTGTAGGGACTGTTTAGCCTAAAGAAGAGGGAGTCTGAGGGGCAGTGGTAGCTGGAATACTGTAGAAGGGGCATGCCCAAGAAATCAGAAAGGCAGGCTTGGCTGCTTTATAGCCTTCTGAATTGGGGATAAAACACATTGGCACTTTGAGCCAGTTTCTTCACCTTGGAGTTGACAAAAACTGACTTAACCTCTCTGGCTTGATTTTAATAAGGTGACTTGTGTGAAAATACCTTGAAAAATTGGGCATTGTATTACTTGTGGATAATCCAAAGGATTCCTGGGCAGAAGAGGTATCAGCTTATTATCATTATTTTTTTTTTGTATGAGATCAAAACCATTGGTAAATATCCCCAGGGAGCCAACTGAATTTAATAGGAAAACAGAACTGTAGTACTTTGGAAAGTGGTCATTGACTGCTTTGTAAGATAATGAACTCCCTAATAATGGAAGTGTTCATGTAGCAGTTGGATATCTTTAGTCAAGGAAAATCAGGTGGATTTGACGAGGCACCTACATTGGGTGAGGAATTGAAGGAAGAAGCCTATAAGATTTTGAGGAAGTTGAAGGCTTTGTGACCCACCAGCAATAGGTAACATGATCTGAAATATTGTGCCAGTGTGGCAGTGAAGTTACAGTGGTTTACGTGTACATCCTTTTACTCTGTCCTTTGGAGTTTATCATTGTCATACATGTGTCTGGTATGTGGGAGGTACAAATCAGCAAGGCTAGCCAAGAGCTCAGGGACGGGAAAATTTGGCCTCATTACCACAAACTAACTTTTTCATTGTATTGAGCACATTCTGGTACCTTCTAGCACCTTCTGCGTTAGCTCCAATTCTAATTGCTGGAGGCACACAAGAAGTCATGGCCTGACCTCAAAGAGTTCTACATTCATAATGTATCTAGAGGAAATACTATGTCTTAGAAAAATATTAAAAAATGTTGCTCCGTGGACAGTGCAGCCTGTAGGGAATATAAAGCTGTTTTAGAAACTTGCCAAGTGTGATCTGCTTCATCATGTCTCTACCTTATTAAAAGTCAAAATACTGGAGGAAATGTCCAGGCAACATGAAAGCAAATTTATACATACCCCAGCCAACAATGCAGAATTTAAGGATGTATTTTCGGATGTAAGTATTGAACACTTTGACAAGGGCCAGGTACATATGGAATGCTTCTAGGCCCATCCATGTGAATGAGACCAAGAGAAAATAATGAAGGAATACAGCTACTGAGATGCAGAGGCCTTGTGTGTTATAAAGAGCAATCCATGAGTCCAGGAGGAACACCAGGTTCAGCAGGAGCAAAGCAGCACACAATTGGATGAGGATTTTGGAAGGGTAATCCCTCCGGATCTTTCTAAAAGGAAAGGACAAGAAAAGATTAACATTACATTCTGTCAACCCTTACGTGAGCATATTCTACAGGCTATCTCTGAGTTCTAAGCAATTAATTTTTATTCTTTGGTGAATGTCTAAGATATGTATAAATTTTCTCTCTTTGAGTAGGTATGTGTATGGGGGACATTAAAACCAGCAACAAAGGAAAAATCTTAAATCATCTATGGAAACCATATGGAAAATTTGTGTCTAGATTTCTGTGGGACTTTTTACATGCTGACTGTTGACCCATACTTTTAAATAGTTTGTAGTAGATTCTACTGATTACCCACCCAATTTCTCCCAAACTACTTCTAGTAACACTGCTGCTACTTCCCATATAATAGACTATAATATTCAGATCTTCAAAATACAGCCAGATTCCCATATTATTTTATGTTATTAATTAAAATGAGGTCATGGAAAGAGTTTAAACTATAGCTAAATGTAATGGCATAGGAAAATACAGCTAATTGATGACATGTACATGTTTATGTGTGCAAAATTAGAACTGGTGAAATCATTCTGAGTAATGGTTGGCTTTATGGTAATTTAGTCTCACTAAGAATATTTCCAAAGGTCCACTAGACTAGAAGTTCTGTAGTCACAGCTGGACCCTAGATTTGGCAGTGAAAATAAATTTGTACATTTCCTGATCAGAATCCAAAATTTAAGTTCCAGAACCTACATATTGTTTCAATTAGTTAATGTAACAAGAATGCCTAGTTCTTTCTTTTTCAATAGATATGTGTTTAGAATTCTTCCCAAAAAGTGACCAGAGGAACCTTTCTGGTGAGCCAAGGAGAAGCCATTTTTTGAAACATCATTTTTGCTTTGATTTACAAAGCCACACCCACCAAGTATCTATTTTTTTGCAGTGAGGTTTTTACACCCTTTTTCACTATCTCTAAAACAGTTAATACAGTTACTCTTTTATGCTTGTTCAGTATAATTTAGAAGCTTAATTTATTCATAGTTCTTCTGTTGCATGTGGTGCTATGGCCTATTTCAGACCATAAGCTCTTGGATTTCGGGGTCTGTGTCTATTTTTCATTTCACACTAAATGTCGATTGGGTACCAGGCATCACTCTGGGGTACCGAGATGATTATGCTGCATTTCTTGCCTTTATTGAACTTGAAGACTTATGGAAGGAAGCAAGTACAGAAACCAAAAGCCTCATGAAGTTTCACACCTAGGTGCTCCACTAGGTGGGTGTATAGGGCAGGGTAAGCTCAGGAAAGCACTTCATTAATACAGTTTGATGATGGAGGTGAGCATCAAGTCCTATAATCCAAATTTCTAGTTGTGGATACTCACTCAAAGGCTATGTAGGTTACAAGAGTAACTGACAGAAAAATTGATGAAAGCCCGCAACCAATATATGTTATAAATGTCAGAGCCATCATTTGACCAGGCGGTAAAGATGTCCGAGATAGATCCTGGAAAAGAAAACATTACTTTCAATGATCAAATATTTTTATATAAACAAATGAGTCATGATTTGCATTTATTGAGTGTGCTAGGTACCCATTTGTAGTCCATTGAACCAACCTATGAGGTAGGCACAGTTATTATAATCAGGTAAAATAAGGAAATTGACAGAGGTTAAGTAACTTGCCCAAGGTCACCCAGCTAGGAAGTGGAGCAGTCACATTCAAATTCAGGTGAGCCTGACTCCAAAGCCCATATATGTGTTCACTGCATTACAATGCATGGGAAAAGCACTGGACCAGGAGCCTAAAGATTGGCTCCTGACTCTTACGTTTCTTAGTTCTATGATTGGGCAATTGCCATGAGCTTTGATTATAATTTCAGTAAAACAATGACAGTGTCCCATGCTACCTATCTTTCAGGATGGCTGAAGAGATTAAAGATCATTTATGTCAAATTGTTTTCCAAATTTTTAAAATGCTTTGCAAACTAAACAATTTTTATTGTCCATTTAATCTGCATTCCTTGATCTTCTCAGTCATCTAAAGGAGAAATTTTTAATGTAAAAATAGAGTGTGAGCCTGGCAATAGAATGTCATCCCGGAGACTCGGGAAGCTGAGGCAGGACGATTGCAATTTGGAGGCCAGCCTGGGCAACTTGGAGAGACCCTGTCTCAAAATAAAATTTTAAAAGGGCTGGGGATGTAGCTCAGTGGTAGAGCACTTGCCTACCATATGAGAGTGAGGCCCTGGATTCAATCCCCAGTGATGAAAAAGATTTAAAAAAGGAATGTGAAAAATCATTTGTATGCATACTCAAACATTTTCCTTCAGATGTATTTGCTTATTAGAAAAGTAATCTCATTGGTGTATAACTCTGCCATAATACCATGCTATCTGCTTATCTGTCCAAGTCATACATTAGATTAGACATCCAGATATAATGCCCAGCAACCCCTCAGTCCCATAATATAAGGCCACTGAGCATGGTCATGTTACCAATAGGACCCCAAAGCTCGTAAGGTGGCTACAGGTACAGATAGTTTCATTCAGCTTCCTTTCTTTGACCGAGCAGCCATCAGATGACCAGCCTCCTCTGCCACCTGTTGGCATCAGAAAGAATATCTGTCCTATCAACAAGGCCACAGCACCAATGACTCCCCACCTTCCCCAATCACCCACTTAGGATTTTGACAAGGTTCTGACTAGAACCTACCATTTCTGCTCAAGTCCCAAAATACACATTTCACTGTTAAGCCATCCTGCAATAGGAAAATAAATTATAATTAATTAATTTCCTGAACTGAAAAGCAATTTGAAAAAAAAAAAAAAAAACCCTATGGTATTTTTTATTTCAGAATTTCATGCTTGATTTTTGAAAGTTCTTGTTTTATGTGGGCCCTAGGTCAGCACTCCTTAAGCATATTGATCATGTATAGGGATGGCCTTGGGGCCTTGTTAAAGCACAGTCAGACTCAGTAGGCCTGGGGTGAGTCCTGAGAGCTTACATTCTAGCCAACTCCCAGGTGATTTTGATGCTTCCAGTTTGCAGACCACACTGTGAGTAGAGAGGTTATAGCTGAAGTTCAAAGTGAACTGAGCTGAGAGGTTGTCTCTTAGAGGTGAAAATCAGACCTAGAGTTACAGATCTACATGCACTGAAATTCAGCAATTGACAAGAGCTTGCTTTTGCATCCATCCTTCTTGGATACTAGGTGGTCAATTACTGGGTGTGTTAAGACCCTACAGAGTAACTATGTGATTCTAGTCTCACACATCACTCCAGTGAGTTCAAGGTTCTTTTTGCTGGATCTGCCTTTCTCAAGTCATGTCTTATGGACATAGTTTGCATAAGGTATTCCTGGTCAACGAACAGCACATACTGGCCTCTCCTCACCTGGCTTGGGTCTATGTGCTTCAGCATGATTGTCACATTTCTTGTCAAGTTCTTGACAGTCAGGTTTGCAACACTCGATGATATGACATAGCTGATCAGAGAAAGGTTCTCCAGGGAAGGGTCCTAGAACACCAAAGAATCATCAGGATGACAAGGGAAAATAAAATTTGATCAGAGTTTTAGAGCTAGAAGGGACACAACGGACATTGAAACTACATTGTTTATTTTAAAAACAATAAAATAGGTCAGAAATTGAGGGTTGGGGAGTAAAGTGACTTTTCTAAGGGACCACAATTAGAAGCAGAGCTTATTCCACTACAGTGCTGTAAATACTGAGTTTAATTGCATAGACTGACATAACAGGACCTTATGATCTTTAAATGAACATAACATTAGTCCATTTGAACTGAATGTCCTTGAGCAAGTTACTTACCCTCTCTGTGCCTCTACTGAATAGTTCCTCCCTCAGACGGTTGTTGGGAGGATGAGTCAACATTAGTAAGTGCTTAGGGTAGTGCTTGGCAACTGGTAAATACTATGTAAGTGTCTGCTTCTGTTAGTTATCATCACCAGCACCATTAGACTATGAGTAAATGTAAACTGCAGAGTTGCAGCAATTCCTTTGACTTGTAGCAGGTGTAAAAATACACAAGGGTTAAAAGGAATAAAATTCCCCACCTCTAAATGAAACCCAAACCAAAAGCAGTGAGCAGCAACTTTACCTGAAACAGGGCAGGTGTTTCAAAAAAGTTGAACTGAATCCTGGAAGCTAGCTCCACATCATTAGCTGGCAAATTACTCATTAATGATGAGGGCAGAGTAATAATGCCAATACTATTGTCAGGAGCTTGAGTTTCTAGAGAAACCTGAAAATCAAGGAAGAGATAATGAAAATGTCTGGAGCTGGTATAATGAGGAGATGGAAAACATGACTAATTAAGATGGAGGGTCCTGTAAGGGCTCGATCTGTGGTATTTCTACATAAAATGGCTCTTGCTTCTCTCTCTGGTTGCTACTAAATGAAAGAGAGGATATGAAATAATGATATGAAGACTCCAAGCAGGAAAGGAAACATGTTAAGGATACACAGAAATAGTCAAATACCTTTTCCATAAAAAATTAGATTGTACCTGCAGATTTGCAGGGTCTTGGGCCGCAAAGGTAGTTGTGTTGAAATTACTGGCATTAACTCTGATCACAGCCAGAGCCAAAGAAGGGGAGGTTAGACTTATGGTCTTGTTTGAAAAATTAAGCTGTAAGCCAATGTCATCTACAACTTTCAGCAACCTGTAAATAGAGATGGCAGTTTAAATTAAGCACTTTCATTTCATCTCCCCTATTCTAAGCAGTACATATAGTATCAACTTGAGAAGTCAAATGAACTTAGTCCATGAGAGAAAAATAATTGGCTGTAATTAATCATGTAAATGGCATCTTAACTATTACAGGGCCTCTCTTAGCACCTCTTTAGTTTGTTAAGCCATACCTTTGAGCCAGAGGGGCCAGCAAGGCAGGAGGAGAATGAAGAAGTTTGCTGACTTTGTTTATCATTTCGCTTGCAAGGTTAGGCTCCAAGCTGCCGAAGGACAGAGCCTTCTCCATCTGGGACACTTGGTTCTCAAGATCAGAAACACTGCTGGTGTTGACAATTTCTGTATCAAAGAGGAAAACTGTTTTATGAACACATGATGGAAAGGTCACTAATAAAGATAAACACAGATAAACATACATAGACCCTGTGATCTGATCAACTCCCTCTTAGATATTTGCCCCAGAGAAAAGAACTTGTCTTAAGAAAGCTTAGTCATGAGCCAGGCATGGTGGCACACACCTGTAATCCCAGTGGTATATATCAATACAGTGGAATATCACTTAGTGATAAAAAGGATATAATGACCTGTGTGGTCTACAACATGGATGGATCTCACCAGTTGCCCAACACATTATGCCAAGTGAAAGAAGCCAAGCTCAAACATCCACATATTATGTGATTCTTTTTATATGACATTCCAGAAAAGTCAAAACTATAGGAAACAACGCATCAGTGGTGGAAGGGCTGGGGGTAAGTATTGGCTTCAAAGAGACACAAGGGACTTTCAGGATAGTGGAAAAGTTATATATCTTGATTGCGATGATGGTTACATGACTATGGGTACTTATGCACTGCACAGAACAATAAAGCATTTCACTTAGTCGGGCATGGTGGTGCACACCTATAATCCCAGCAACTTGGAAGACTGAGACAGGAGGATGGCAAGCTCAAGATCAGCCTCAGCAATTTAGTGAGACCCAAAGCAACTTAGGGAAAGCCTGTCTCAAAATTAAAAACAGACAACAAACAAACAAACAAACAGGCTGGGGATGTATAGCTCAGTGGTAGAGTATCCCTGGGTTCAGTCCTCAGTACCAAGAGAGAGAGAGAAAAAAAATCACTTATCCATAGAACTGATAAATTTTACTATATGTAAATTATACTTCAATAAGCCTAACTCAAAAATATAAAAGCACATCATACATTATGATTATATTATACATTAATGTATATTCACACCAGTACAAATATACTTGCATTTAATTTATATCATGTACACAAGACATGTGGGTCACTAGAAGTCCTTTTGTGAAAAAATTATGAAATCAACAGCTGGACTCTCAGGTAAGTCTGATTTTTATAGTGTATTTAATTGGGAATATAAACCTGCCTGATATAAGCCTATCTTTAACAACAAAAAAGTCTCTTACTTTTGCCACTAACATTCTACTTATTTTGCATATTCCCTTCTAATTTTTTTTTTTTTTTTGTGGTGCTGGGGATTGAGCCCACAGCCTTGTGCATGCAAGGCAAGCACTCTATCACTGAACTATATCCCCAGCCCCCTCCTTCTAATCTTTATCCTTGTGTGTCACACTGTTATAAACATGGTGAGCAAAATATCTGTCACTGGGAATTTTTCATTTCACATCCAGACTTGAAAAATGCCCCCGAGTTTCTGTATAGCTATTCTAATGACCTACATGGATCATGATAGTCATTGTGTTGAGGTGGCATATCCTGTGTGATCATTCTTCTCCTATGGAATTAAGTTTTATCTACTTTTTGGCTACCAGGTAATACTGGTATCTTTTGTAGGAATCACTTCACTTCTGATGGTCCAGGAGTAAAAGTACAGGTACAACCCCTTAGATTTTTTTATTTTGTGCATTGTGCAACCCCTTAGGTTGATTCTAAGTATCAATGGGAATAGCTTTGGAAAGATGGGCTTTGCAGGCCCAGACTAACAAACTTCAATAATACTTTATTATTTACCAGCCACTGAACCTTCCCTTGACTACAGCCCTAATGATCCTATGATTTTGCCTAAAATGTTAGTATTTATTTTCAAAATTATTTAAGGGAGAGTATTGCAAAGTTGAAGACTTAACAAGTCATTTGGCAGAAGCTCCAAATCTCCTGGTGATGCTGGAGCCATGACAGAGGAGGCGGGGGACCACCACCTGAACTCTAATGCCACTTCCAGCTCCCAGCTTCCAAATTGTAGAGGGAGATCTGTTTCTTACTCACTGATTTGAAACTCCAGAATATCAGAATCCTCTTCTTCTTTCCATCTTGCCTTTATCTTGGTACCATTAAGCCTACCTGGCACCTGGGAGCCCTTTGCAGTTTCCACAACATTTTCATGCATGCCATCATTTTCAACGAAGTGCAGTTAGTATGATTATTTACATATTTTTTGTGTGGGGGGGCCTTGTACACTGAGCTATATCCCCAGTCTCTATTATTTCCATCTTTACACAGAATAGGAAGAGTAGGAGGAGTCAAACTGTCCCAGATCACCCAGCCTGTGAGGACCTAAGCCTAGATCTTCTAAATGTTTCTTCCCTTTCAGAAAAAGAAAGGCTCCACGTGGTCTTATCATACATCTTGATTTGCAAGCTGGCAGCTTCAGTTCAGGCCAAATCCCAACTACCATAGGAGCAGCTTGGCTCCTTATACTTACCTGTCTTGCCTGGAGGTGTGCTGATGTTGATGTCATTTGAAGATACAGATGAGGTAGGTGTGGTGGGAGAGGGAAGTGAGGACTTCACAGGTGGTAGGGTATGGGAAGGACTGGTTTGAGGCAGAGGGGAAGAGAGAGTTCCAGATTGGGTGGGTATATTCATGGCAGGGTTGGAAACTATGGGAGCTGAAGGCTGGGGAAGAGAAAAATGATTCTCCTGTGTCAGAGACGGAGTGTTCTGGGTCACAGGGGGATGATTGAGGGGTTCAGCAAAAGAGAAGGCACTAGAGATCTGGGAAAGGATGGTGGTCTGAGGAGCAACTGGGATGGGTTTGCTGGAAGAAGAAAATGGTTGACCATGTGGATAATCAGCAAGACAAACAATGGGATCCTGCAGATCACTGAAAGAAAAAAATCAGAGATGCATGTGAGACACAAATGTGCTACAGAGGAGTGAATCTCCTCCCTTTGGCAACCATCTGATACCACCAAGTTGACATGGTTACATCAAAGATGTATCATTTTCAGTCTCTGCCATTTCATACCCTCTGTGCCCCTGCCTGCTTACCAACAATTTCTGGGGGGAGGAATGTTAACATTCTTTTAGAACTCTGGTTCACCAATTTGCAGCTGCTCTGGGGCTCTCTGCCTTATCATTTATCACTCCACTGAGGGGATCCTATAGCATTCCCACGTGTTCCTAGGGAAGGGAGCTGTTAAATGCCCTATGACCCAACTGGTTTCCATATACTAGGAATCTGTCTAAATCAACTTTATACTGCTATGTCTGACAGTGGTACTGGCACATGGTAAATGACCAAGAAATGTTGGTTGAATGCAAAGATAAATCACACTGGAGCCAAAGGAATGCGGTCCCCAGCTTGTAAACGATCTATGCCCTCAATGTTGCTTTAGCTGTGCATGAGAACTATCCAAAGAACTTTTAAAGATATACATACATACACATGGGGGCAGGGACTAGATAGATTGATTGATTTCCGTGGTTTACTCCTTAGTGTCTTGTCACTGGCTCTTTGTGGTACCAAATCCGCGGATATTTGTCACTGCCTGCAGCAACATTTTGCGCGGGTCTTATGGGTGGTGGACTGGAAACTGAGCTACTTCTATCTTCCGGCTGCTTCCTTGCTTGCTTGTTTGTTTATAGAGGATAGAGGAAATGAGGCTTACTTGCTTTGAGAGGAGAGAGAGAAAGAGGCTTTGCTTATCAGAGAGAAAGACTTTGCTTAAGAGAGAGAGACTACACTTTCAGAGATATCTATATTTTCTTAGTTATGCTGCTTCTTAAAGGTGCGTCCTGCATCCTGTGAACTAAGGGTGCGTCTATCTGTGGTGCTTCCTAGTGATGTGTCCCGTGTACTGCAATCTGCCTATCTGTGATCTGCAACCTAAAGATGTGTTCTCAGTTCTCCACTCTGCGATCTGCCTTTCGCTGATGCCCCTATTCGTTGCTTCTATCTGCTTGCCGCTTCTTCTTCCTTTCTGCTAATGGCTTCTCTCCGCTTCTTTCTACTAGCTGCTGCTCCGCTGTCCTTTGCCTTCCGCCTAAGGCCTGCTTATATTCCCTCCAAGAGGCAGAGGGCAGGGCCACGCCAGTTGAGATCAGACGCAGAGCCAGCTGCCCAATCACGAGCAGGCACGAGCAGGAGCACTCGGGAACACCTGTGCAGGCTACCTCCGATGTGATCAAAACAACTTCTGGCTGGCTGCCAGGCACCATCTTGGCGAGTCCACATGGCATAGCCCCCAACAGTGTCTGATGCAGTTGGTCTTGGGGTGTGGAGGTCCCAGGCCCCTGTATTTTCTATACTCTCAGGTGATTTTCCTGAGTATCAAAGATTGAGAAGAACTCACCTACTCTCAGCACATGATCTATTAGTCTGGAGGGGGGTTGAGAGAGGAAAAATTTGAGGGGACAACAAATGATCACCCAGGGATGCCTCTGATAGACCCAGTTTTAGATAGAGACTTAGAACACCAAGGAGAATGTGTCCTAGAGCTTCTCTTGAGTGAGAGGACTATTACGTGAAGGGGCATAAGGCCAGTCACAACCATAAAGAGAAGTGCCAGCTGATTTGCAGACTCTGGCAGTGAGCCTGGGCATCAGTATCCTTCTGAATGTGCTTGCTCACAGAAGTGTGGCCTACATAGTGTTCTCACCTGATATTCAGAGCTTGATAAACTTTTATATATGTATAGACCTATATAATCACCATCTAGATCTCAACATAGAGGGTTTCCAGAACAGTTTCAAAGTGTCCCAGGTGTTTCTAACATACTGTCCATCTTAAGAACCAATACATTAGAAAGATCCTGGTGATCATCCAATTCTAGCCTAGTGGTTTTCAAACTTGGCAGCACATTAGAATCATCTCACTTCAGGAAGGAGATTTAAAAACCTAGAAGCACAGACTATATCCCAGACCAATCTCTGAGAGTGGGAGGCAGGCATTGGTGTTTTTGAAACTCCTTGAATGTTTCCAACATGCAGCCAGAGTAGAGAACCACTGCACTGCTCTATGGCCTAGATCCTCAATTCTCAAAGTGGGGTCTAGGAGCCAGCAGCACTGGCTTTTTATCCAAGAACTTGCTAGAAATACACAATCCCAGGACCCCCACCCCAGATCTACTGCATTATAATATGCAATTCAACTGATCCTCAGTGAGTGATAGGCACAGGAGTATTTGAGATGTGCTTGTCTAATCCACTTCCTAATTTTATGGAGATCTAATTTGTTCCTTCATTTTACCTGGAACTTTGAAGGTAAAAAAGCAGCTACTCTTGAACTTGGATACACAGCTACTTAATGATACGGCCCTAGCCAGACATTTTGTTCAAATTCTGCCTTCTTTTTGATGTCCTGCTTCTTCTTCCTAATAGCTCCCTGAATGTGTAGCCCACAGGGCTGCCTCAAAAGAAGGTTGGTCTTCTTTCATTCTGATGCTTCCAGAAATTCTATCCCCCAAATAGGTCTCAACCTTCCAGCTTAATAGGGGATGTCAAGCTTATTGGGGTATGTTACTCTTCACATTGTATTGCAAAAAAATGCTATAAATCCTTAACTAAAGACTTAGCTATTGCTGAACCCAATGTTTTAATATATCCCAGAAATATAACCCACCCAGAGCAGACAGGCTACACTTAGCCTTCTGTTCCATATAGGAAGTCTTCATGTTTTAAAAAATGTATGTCTTTTTTTTCAAATACAATTTTTATCTGACTATAGAAAAATATAGAAAATGCTGAAAAGTAGGAGGTGGGAAGAAGAAAGAAAAAGTAAAAAACTAAAATACTCATCATGCAGCAGGCAGGTCAATCATGGGTAACCACTGTGAACATTTTCATTCATTTCTTTCCTATTTTCTTCTATGTATATTTTTTAAAAAAATTTTTAGATGTTGATAAACTTTTATCTTATTCATTTATTTATATGTGGTGCTGAGAATCGAACCCAGTGCCTCACACATGCTAGGTAAGTGCTCTACCACTGAGCCACAACCCCAGCCCCCCTATGTATATTTTTATATTCCTGTGATCACATCATAGGTGACTGTCAGAATCTTCTGCTATTTTGAAGCATCTATCTCTCAGTTTTTCTCCATTGAAGAGATAAATTTAGAGCGGTAAATCTCAATTGAATTACAGTTTAGAATCAAGAGAAGGGCTTTTAATACCTACGCTGTGTCCCAGACCAATTAAATCAGAATCTCTGAAGGTGGTGACTGAGAATCAGTACTTCTTTAAAACGTTTTAATTTGAACTGATTTTAGCTTACAGAAATACTTCAAAAGCAATACTAAGAATTCCATGTACCATTCAACCAGTTTCTTCCAATGTTAACATCTAACATCCAGAATTTGTTTATTTTGTTTTATTTCTTTTGAGACATTGTCTTGCTATGTTGCCCAGACTGGCCTTGCACTTGTGATCCTCCTACCTCAGCCTTCTGAAGCCTATCAAAATTTAGTATATAACAAAGGGGTCACCTCAAACCACTGGGAAAAAGATCAAATTTTAACTAAATGATGCTTTTTAATAAATACTGCTAAATATTTGGAAGAAGATAAAATTAGATCCCTATCTCACACCACACATAAGAATAGATTCCAATGAATCTAATGTGAAAAATGAAACCATACAAGTATATAAAAATAAAAGGGTGAATGCCTGTACCACCTAGATACAACAAAAGGCTTCCTAATGATGCCTCCAAATCTACAGGCAATATAAGAAAAGACTGATAAATTTAGTCACATAAGTTCTTTTTAATTTACAGGACAAAAAAAACCATGATAAATTCAAAAGACAACAGAGAGGGTTAAGAATGTGGCTCAGTGGTAGAGTGCTTGGCTAGCGTGTGTAAGGCCCTAGGCTCAATCCCTAGCATATATCACAGATAAAGAGCTAACACTCACAATATATAAAGTCCTCTTAAAAACTGATCAAATAGGGCTGGGGGTATGGATCAGTTGGTAGAGTGCTTGCCTCACAAGCACAAGGCCCTGGGTTCAATCCCCAGCTATGGCAAAGAAAAAAAAAAGAAAAAAAAAAGATTAAATATCTATTAGAAAAAGTGAGAGAAAGATATGAGAACATAATTCACAGAAAGATACAAAATATATGAAAAATATCCAGAATCAGTATAAATAAGAGAAATGCTAATTGAAGCAGCACTGAAAAGCCATTTCTCATCTGTCAGCATGGCAATTTTTTTTTAATAACAAAACATTTAATTGGTGAGATTGTGCAGAGTCAGAATATTTGTAAGGCTTCTCAGGTAATTCTAATGCTCAGTCAAGATTACAAATCACTGGTTTAAGGCAATGGTCCCAGTGGAAACTTCATAACAGAAAATGATATTATCCCTGAAATTCAAAGCTTTTCTTCACTCCCCTATTTCCAGCAATCATTATCTAGCCTGGAGATCAAACGATATACCTATCACTTTTTTTTTTAAAGAGTTTGCTACGTACCACTGCAGTTTTTCTAACTCTTCTGGTGAGGAAGGGCAGGGTGTCCTGACAGAACAGCAGCACTGTTCTGAAGGAGACAAAAGGAAAAGGGAAAAAAATCATGGTGAAGAATAAAGTAAGGCAGAAACTAAGATTCATCAACTAAATGGTTCATATACTGCCTGCATTTTAAAGAGTGATTGTCTGTAACTGGTGGTAAAATTAATCAAATGCCTTTGTATTGGCAATTACACACACTACATAGTAGGTGCTCAAAAATATTTATTGAGTGAATACTTTTTCTTGTTTGGTTATATTCATTTAACATCAATCACTCTCTAGAAACTCCTAAGAGGAATCCAGAAGTAAACATATCCTGGAGAACATTATGTTAAGTGAAATAAGCCAGGCACAGAAAAACAAATACCGCATGATCTCACTCTCATGTGGAATCTAAAAGTCTAACAGAGAATGAAATAGTGGTTACCAGACTGGGGAGATGTTGGTTAAATGACACAAAATTTCAGTTAGAGGAATAAGTTCAAAATATCTATCACACAACATGGTGACTATCCTAAGTAACAATATATTGTATACTTGAAAACTGCTGAGAGTAGATTTTAAATGTTCTCACCACAACAAAAAATGATAAGTATGTGAGGTAATGCATATGTTAAATAGTTTGATTCAGCCATTCCACAATGTATATCAAAATATCATATTGGACACCAAAAACACATACAACTTTTACTTGTTAATTCGAAAAAGGAGTAAACATATTTCAGTAGCAATCCAAACAACTCCCCCTCTCAGCAGGGCTTGTTTTTATCACATTTTTGGATGGCACATTGAAATTTTACAAAAAAGCAGGAAAAATGAACTTTTTGAGCTTCTAAAAATTGCTCAAAGACAAAAGAGTCAAACAGAAAGCTGAAACATATGCAAACTTATTAATTATATTTTCAATTATAAAAGGACACATCAAAAGTCATATGAAAATGGACACAGCAATAGAGGCAACTTACCCATTGGTCGAATCTGTACTCTTTTCAAAGCAGCCATTACAGCACACACATTCATTGTCTTATTCAATTTTATTGTGAATGTACAATTTAATGTGCTGTAAAGAGAAATATATATACCAGAATGTTACTACACTGGAAACCTACCTATGTATTTGCAACTGCTTTTGCAAACAAGAGTAAGGAAAGGGGGCACTGACAGTGTTAACTTGGAACATCACTCAATAAGCTTATAAATATCCATTTACCATGCTCTGAACTTTAATAAGACATTTATAGAGGTTCACATTCACAGCTGTTGCAAACCAGAGAACCTCTGATCACACACAGATGCTGGTTTGTTTTGCCTGTCTATACAATGAACAGACTGGGTGAAACTTGACTGCAAGGATAAGCACCTTGGCACCTTTAGTCTCACTACTGTCACAGTTGGCTACTTGGCTTGGTGTCTATTCAAGTTTCCATCATGGGAGCCCTTTCACAAACCTAGATAAATGTCAGGGTCTCTTAAATCCCAAATCTCTCTGGCAATCTAAATTATTAGATAACTAAGAATTTAAGACATTCCCCATTTCTTTCTACTTTAGACTTGGTGTAGGTGAAAAAAAAATTAATGCTAAAAAAAATGAAAAGAAGCAAGGGAAGTAAACTAAAAACATATAGGGGATAGAGTCAACCTATAATTTCATGGAAGACTTGCCGTGATTTGTATCAATGAACAGTTCAATCAGTGGAAATTATCATTTTCTAGGACTTGGACTCTCGTGGAATGCTCAGGGTTCAGGTGGTGAGACTATTACTGTATCAGTCACTGGCTAATGTGGGCTTACCCAGGACAACCAATGGATACAATTTAAAAGGGTTACTTATCAGTGCAACCCCAAATAATTATTGGACAATTTCTGATTTACTCTTGTATGATTTCTTCTTTTCTCTTTTTCTTCCCAATCTTTTCCTTCCTCCTCTTTCCTCCTTCTGAGTTTCATATTATGTTTTCTCTTTTCTGTCTGGATTTCACCATGCCTGGACCACTATGAGCCATTTTTTGGTCATACTTGTGGCTCTCAGAGATAAGAACACTGATGATCCTCAGCTCATAGAATCAGAGGCAAATGATCTGATGTCAGAAACCTCTCCCTCAGTGCTTCATAAGGAAATGAGAACATGGAGTGATGGAATGATCAGTATTTGGAAAAATAAAAATATATAAATCCAAAATGTCTCCGATGTGTATTTATGTTAGAGGAAAGCCTTTGAATTTACAATTTAACTAAGACTCCTTAATACTTTATTTCTCCCGAATGGAGAAATAATGAATATTTATTAAAGAATTAAAAATGACTGACCTTTGGGCCTCTGCTGTAGCACACATTATAAAATAAGTCTGAAATAAACAAAAATATATGTTATTTTGACAGCTGGAAAAGATGACCCAGGGTAAATCACAGAATTTTAGAACCTTGAGAACCCCTAGATATCACCGCTTTTATGCTCCTGCTGGATAAAAGCTATTCAGGCCATATGAGTTCTGTATGGATACCTCCAGCGTCAGAAAGCTCAGTAGTATACAAGGGAGCACATTCTCCTGGAGTTTTCATTTTAAGAAACATTTGGTCTTAAATGAAGGAAAATCTATCTCCTTAACGTCCACCCACTGCTCCTAGTTCTTATTTTTGGAATAATGGAACTAGTGTGTTCACTCTTTTATATGACAGATTTGGGAGAATTTGAATACATCTCTCCCAGGGAATAAAAAACTCCATGTTTCCCCCCAAATAATAACAATGATTACAAACAAGGTATAGGGTATATCATGATTACCTCACTTAGGGTTTGTAGGGTTTTGTTGAGCTCTGATCGTCTGTTAATAAAATCAGAGAAATTGACATTAAGGCAACTGTTAGTGATGTGAAATTCAAAACAAGGTAGATTTTTAGCAATTAAATCAAGCACGTGTTATTTATTGCTCACAGTGTTCACTTTGAAGAAACGCAGGACATAATGAGAGATTACTATGTGGGAAAAATAAACTATTTATATGTCAAAGGAAATTTACCAGACAGGAGCTGTATTGGTTCTAGCTAAAAGCAAGATATAAATTATGGTGGAACAATCTTGCTATTCATTAAGCTAGTGCAACCCCCCAGGTAATTTCTTCTGGCAGAGGGCCAGAGGAAGAGCTGGCCCCAGGCAAGTTTTTCTGAGAGGGGCAAGCCACTCACCCTGTGCCTTTGATTAACTCCTCATTCCTCTTCAACTGAAGCAGCCTGTCCTCTCTAGCACTCTCCAGCCCTGCCTTCCTCTCCTCATGACTCCCCTTTAGGAATTTCTCTCATTCCTTTCTTCCATTCCCATTCCAACTATATTTTCATTTCTTCAGCATGGCAGACTTTCACTGAAGTTAGGATGGAAGAAATCTAATTAAAGAATTCACCTTAAGACAAGGATTTTCAATGGGGGTAGGAGGACTTTTGGTAATGTCTGGAGACATTTTGGGTTGTTGCACTGTGGGGTGTGCTACTCCAGGCATACTGTTAAATGTCCTACAATGCATAGGACAGGCCCCCATAACAAAGAATCCTCAGGCCTCATAGTGCTGATGCCAATGTCAATACTGCTGAGAGGGAGAAACCCTGCTCCAGGCAAGGTCTGGAAGGAAGAAGAGGACCCTGGAAGTAGTCAGCTAGCTCCTCAAGCTGGCGGGAGCCACTCCTCCATAATTCTGCTCAGAGATCTTCTTCCTGGGGGTTTCCATGGTCCCTCCAAGTAGGCCTAACTGCTCCTCCTACTCTATAGTCAGATTCTTAGAATGTCTTTTGGCACTCTGTATATGCCCTGTTCATGAAGTTGTTTCTCCCTGTGACAGAGTATGACTATTTATGTTCTAGGCCATCCTGCTGGCTGCCACTTTCAACCTCTGCTCTAACTGGGGGCATCTATTTATAATGCATTTCTCATTGTGCTTGTCCTTGTAAGCCGAGGTCTACTTAACAAAAATCTCTCTCTGACTTTTGAATCACTGATGCTTCATGAAAAATATGAACAAATGATATACATGGAGTCCTATCTGGAACCCTTCTTTCAATCATGCTGGACACCAAATCACATTAAAATGTAAATACCAACTCAAATGAAATTGTTGTATAATTTCAGAGCATCAGAGAGAACAACCTCATGGGGATAACAGTTGATGACAGATGACTTCGGTGAGTTTGGTTAGTAGGCAAGAACAAATTAACTATATCCTTTCAGCCTGTCTCCTCCCATTCTTGGTTTCCAAAAGCAAAGATAGCTCAACAAGTATCTTTCCACAGTTGATGTCTGAAGTTTTCAATCAAACAGCAGATTACTCACTTTAGTTCACTTAGAGACAGCACTCCAGAGTAGGTGCCATTAGTTATATCTTGATTCTGTTGGAAGCAAAAAATTGAGAATAAAATGAACAGCATTTGTTTTTGTTTTTGTTTGTTACACACTCTAACAAGGAGTTGTTTTTCACTTTTGTTGGCCACTCAAAGAATTACACACCAAAGACTGAATCCTAATCCCATGGAATATTGTTCATCAGATAATCAAATTGTTGTTACATAGATAAGGGTGGAGAGAGTGGTACTCAAAAGTTAACCAATATTAATTGGCTAAGCCAGTTTTGGTTTATGTTTTCTTAAAAAAAAAAAATCCCCAGATTGCTGTCAGGCACCTATCACCCACCATTTGCCTGCCTCTTGCCTGTCCATCGCCTGCCTTACACCTATCCATCAGCCACCGCCCAAGGTTAACCTCCTGATCATTTGACAACAGTCAGCAAACTGATCGCCGACCGCCAGTGGAGTGCCAGCTGCCTGCAGTTGCCTGGAAGTTCACTGTTACAGTACCTGCAGGTTTGATTACATGTGGCTACCGCCATTTTGAGACAATAGCCAGGCCATAGGACCCCCAGCCCAACCAATCACTCCCTGCCTCCGGGGCCCTCACAACGACTGACTGCTCCCTGCCGCCAGGACCCCCAGACCGACTGACTGCGCCCTATCACAAGGACCCCCAGACCGACTGATTGCACCCCGCCTCCAGGATCCCGCAACCACATGAAACACACCACACCTCCAGGATCCTTGCCCAACCAACCACACCCCACCTCCAGGACCTCCAGCTAACCATATCCACACCCCGAGCTGCAGCTCCCCATTTGCCAACACATTTGGAAGCCAGAGCAAATATCTTGGATAATCCTGGAAGCTGTATCTCCCATCTTTAAGTGGGGCAAATTCCATCCTGAGACGCCTGCTGGAGACTTGAAGCTCACTGTCAGGTACCTCTCATGCATCAGGCTACTGAAGACTGGGAGGTTTGAATACTATATGACTGTAATAGTGTAGATTTTCTTTTTTTCTCCTTATTGAACAATTTTAAATTAAATTTCTTTACTTTTCTTGCTCTCTTTTCCTTTTGTTTACCTGTTCCCTCAGAGTCTCTTTCTCCCTTTTTGCATGCTAACAACCAATTTCTTTTGATTACACTCTCACCCTTTCTATTATCTAGAACTTCTGTATATTCTTTTCCTATCCCATTAACAGCTACATCCTACATCCCTCTGCATCCTCTTTGTCCTCCATTAGAAAATGCAGACCATATTGCAAATCTGTTTGTTATACTGAAGATAATAATTGAACTCATTCTGTTTATTATGACAATACTGTTAATGTCCTCATAGGATATATTTGGTCTAGGATTGCAGACTGTCTGAATTGGGCACTGCTAATATTGATCTCCCCCTTAAAGAAAAGGTTTAGGAAACCTATAAGGCCACTATAAGCCTATAGGGGGGAATCTGCAATACCCCAGATCTGCACTGCTAGAGGGGAAGATACAAGAACAAATGAAAAAAACAAGGGAAGAAAATGATCCAAACAAATCTAGATTCTATATTAATAGAATCCAATGACAGTATGGTCGAAGAAATGTCAGAAAAGGACTTCAGAATATACATGATTAAGATGATTCACAAAGCAAAGGATAGATAAGAGAGTAAATGCAGTCAATGAATGATAATACCAATAAGCAGTTGAAAGAGCAACTGCAGGAAGCAAAAGATCGTTTCAACAAAGAGATAGAGATTCTCAAAAAAAAAAAAAAAAAAAAAAAAAAAAAAAAAAAAAACAACGGAAATCCTTGAAATAAAGGAGACAATAAACCAAATAAAAAACTCAATGGAAAGCATCACCAAAGACTAGACCACTTGGAAGACAGAACCTCAGACAATGAAGACAAAATATTTAATCTTGAAAATAAAGTTGCCTAAACAGAGAAGATGGTAAGGAATCATGAACAGAATCTCCAAGAACTATGGGACATCATGAAAAGACCAAATTTAAGAATTATTGGGATTGAGGAAGGCACAGAGATACAAACCAAAGGAATGAACAACCTATCCAATGAAATAATGTCAGAAAATTTCCCAAACCTGAACAATGAAATGGAAAATCAATTACAAGAGGCTTACAGAACACCAAATGCACAAAATCACAACAGATCCACACCAAGGCACATTATAATGAAAATGCCTAACATTCAAAATAAAGATAGGATTTTGAAGGCCACAAGAGAAAAGCATCAGATTACATATAGGGGGAAACCAATACGGATAGCAGCAGACTTCTCAACCCAGACTTTAAAAGCTAGAAGGGCCTGGAACAACATATTTCAAGCTCTGAAAGAACATGGTTGCCAATCAAGAATCCTATACCCAGCAAAACTAACCTTCAGATTTGAAGATGAAATAAAATCCTTCCATGATAAACAGAAGTTAAAAGAATTTACAAATAGAAAGCCTGCACTACAGAATGTTCTCAACAAAATATTCCATGAGAAGGAAATTAAAAACAACAATGGAGGTCAGCAAAGGGAGGAACTACCTTAGTGAAAAATCCACTCAAGAAACCAAGCCAAGTTAAAAACCAAACAAGCCCAAATGACTGGGAATACAAATCATATCTCAATAATAACCCTGAACATTAATGGCCTAAACTCATCAATCAAAAGACACAGACTGGCAGAATGGATTAAAAAGAAAGATCCAACAATATGTTGCCTGCAAGAGACTCATCTCATAGAAAAAGACATCCACAGACTAAAGGTGAAAGGATGGGAAAAAACCTACTGTGCACATGGACTCAGTAAAAAAGCGGGGCTTTCCATCCTTATATCAGATAAAGTGGACTTTGAGCCAAAGTTAGTCAGAAGGGATAAAGAATGACATTTCATACTGCTTAAGGGAACCATAAATCAGGAAGACATAACGATCATAAATATTTATGCCCCAAACAATGTTGCATCCCTGTACATCAAACAAACCCTTCTCAATTTCAGGAATCAAATAGACCACAACACGATAATTCTGGGTGACTTTAACACACTGCTGTCACCACTGGATAGATCTTCCAAACAAAAACCAAACAAACCATAGAACTCAATAACACAATCAATAACCTACACTTAATAGACATATATAGAATATTCTATCCATCAACGAGCGAATTCAGTTTCTTCTCAGCAGCACATGGAACCTTCTTGAAAACAGACCATAAGTTATGCCACAAAGCAGCCTTTAGGAAATGCAAAAATTAGAGATACTGCCTTGTGTTCTATCAGATCATAATGGAATGAGGGTAGACATCAATGACAAAATAAAAAACAGAAATTACTCCAACACCTGGAGACTAAATAATATGCTATTGAATGAAACATGGATAACAGAAAAAATCAGGGAGAAGATAAAAAAAATTCTTAGAGGTCAATGAGAATGACAATACAACATATCAAAATCTCTGGGACACTAGGAAAGTGGTACTAAGAGGAAAATTCATTGCATGGAGTGCATTCAAGAAAAGAATGAAAAGTCAACAACTAAAAAAAAAAACCTGAGTAAGCAGCTCTTATGTGCTAATTTCTGTCTTTCATCAGTTCAAGGGTCCCCCCAAAAGAACACTAGTAAAGCTCTCCTCATGACAGCCCCAGATTTAAGTACAAGACTCCAATGTAAAGAGAAACTCAATAACAGCCATCACTACATTTTTAGTGCCTAATTCATGGCCTGGCACATAGTAGGTGCCCAGGAAATTTTCACCAAATAAATAACACATTTCTCTGGGATTCTTTGAACCAATGTAGATTATGGGAAGGTTGATACCACTATATCTGAATCCCCCATATGGGGAACACAATTAGATTCGGAAGATTATTCCTAGAGTCAATACAGATGTTTCTTGTTGCTATGAGTTTCTAAGATAATTTTAAATTTTAACTGGTAATGGAATCACATTATATTAACATTCTTATTTAGCAGCAAACCTAGTGAAAACTAAACTATAGTTATTAATAAGATACTATGATTATGGAAGTCCTTACTGCAAAGCTACATATTTACTTAAACTTTGTCATAAAACTAAATATGCCAAATACGATAAATAATCTGAACCTTCAACAAATCTAAATACATGCAAATTCACATTTTAAGACTGTAGTAAGAAAAATCTTTAAAACCTACCTGGGTAATGTTGTGTTCTTCATCATATTGAAACACTATCTCACCTCTAAAAAACACTAAAAATAAATTTTCAAAAAGAATTTGAGACTTGTATCCTTACAATTTGAGGATTAATACAACACATGAAAATATTAGCAAATTACTTTATAAACAGTTTTGTTTTTACTCCCATTTACCCTCTTTCCTATCCATAAGCTACTCAATAGTAATCAACATAATTTTTAGAAAATATAAACTATAAATTTTGTAGAAATTCAGAATGAGAGGAAACTGTCTCCTTGTGAAGAAATGTGTAACCCAACCTGTCAACCTGCTTTTAAAAAAACAAAAACTAACTTTGTCTTCCTTAATGATAAGTGGGGGATCATGATGCAGTGGCTATAATTCTAGTGATTCTGGAGGCAGGAGAATCACAAATTTGAGGCCACTCTGGGCAACTTCATGAGATCTTGTCTCAAAATAAAATAAAAGGGGATGGGGTTATAACTCAGTGGTAGAGCACTTGCCTAGCAATGTGAGGCTCTGGGTTCAATCCCTAATACAGCCAAAACAAAACAAAACAAAAACCGCCACCCCACCCCCCAAAAAAAACAACCTGGGAGAACAGTGGCTCTAATGTTAACTTAAACAAAAGTATCTTTTAAAGTTAGAGTTGCAGTTACATAGGAGAGAGGGGGAAAGGGTTTCTGAGCAGCTAAGCAAACTTATGGAAGTCTACTTATTCTTCACCAGTTTTTTAAATTTAGTTTTTGTTTTTAAAATACAGCTACCAAATGCAGTATCTTTCCTAGGAACACAGCTGAGATTTTGCTTTGAACCCTGACTAGTGTGCAGGGAAATTCTTTCTTCAGTTGAACAACTCATTTTTGCTTTCTCTCCAGAAATGCCAGAAAACCTTATTCTTAAAATGCTGACTTTAGGGGGCTGGAGTTGTAGCTCAGTGGTGGAGTGCTTCCCTAGCATGTGTGAGGCACTGGGTTCGATTCTCAGCACTGCATATAAATAAATAAATAAATAAAATAAAGATCTATCAACAACTAAAAAATATTTTTAAAATGTTGATTTGGAGAAATATTAAATTCAATTTCAGTCAAACTGTTTCCTACAGGGTACACCTAGGGGGCTCTATTTGAAAATAAATAAAATAGAGATTCCTAAACAGAAAAGTATGCATTTCATTATAGGAACCCAAACCTGGCCTTTTGAATAATGGCACAAGGATGTCATATATATCAAAGTAGGGTTCAGCCAATGTTTTTGGTGATTGATCTGTTAGTAAATACTTGAGGTTTTAAGGTTTCTATTGCAAGTCTGCCACTGAGCATGAAAGCAACCACAAACAATATGTAAGTAGATGGGCATGGCTGTAGGCCAGTAAAACTTGATCTACAAAAACAGGTGGCTGGCCATATTTGGACTCTGGGCAGTAGTTTGCCAACCCCTCAGCTAGAGGGTTGAAAGTCTCCTCAACTCATCCTTTTTTATTGCACCCCAAAGTATTACAAGTCATTCCCATGGCCATGTATCCTGTGATCCAGTTCCACTTAAAAATGGCTGACAAAGCTACCCAACTAGTGACTAACATGATCTATTTCTACTGAGAACCTCAACTTTTGTATATTGATACTGAAATTTCAATTAATGCAGTATATAATGATATCTGCATAGAATTAATTATCCATTTAAAAATTTTAAAAACCTTTAGCTTTTATAAACTTATTTAGATTCTGCGTGTGTGTGGACAATGACACCCACAATTTCTCCCCCTCACATTCTTGAGTGCAAAGTGAGTTTCATAAATGTGCTGGGAGCACAGTAGTTCTGGTTTGCACAGGGCAACCAAGAAGCCACCACCTTTTGACCCTTAGTCTGACTCTTCCTGGTCAGCTCCCAGCTTCTTCACCAGCCTCCACTTCCTTTAATGGACCTACATTGGAAACCTGAAAAAAGCAAAGGTTTCTAGTTTCTGGCAGGATATCATGGTATTTCTTGTGCCAGAAGAGTTGGTTCCCTGATGAGGCTGTTTTCACCAGACACTAAAACAAATGGTCAATTCAGTCACTTAATTGGGGAAAACATTACACCAACCAGCTTTCTGGCATCTGTTATTCAAGATGACCAGGTTTTTCTTTTTTGACTACAAGTTCAATTTTCAAACAGTTATCAAACATGTAGACACAACACGGAACTAGACATTAGTCACCAGCCTAATGGATGAGGCACAAAAATAATGACATTATGGGGAATTCAGTAAAGAGAAGGGTAAAAAAGGAGGGAGGAAAGGAGGAAGAAAAGAGAAGCTATATATATGTGTTGTGTGTGTATACACACATATAATTATTTATTATATAATGTATCCTATAATTCTTTAGTAAAATCCAGCTGATATTTCCTTCCTATATTCCACCCAGAGCATAATATCAGCAGATAGCTCAGATGAGCAAATCTCACATCCACACAGTAGAAAGTGTTTGTAGAGTATTCTTTTAATAGGAAGTTTTCTCATTCTCTAATCTACCCAACCTTAAGCTATTTACTTGAAATTGTTACCTATGATTTTCCAACAAACTCTAAAACTATTAGAAGGAACAGAATATAAGGGGGAAAACCTATGCTTGTTTATTACTGGAGACATACCAAGATCTTAATATCATAAAATACCTTGTTACCTTCCTCTTCTCTCTTCCCATGATCTCCTAACCCTCTCTGACCTGCCACACCATATTTTTCTGTTTTCTGTTTTTCACATTTGCTTTCATTGGTTTTAATAAGGTAGGGAGCCCAGAGAGCCAAATCAATGTGAGAAAAGTGGTTGTTTCATTCCTCTGGCCCATGTCAGAAAGAAAAATATTCCTATTTCAAAAATAGGCTTTTCTGAAGAGATTTCCATCTCAAATTAAAAAATAGTGAGCAATCTTAGTTAGAAATGGCAAAACACATGATGGAAACAACTGGAATTAGCATTTAATTGAACCAGGTATATATGAGGTTTCAACATTCTTGTAGTCTGGTTTGTTTTATTCTTAGCAAAGGACAACATCCTGTTTCTAAGCTATATTATTTAAGGTCCTATAGGAAAGCTCAAGGGATTTATATACAAAAAGTGACTTTCAATAATTAGTAATAACCTCATTATTATTCATGATTTATGAGTTTAAAGCTATAGTGAAAAATATTTGTTGTAGCACTTTATGTCTCATATTAAGTAAGTTAATTCATTCCTTCACTAGACAATGGGAAGATAATTTTAGACAGATCTAAGATTCACTTTTGTTTTATTAGGGTCTCTTGGTAGCCAGGTGGTGTGAAAAGAGACAGGTTAGAGAGGCACATGCATACACAACAGGAGAAAACCAAATCAAATCATTTTTCTCTATGAAACAAATTTATCTGATAATGTATAATGTACACAAGAACTAACCTGAGTCATTGCAAATAGATGACAAATTGCAGATATTTCTCTGGGATCTGACTCCTGCAAAAACAACAACAAAAACCCAGCTGGTTAAGCATGTCGACACCTGCAGTTATATACTACATTGTCAAGAATATTCACAAATGTAGGCATCAAATGTGGACCAAAAATATTAAGAAGTTGGATAAAATTGGCTGGATGAATTCCTCAAAGACTAAAAGAATGAGAAAGTCTTCATTTAGTTGGTCAGCTATGGAACTTGACTCTTTACTATTCTATAATATGTCAGTGTCTCACCCTCTCTACTCCTCCCTAAAATTTCTTTGTTGAACTCCCAATTAAACTCTTGCCTGTCCAATATCAACAGAGCACCATGTAACAAATCAAGTATAGAAACCTTAAATGGAATAGGCCTCAATCACAGATCCTCTTTCCCTTCCTGGATAGAAGAGTCCCCAAATACTCTAATGTTAGTCCTAGCTCTCTATGTAAATGTATGTATGAAATAACATTAATGTCATGATATTGTTTCATGAGCAAAACTGAAAATGTATTTGCTGTGCACCTACCATATTCTACAGGCTTTGGGAGGTTTCAGATACAGACCCTGCCCTCAAGGAGCTTACAGTCTAGAGGTTGATACCGGCCAGTATATAAAAAGTTTTAGTGCTAGCCAGGACCTCAGATCACACAAGCATACCAAAGAGGCAGAGATGAACAGGAGATGAAATGAACCATGTTAGAACAAAAACTCCATACAGATAAATCTTAGAAACACTTTCTCCTTTAGTGAAAGGAGAAGTACTTCTCTTTGATTTGAAAAGAGCTCAAGGTTTACTTCTCTAAGAATCTTTCCTTCACTAATTGCATCCTTTTGGTGAAGCATAAGAAATCCATAGTACATGGGAGGGGCAAATGCTCACAATGTACTAAGCAAGTTGCTAAGGGGAAAAGATCGTTATATGAAGGAATCTTTCAGTCTCTTTGTTAGGTTCTGTTTGGTCAGAATTATGTATGCAATGCCAATTACTAGTTTATTTCCATTACATATTGTGAGTTCTTAGTTTGGTCCCATGAGAAAAGTAGTCTGGACACAAATTAAAACTATAATTTGACTTAATGCAAGTGATATGGTTTTGGTCAGAATGATTTATTGGTATATGGGCATCATGATTCAGCTAAGAGTTTTGATTCTGTGAACAAACTGAATTTAGGTGCCCAAAGTTAGATATGTGAATTTCTATATTCTTCTATAGCAATGTTACCCACACCAGAAGAGAAAGATTTCACTTTAAATATAGTTACTTGTAGCTCACTATATGCAAATGTTATAGAATATACAGATGGTGGGTAGCAATGCTTTCAAAGTCTTTTGAAGCACTGATCCATTCTTGCTACACTTTTCATTCTACCATCTCTACCTGCATCTCCATTTCTAGTGATGTGCATCTTTTTGCCACTCTTTTATACCGAGAATTTTCTTTCCTGTTTCTAGGGCCATTATCTGTAATTTCACTCAAGTACATAGCTACTTACTGGTCATTTCTTAAATCCTGAGAGAGAAAACTGTCTGAAAAGGGTCAGATACTTAATATTTTAGGCTTCGTGGGTTATATGGTTTCTGCTGCAACTACTCAGCTCTACCATTCTATGTAACAGAAAAGTAGCCATAGAAAATATGTAAACAAATGGACATGGAAGTGTTCCAATAAAACTTTATTTACAAAAACAGGCAGTGAACCAAATTTGGCCCATTGGCAATAGTTGGCCAACCCCATCTGAACTCAATCAGAGGGTTTTGTTAAACTGGGCACAGTGGTGCATGCCTGTAATCCCAGCCACTCTGAGGGATGGAATTAGGAGGAAGGCAAGTTTGAGGCCAGCCTAGAGAACTTGGTAAGACCTTGTATAAAAACAAAGAAGAAAGAAAGAAGAGAAAATCCTTTGTTAAGTATGTCTTGTATGCCTAGTCCTGCATCAGGTACTTAAAAGTATATCCTTGCTTTGCTTTAGAAAGAATTTGAGGTTCACTCCTCTGTTTCAATAATTGCATCCTGTTCATAAACTCATTACCACCAGTCCTTCTACCCTTATGCCTCTTAACCATGAGAAATGCTTGTGGGGTTGGGGGTGTAGTTCAGTGGTAGAGTACATGCTTAGCATGCCAGAGGTTCTGGGTTTGATCTCCAGCACCAGGGGGAAAAAGAGAATGAGAAAGAGGAATCCTTATGGAATCCCTGACTTTATCTACACGATGTTCATGTTAGTTACCTGCTTCTTTGCCCTGTCTCCCTCTTAGACTAGAAGATTCTTGAGAGTGGGCACTGTGCCTGATCATTTTTATACAGCCCCTAAGGCCTAGTACAATTTCAGATACCAGTGCATAACCATCTATTCATTAAGAAAATATTTTACTTTTAAAAAGCAGGAAAAAAGAGAAAGAGATCATAAACACCAGCCATTTGTTTAATTTTACCTTAGTTACAAAGAAGAAAGTCTTGATATTGATAGTAAGTCATACCTGATGCATTGAAGGTTTTTACTATAGTGATTTTAGTTTTTTCTGCAAAGAAGCAATTTAAATATTAGAGCACAATTGTTGCTGTTTTTAAAAAACAATTTGCCATGAGTATAATTTTTTAGTGAAGTGCAAAGAAAATCACACTGTTGACATCTTTAAGACATGATCAGTCATCTCAGCAGCAGAATGAATGGGACTTGCACGGAACTTGTAGCATTGGCATGGGGTGGGCCTGGGAGTTGGATTCCCATGTTTACCCAGTTAGATCACACCCATTACACACCCCACTGCTTGTGTAATTCTATTCCAGTTTCTAGGCGCTGCTGCTAGAGCAACAAATGTAAATTTCAGATATGTAGAATTAAGTCACTCTCAGGACCTCTGGGTGATAGGTTGTAAAGGGTAGGTGATTCAGAGTCAAAATTAATGTGAATCAATACACATAGGATCTAAACTGCTGCTACTGTAGTCTACAATCAAGCATCCTGCTGCCTGCTTTAATAGTTATCCCTATTGTACTGATAGATAAAACTATTCTGGGGAAGTCAAGACTATCCAACTATAGTCACAGAAAAAGCCTACAGCAGAACCAGAACTGTTCAAAGTTAGGGACTCAAAGGCAAATATCAACATGCTCTAAAGAAGAAGCAAACCTTAGAAATATCTTTCCAGCACAGTTGGAATACAAAGTCCATGGTTCATTTGCCAGATAATGGAGAACTAGGTTCAGCAACCCATGCCATAAGGATGGCCAAGTACAAGAGGCTGTGTTCAGGGCATAGATTTGCAAAGTTCTGTCTCCTAGTGTAGATGGGAAAATCTGAATAAAAGAACAAGCTTGAAGCTTGGAGATACACTTATGAATGATGATGTTATACTGACAGTTTCAGAAACCTCATTTATGTGTGTGTGTGTGTGTGTGGGCTATTGATGAGTTCATTTCACTGTGTGACCTATGGGCAATGGTTGATAGTAATGACAGAGGCTCATAATATTTTGCATTATCATTAATGATCCTTTAAATATAGTTTTGTTTGACTTGATATTCAACCTCACTAATATTCAAGAATGAAAAATAAGTCAGGCACAGTGTCACACACCTATAATCCCAGCTGCTCAGAAGGCTGAGACAGGAGGATCCCAAGATCAAAGCCAGCCTCAGCAATTTAGTGAAGCCTGTCTCTGCATAAAATACAAAATAGGGCTGGGGATGTGGCTCAGTGGTTGAGTGCCCCTGAGTTCAATCCCTGGTACTGTCCCCCCACAAAAAAAAGAAAGAAAAGGAAAACCTAAGGAATTGAGAGAAAAAAATTAATCATATATACTATAAATAACCTTAGCAAAGGTACAGTGACACAAAGGTAACCTCATCCCCTGCTGGAAGGAATGTTGCTGAGCACAACCTTTCTGGAAGGTAATTGGACAGTGGGTGTCAAGGGCCTTAAAATATTCATACATTATGTCCAATCCTTGGAATGTATCCTACAGAAATCAAGGATGAATGCAAAAGATTGGCACCAGGATGTTCATTGGAATAACTTCTATTAAAAAAATAGAGACAACTTTAGTGTTCAACATATGGTATACAATGGAATGTTATCAAGTCATTAAAAGCAAGCGATATTGGCAAATACTTCTAATTCAATATTAAATCCGAAGAGCACTATATAAAAATCTACATAAACTATGACTATTTTGCAAAGGACATATACATAAGGTATATGTATATAAATACTTGCATATGTTATACTAATTGAAAATATACCAAATTTTAACAGCAATAGTCTTAGAAAAGTAACATTAAAGATGATTTCTATCCTTTTTCTTTATATTTCTCTATATTTTCCATTTTTATGAGCTAATATGTATCACTATGATAATCAAAACTAACAAATGTTATTTTAAATGAAGTGCTACTGCCATAATAGTTCAGAAGTTTGAGAGTGGTGACAACAGAATTATAGTTCAATGTCAAAGTCAAAGCATAGTAAGTCAATAGTTGAAGGCACAATAAAGTTAGCAAAGAGGCAAAGGAAAACTACTCTTTACTAACCCAGTAGACCACACAAGTGAAAAACTCAAGAAATCATAGAAGAGCCATGCTATTTGGAAATAACTTGATATTACCTGTCTTATTTAACGTAGACAATACACTTGAAGTAGCATCTGAAACAAAATAATAAAAATTAGTGTAACTACTGGCATGGTTAACAAACATGACTCTTCTTATGTTCCTTAAACATTCCACTTTTCCTAAAATCCAGAAGTTAGTTTCACAAAAGAATGCATTTGCTGCCCATCCCCTTACTACTATCCATTCTCCCATTCCTGAAGATTATTGAACAAATGTTTATTCTTTCAAAATGTGTTTTCTGCATGCCAGTTACATGTCTAACACATAACAATACTCTGGTAATTATCAGATTTAAATAAACCCATTTATGTTGTTTAGTATTTTGTCCTCTATGATAATGAAAGTCCCTCAGGGAAATGAAAATTCTAATGTTGATACCAACCTGAGTAGATAGTAGTGGGGAGGCTGAATATGTTTTTTCCAGTGGTATACTCTTATAAAGTAATTTTAAGTAGTTCTAATTTAAATTTGGAGTTTTTAAACATTACATTCAACTAACTTTTAGGAAAAATCTCTTTTTGATAGTGTCTGATCTAAAATTCAACTTAGAATCTATTCTATTGGTATTTCTTTAAATGAAAAGCATTCAAGAATTTATTATTCTGGATGAATTTTTTAGGAAAAAAAGGTATTACATTATCACACTTAAAACACACACACACACACACACACACACACACACACACGGATCCAAACACTGCTACAAAGTTAAATTGAAGATGTTTTTTTCACTGTACAAAGTAATTACACATAAAAATTATAACCTTTGGCTCTTCCCATTGGGCCAAATATGGATTTAAACCAGTTTTGATCAGTTTGAGCTGCAACTATGATTACTTAGCTCCTTAACCACCAACCACATGGTGAGATTTTATTTTAACTAAGCGATTCTGAAGAGTGTTGGGGTTTGACCACAGCAAGATGGAAGGTTATCTACCCACAGAGAGGAGGGAACAGAATGTGCTGCCTGGCCTACCTCCCTTGAATACAGCACAATGCTTTGTCCTTTTCTCTAGCACAGTGAGGAAGCCAGTTTTTCCTCATTTCATACTCTTTAAAAATTGATAAAATCATCTGTAAAAAGGCTGTCTTTGAACACTCTGTGCCTTCAAATTCAGGCTGAATCACATTAGAGTCACTGGATGTGCTTTTCACATTTAAACAATCTGTCATGCAAAAGTTGCTGGCATTGTGTTGTAGAGCAAGTGAAATGGAATACTCAAAATTCTTTTCTAGAGCAGTTAAGAGTGGTGGAGGGCTGTCTTCCCTCCATGATCATAATAATTTTATCATTTAACCAGAAAGTTTATGTCACTTTTAAAAGTTGATAGGTTTTGGTTTGATTTTTTTGGTTACTTTGAAATTACTTAATGTATTCAGAAATAATTTAGAGATGGAAATCTTCCACACCATTTATTATACTTATGTTCATATTAAGGGTTATCAGTTTTCACTTGCTGCAGAAAAAATCTTACCATTGAGGCTTGTAGTTTCAGCCACTTTTTGTCACAAGGAGAAAAACAATACAAGGTATAATTAAAACAAAAAATTAACAAATTGGGCTAAATCTAGGTTTAAATTTTTTCAAAGTCTTGCCTGGAGTACCATTGGAGTAGGGGACAAAACTGACAAGAGATGATTCAGCTGCAGGAAAGAAAAAGAAATTTTTAAAAATAAATACTTTGAAACAATTATGTATTAAATTTTAAGAGTCAGAACTTCTGAGGTATAAATATAAAAAGAAAACATGCTCTGAGACCCATCACAAAGCCTGCTACTACCTATGGAAATAATCTTAGGAACCACACCAAAATAAAAGAAATACTACTTTCAAAATTTTTAGCCAAGAGAATTACAGAAAACATTTAAAATAATGTGTTGAACTACAATCACGAAATCTATTCACACATTGGCTCCATTCTGTTACAATGGTGCCTGGCAACTCATCCCATGGTGAATTTAGGATTACAAAAACAAATTGATACCACTCAATATTATACTACCTAACACAATTTCCCAGTAAGCTATTTTAAAATACGGCTGCTATTAACACAATCAATTGAGTAATAAATTTCCTGTGGAGTGACTCCATTTAGGTTAAGAGGTCAAGCTACTACACACATTTTACATGTTTAAATATTGAAAAGATCCAATGGCTTGACCTCTACCTAAACATGGGAAAAACAAGCACAAACATTTTACAATTAAATCAAGTTTTGCAGTAGGGAGCCTGATTTTCAGCTAGTATGGACAAACTTTGGGTGTGTCAAGATGCTTGGCTGGCCTGTCTGTTTTAAGACTGCTCATGTGTTGGCTGAAACACACACACCCTGTCTGTCCATCCCACATTATTGCTTCCATATTTTGTCATTTGCTACATTTATTTTTTTTTAAAGTTAGCAAGGATACTTCATGAGGAATAAGATAGTTCCTGAATGATACAATCAAAGTGTGGATATGAACTCCTTTGCTACTGGGGCAGAACAAAATAAATGGTCACAATGAATCAAAATGCAGTCTGTAAAAATAAAAAAAATTGGTCAAAGTTGGTTTCTAATTAATCACTATTAATTCTTCCAAATGTTAATGAATGGTGACATCACACAAAGAAGAGACTTGTGGGCACAGTTATCTTTGCCCTTCAATGCTATACTGGCTCTTCCCCAGGGCATTCAGTACCTAGGCTGTGACTAGTGCCAGTGTGCACCCTCAAAGCCCTGTTCCTCATTCTATGCACATAGGGTTTTGCAGATATCATCATGATCAAGTTTTCTGAAAGTTACTCTACTAAAAGAAAAATACACTGGCTTACTGTACCCTGGAAGTTTAATAACTAGGGGGGCAAATTGGCATGGTATAAAGGGTTTGGGCTTTGGTGACTTGCAGTCCTCATACAAATCTTTACCCCATAACTTAATAACTCATACTGACGATAGTTAATTTATTAAGGGCTTACTCTGTGCCAAGCGCATGTGTCATTTCATTTTCACAAATACCCCGTGAAACAGGGTACTATTATTCTAATGTATAGAGGCAGAAACTGAGGCATAGAAGGGTGAATGAAGTTGCCGCAAATCAGAGCTGGCAATGGGGTGGGAGGGAGAGTGGTGGCCAAATTCAAACTCCAATAGTCTTGTTCCAGAGAACATACGAACATGAGCAAGTTTTCCCTTCTGAACTTTAGTTTCCTTACCTACAACATGCATATAATGATTCTTATCCTGCAAGACTGAGAGGAATGAGAAGATATTTTGAAGACTTCCAGGAATGTAGTATGTGCACAAAAAATAATTGCCATTATTATTAATTCAACTTAAATGAATAACAGTAGAAGCTCATTTTCATACAACTAAGGATAGAATGTGAGTTGGCTCATTCCTTATAAGAGATCATTCTAGTCTATATGGTATAGCAGGAAGAATACAGAAGCAAGAATTAGAGAAGCCATGTGCTGCCTTTGTGTGATGTGGAGCAAGAACTGTGAGATCTTTGACAAGTTATTGAGGTGCTCTGGGCTTCATCTCTCATCAACTAAGGGTTGGAGCGGGGCTACTTTATCTGTAAGATTCCATTCCAGCTAGCCCATCTGGAAATAGGGTACTGTTCCTAATTCCTGTCAATATGGGTTCCAGTTATAAATTTTATCTGTAAGTTTTTTGCCTCCCTATTCCAATGAGTGCAAAGCTCTTAGAAGCCTTTTGAAAAATACTCAATGAGGGTACTGAGGAAGCATGTTTAAGAGAATATTTCATCATGTAAATGTAAAGATATTTGGCATGTTTATGTTCAGAAGACTTGTTAACTAGAACACCAAAAAGAACTGAAGAACTTAAGCAGCTACCATAATGAAAACCACAATGTATTCACCAGTGTACTCCTCAGCTTTGTCTGGCGATATGGGAGAATCAATATAGCTGTCTTTTTGTTTATGTTTCCTATTGATTTTCCAGGTGTAGGTTTAATGACATAATTTAATTAAGCTACCTGGAGGAAAACAATTTTGCTATATCTGACTATGTGCCATACTGTGTGGAGAACTTTTGGTCATTTTTTTTCTGAAATTCCCCAAAGTCATAAAATAATAGTCTTACCAGATGGTGACAACAAACTGGAATTATCAGCATTTTCTGTCAGGGAAAAAGGTGATTTAAAGTTAGTTTACTTTATGCACAAATTTGTAGAGATTAACATCCTTAGTGGCAATGAATGTAAGTTGAGTTGTAAACAGCTACCAAAAGAGGGCAGTATGTTAATTTACTATTATTCTCATCACTAACCAGTCCCTTTTAATTCTCTATGAAAGACATCTCTTTAGTGAAGCAATCCTTCTGATTTTGAACTGTTGATGGTGCTCCATATATTGTGTTATATAATGGTTTGGTACGTTTCAAACTAAAAACAATGACTAAGAACTTCAGCTGCTGGCTAATATTCTTTAAAAAGTTTAGAAGTAAATGTGTACATCTGCATAAATTAAACTTCCATGCACTGTGTTTCTTTTTAGCATAGATGTTAGCTATGCTTATCCTGCCACCTCTTGCTAATGATTTCAATCAGATCAGACACCTCTCAGTGTATAAACTACAAGTGCTATTGAGTTATTTAATTTGGATAAAATGCTAATGTCCCTTTAAAGTAATTCTCCTTTTTTTTTTTCTATGAAAAATAATACATGCTTACTGGAGAAACTTCAAAATGACAAAAAAAAAGAAGAAAATAAAAGCCACCTATAATTTCACCACCCAGAGATAAATGACATTAATATTTTAGCATATATTATTTTCTATGTGTATATCTACATATGTATATAAATGTATATACATGTACACATGTATATATTTATGTTAATGATAAGAAGGATCATATTATACAAAACTATTAATAACTTGATTTTTCATATGTTAGTATATCCTGAAAATTGTTTTACATCATTAAAAACTGTGATAACTACATAGCATTTCAATGACTGGATGTAGCATTTATCTATGATGAATTTCCTTTTTAATGGGCATTTTGGTGTGGATAATTTTTCATGATTACAAACAAAGCTGGATTTTTGCATGCACACAAGGCACTTTCAGAAAGTCCATGATTTTTGGTTGTCAAAATGCTCTACAGAAAACTTCAATTAGTTTACAGTACACTTTGCTATACACAAGAATGTTATTTCCCCAAGTCTTCACCTACATGAGGTGTTACAAATTTAAAAAAAAAACTAATTACAAAGGAATTGTTATTTTCTTTGTGGTATTTTGACCTGCAATTAATAGGAAAGACTAAGTATGTTTGGAAAGTAAAGTTGCATAGTACATTATACCTATACCTAGTATCATATGGGAGCCTATTTTCCTGAAATAATGGCAAGGTACTTATTATTTTATGGGATAATTAAAATCATAGTTGTTCTTGCAAGCGGGATTGCTTAATTCCCCACTTCCCCTGCAGTCAACAAGGCAAATGTGGGCAGAGTGGTTGATTGTCTTGGTACCTTAGTGTACTTAGAATTACCTCTTCCTTAATCTCTGTTCTTCAGTATATTCCTCATGCTACTTTTATATTCTACTGATCAGAATCTGTTGAGTTAACCTTTAAAGGGTTAATTTTAAAAATATTCTTGGGAGTACTAGGGGTCGATCAGTCATTCGCATGTTAGTATGAGTTAATCTGGAGATTGAGTTAATCTGAATTGGTTGAATTCTTCTGATCATCTAGAAAAGACCTACCATACTGGGTAATGTGGGAAAGCACTGGGGAAAATCATCTCTGACAATGACACTTAGTAGTGTGCATAGGTGAAGCTGTGGGGGCAGGAGTACAGCAAAGGCAGGAACAGGATGAAGGTACTGGGAATAGTGGAGTACCAGAGAATAGGGATGGAGAGTGATGCTGAAGGGCAACAGAAGCCAACATGGCTTCCGAAACAATTTTACCCCATGACTGACCATAAGTACCAATGATTCCAATCTTCTCTATTGCCAAATCTTTTAACCCAAAGCTGTGTACTCACAGGGAAAGGGGTTAATTTCACCTCTTTCTTGAATATTAGAGGAAATGGGCAACCCAAGGGTAAGAGGAAAGTCAGAGCAGAGACTGAAGTTTCTAGGGAAACTCACAAAACTGGTCTGCCATCCCTGGGTAGACAGTTTTGATGAGCATGGATGGGCTCATAATTAAGAGCTAAAACTTGATCAACATGTAGATTTTATAGGTTTTGACTGCAGACAGAGCTGGCATCTTCTAGGCTGGAACTTACAGGGCTCCCAGCAGTTCCAACGGGATAGACAGCAATCTGCTTTGATGAAGAGAGGGAATCTAGTAAACTAAAGCTTCAGATTTTTAACCCATTAAGTCCCAAGTTTTGGGGGTTGTGGTTGTGGCTCAGCAGTGGAGCGCTTGCCTCACATGTGTGAGGACTGGGTTCAATCCTCAGCACCACATAAAAATAAATAAATAAAATAAAAAGGTCCATCAACAACTAAAAAATATTTTTTAAAAGTCCCAAGTTTTCAATTTTGTATGCATAATAAATATTCAAATATTATTTCAAAGTTATCACAAGTGGCATGTTTTTATATGTGGTTTAAGTTCTTATAGGTGTCCCACATCTGGGATGACAGGACAAAATGGGTTAAATTGTTATTGTCTACTTGTTCTTTTGGCAGTTTTTTTTTTTTTTTTTTTTTTTGGTTTTGTTTGTTTACTTGTTTGCTTTTGGGGACCCAAATGCTTGGTAACTAACACGTATTCACTTTTTCTATCTCTCATTATGATGTTCCATATCACTCCTTCCGGTCCAAGATAAAGATATCCTCACAGGTCTTACACTTTCCTGAATATCAGCCTATGTTTTTCTTGTATCTCTCCCAATTCACTTCCCATCTGTTACAATAAAGAGGTGGTCGTCATTTCCAATGAGTCATATATTTGAGCTCCATGCCACTCTTAGGAGACAAAACATTTCCATTGTTAAAAAGATTCATAAACAAAGGAAGGAAAAAGCATTTTAAAATTTTCAGATTTTCCTTTGGAAGCCTATAAAGAGCAAATGTTAAAGTATTCATTATTCATTTACTGAAGTCTTAGTCTAAGTCAATAAATAAAATTTTGTGATCCATCTAAAAAATTTACTCAATATGACTCCCTGTGAGATATATATATATATATATATTTTTTTTTTTTTTTTTTTTTTTTTTTTTTTTTAGACAAAAGTCCATACAATTATGATGAGCGGGAGTTTGGTGAGCATAAGCTTAGAATGGAAGCCAAACAGAGCTAGAGGAACCAGAAACTCAAGAAACTGAGCCCCCTCCATGGAGACTCTTTCCCTACCTCACCTCCCTGGCACTATTTTTCAGTTATTGCCACCATCTCCCGAACTCCAATCCCACATGGTCAACTGTGGTCCCAGAACTGCTATGTGAATATCCCACTGTCATTACTTCAATACACCCAAGAACTCAGCCCTCATCATCGTACATCATTGCCATACTTGATCATTCTTGAATTTAATAGGTAACACCAGCCAAATAATTCAAATTGAGAACTTCGGTGTATTAGTCTCTTCTCGCTGCTGTAATGAATTACAAATTTGTTATCTTAGAGTTCTACAGGTCATCAGTTTAGTATGCATCTTGCCAGCCTAAAGTCAAGGTCAAGGTGATGATAGGCCAAATTCCTTTCTGGAGACTCTAGGAGAGAATGTGTTTCCTGCTGATTAGGGTTATTGGCAGAATTTAGTTCCTTGCAGTTATAGGACTGAGATCCTGGTTTTCTTGCTGGTGACCAATTGAGGGCAATTCTCAGAGTCTAGAAGCTACCCATGTTTCTTGGTTCATGTCTCATTCCTCCATCTTCAAAGCCAGCAATATTGGGAAAGGGTGGGGGAGTCCTTCTCATGTGCCATCACTCTGATTCACTTCCTCATCACATCTTAAAAAACTCGTATGGTTTGACTGAATTTATTCAGGCACCTCATGATAATCTATCTCAGGGTCCTTAACTTTAATTATACCCACACCCTTTGCCATGTAAGTTTTCACCCTGTCTTATAAAACTGGAAGTTTTAGAAGATGACCCCCTTATATCGATTCTGATCCTCTAAAGCATGCTCTGACTACAGAAGAAGATGGAGATGGCTTCTCCTCTTCATATCTTAAGGTATTTATTGACTACATTATTCACTTGGCATTTGGATATATGTTACTTAATATTCCCACTGTGTCTTAGTCCGTTTTCTGCCACTATAACAGAATACCACTGGCTGGGTCAATTATAAACAATACAAATTTACTTGGTTCATAGTTCTGGAGGCTGGGAAGTCCAAGATTGAGGGGTTGCATCTGGTGAAAACCTTCTGGTTCTGTCATAAGATGGCAGAAGGGCAAGTGAGCTCATGAGATAGAGTGATAGTAACCCACTTCCATGAGAATGGCAGCATTAATCCATTCATGACTGCAAAGCCCCCATGACCTAGTCACCTCTCAAAGGTCCCACTTTTCAATACCACCATAATGGTAATCTAATTTGGACATGAGAGTTCCACAGGACATGCAAACAATAGTACACAGGAAACATTATTTTCCCAACTAGATACATAGCAGCTTAATGCTTTATTTTCTTTCAAGAATCCAGTCCAGTGTCTTGTTAAAAAGTATTTTTAGATTAACTGATGAAATCATTAAGAAATCTCTATCATGGTAGAGCACATGTCTAACATGTGTGAGGCCCTGGGTTGATCCCTAGCACTGGGGGGGGGGGGGGGGCGGAGGGCGGGGGAAATCTCCATCTTCAGGGATCAAGCCAGGAACCCATGATAGGCAGTTCAAGAGCATGAATTTAACTCAGGGAAATAGTGCAAAGGTGAAGTGCTGGAGCAATCCACAGAGGACAGCAACAGCAGGAAGCTGCAGGTACTTCCAGGGATGGAGGAAGGAGGGGTGAGGTGAAGTTACTATATCCTGGAGAGGAAAGCCACAGAGCATGAGCTGAGACCACAGAGAGGGCTGACCAGTGAGAATGGAATCATGGAAGAGGCACAGCCCACTTCACATTCTCTCAGTCCTTTATCTTCTGGAACTGATCCTGGCTCCCTCAGGGCTTTATGGGCCAAGGGGTCTATAAGATGCATTCCCTAAATTCCCTGAAATAAAATGCAAATTTATGTGTGTGTTCATAGGCCTTTATTTTTTTTTTTTTTTTTTTTCTGGGAAGAGTAAAGTCCCAAAAGGGAGTATATTTTTAATTAATAAGAATTTATATGCCGGGTGCTGTGGTGCAGGACTGTAATCCCAGCAACTCAGGAGGCTGAGGGAGGAGGATCACAAGTTCAAGGCTAGCCCCAGCAGCTTAGAAAGACCCTGTTTCAAAATAAAAAAATAAAAAGGATTGGGGATGTAATTCAGTGGTAAATCAACCCTGGGTTCAATCTTCTGTACTTACCTCCAAAAAAGGAATTTACATAGTATTACTATGACCTGGCACTGTATAAGTGTTCACTTTATTTAGTCCATATAACAACCATATAAGTCATCCCCATTTTACTATTAGGGCCTTTGACAATTTACTTAGCCCATCTACAATTTGGTTTTCCATTTAGAAGTTAGGGCTAAAATTAGTCATACTAGGATGTACTTCCTGGGTACTATTGTTAAAGGATTGAGAAGAATACACAGTAAATACTGCTTATGTCTGATGCTCTCCCTATTCCTCATTTTCTCAGTGACTCATCAGAAAATGATATCTCCCAGTTCAAGAGCTCCATTTCAGTTTCTTTTCTCTTCATATTATTTGCTTCCAATTCTCAAAATATTTTAGGGATTACTTTGGAAACATGGGAGGAGAAAGGAGAAGGGCTTCAGGAGAACTTATGAGCCTGACATGTTTCAAAAGTTCTCATTCAAAGTCAAGACAAGGTGAAATTTTAAGGAAGGAAGTAGAAGGCACAGTTACTCATGATGTTATCAGGGTGACCTTGAATAGGATGTGCAGTCTCTCTAAGGGTCATTGTTTGGCTCGTAAAACATAATATTAATATTTTTCTAATTATAACCATAATGTGGGGTTTGCAGAAAACTCCAAACCACAGAAAAATTTGACAAAAAACTAAAAACAAAACAATAACAATGACCAAAAACAAACAACAACAACAACAACAACAACAACAAAAAAAAAAAAAAAAAAAAAAAAAAAAAAAAAAAACCACCTCATAGTCTTACCATTCCAAGATAAGGCTAGCTGGCTGAAAGGATCTTCAGAATATCTTTGGGTCAGTTGTAGAACTGAAACAACTAAATACGGCCTTGAGATGTTAGCATCATCTTCTATTTAAAATTATTAACAGAAAATTGGGCTCATTAGCTTTCTAGTATGTGTGGTAGTTTCAGCTTGGGTAGGCTAACCACATTTCTTCACATAAGAAGTTCATGAGAACTTCTTATGGGGAATCTGGGCAGATATGGAACAGTAGAGCCCTTTTGTAGTTCCCACACAATGGCAATTATCAGCTGCTTCACCTTATTAATATGAAGTTGCTGTCAGGCCTACAACTGTTCCAACCTTTCCCTGGATCTTCCTTCAGCTGTGCCAACTCTTGGGCCAGGTGAGTACTTAATTTTGTGATGAAGGGCCTGGCTTTTGTGGGACATCCCTACCACCAAGGCCAAAGGCAACAAGAACTAACATAGGCTACAACTCAGGCTTGTGGCTTCCAGCTTGTTTTTGCTCTCCATCTTAAATTCATCCTACCTTTCAGACTGCCTGTCCTATAGATGTCAAGTTCTAGCATCAGATAACAGTTTTATAAAGACTGCTTAACCAGCTCCCATAGTTGTATCATCATATCCTTATAATAAATCCGAGAGAGAGAGAGAGAGAGAGAGAGAGAGAGAGAGAGAGAGAGAATATGAACATTAGTGGTGCTCCTTCTGTGATTGAACCCAGATTTACACAGCTTGAAACAGAAATTTTTGAAGCACTTAAATTGTCTGTAGTTGTGCTATCCAACATGGTAGCCACTAGCCACATGTGGCTATGTAAATTTAAATTCAAATTTATGAAAGTTAAGTATAACTAAAAATTTAGTCCCCCAGACATGTTTCAAGTGCTCAATAGTCACATGTGGCTGGTGGTTATTGTACTGGGCAATGCAGATACAGAACATTTCCAGGACCATGAAAAAAATCTATTAGTCAGTGTTGGTCTGTAGTGATGATAATGGCTAATATTTACTGAATTCTTATAATGTGGCAGATACACTACAGACATCTGTTTTATATGCATTAACTAATATAACTCTATGAGATAGGTACTTTCACTTTACAGATAAGGAAATTCAAGTACAATGATTAAATACTTTGTTAAGGTTGGAGGTAAGATTTGACCCTACAAAGTTCAGAGCTTATAAGTCAACCTTATGCCACACTATGAAGGTCCCAGTGATCTGGCTTAGCATGCAGGGAGTGGGTAGTTCTGGTAGAGTTTCCTACCAGATGACTTTCCAGATTGGACAATGAGCATGTCAGTAGTGCCCATAATGGACTCCTCCAGTATCCTTAGACTGTATGAACTTAGCTTCTTATATGATCTCAAAAAGAAAAGGATGCCAACCTCATCCCATTCCACCCTCCAATGGCTGAATGAGATGTACCAATGACCCTAGCCAGAAGGTACAATCAAATGCATTAGTTAAGGTGATGCAAGCAGTTGCAATAAGTAAATCCCCAAATCTTGGGGGCTTTATGTAATAGTTTGTTTTCCATGTTTAAAGTTCAGTCAGCAGCCTAGAGTAGAGCACTGGGGGTGGGGGAGGCAGGGAGAAGGAACCCGGGTTGACAGAGATACTACTTTCTTAAACACAAAGATTCTAAGTGTACCCTGGACAGTGATATCAGGAAAACAAACAGGGAAGTGAGAGGGAATGAGTGAAATCAGGTGAGAGATATTTAATGGCCAGGACAGGAAGTGGCACACCTTAGATCTACCCACATCCATCCGCCAGAGCTCAGTCACATGGCCATTTTCAACTACAAGGGAACTAGGAAATGTAGTCCAGCTGTGTACTAAGGAAAAAAGTAAAAGCTTTGGTACTATGCCAGCTAATGCCTGCCACATCAGATTTAATGAATGTCATTAAGTAAGTAATGCCCGTTAAACTAATGATCGGACAAGACTAATGTTCAAATCACTCTCCCCTGCCCCTGCCACCATTCGTTCTCTCTCTCTCTCTCTCTCTCCTCTCTCTCTCTTTCTCTCTCTCTCTCTCTTTGTCATGATACTGACAAGGTCAAAAGTCAGGGAATCAATATAAACTGGAGGAGGAATACTTGTCTCTTTGGGGCCGAATATGAATTCCCCTTTCTTTGTGACTCATGCTCCCAGCTTTGCTTCCAGCAAACATCCAGATCATCATTCTTCCAGGACCCTCGAGAGTGACAAGCCAGTTCTGTAAACAACTATGTACTGGTAAAAACCACTAACAGAGGTTGAAATTATGGATATTCCTGCTGCATGGAAATCCTATTTAGTTGGAAAAGTTGCATTTTTTACTTGTCTTTGTTTTGAAGCCACATTTACCCTTAACTTTTGCTGTGTTACTTCTGGATAGAAACCCTTAGGAGGCCCCTAGGTCTTTGTTTGTTGGTGGCTCCTGTTCTAATGGCTTTTCCTTATATTATCTTTGGCTTGTCATGAGCTTTGATAGCCTGATCTGGAATTCCTCACTTTTCACAATCTGTTTCTCTGACTTCATAATCTTCTCCATATGAATAAAATGCCCGTGTCCATTTATTTCCAATGGAGCAAAGAACGTGCCTGCTAACCAAGACTTGCAAACCTGATTAAGAGACTGGGCTTTCAGGGAGACTGACTGGGGTTCAGATTCTGGCTCTGCCTTGAGAAAGATCCTGACATTTCTCTGCTTGCATTTCCTTATTTGTAAAATGAGGATTGTTTACTTTGAATGAAATTATATTACTTACAAAGCATTTTATCATAGTACTAGCAGGAAATCATAATTATTATTCCTTCAGACTATATAATTCTATATCCTTGGATGAAGTTTACCTTTATAAAATAAACTGAGTTTTCCACCTTATGCAAATAATGTGATATCAGTAATTTGTAAAGGGCATTTTTAAAAACAAATGAAGATAATTTCTTTTCATGATTTGCATGTATGTGATCTCCATTCTAACTATAAAATATTTTTATCTATTCTCTAATGCTTGGTTAGTGAGAATATCTATTAGAACACAATGTTTGTCTAATTCAATATTCCATAGCTTAAGATCATGGGGTTCTGACCCTTCATATTACACATCAGAAATTGTACTTCATGGAAATCCATTTCAGAGGCAAAGATGATCCAGTTACATGTTGGAAATTTTTGCAAAGGTAGTCACTTAGACCATACTTTCATTATTTCAAAAATTGTTTATTTATCAAAATATTCTGCAAAAGAAAATTAGAGTGTTATGTTTGCTCTGTTTGGAATTATATCAATACTGGTTTTTTACTGCCAATCAGACACTGGATATAGTCAGATATGTCTTTGTTCAACACAACAATGGGGGAAAAATCTTTACTTAAATAAATTGTTTAAAAGATAGCATCTTTTAGGACTTGGAGTTCCCTGGAAGAAGGGAATTATAAAACAGATCATATGTGGGGGAAAGGCCAGATACCAAAATAGTCCAACCACCTCTGTCTATAAGTAAGGAAACTCAGGCTCAGAAATATGAAGTGATTTGCCCAAAGTTTATTCATGTATTCCATCTTTTGAAGGCTTACTATGTGCTAGGCACTGGGTTATAGCAGGGATAAAACAAAGTCCTTGGCCTAAATAGAGTTTACATCTGAGTAATAATTCTCAACTTACTTGAAAGTTTTAAAATTCCACTTTGAAAACATTCTATAATTGAAAAGTTCTCAGTAATTCAAAGTTATCCACTCCTGCTTACACACAAAAACACAGAATTTGTTAGACTTCACTGTGAATCCAAATCTGTCTAATGACAAATCATATTTTATATTGGGCACAAGGCAAAAATGTCTATGTAGTCAAAAGACAGTATGGCTATTGTTCATTCAATGAATCAGATCATTATAAGCAATTTTAACTTACTTGTTAAAGCAAGATTAGTACCCATTTTGTATTTTCATTTATCTCTTCTTTAAATTAAAAAAAAAATCTGTACTGTACTAAATACTTTAGCAGCATAAGGATAACTTTTACTTTATGCTTTGCACATTCCTAAAAGGCAAGGAGAGGAAAGAGTATAGGACACCAATGTTCAAGACTAACACAATTGCCACAGACATCACTGAGAAAGCATCTGTAATTTATCTTGATTTTTTAAACAGCACTGTAATCTTATAAACATGAGATCTCCTGCCAAGATCAATGTGCTTCTTGTAATTTCTTGAAGTAAGGATGCACCCATTCTCAAGGCATATCTCAACAGTGTTTTCTCTTGGAACATCAACTTAATCCCCAGTAACTTAAATCAGTGGAACTATTGCTTTCATTTCTCAGACCTCTCTTAAATCTTGACCCAGTACAAATCCATCCCAGAATGAATGAATCATGAAAGTCGTGTAAAAACCATTTTCAACTGTCTCAGTGACTAAACACTGGGGAAGCGGTTAAGAACAGAAGTTCTAGAATCCCACCACCTCCACTTTCCAGATGTGTTGAACTTGGAAGGGAATTAAACTGTCCAAGTTCAAAATAAGTATTTTGTGCAGGCTGGCAGAGAGGACAGAGTTCTTCAGAGCCACTTTCTGGGTCTAAGCACTGTTTCTTTCTGGATAACCTACAAAGTTACTTCATTGCTCTGAGCTTCTGTCTTCTCATCAGCAAAGTGAGGATAATACAAACTTCTCTGTCTACCTCTAGGGACACAGTAAGATGACCTAGGCTAAGGAGTACTGAAAATCATTAATACCTGTAGAAATGTCCAGTTGTGATAAGGGGGGTGGGGAGAATAGAAGTTCAGGGGATGGGAATAGGTAAGACAGGAGAATGAATCAGACATAACTTTTCTATGTTCATATATGACCAGTGAAACTCCATATCATGTACAACCACAAGAATGGGAAGTTATTCACCATATAGGTATGTCAAAATACACTCTGCTGTCATGCATATCTAAAAAAAAAAAAAAACAATGTTCAGTTGTGTTGCTGCTGTTACTGTTGTTAATGTACAATGAATGAGCTTGTGGTTACTGGATCCTATAAAGAGACATGGTGACTTTTCCATGAAGCACCAAGCAATGATAGCACTTGCAACTTGGGGATTTACCAGTCAGCCAAGAGTCACTCTGGAGTTTTTATCAATTTTGAAATCAAGGTATTTATTGGCTTCATCCTAACTTGAAAAGTCTTTGAAATTGACTCATCTTAGAAATCTAGCTTTAAAAAATATGACTTTCAAGTTGTTTCTAATTTTACATTAGGAGCTTCATATAGGGGAACAGCCTAAAAATGCGATTGCAGAGATGAGTGGTTCCCAATCCAGCTAGAATCACTTGGGTCACTTTGAAGAACCCTAGTACTCAGGCTGCACATTCACATCAATGACATTACAATCTTGGGTTGGGATACAGGCAGTAGGTTTTCTTAAAACTCCATAGGTGTGCTGGGCATGGTGGTACATGCCTACAACCCCAACTGCCTTGGTGGCTGAGGCAGGAGGATCTCCAGTTCAAAGCCAGCCTCAGCCAAAGTGAGGTGCTAAGCAACTCAGTGAGACCCTGTCTTGAAATAAAATACAAAATAGGGCTGGGGATGTGGCTCAGTGGTTGAGTGCTTCTGAGTTCAATCCCTGGTACCCCGCCACCAAAAAAAAAAAAAAAAATTCCACAGGTGATTACAATGTACAGCCAAGCATGAGAACCTGGCATATATAAGCAACAGCTCAGACCTCACACAAGGATTTTCAGAATGACATTATGTCTGAGGCAGACTCCAAGGATCCTCAGTTTCTCAGGACAAAGAATTAGGAATCTAAACTGGGTGCTTGAACTCACAGAATGTCAGACTGTGAAAGAATCTTAATAAGCAATCAGTTGAGCTTCTTCATCATATAAAGGAGGAGAAGTACATCCTTAATGGGAATTCTAGTTAGTGTACACCTACCTCATTGAAGTCTATACAAAAGTTTGGAGGGGCAGTATATGTTATATTAGAATTCACTGGGTTCAGATGAAGATATTGCTGATGATATAAGCTGAAGGGAGGGGCTCACATTTTAGAATATCTCTAGGCTTTATATTAGGGTTACAAATCAAAACCAATCAACCAACCAGAGTTCACTGAGCGCTTACTATATGCTAGACACTATGGAGGGCACCCAGAAAGAGTAAAGATGTTATCCGTACCCTCAAGGATCTGGACAGATATTTCTATATACGTGAAAAGGTAAAACCAGGAGGACAAGTAGAATTCAGAATGATGGCCTTCAACAATTTCCAGCAGAGTGTCCTCACACTTCATAAGTGTCTGCTATGTATTAGCTTCAGAGCAAGTTTAATGTTTACAGACACAACTGAGATAGAGAAACAATTGAAACAATAAACAAACAAAAATCCCTCAGCTTCCATTAATGTCTAAGATGGCTTAATTGTGTTTTGGAGCCTCCATTCCAGAGGTATAGGAAAGGAAATCCTTAAGTCTGATGATTAAAAGAAGCTATGTCTGTCTTGCTCTAAAATTATCTCTAGTTAACTCCATGTCTTTTGAATAATTTCATGATCTTTGTTTTCCTGCCTTTTTCTTCAGGTAGTCCAGATGGCATCCACGCTTGGGAATGGGGTGCTAGTGACCTTCTGATAGCAGGGAATAGTCTGGATCTGTGAACTCACCTAGTACTGAGCCCAGGATTCTCAATGGACTCTCCAGACATGTCCCTTGTCTTGCAGGGTTCCTCAGTGTAAAACTGAAACCCAGAACTAAAGGCTGCTTCTAATGGGCCCCACAGTCGATTCTCTCTGAATCCCATCTAGACCTAGGAGTTCCTTTCTTGCTGACCCAGCTCCCTTCAGCTGTCACCACTGACAGACACTGTGTCACATTCTTCATCTGGCCCCTGGTCTAGGTCATTTATGCCATAGTCTGTGCAGCCTTGTCTTGACCCTTGGCTCTCAACACAGCTGCCCACTAGGAAAATGGAGGCCATTTGGAATTCCTACCTTGGCAAATGAGAGCTGAGAGAAAATTGGAGAGAACACTGCCTTTGACCTTCTCTCTGCCTAAACACAGTCTCACCATTGATCTCTACAACTGCTCTGTGAGGAGCTCTTACCAGCAGTTCCAAGTGAAAAGTGTGATACAATGTTGTCTACTTTCAGCCCCTTCCCCCAATCTGTCTAGAATCTCTATCACTCCTTGTCACCACTTCCACCTGCCAGGGAAAGAGTCAGGGCTCAACAGAAGTGACCTCATGCCTGGGTGTGGAGACTAGGTTTTGGGGGGCTGTGAGATTGTCTGAACATCACATCAATGATGTGGTAAGTATTTATGATCTCATTTCTACAGACAGAATATTGTGGCAGAGGAAGGAGACCAGCACTGGGTTTGGTATTAAAAGAAAAAGTCAAATAAGACAGGTTTTTTGCTTTTTAGAAGCATAGCGCCTACCTCCTACAGGGCAAACATCTTTTGCACAAGTAAGAATAGACTCAGGGGAACAAAGCATGAGAGAGTAAGGCCTTGGAGAAGGGGAAGTGGAGAGAGACTTATCACTGGAAATGCTTGAAGTACAGAAGGATATAGACCCAGCCCAGAGAGACAGAGAGAGAGAGAGAGAGAGAGAGAGAGAGAGAGAGAGAGAGAGAGAGAGAGAGAAAGTTGGGGATTATTGTTTATGAGATCACCCAACTGGCTGAAATGTATAATTGTTTCCACATGGGGAAGACAATTCTGCAGGAATGAAATTATAACTATCTTCCACTATTATGTCATCTTACCCTCTGGAAAATAGAATAGCTTTACCTAAAAGAAGACCTCCTTTGAAGACCAAAAAGGGGGAAAAAAAGAGAAAGAAAGGCATTGGCACAGGCCGGGAGAGCTAGAGGCCAGAGGTAAGTATAGTTATCTGCCAAAGTCCATTTGGGTTTCTGGTAGACAGGGAATGATTGCCTCAAATGTTGCCAAGTTAGACAACTGAAAGTGTTCAGGTCTAAGAATTCTCTCTGTTGGCCAGTGGCCTAACAAGAGCATCAGGCCCACCTCTCCCTGCTGACATAAGCTAGTGAGTCATTCCCAGGATGAAGCTACCATGTTTGCAGCCCAGATCCCCCAGAGCCAGGGAAGTGACTGCACTCCAATGGCTTACCTTGGGCTCCTTCTCCACCTTCTACCTGTGCCTCAGTCTTCAGACACTTACTGAGGGTACCCTGGGCAGCCAGATGGAGTATGAATAGTACTGGCTACAGATGCTGATGGCAAGTCTTCTTAGCTGTATGACTCTGGGCAAATGACTTAATTTCTTTGACACCCAGTTTCTCTATCTGTAAACTGAGATGAAAAATACTCACTGTGAAGAGTTGGCGGGGGGAGATTAAATGAGATAATGTTCATAAAGCACTATAAGGACCTGGCCCAGAGCAGGCTGTGAGTACTCAGGTTTCCTCACATCAGTTCACACTCTCTACCACCTCTGCATTCTCTCTTCTCAGCTGCACTGACAATAAACTCATAGGACTCATGGTGCAAAGGAAGTCTATGATGAACATAATCCAAGGAGGCAAGTATCACCAGGTAAAAGATAAAGAGTAAGGGGAGAGAGATTTCATTCTTCTGAGGAAGTCACAGCAGGTTTTATAGAGATAGGAAAATGTGGCTGAACCTTGGATGGTGAATGTTTCCAAATGGAGATGACCCCAGGAAGGGGAGGGGCATATTTAGTGAGATAGGGAAGGGAGTAAAGCCAATAATGGGTACATTAATAAGCAGCTTACTACTTTGCATAACTGGGGAACAATCCAACTGGGGTACAATCCAACTGGGGAACTCTGGCAGACAATGTACAATACTCCTTAGCATTTTCCCACCAAGGGACAAGGAAGAGGACACATTTAAATGTCAATTCCCACTCCTCACCGTTTTGAGGTGTTAATTCCCTGACACTTATGGCTTGTCCCATGTACAAGCCAAGTATGCTCCCATGGACACAGATCAGTCTCAGAGAGACATAAAGCAGTCAACACCCACAGGAACTGTCTGAAGGTGACCTTCAGAGTGTTATGGCAAGGCACTAATAGCATCCGCTATATGTGGCTTAGCATTTAACTACACGAATCCACAGCTTTGGCAAGGGCCACATATTAGAGTTCATTAGCACTGATCCATGCTTTAGGACTCACTTATATTAGTATTGTCCTTATGTGTTGTAGTCATGTTCCTCCAACTGCAGTGTAAGTTCCCTGGAGTCAGAGATGATGTTTTCTCAGCAGTTGGAACTGCTAGGCCCAAAGCAGGCAATTGCTACCACACAATTGATAACTCCATGTTGAAATACCAAGTCAGTCCCCTTGGCCTTCATAAATATCAGACCCAAACCATCCTGAACTGAAAAGAAACGGTCTCAGTCCAAAGCTGTTCAGGGAAATGGTGGCCCTGAGCCACCTGGGTGATCCAGACCAACATTCATAATTCTCACAATTATGGATTCCACCTTTATTTTTAATCTACAAATGTACCACCAGCAAGCAACTAAGTCTAGCACAGAAGAGTAATTAAGAATGTCAAAAGGCTTACAAAAGGTAAAAGGGCAAGTTGCTTATCTCCTCTGTGCCTCAGTTTTCTCAGCTACAAAATGAGCTAATAACAGTGCCTATTTCAAAGGGTTACTGAGTGAGCTTTAAATGAGTTAGTTTTTTATAAGAGCTTAGACCAGTGACTGGCAATCAATGTGATCATTAAATAACATGAATACTCTTACTGGGAGTTCTGAGAGATAATAACAAACTCCTATTTAGCCTTTTGAGATTCCAAGACACTTAATTCAGAAAAACCTTTGCTTTCATGAGTTTCTTTTTTAACATATATTTTGAGCCTTACACAGTCCCCCTGATGGGAAGGTAAGGAAACAGAGGCTTATATTAGTTAAGTGGCAAATCAAGATCATGCACATAGCAGGCAGAAGGCATGAGGGAGGGGGTTCTAACCCCAGATCTCACTAGTTTTCTGCTCCAGCAGGCTGCCAGCAGGCTGTTAGCCAGTTCTACCCTTTACCATGCATCAATATCACTTGGAGCACTGGTTACAACACAGAATGCTGCCCCTCTCCAAGGGTTTCAGATTTAGCAAGTCTAGCATGGGCCCCAGAATCTGCACTTCTAATAAGCTCCAAGGTAATGCTGATACTAGTTGTCTGGGGGCCACACTTTAAGAGCCAGTACTTTAAGAAACAAATTCATCAGTGCAATAGTTCAGATCTAGAATGTTTCCCAAAGTCCCATGTATTAAAAGGTTTGGTCCCCAACTTGGTGCTAGTGAAAGCTGGTGGAAACCATTAAGAGACTGGACCTGATGGGAGGTTTTGGGTCATTGGGGGGGGGTGCCCTTGAAGGGGATTATGGAACACCCATCTCTTCTTCCTTTTTCTCTTTATGAACAGGTTTCCTCCACCCTGCACTCCCTGCTGCGGTGTGCTGCCTCATCACAGGCTCAAAATCCATGGGCCAATTGACCATGGACCAAAACCTACAAAACTGTGAACCCAAATAAACCTTTCCTCTTTTTAAGTTAATTATCTTAGGTAGTTTTTAGTAATGGAAAGCTGACTAACATAAGCAGAATGCTGAGCAAGAAATACATTCATCTGCCTTTAGCTACCACTCTGCTTTTCCCTATTTAGGTTTGCTTCAGATTTATGTGCTTTCCTATTTACCTGCTCATTTTCATCGTTTTTAAACATAAATTTTCAAAAGTCTTATTTCTACCAAACAATTTTCATTCTGATGAATATTTTCCTGTGTTCCACTTTCCTGCCTCATTTGGTCCCATGTGGGGGGAAAATAACCAAAACGGTGAGACTGAAGATCTGGCATCATGCCTGAACTCTGCCACTTCCTAACCAATTAGATCTCTGGGACATTTACTCATCAATAAAGAGGGGACACAAGATTTGTGCCCTGCCAATCCTACAGTGATGTTTTAATGCCCCAAGATGATGTGTGTGAGCATAGTTGATGTGGATGTTGCATGGCCACAACAGAATTTATTTGCCATAATATATATCAGGAGGCATTTTCTCTCCCTATTTATCTTCTGCCAGTTGTGTAAACAGTGGTTCTCAAAGTGTAGTCCCTAAACCAGTTGTATCAGCACCAACTGGGAGTTTATTAGAGATGTAAGTTCACCTCATATTTTCTAAATCACAAACTCTGGAACAAGAGCCCAGTGATAAATGTTTCAACAAGCTTTCCAAGTAATTCTGGAAGTCATTCTGATGCACATTCATTTGAGAACCCTCATTGTATGGTTCTGAGCACAAAATCTAGAGCTAAACACCTGGGTTCAAATCCTAGTTTTGTTACTTCCCAGGGCTAACAACCCTGGGCAAGTTACTTATCTCTCTGAGCCTCAGCTTCCTGTTCTGGAAAACAGAAGACTAGGATCAGATCTGGTTGAGAAGATTAAGAAAGTGGGTAAGTGCAAAGCAGAGACCTGGCACACTGTAATCCTTAGAACACACTGAATTTTTATCTTTTTTTTTTTTTTTTTTTTTTTTTTTTTTTTTTTTTTTTTAAATCATAGGCCTCTTGACAACATGCCCCTGTGCCTATTTTGTGAAGGAGTGCCCATTGTGCTTTAGCTTTTTGGGAAGTTTTCCATTTAATTTGCATGCAAGTATGTATAGTGGTATGTGTGTTTTATTTGTTTATGTTGCTATAGTTTGCAGCCAGTAGATTTTTGTTTTATCCAACAAAGGTTCTTTGGTCCTGCCACCTTCTTCTGAATAAGAAAGGTATTTCTAGGGCTGGGGATCTAGTTCAGTTGGTAGAGTGCTTGCCTTACATGTACAAGGCCCTGGGTTTAATACCCAGCACCCCTCTCCCAAAAAAAGTATCTCTGTCTTTTTTTTAATTCATTCTCTTAAGTTATACCCGATAGCAGAATGCATTTCAATTCATTGTACACAAATGGAGTAAAACTTTTCATTTCCCTGGTTATACAGGATGTAGAGTCACACCATTCATGCAGTCAAGCATGTACATAGGGTGATGGTGTCTGTATCATTCCACCATCTTTCTACCCCCTTGCTCCCCTTGCATTCCCCTCTGCCCAATACAAAGTTCCTCCAATCTTCCATTACCCCTAATTTTTTTTGTACCACAGATTGAACCCAGGGGTGCTTAACCACTGAGCAACATCCCCAGCTCTCAGAAGAAAATGGGAAAATCTTTCTGACACTGAATTTGGCAGTGATTTCTTAGGTATGACACCAACACATAAACAAAAGAAGAACAAATAGATACAAAGGACTTTATCAAAATTAAAAACTTTTGCAAGGCATGGTTGTTTACACCTATGATCCCAGTAACTTGGGAGACTGAGGCAGGAGAATAGCAAGTTCAAAGTCAGCCTGGGCAATTTAGAAACACTGTCCCAAAATAAAAAAAATAAAAAGGGTTGGGGATGTAGCTCAGTGATAAAGTGCCCCTGGGTTCAATCCCTAATAACATAAAAAATAAATAAATAAAATCAAAACTTTTATCCATGAAATGACACTACTAAGAGAATGAAAAAAAAATGTTCCACAGAATGGGAGAAAATATTTGCCAAACATATATCTGATAAAGGATTAATATCCAGAGTATATAAATAACTCCTAAGGCAACAACCACAACCATCCAATTAAAAAATGAGCAGAAGTCTTAAACAGCCATTTCTCCAAAGATATACAAATAGCCAATAAGCACATGAAAAGATGCTGACATCACTAATCACTAAGGAAAAGCAAATCAAAATCACAATGAGATGCTGCTTCATACCTATCATCAAAACAAAAGAAAATAACAAGTGTTGCCAAGGATGTGGAGAAACTAGAATCCTTGTGCTTCATTTATAGGAATGTAAAATGGCACAGCCACTGTGGAAGAGTTTGGCAGTTTCTCGATAAGTTAAACAGAGAATTACCATCTGACCCTGCAAGTCCACTCCTAGGTAAATACCCCTAAGAACTGAAAGCAGGGACTCAAATAGTTATTTGTATACCCAACTTCATAGCAGCATTGTTCACAACATCCAAAAGATGGAAACAACTGAAATGCCCATCAATGTATGAATGGATAAACAAATTGTATATACACACAATGGGATATTATTCAACTTTAAAAGGAAATTAAAATTTGTCACATAAGCTAGAACATAGGTAAACCTCAAAAACATTATGCCAACTGAAGTAAACTAGACAGAAAAGGATAAATATTGTTATTGTTATAAAGTACCCAGAATAGGCAAATTCATAGAAACAAAAAGAATAGAGGTTGCGGGGGGAGTTATTGTTTATGGGTACAGAATTTCTAATTGGGATGGTGAAAATATTCTGGGAATGGATAGTAGTGATGGCTGCACAAAATGATGATTGTACTTAATGCCAATAATGCCACTAAGAAATGGTTAAAATGGTAAATATTTTGTTGTGTATATTTTACCATAGTGAAAAATAATCCTAAATAACAACACACACACACACACACACACACACACACACACACACACACATACACGCACAGAGAGGAAAAAAAAAGCCAACAAAGAAAAACAGACATCTTACCTTCCAGGGATGTAACCAGAACAACATGAAGACAAATGATGACAAGGAATATCTTGAATGTCAGTAAAACTTCTTCAGGTCTGCCAACATGACCATACTGCCCACCAGAGAAAAACATCCTGGAATAAAAGAAGGGTACAACAGATCATCACAGCTGCTATATCACAACACAGCAATGCCTAAAGGATCATTCCTCTACCAAGGCACCCTGCCACACTGCTTCCTTTTAGTACTGTGAGTCCAGAAAATCAGCAATGCCAGGTGCGCACCAGCTATAAAAAACAAAACCATGTTAATTAGGGAAGAGTCATACAGTAGTACATTATATTCAAAATGATTAGCAAGGTAGTCTGTAGATCTATGGAAAATACCAATACTTGCAAAATATCAGAAGAAATTAAAAAGCAAAATGGTATGAATATAATTATAACTACTATATAAAGTTTGGTTAAGATTATGTTAAGAATCAGAAGGATTCACAGAATCTTCTAAATAACTACCCTACTTATGTCTTATACTATAAAAGTCTAGGTACTTTCCTCTTTATTGCATCTTATTATCATTGCTTGCATTTTTAGTAGTCCATGAGTCAACCTTTTAAAAAAAAACAATGTTTATATCAGAATTGAATTTAAAGGCCTCAATTACCATTCACTTATTTGTTCATTCAATGAATCTTTATTGAGGGTCAACAAGTACCAGATGAGACATGAGGACTGAATAGGGTAACCAGAAGAATTACATGTAGTGGTGGTAGTGCACTGCAAATGCTAAGACTGCTTCTATTCTGCTCAGGCAGAGGAGTTGGCTAACAAAACCCATGATAGTCATGCCACAGAAGCTATCGTGGATGCTCAGGGAGGAAGAAGCCAGTTGGGAAATTGCAATGCACTCACCAGCTCAGGCACAATCAGGGAGGCAGTTAGAGCCCACAGAACACACTCTTATACAGCCAGAGGGGAAGGGATTGCAATAGACCATACTGGTTTTGGCTATCCTACCGGCCCAAAGTACCCATGAATCCAGCCACCAAGGCAACTTCTAAAAGCCTGAGGCAGAGTGTGCATACACAGTGGTGAAGACTAAAGAACATGAGTTGAAAGGATCCAGCTCTGCCAAATAATGTGAATGACATTGGGCAAGTAATTTCTAATGGTCAAATTCCCTATTTAGCAAATTGTGATAAAGGCATCAACATTATAAAAGTTATGATGAGTGTTATGGTTTAGATATTAAGTGTCCCCCAAAAGCTCACGTGTAAGACAATGCAAGAAAGTTTACAGGTGAAATGACTGGGTTATGAGAGCCTTAACCGTGGGGAGATCTCTCTCTCTCTCTCTCTCTCACCTTCCTGGTACTATGTCCTGAACTGCCTTCCTTCACCATGTCTTTCCACCATGATGTTCTGCCTCACCTTGGGCCCAGAGTAATGATGGAGTTGGCTATCTATGGACTGAGACCTTTGAAACTGTGAGTCCCAAATAAACTTTTCTTCCTCTAAAATTGTTCTTGTCAGGACTTTTGGTAACAGCAGCAAAAAACTGACTAAAACAATGAGTAAACAAGAGATCTTTGCACTCTGGCTGGCATTGTGAATTGCACTTTAAATGTTAGCCATATTCTTCATTCATTCATTCAGCAAATCTTCATTTTGCACCCAGCATGTGCAGGGTCAGGTAGTGCAGGGATTAAGGTGATAAGGGCAGGGAAAGAGGGGGATAAGTTTCAAGGTAAAGTTGGCACTCATTAAGACTCCTGTAATTTAGTAGCCATAACCAGTACCAGAAGAGTGATTCTTTCCTTGATGGCATGATAATATTTTAGACCAAGAAATGAATACTTCTCCTTCAAAAGAGGACTTGCATTTTTTAAATTAATAAATTGTATTATATATTAACATAATGTGTTAATAAATTATAAAATACCTCTCATTTGTTCCTTCTCTTGAGCATTTTTATCCTCTGTTCATAATGGCATATTATTGATCTTCTCAAATGAGAATGTTAATACAGTTGTGCAAAGATGTATCAGTCTCTCTGAAGGAAACATGAGTGTCTGCCATAGCTACACACAACAATATTGATGAGTCTCAGATGTATAATATCAGTCAAGAAAATCTCACATAAAATAATGCATAATGTACCATGCATGATTCCATTCATATGAGAAACAAAAGCAGACAAAACTAATCAATAGGGAAGTCAGGGGAGTGGTTATCCTTGGAAAGGAGAGGATAGCAATAATCATAGAAGTGGACACAAGGAGAGAGGACTTCTGAGGTACAGGTAATATTCTGTGTGCTGGTTACATGGGTGGGTTCAGTTTGTGAAATTCAATGAATTATACATTTATATGTGTATCTAAGGAAGTTCCAACTAAAAGTTTGGAAATGAATTTATTTTTTAAGTTTTTGAACACTGTTCCACCTCCAAAAGCACTGCTCTTTTTAAAAAGTCATTATTTAGTGAACTAAAGTGCTATAAAAACTCTGTCCTATACAAATGCCTTAGGCTCTACTCTATCTGGAATAGGTAGAGTTGACTTAGAAGATTTAATGCACATGTATCTAAGTTTAGCTCTAGTAAGAATGTAAGAGCAGTTTATTCTGGAAAGGAACTCAGAATTCACCTAGCTTCAAACCCTCATTCTACAGATGAAGAAAGAGGCCCAGTATGCTCTAGAAGATGAGTCAAGGTCATCTGACTATTTGGTGAGTCTCTATGCTTTCTACCAGGCCACAATACCAGCCTCCTGAGAATCTGTCTCCTTGTAAGTTTTTGGTCCTCAGATAAAATCAATCAACAACTTCAAAATGCTATTATACAACTTCAAATTTTCTACAAACTCATTCTTGACCTTTGCCAATTCTTAGGGCAGGGCCTAAGTGGTATATAAGATATGGTCAAAGTTAAGTTAGTGTACACAGTGACTGGTTATTGTGTACTGTGACTTGGGTCTTTGATCAAAATAAACCATGCCTTTATACTGAAGAAGGAAGGTACTCAATTCCCAGGTGAGAGTAGGAAAGGCCACAATGAAGAATGATCCCAGCAATCATCTTAAAAAGAGAATATGGGTCAAGAACTTACTAGATACTGAGAGCCTCTGAAAAGACTGCTTCCATTGTCATGTCTGAAATATGTTTCCTCAAGGTTAAAAATATATTTGCCAATAGAAGTTTTATGGTATTTGAAATAATGTGGCTACTACTGCATAAAGTGAGAATGTCCTGCTAGGTCACAAGGTCTCTGGGATCATTGATCAAAGAGGGATATCTATAAGTTTTTGAAAGCCTTACATAAGTCATTTTTATCTTTTTCAACTGAAATATTTCCTCATCTTCTGGTATAATCTAGGTTAGCTAAATGTTATCTAGGTCATCAACAGATATGACCTGAGTAGCTATCAGCTCTCAGTAAAATTTTTAGGTGTTAAGAATGGCTAGTAAGATAGCCTCAATTGCACAGAAAAGTATTTGCTAGCATTTGAACAGTAAAATTTAGACCTTGACATTAGACAATCAACTCACTAAAGATGAGCCCAAATTTCATCTTAGTCTAGGGCTTCCTTTAGGTTGTATGCTGATGTGAATGGCAACCTTAGGGTTGCACAGTGCACAAGCTACATGACTGTATGCCATGCACCTACTTAAACCACTCCAAAAATTGTTCTACAGCTCTTCAATTACATTAAACAGTATCACTGTCACTATTTTTTAAAATGTTAATACTTGGCACAAACTTTAATGACAATAAATGATTAATCTATCAAGATATAGAATTATTAAAAATAAGTAAGATTTAAAAGAGGGCAAATAGCTTGATGCTATTGTAGGGCAGGTCTGGGTGAAGGTTAATATCTGTTATCTCTGGTTAACTGCCATAATTTAATTATACCGTAGTTGCTATGATAAATGCAATGATCAATATTTTTAACCTAAGTAACAAGAGGTATGATTGTTCACTAAGTCTTCTAGAAAACTCTATGCCTTTTACATATTTACATTGAGTCATTAGTGTTGGCTAACAAGACTAGCACATGAGGAAATTTAAAAAGGGAGGTACTAAAGAGGTTCTCAATGTGGGCAAAGCAAGAACAAAGAAATTGATTTAGATTGTTAACTTGTCAAAGAAGTCAAGGAGGGGGGAAGAAACAGGAAGCTGTGTGTAAAAGCATAATTAAATTTCTATTTGAATTCTGCTAAAAGACCTTGATAAAGCAAATATATATATTTTTTAAAAAACCACAAAAATGTCTTTGGTGTTGTAGGAATAGCTTGGGTTAGGTTATTTAGATAAAACCTTCTGCTAAAGACAATTAAAAATCATGAATAAAATATTAAAAGCATTTTCTTAACAATAACAGAGAGTTGACAAGATAGGAAGGAATTGTCAGGACAAAGTTAAAGATAAAGCTGAAAGCCAGTGAGGTAACATGAGCAGTGAAGCCATGTATACCTAGAAGTAGGGGTCCATGGGGAAAACTTGAGCTTCAGACACGAAATACAAGAGAAAAATTCAGAGGCATGGAGAAAATACATATTTAAATAGAATTCAAAGAGTGACATATATTTGAATAAAATTCAAGGAAGAGAGGATGGGGAAGAATCAATGCTTGAAATGATAATGACTAAATGACCCCAAACCAGTGAAAAACACCAATTCACAGGTTCAAAAAGCCCAAATAATCTCAATTATAATCTATAAAAAGAGATCTGTACCTAGACATGTCATAGTGAAATTGAAAAAGAAAAAAACAAACAAACAAAAAAAAAAACAACTAGAAGAACAAAAAAAGAAAATCTTGAAAGTAGAGAAAACAAGACAGTTAACTTTCAAAGAAACAACTGTTAGATTAACAACTGTCTTCTCAGAAGCCACAAAGAGAGCCAGAAAACAATGGAATATTATCTACAGTGTGCTAAGAGAAAATAACTGCTGACCTAGAAATTCTACTCCCAGTGAAAATACTTTTCAAGAATGAGGGCAAAATGAAGACATTTTCAGACAAAAACTATGATGTTTTTTCCTCCTGCTAATCTACCCTGAAATTGGTTCTAAAAGATGTATTCAGGCAGAAGATGTAAGATCTGAGATGCAAGAAGGAATGAAGAACAAAGAAAGTGATTAGTATAGAGCCAGGCCCATCCCTAACATTTGTAAGATACAGGTCAAGAGTTTAAAAGGAGGTACAGTTTGTCCTTACTCTTTCATTAAGGCTGTCTCAAATTGCAAGAGGCTTTGTACATGTGCATATGGTCATCCCAGCCCACATATCCAACCCCCTCCTGCAAGCCCATATCCCTTATTCATTCCTTGGGGTCTAGAAGTACGTATACTTGCTGCATGGCTTGCTCGGGGGAAGAGACCTGCTCAGGCCCTGAAAATAGGCTGAGAATGTTTAGATAGGGAATTCCAGGGTCCTGGGTTCCCAGAGCATGATCAAGAAACAAGAGTTGGAGGAAGGAGACAGGTTGCAGATAGGCATGTCTTCCTGGTGCCACAGAGTTCTTACCCTTTGGAGTCAGATAAAACTAGTGAACAGCCAGAGAGGGGACCTCTAAATCATAAGACACAACCCAGAGGCCCCAATTTCCCATATCTAAGGGTAGTACTATATATTGGCATATCCAAATGAACTTTTGACTATTAATAAACAGTAATAATGGTATCTTGCAGGGATTAGTGAAACACAATAAAATGAAAACATATGACAATTATGTACATACACGCATATACACAAATATATATATATATATTATATATAAAGAGATAAAAGTATAAAATTTTAAAAAGTCTTTCAAAGTCCTTATGTTATCCTAGAGGAAGATAAAGACATGGAAAAGTTGAGTAGCATGTTGTAATTTTTTTTTTTTAAACTAGGTTTCAGTATGTTGCCCAGACTGGCCATAAACTCCTGGGCTCAAACAATCCTCCTGCTTCAGCCTTCAGAGTAGCTGGTACTACAAGTATGCCACCATGTTCAACTGTCAACATGTTATAATTGCTCTAGTGGCTACTAAAGAATAGAAATGGGGAAGTATTAGGAATAATAGAACTTCCTAAATGGTGGAGAGGGCAAAATTATTTTTAAAATATTCTGTCAATCTAAAAGAAGGCAAGAAAGGGGGAAAAAAAACAAAGATTGTTTATGAAAAATAGATGATAGATTTAAAAACATAAATATATCAATGATTCATTAAATATAAATGGACTAAATTATTCCATTAAAAGGCAAAGATTATCAGACTAGAAAAAAGTACAAACTCCAATTATGTGCTATTTACAAGGACACAACTGGAATCTAATGGTAAAGTTTGAAAGCAAAAGGATGGAAAAGATATGCTATACCAATGAAGAGAAAAGTAATGTGTTATGGTTTGGATATGAAGTATACCCCAAAAGCTCATGTGTAAGACAATGCAGGAATGTTCAGAGGTAGAATAGCTAGATTATATTTTGAGACTAATGACTTTAATCAGTGGATTAATCCATTTGATGGGTTAATAATTTGTATTAATGCATGATAACTGTAGTCAAGTAGGGTGCGCCTTGAGGAAGTAACTGAATGAGGCATGCCCATGGGGATTATAGTATCCCTGGCTCTTTGCACTCAAGTGCTCCCTGTTTCCTGGCTATCATCAACTGAGGAGCTTTCCTCTGTTATGCCCTTCACCATGACCTTCTGCCTCGACTTGGGCCCTGAGCTATGGAGTACACCAACCATGAAACCATGAGCCAAAATAAACTTTTCCTCCCCTAAACTGTTCTTGTTGGGGCTTTTGGTCAGTGAAAAAAAGTTGACTAAAACAATGTATTTATAGTAATATCAAATTACATTCTAAAGCAAAAAACAGTACCTAAAAATAAAATGCTTCATTCACAAAAGATTTAATTCCGTAGAAAGACTGAAAAAATTTACATGTGAATGCAACTAAAATAGCCACAATATACACAAAGCAACAAGGAGAGAATACAAAGAAATAGAATAAATTCACAACCACAGAGAGAGATAACCACATATCTCTTTCAGCAATTGGTAAAAATCAAATAAAAAGTCATAAGGATAAACAATATTTAAATAATACATTTAATCAACTTGCTTAAAGATCTTACACATAACCTCTCATTCAACAACTGCAGAGTGATTTCAAGTGCACATGGAATGTATATGAAAACCAGCCAGACCAAAGAAGTCTCAAAAACTTTTTATAGAATTAGAAAAAAGGAAAGGAGCATGTTCTCTGACTGTAACACAATTAAGTTATATTATCAAAAAGTTAAATTCATTATTTAACAGATAACTTACAGGTCAAAGAGGAAGTCATAATGTATATTAGAAAGTATCTGATCTGATCAATAATAAAACACTATATATCAGAATATGTGGGATAGAGTTAAAGACACAGTGACCTTTATATTTTAGATATACATACTAGAAAATGAGAAAGCTTAAAATTAATGAATTAAGGTCCTTTTCAAGAAGTTTGATAAAGAACAGCAAAATAAACTCAAAGAAGAAAAGTAATGATAATAATAAAAGCATAATGTAGTGACATAGAAAAAAGGCATAAATATGGTTAATAAATCCAAAGCTATTCTTTTGAAAAGACAATTCTGGCAAAAATAAGAGACAGAGGAAGGATGGGGAGAGAGCTGAAGAAGGGAAAGAGAAAGAGAGAGAGAGACAGAGAGAGAAAATAACCAAGAGAAAGAATGAATAAAACAACATAATTCAAATGCTATAAACATGAAAACAGATATAAAGTTCTTCAGGGCTAGCTTTATTCAATAATTTGGAAAATTTGAACAGAAATGGACAAATTCCTAGGAAAAAATACAACTTACCAAGAAAAAATTAAGAAGAAAGAGTAAACTTAAATAGGACGTATAACCATTAAATATCTCAAAAATTTCCCCACATAGAAAATTCCAGGCCCAGAAAATGTCACTGATGATTCTATCAAATATTTAAGGAACAATAATTCCAATCTCACAAAAACTCAATGAAGAGAAAAATAGAGCACATCTTAACTCATTTTTACAAGACTAGCAAAACCCATGCCAAAAACTTAACAAGAAAAAGTCCTCACATTTTTATCATTATATATATCAAATGAGAGTATTTATAGAATTCTCTGGAATGCTCAAGAAATGTCTAAGAGAAATTTCAAATCTTGTAAACTGAGGTAATCTGTGTAGATGTAGGGACAAAAGGAACCATTCTGAATTTTAGCAACAAAATTCTTTGAAGATAAGGTCACCAAGAACTAAAGCCAGTATTGCCTAGTAAGAGAAATAACATCCCACATGCCAAAAAAGAAAGAAAAAGAAAAGAAAATGTCCTACAGATGACAGAAACTGGGTTAACTGGTAAGTGCTGAATATGAACCCTAAAATGACAGTTTTGTGTGCTATTTGTCATAGCATAAAGTCAATGCTGAACTATATGGCATGACTGCAATATGAAATTTTCAAATCTCTAGAAGCAAATGGAAGGAAAATGATTTGTTTATTCTTTATAGTGCAAAATGATTTTCTTAATAAGCCTTAAGTGCTTTCTAATGCAGACAAAAGAAGTTTTATGTAATAAAACAAGTGAATCAATATCTGATGTGCAAAATTAGAAATAAATTATGCACTTAAACACGTAACCATGAAACCTTGTTGAGAGGCATTTTATGCTTTTAAACTCCCTTGCACATCCCCAAATTTCCCCACTCTCCTACCTGCAATCTACCACACTATTGATTGTCTGTACATGAATTATCCAAGGCAAGATGAAAGCTTGCTTCACCTCTCTCCCCTCACCCTTCAGGTTCTACTCCCAATGTTCATACTAAATATGGTCTATACACATAAATGAGCAGAATTGCAGAGTTTAAGAGCATGTGTGGTAGAGCCATCTGTCTGCCTTCAAATCTAAGCGTCACCACTTGCGGTATGACCTTGGGATGTTCCTTAACCTCGCTGGACCTTAAATTTTTCATTCGAAAAAGTGTAGGTATGATAGGACTATTGTCATAGGATTCTACAGGGATTAAAGGAGGTAATATAACGAATGTCTTAATATACTGAACAGGTATTAGCTGTGATTACAAGCACAATCAGAAGATCAGTTTATAGTATATTCCAATGCAATGTAAACTGATTTTGGAGTCATTTCCTGCATTCATTCATCTAGTTTGTAAATATTTACTGAGGTTCTATTATATGCAGGGTGCCATGCCAGGGACTATAGATACTGCAATAAATAAGACAGAAATCTTTTCTGTCTTTGAGGGCTTAGAGTCACTACTTAGATTCATCAGTCATTGGTATAGCCAAATAAGTAGTGATTTTTAAAAAAACAAACTTAAAGGACACTTTTTCATGGTTGACAAAGCTCAACTTGGCCTAAAAAACAAAAACAAGTCACCAGAATGCCATTATCTCCTGTCTAGGCTTGGTCTGTACCTCGCCCTCACTCCCACAGCAGACATTCAAAAAAGATTTTAAACATTGATTTAGTCCAGAAGCTATTGCTAGAAAAAAATTCTATGGTTATATAAAGGAAAGAAATGAGACTATAATGCAAAGCATCCTCAGGGGGTTGATCTGTACGGGGGCTGGGGGCAGGGTTGGGACAGAAGCACTTCGTTTTGGATCCTTCAGAAGCTCATACTGGAGAGGAAGACAGGTACTCAGGAAAGCCAATTCCACTGCCACCACTAATACTGTGTGCCTTCCTTGTTTTTGTCATGACACCATGCCCACTCCTACTTGAAGTACCAATTTGGCCATTTACTAGTCGTGTGACTGGGCTCAGATGTTTTAATCTTCTTTATAACTACTAGTACCTATTGTAATAACTGTTATTCATCCTATAAATTATGATAGGATAATTCTAATTAATATTAATTATAAACATATTTACATTATTTATAAGATTTTGAAAATTTAAAAAAAATCAATGAATTTCCAGAAATAATGACTATATCCTAGTCTCAAAGTAAAAAGGAAGCACTAAGGTGGGGAGGGTACCACTGGTGGCCCACTTGCCTAACATGAACAAGGTTGATCCCCAACACTAGAGAAAAAAAAAAAAGAAGAAGAAGCATGAAAGTCAATAGTGGCTTCAGAATTCCTACCCAGAAGGAAGTCGAGAGCAGAAATCTGGTTGAGAGCTTTGAAAGGGGCACTTGCACAGCACCTTAGGTAAGAGAGATGTCAGTAGTCCATTTTGAAATCTGACAAGAGCTGTCGGGGCTCGGAAAACAAGTTCAAAGAGCGGAAAAGGGGAAAACGGTGAATCAAAATCCCAAAGAATTCGACATAAATAATTCTTCTTCTTCAACTTTCACTGCACCACATAATTTCAAAAGGTGCACCTGTTCCTGAGAGTCTACTCAGGAACCAAGAAGAAATGGGTCCACAACAGAAACCCTAAGGCAAGAAAATGTCTGAAGAAAACAGAGCTTCCAATGGGAGCAAGGAGTTAAAAACAAAACAAACTGGAAAGAATAAAGTTGCTTTGGCGGTGGGCATTAGGAATAAAGGAGGGGAAAGAAAAGAAAACCAACCAAACATGTTCATCATTTTTACATTATCACACAGAAAGCCTCACTCACCTGAAAGGAAGTTCAGAAAAAAAGTGGAGAAACTGCACACATCTGAAAATGAAAACAAGACAAGAATAGAAAATTAGACCAATGGAAAGTGGGTCCTCTTAGCACCAAAAGGCCTCGATCCTGCAGTCAGCATAGTAGTGAGGCCCTACAGATCTCCAGCTGCACATCTGAGGTTTGAACTTGGCAGCAGAGTTACAAAAGAAATGGACAATGCAAGGTCTGCTCTTATGGACCTTAGGTAAGACAGAACAAGCCCAAAGCCAGTTCAGGGCTGATCTTGTTAACGTTTTAGTAGCATGAATTACTACTCAATCTAAGGCTTCATTAACAGCATCATAGGAGCATTAGACAATGAAGTGATCAGAGCAGATCTGGAGTGAGGTGCTCCCTTCTAAAACCCTTGATTGCCTAGGTAGTTTTTCATGTGTTCGTGTCTTAACTTCCCTAGAAATAAACTCCTTGATATCAAGAGGTCATTTATGTCTCATGTGTCCCCAAAGCCAGAGGTAAATTTTTTTTTAATCCTCAGAGGCTGAATAAATTACTCTCTGTGATTATTTAGTCTGGTTCAGAGCTGAAAAGGGGAGGGGGAGCATTGGCAATGGCATGAGTGATGGAAAGATCAGATGCATGCTGGGGAAAGGAAACGGGCTGCCCACCTGAGGCAGAGAGCACTGCTGACAACCTGGTTGGCATCCTTTAGAATATGCCATCACACTTCACTTCAAAACCAAAACACTGGTAGAGCTATTAGTTCAAGATGACAGTCACTTCAAATAATGGTATCTTCTCAGGTGAAATGACTTTCAAATCAAGATTTACCAGAGGAAACAATCTATAGGGTCATCTTGGAACCAACTGACCTACTCCTGGCTTCTGTCAATAAACTGGTATGACAGAAGTTTAATGCTCAAAGAGGAACAGGATATGAATTCAAAGAAGAGATAAGAAGTCTCGGTGAGTTTCTATTGATCACAGTATGTTTGTTAAGAAGAAAAAAAGGAATGCTTCTTTATAAATTAAAGTCCATTATGCCAGAAAGACTTCATTAAACAATGTTTAAAGAAGACAAAAAAATGAAAGCCAAGCATTTGGTCCTGTCCTAGGATGAACAAATTATAAACACATGTTCCAGTGTTCAACATGGAATGGATGTAGGATTACCAACCAAAAAAACTTTAAAATAATCAAAGAAACAAATTGATTGTGATTTGAGTATGGAAATAATTTCACTGAACATTTGTGAAAATTAAGATTTTTTTTGTCTTTAAATCCTTTATTAAATATTGAAAACATAATTTATTTACTATTCATATCTTCAAAGGGATATGAATTTCTATAAAATAACCTATTAAAAAGATTTTTTTTTACATATGGATTTCTGATAATATTTTTGATGAAATTTCACCACTCAAGCACACTGGCTCTTCCAAAATCTTATGGATGACTACAATAAAGCACACTTAATGGTTCCTGGTAATCCAGTTTATTAATGAACAACAGGAGGCTCTGTTTGCTCCTTTGGAACACTTTCAGGTAGAAAAATAGGGCAAGCAACAATGACATTTGTTTTTCCGAGAGAATGAAAAAATCAAAAATTCTAATAATAATATCCAATGCTGGAGAGTATGTGGAGATATAAACAATTGCATACACCACTGGTGGAAATCTAAATTTTGAGATTTTGAAATTTTAAATGTGCATACTTTTATTTTTTGAACATTTCCAAAAGTATTGTTTTTACATGTGTAGAAATTCTAATTCGAGATTGTCCTGAATAAATATTGACACATATACACAGAAATATAAACCCAAACACTATCACTGCAGCAACAGGAGGAAAACTAAATATCTATCAGTAAATGAATAGGTAAATGATGGTACAGCCACATTGTGGAATATTATGCAATGTCTAAAAAATAAAGCCGATTTAGTACTAATGTACAGACATTGTCAATATATATAATACATATCAAGTCAAGTGAAAAAAGCAAGTTTCTTACTATACTAATATACACATAGGACATGTTAGGAAACAATCAAAGTGATATATGTGTATAGTTATATAGTGACAGAGGTGAATGCATAGTAAAAAACCTGGGAGGAAACCTACCAAGCCTCCACAGATGGGAGTGTGATGGAGGAAAGGATGAAGCCACATTTTTACTCTAGAACACAGCAATGTATTCAAACATTATTTACAGTTAAGAATATTTCTTCTAGTGAGGAAAAAGAGAACAGAGGGAGAGCCAAAAAGAGCTCCTAAATCAAGGTCAAGGTTGGATAAATGGAAGGGAATGCTGTCACTTGCTCACTCAACATTGTCTTTCTTCACCCTGCTCTAACCCAATTACAAAGGCCCAGTTGGGGACACAAAGACTTCTGGTCTTACAGCCAAGAAACTAGCTTCCTAGCTGGAGAGCAAGAATTCACTGAGCAAGTTGTGGAAAATACTGTCAAAAGCAATGATGTGAACATGCCTGATGGATGCTAAGGCCTAAACTTAACTAATGAGTTGCCCATCCTTGGGACCGCTGATTCCTCCTCACCCTGATCACCACCACACCCCCACTGGCCTTCATCTACCAGAGAAACTAAACAGGAAGCAGAATCTAATCAGCACCAGCAATTCAGTAACAAAACATAGTGACTGCCAATGTTTGGGATTCTTACATCATTGAAAGGAAAGGGCAAGTCACAAAAAGAACCCTATCAACTTATGTAAGACATGGCACAGAACAGAAAAGTTTCTCAGAGAACAGCAAACTCACCAATTGCTAGGATTAACTGAAACCTCCTGCAGTTGCAGTGCCCCAAACCATGACATCAGGGAGGCTGGGAATGTCTCCAACTTCCTCTATTTATCAAGCTGGCTAAAACATAGGGTAATACCAGTGTGAACAAAAAAAAAGGCAAGCGGACTTCATAAATAGTTTGGGTTGGAAGGAAACCTCTCTGGGTAAACTTACAGCCCTGCCCCAGTGCAGAGGAAGCCATCAGGGAGGCTGCATCCAAGAATCAGAACTGCGCTGGGTGGCTGGCCACAGAGACACATATCCTGAGGGTAATCATCAACCCAATGAGGAAAGTCCACAGGTAACAGCAGCTTCAAGGAGTTGTCCCACTGCCTTCTGGGGTAATGTGACATTGGTCCAGGGAGCAACCCAAAACAAACAAACAAAACAAAACACAATGGTGACATGCATCATCCTGGGAGGCTCAATGCTTCATTTAGAATTTAGTGATTAATTAGTGACCCAGACTGAGGGGCAGAGACTGGCTTGCAATTCCTGGTGATGACACCAATACCATGGAGAAAGGATTAGAAGACAAAGAGGCCCTGATAATTGAGGAATGGGGTCAGAAAACAGGCAAAGAGAGCCAGCTGCAGGGGCACACACCTGTAATCCCAGTGGCTGGGGAGGCTAAGGCAGGAGGATCAGAAGTTTAAAGCCATCCTTAGCAATTTAGTGAGGCCCTAAGGAACTCAGCAAGATCCTATCTCAAAAAGGGCTGGAGATGTTGCTCAGTGGCAAAGCACCCCTGAGTTCAATCCCTAGTGCTAAAAAAAAAAAAAAAAAAAGAAAAAAGAAAGAAAGAAAAAAGAAATAGGCAAAGAGAAATTTCTCTACATCACAGGAGAAACAAATTGCATAATGGAGATGATGGTAAAGGATAGGCATATGCATATCCAGAAAGTCAGGGATGTATAGATTCTTGGTTTTAGAGTGGTAGGTATTGCCATTGAGGAGCAGACAAGAGTGGTTCTAGAATCTCAAAGTTGCTCCTTTCATCATAGGACCTTTACCTGCACAGGCTGGTTTGTTTCATTCTGGACACCACCATTCAAGAGGGGTAAAGTTGTGAGATGGCTCTGGAAAATTCTAAAGATAATTCACTCAACAAGTGTGTACCATATGCCTACTCTGTGCCCCAAACAGGGCCACTTTGTATGGTTGTGCAAGTTGTACCCTGCACAAGGTTTCCTGGCCATAGGAATCAATGGAGCAGAATCTGGGATGCCAGGTTTTCTAGAGGTGCCATACGAATCAGCTGCAGGCAGTAACAGAAGCACTGAGAAAGGCCCCCTACCACAGTATGGGAAAATGGATTCAGCAAAGTTACATCAAGGAGGTAACAGTCAGGCTGTATCCTAAAGAACACACAACTTTCTTAACATGAAGAAATGGGAAAGATCATTGCAAAGAAAGGAAATAGCTTAAACCTAGACACAGAGCCAAAGAACTTAAACTAATCAGGAAGAAGAATGCCCTGGTATCCATCACTGTTAATTTATAGAAAAGACTAAGGGGGCGTTTGGAACTGCTTTCTGAACCACCTCAAAAGGTGACCTCTTAGCCCATCTGGGGAGGCAGAGGAGGAATGAAATAGGCCAAGAGAAGTGGCCAGTAGGTCTCTTTCAACCACTGGCACCCATGTTATTTTTTTCTGCAGCATTAAAAAGCTTTCTTTCGACGCTTTTCTTCCGCCTGCGGTTTCAGCGCTCTTCGCAGAGGCCCCAGCAGCGCCATGTTGGGACAGAGCATTCGGAAGTTCACGACTTCGGTGGTCCGTCGGAGCCACTATGAGGAGGGCCCCGGGAAGAATTTGCCATTTTCAGTGGAAAACAAGTGGCGCTTACTGGTTATGATGACCTTATTCTTTGGATCAGGTTTTGCTGCACCTTTCTTTATAGTAAGACACCAACTGCTTAAGAAATAGGGATGTTGTGATTCATACATTTAACAGATATGAAGACTGTTTTAAGAGGTGCAGTCTCTGAAAAATGAATCAAACTCTTGGATTCATAGCATACTGGATATGTTTGTAAATAAACTAATGACATGAATGTTCAACGTATCTTCTCTGAAATAGGAAATGAGATAATTGAGTGTGTGCTTATTTTATTTGAATAATTCCCAAGTTTTTTTGTTTTTGTTTAAGTCCAGAACTATATATGATAGCTTGTTTTAGTCTGGGGATATGGCTCAATGGAAGAATGCTTGCCTGCCATGCGAGGCCCCTGGGTTTGATCCCTAGCACCACACACACAAAAATGCTTGTTTCATACCCTTAAAATATTAGGGTTTTTTTTTTTTTTTTTTTTTAAATCCCAGGGAAGGGCCACCCTGGTTATTTGTCATAAAAGTGTAATCAAAATTTGACTTTGATTATCCTATAACAATTTTAATTATTTTTTCCCACTAGTTATAATTAATAATAAGAAAAACCAGTAGTGCATACAGATTAAAGTTCTGATTGGTTAGGTATTTGAGAGCTTCATTTTTTTTTTTCCTAGACCTAAAACTTAAAAACAAATTTTAGTCTTGATAATTGTACTACTGTTTGAATAAAAGTAAAATACTTCAATGGAATGTAACAGCATATAAGGCATAATAAAGGATGTATTTCTAAATTAAAAAAAAAAAAAAAAAAAAGCTTTCTTTCTTTTTCTTTTCTTTTTTTTTTTTTTTTTTGCCTTACTGGGGATTGAACCTAGTACATGCTACATTCCCAAGTCCAAAAGCTTTCTTTTCTCTCCTGGTCCATCTTCCTTCTTTCTACTCTTGCTCATTCCACAGTTTCTCTCTTTTCCCTCCCTCCCCTTAGCTATCTTGAGGCGTGCCAAATGTGTCCTAGAAGCTGGAACACTGCTGGTTGTCTCTGCCCACACCAGAGAAGAATTAGAGACCACATGGTGACAGACTCACCTTCAAATGACTCCCTGACCTTATCCTTGATTTTTTAAATGCCAGTCTTATATTAAGCTGTGTTTGTACAAAATTAACTACAAGTGAACTTTCTTCCATTTGTATAAAAACATTTCACCAGGAAAACTGAATGTAGATAATTACCACACCCTTAATCAATCCCAATGGCCATGACTGACTTTTTCTAGTAAACTTGAACTTCTCTTTCCACTGAATAGCAAAAAGCTTTGAGAATTTCCCTCTGTTTAAATTATGTTTCAATGCTGTATTTTCAATAATGAGAGAAAAAAATGGTGAAAAGATACACAGACAAGGAAAGAACAATTGTACATGTAGGATGGGTCCCACCAAGTAACTAAGAAAACCACACATATAATTTTTTCCTTTGTTGTGTATTTGAACTAGAAACTAAGACTGGTGTGTTAAAATTTTTCTGTTTCCAAATATATTTGCCACTTGAGATGTACTAAACATTTAACTGCTCCTTAGTTAAGTTCTAGGGGGTAAAAGACAAGGAAATTCTTACCCATAAAGTTTTTACTATTCCCATTTGAAATGAGTAACATGTTATATTATCTTTTGGTCCTATTTGACAAATAAATTGTGCAAGGTAGGAACTTAATGATTTATTAACATTTTTAAAATTCAAGACCTTCATGTCTTCACTGACTTTGCTAACAAAAGAAATGTCTACCCCTTCCCTTCCGTGGTAGACTGTAAAACTAGTCATCAATTCTTCTGCAGTCACTTGCAATGTGACTCTGCAGCTCCTCCTATCAAAATGTGGAGTCTTTTTTCCACTCCTTGAATATGGGCTGGCCTTGTCATTTGCTTTGCCCTGTGGGGTATTACAAATGTGATGCAAGCAGAAGCTTGAAAAGTACTTAAGCATGGATTTGCTGTCTTGCTGCTCCTGGAACCTCATGTCACCATGTAAGTATAGAAACAAGCCTGTGCTTGCCTGTCAGACGATGAAAGCCACAGGCCCAGTCACCCACATTGCTCCAACGGACAGTCAGCCAACCCCCAGGATCAGAATCATCTGGCTGACTGGCAGCTGACTGGCAGCAGATGGCACGGCAGATGCCTGGGTTAACCTAACTGAGACTAGCAGGAAGACCATTCCACTGGACCCAGCCAAGAGTGCGCACTCCCAGACTGTAAATTAACTGTCATTGTTTTAGGTCACTAAGTTTTGGGGTATTCTGTAACACAGAAAAAGCTAACTTATTTATCATCCTTCTTCCTTTCCTTCCTCTTCACTTTCCCTTCCTCTCTATCATAATCCAACACCCACTCTTTTCTTCTTCTCCTTCTCTAAGTACTACAAGTAAGCACACAGTGTGTTTAAGATGCTGGCCTAGGCTGTGTCTAGTTCAAAGCCTCTCTCACTTTCTTCTAAACCATGCCTTCTGTGCTATGGTTTGGATATGGTTTGAATGTGTCCCCCAAGGGTTTATATACTGGAAACTTTGTCCCCAGTGTAGTGATGTTAAGAGGTAATGAGACCTTTAAGAGGTTGGGCCTCAAAGGTCATTGAGAGTGCAGTCCTCAGAAGGGATCAAGGTAGTTCTTATAGGACCCCTGAGTTAATTCTGGTGAGAGGTTTGTTATAAAAGAACAAGCCTAGCCTCTTTGCCTTCCTGTCTGGTCATGTGATCGTTCCCTTCCTTCACCCCTGTGAAGCCATCAGCTATGAGGTAATATAGTAGGGGTGGCCCTTACCAGAGGCAGCACTATGCTATTTAGACATTCAGCCTCCAAAACTGTGAGTTAAATATACCTCTTTTCTTTATAAGTACACAGCCTCAGGTCTTTCATTCTAGGAACAGGAAACAGACTAATACTCTCTGGAATACAAAGTCTGCTTAGGGCCAACACTGCAGACCTTGCACAGTGTGTGGGCCCCACTCACAGAGATGAAGCAAGTTGCCTATGGGACCAGCTGGCTATAGGGTGGATGTTTGGCAGAGTTGGTAGGTCATCTCTGGGTACTTCCTTGAGATAATCTCCCTGGGAGGATCATTTGTCACTGTGACCTGTTGAGTATGTTCTAAATTTCCCTTCTACCTGTTAAATTCCTAGCTACTGGAGGGGAAGTATAATAAGATACTTGGTCTGCAAGCCAGACACACAAGGGTTAAGGGGCCTAGCCTAAGACACTCTCCCTCCCGTGGTTGCCCAGGCTAAGAGAGCAGAAAATATATATATATATATATATATATATATATATATATATATATATAACTACAGGAAACAACGCACTGTGAGTGGTAAAATGCTTAGATTTCCATTTGTTTACTACACAAATAAAAGAAAATCAATAGGATCATCTTGCTAATGACATCAAACCACTCAGTACAACTCAGAAGCCAGAAGAAGGTCGTTTCTTAAAAGGCTTTTCTTTCCTCTTCCACATTTACAGTCTCTACTTTGTTCCCGCTCTAACTTATTTTTTTCTCCTGAATGATGTTTTCACAGACTTTTTGAAAACTTACTTTTCCCTGGTGTCTTGGAACCCACCATTTGCTTGTGGTTATGACATTAATGTTTACAAAGGTCAAATTAGATGTTGGGGTTGGATAAATGTTTCTTTTCTTTTTATGATATTTGAAATGGGACTCTTCTCCCTTAGGATTCCCTGGAGAAGTTCTCTTCTTCTAGGTGCACGTATTTCAAAACTGGCAATCAAAATATCACATGGACAGATATTTTCTCAGCTTCCATCAACTAGTGTAAATAGGAAGTATACTCTTAGGAAGGCTTCCCAGGACTGTTCTTGATTTCCTCATGCAGTCTTCTGCAAGAACAGAGGAAGACTTCATTGTTTCAAGCATCTTCCAACATCTCCCTTCCTATGTCTATAGACCTAAACCATCTATAGAATAATGGAAGTGTCTGAAAAAGAATTACTTTTCCTCTTCTCCTCTGTTATTAATAGTAATAATTTCTTCCAGTTGTACAATGATTTATGGTAAGCAAAATGCTTTTGTATACATTACCTCACTGGACTAACAGATGTTTATAGAGTAGCTTCAGGGCAAATTATTAGCCCTGTGCTAGGGACTGGGGTTACACTGGAGTGCAAGACAATTCTGCCCTCAGGGAATTTACTATCTTACTAGGGAAACAAAGAGGTGATACAAAAGTTAACATCAAGAAATGCCATACTGCAATTGTACAAAGTGCCAAAGAAAAGCATATGGAACTCTGAGTGAAGCCAATGGTCATGGAAGGTTTCCCTGTGGAGCTGAAACCTGAAGGTTAAATGGGAGGAATTGGCCCAGCACAGAGGCAGGGAAAGACCATACCAAGTAGAAGCAGAAGTATGTGCAAAGGCTCTGTGGTGGGAGAGGGTGCAGCCTATGTACATGTACGGAATTGAAAAAAAGGGCCAGAGTGGGCAGGACTTGGAAGGACAAGTGAGAACTGCAAGAGATGAGGCCCGAGAGGCAAGAAAGGCCCAAATCCCATGGGTGGCCAAGGTAAGAAGCTGTGCCTTTGTTCTGAGAGCAATGAAGTCGGTGAAGGATTTTAAACAATGAGTGATGTGTTCAGATGCACATTTTGACAAGATCGTTCTAGGTGTTGCATTGAAAATTAATTGGAGGCAGAGCAGAGCAAAAGTTTCAGATTTCTGCACTCCATTCTCAAACAATGTTCTCAAAGTGTGAACAATAAAACGAACATCCAAAATAAGAGGTATAATCAAGGAAATAGAAACTCCAGATTTGTTTATTTGATACACACATAAAAATCTACTAAAATATCATTGGAATTAGAGTTCATAAAAGGAGGAAGATTCAAAATAATTATATAAATAAGTATTCCCTTTGCACCAGGAGTTAGTGAAACTTTTCTATAAAGGGTCAGATAATAAATACTTCCAGATTTGCAGGCTGCAGCATTTCTGCTGCAACAATTCAACTCTGCCATTGTAGTACAAAAACTATCACAGACAATTTGCAAATGAACAGGTGTGGCTGTGTATCAATAAAACTTTATTTACAAAATCAGCTGTCTCACAGGCTTTGGCCCATGGGCAGCAGTTTGCCCTGTTCTATACCAATGAGGAAGTGATCCTAGTATCTGAAATGAGATACAATGACAGATTGGATGAAGATTGTGGTGGTGATGTGACATATTTGGGAGGTATTTGGGAGGAGAACTGATAAGACTTGGGTCTGGGTTGGATTTCTTTTCTCTTTTTCCCTATTTCTTATTAGTGCATTATAGTTGCATATAATGGTAGGATTCATTGTTACATATCCATACATGCACACAATGTAACTATATAATTGACCAATATCAGTACCTGGTATTTTCCTTTTCCTCCATGCCTCCAGGTCCCTTTCCTCTACTCTACTGATCTTCCTTTGATTTTCATGAGATTCTACTCCCCCACCTTTCTTTTCCTTTTTCCTCTCTAGCTTCCACGTATGAGAGAAAACATACAACCCTTGACTTTGAGTCTGGCCTATTTCCTCAGCATTCTCTAGTTCCATCCATTTTCCTGCAAATAACATAATTTCATTCTTCTTTATGACTGAGTAAAACTCCATTGTGTATATACACCTTATTTTCCTTATCCATTCATCCACTGATGGGACACCTAGGCTGGTTCCATGGCTTGGCTATTGTGAATTGTGCTGCTGTAAACATGGATATGCATGTATCACTTGCATATGATGACTTTAATTCTTTAGGTAAATACTGAGGAGTGGTATCACTGGGTCATTTGGTGGTTTCATGCCTCATCTTTGAGGAACCTCCATACTGATTTCCATAGTGGTTGTACTAATTTACAATATCACCAACAGTGTAAAAGTGTTCCTTTTTCTCCACATCTTCTCCAGTATTTATGATTGTATTCTTGATGATGGTCATTCTAACTAGAGTGAGATGAAATTTCAGTATAATTTTGATTTAAGTTTCCCTAATTGCTAATGATGTTAAAATTGTTTTCATATATTTGTTGGTCATTTGTATTTTTTCTTTTGAGATATGTGGGTTGGATGCTAACCCAGGAGAGAGTGGCAGTCCCTGCCTAGAGTTTATTTGAAGTAAGTGAGGCTTAGAGGAAATGAGTAGCTGAGTCTGCACTGGGGACATCAATCCTCAGCTCAGCAGGCCTTCCCACCACAGTCTGTGTCCATCTGCCAGCCCCATTCACAGCCCCCTAACCCCACAGTGTCCTTGCAATCTTCTGTTGTAAGGTTATAAGTGTATGGGATACTTCCTCAAAATGCTCTTGGCCTTCACAGTCACATACAATTTCTATACAGTTAACTAACATCACTTCCTGGCCTTTCCATCATACTATCTCATATAAAACAACTTGAAAATAAGGCAAGTACCAATAACAAAAAATCAGCATAGTATGGAGTCAATGCCTCATTTGGTGAGCACAGAATGACAGAAGGGGTGGGAAGCAGGAGTAAGTGCCAGCCCACTCAGCTCACTGACATCCAGGAAAATCTCCCAGCTGCTGCCTGGCCTTCCCTTTGTTTCCCTCATCAGAATATTCTCTCCTAAAGCATCAGCACTACCTGCTCCTTCTGCTTACGTCACCTTCAAATCATTCTATTTGGCTCCACCAGAAGTAGAGTTATTTTTAAAGACTGGATGGTGTAAGGTAGGGTGGGGAAAGCCAGAACGGGAAGCCTCCGATGGTGGAAACTCCTCTATCACCAGGGAACTTGGCTGCAGCACCAAGCCCTGGCCTCCCACCAGAGCAGGGCCATCCATTTTCTTCTTCTTTTTTTAGTACTATCCTCTTTGACCCACCCAGTGCTGAGATTTTTCAGTGTGTTTTTCCAGGAGACCTGGCAAACAACAACTTGACAGGTTCAATGGTTTTCATTGACAGCCTGAATGGAGTCCTATGAAGATTGCAAAACTGGACACACAAACAGACCATAAAAATCCTACCTCCCACAAGCGTCTGGACATTGCCTTTTCCCAAATGGCCCTCCTGCACTGATGCAGCATGGGTGGCTTTAGAGCACATTTTTAAGTGATTTTTCCAAAACTGGGGTGTTCCAAGTGGCATAGGAGTATTATTTTTTCCCAGTAAAGGACCGGCTCCCCAGATATTTTGAGAAGACAGAATACATGAGTCAAGTTGCTCCCAAAGCAAATCACTTGCTACCAGAACCCAATGACTCCGTGAACTGTGAGGTGCACTGGGCCTATCTGTCACAGGTCTGAAACTCACATTAACACACGACAGGGAAAGTGGTGGGATATCTGTGTGTATCAGTTACTTTGAACTTGAATACTATGAGTGCTCAGCAACTTTATAGCAGAAAGGCCACTCTCTGGAAGCAGCTCCCAATAGGTCTTCTGTCACCCTGACTGTCAGCAATCCCCACCTTGCTAGTCAGTACATGGAAAGCCAAAAATGTCTTATTGGTAAAGCTAGTGACTTGTTAATTACGATGATGAAGAGAAAGCTCAGAAAAAATATAAACATTATTTCTCTAATATTCACACAGTTTCATATCAGGAACAGATGGCAATTTTTATGGTAAAAAAAGAAAGAGCAGGGTCAATATGACAGAATATTTCAGTCTCCCAAGCTCCCATTGGAAAGGATGGAGTTGAAATGAAATGAACCAAAATGGGAAAGCCAGCTAGTGGAGTTCTCCAGAAGGAATATTTATTAACTTCCCAATTCCTTGCCAATGTCACTAGGTATTAACCATAGGAAAGAAAAGATTACTGTGTCCACTTACAGATGGACAGGTGGTGAAGCCTTTAAATGGGCATAAATCCCTGAGCTTAAATTCTGGCTCTGCCACTTGCTGCCCCTAAAACTTGGGGCAAGTAACTCAGTCTTCATGTGCCTCAGTTTCTTCATCTATAAAATGAAGATAATACAAATAGCATTCATCTCCCAATTGTTGGGACATATACATGCTACAATACATGTAAAACCCACAAAATATTCCCTGGCACATAGCAAATGCTCAATAAATAGTAACAATCAGTATTGTAGTTAAGAAAAAGTGGAATAATACCATTTGTTATAAAAATGATTCTGCTTGAATAATGATGTGCTCATACAAGTAAAAGTAAGTGCATAAAAATCCCCAAATACCTGCTTTTAAAATTTGCTTTCCAGAAGAATCATAAGTTCCCTTTAGTTATGCTACAATAAATACCTAATTATTATTATTATCATTATTATTATTATTTTGAGACACTGAGGATTGAACCCAGGGCCTCATGCATGCAAACCACATGCTCTACCAATGAGCTACATCCCCAGCCCAATATCGTCCAATCATTGACAAAAATGTCAAAACCTTTTCACATACAAGATTATAGATGGAGGGAAGGGAGTGAGATACTTTCACTGTATCATGAGAATAATGGCCAATATTTATTTTAGCCTATCATAAGTTGCTAGATCAAGTAGTCACTGATATTTACTACCCGTACCTTGGATTCTTTATCCATAAAATGGGGATCATCATATTTGTGTCCTATATAATTCTTGTGGGTAGTGAGTCAGTCAAAAAATGTGCTAGGCTCGAAGTTCAGTTTGTACTACATAGCTACTGCTGTTATCGCCGTCATTGCCTGGCACTCTGCTAACTGCTCCATACTTGTCCCTGGGCTGTGGGCGAAATGGACAATCACACTTCTCTAGAAAAGACTGTCTGCCATGGGCCCACCGTTGGTGCCTTCCTCTTCACTCCTACCTTATCACAACTGCCCCCAGGAACACAGCTAATACCCACCCTTGACCTCTTAGTGTGAAGGCCCTAAGGAGCCCCCTATCTCAAAAGGCATCTGCCCTTTAAACCGACTCGGCTGAATTAATAACTTTGTCTTTTGTTACAGGAATTTGGACCCTGGAGAATAAAGTGTGGATGATATGTGAGGGTCAGGGACCACATTTTAGGGGTTTATTTTCATATGCTGAGGGCTTACACGAGGGTCACCCCCAACCTGGCCCCAGCAGCAGGACACCCCCATTGCATGGAGGGCACATGTTCCCTGTTATGTTCAGGCACCTTCCCATTCAACAAATATTTATTGAGTAAATACTATGTGCCAGGCACTCTGTGAGGTGCTAGGAGCATACTGGTTAACAAGACAGACACAACTGTGCCCCTCTGGACCATCCATGCCAGTGGGACATTCAAGCAAATAAAAAGGTAAATGGACAAATCAATGAAATAGTGACACGTTTTTAAGTTTTAAAACTAACACAGTTTTAAAGCTAACATGGAGATGAATTATATTCTTAGAGGAGACAATGACACAGAAAACAACTTGCTCAATATATTAAAGAAAGCAAATAAAAAGTGTGACACCCATGATAATTTCTATTAAGACACTCAATTTGGCAGGAGTCAGGCTTTGCCAACATGCCTAGAAAACTTTAGCTCCAAGCAGGGGAACATTCCATTTCACTCGTTCATTTGTTTGTTTGTTTGCTTTACTTCTAGAGATGAGACAGGATAGAACAGTGTATTTATATTTTCTCTCATATTAATGTTCAGATATAAATATGGAGGGAAAAGTTTATCTTCAAGGAATCAAATTTGTAATATAAGTTCAATATCCCTTATCTGGAATGCCTGGGACCAGAAGAGTTTCAGATTTCAGAGTTATTTCAATTTTGGAATATTTGCATACATTTTATCAGTTGAACATCTTTAATACAAAAAAATTCAAAATTTGAAATGCTCCAAAATCCAAAATGGTTTTAGTGTCATGTCAGCACTCAAAAAAAATTCAGATTCTGAAGCATTTTTGACTTCAGATTTTCAGATTTAGGGATGCTCAACTTATACTCAGAGAACCTAGGAAATGGTCATTTGCCTGTAAGGTTTTAGAGTTACACAATTAGACTGGAAAATGTACTCCCTCTATAGCTTGGGGAAGCCTGTTTTTATCTTGATACACATCAAAACATCAACTCTGGTGGTGAAAGGGGATGCAGGACCATGGGTGCATTGTATTTAGTTGTTTCACTACAGTTTTCTGTAATTTCCAGAATTTTCTTTTTCTTTTTTTTTTTTTTTGCGGTGCTGGGGCTTGAACCCAGGACCTTGTGCTTGACAGGCAAGCACTCTATGAACTGACCTATATCCGCAGCTCTAATTTCCAGAATTTTAATGATGAAAACACATTATTTTTGAAAACAGAAAAATCTTACAGGCATAATGTATTTTGGGTTGTTTCTGTTTTTATTCTGTCTACATAGCAGCAAAAACAAGCTATACTAAAACATTATCAGGGCCAGACACAATGGCGCATGCCTGTAAACCCAGTGACTTGGAGGCTGAGACAGGAGGATCTCAAGTTCAAAACCAGCTTCAGCAACTTAGCGAGATCCTGCCTCCAAATAAAAATTAAAAATAAATAAATAAAAAGAGCTGGGGATGTATTCAGTGGTAAAGTGTCCTGGATTCAATCCCAGTACTAAAAACAAAACCAAATAAAACCAACATCATTAGAGAGCTGGGGATATATCTCAGTGGTAGAGCAGTTAGTTGCCTAGCATGCTCAAGGCCCTGGGACTGTTAAAGAAGAAGAAAAAAAAAAAGAACACAAGAAATATTAATAGCTCAGTAAAACCTGTCTGTTAATCATAAGTATGAAGTAGAAATACAACGCAGGAAAGGATAGGAAGTGTGTCAGGAGAAGGGCTGGTGATAACCGTAGGGAGGTAGACTCAAGAGCTGCTACAAGAGGTCAGGGGTACACCAGAAGGTCCCCTAGGGACAATGGTTGAAGGCAGAGGCACTGTGAATTGCAAGAAGAATCCTGAATGGCCTGTTAACCCAGACAATAATCACTTCCGGCAGTAATCAGTTTGGACCAAATGAAACCCAGTAATGGGTCAGAAGAAAATTAAGTGATAGGACTGGCATGGTGTTGATAAGAACTGGCAGCCATAGTCTAATAAATGCTTACTCCAGTTGGGCATAATTTTAACTGCTTTGTTTGTATGGACTCAATCTCTGCAATGACCCTAGCTAGCGTATGCATAAAGTTTAATGTTCAAAGTAGGATACCTGAGAGTAAAATGGGGTACTATTAATTAATGTGGAGAAAACAGGCACAAATCAGGCCTTCCCTGAACAAATCAGATGCATTATCACCCTACCTAGAAGGCATACTATTATGATGGCTATATAGACAAGGAAACTGAGACAAGGTCCAGAGAGGTCAAGCAACTTGTCTGAGGTCACAGAGAGAAGTGGCAGAGTGACCATTTCATCTTAGGTAGTGGAGCTTCAGAGCCCATGCTCCATGGTTATCCAGTATTGCCTTTCTGTTTATTTGTTTGGTTGGTTTTTGTTTTGTTTTGTTATTTTTGATATTGCCCTTTTTGGGGGGTACTGGGTATTGCCTTTCTGTGTTTCATATGATAGGAAGCTCCACAGGGTAAAAACCAGGTTGTAGTTATTACTAGGAAGTAGGAGATTGGGCTGTAAAAAGCATCAGCTTTTAGAGTTAAGCACCACCACTTTACAAGGCAGGTAACCCTGGACAACCATGTTAACCTAGCGGAGCCTCTGTTCAGTCACCTGTGAAACAAAACTACTGAGACCTGCCTCACAACACCACCTTGCGTAGCACTCAGATGGGACAGTGTTTATGACAATCTTTTGGATACGGAAAAACATAACATGGAAAACAATTCCCAAAAGTTATGTGTAAAAACCTGCATTCCTAATACAAAGGCAAATAGTAAATTTTTTCTGTAAAAGGCCAAATAGCAAACATGTTAGGGTTTGGAGTCCCCATGGTCTCTGCTGTGACCACTGACCTCTGCTAATGCAGTGCCAAAGCAGACACAGACAATCTGGAAATGAATGGCACGTGTGGCTGCGTGCCAATGAAACCCTATTTACAGAAACAGGTGGAGTTCCACAGGCCAGTTTGCCAACCCCTGGCCTAGAGAAATGCGATTTGAAAGTGCAACCCATCAGCGCTCTCTATGCCCTTACCTGATTTGTTTTCCTCCATGGCATTACTCACTATCCAACAAACTGTATGCTTTACTTGTTTATCATCTGCTTCCCCCACTAGAAATTAAGCTTCACTGAGGCAGAGGTTTTTGTCTGTTTGGCTCACTATCCACCACCCAGTACCTGGAAGTGTGCTTGGCACATAGTAGAGATATAAACATGCCAAAAGAATGCACAGATGAATGAATGGAGAGATTATGAAGGAATTGGACATACTTTTGGGAGAGGAGGGCAAATCCATGCCAAGCAAAAAAGGAAACAGAGAAAGATAACACTATCTGAAAACCTAGGGGAAGAAAAGCTACTGCAAATGAACTCAAACTCAACTTTGCCATTCTTTGTAGACAAAGGGAAAAAGGATTATTTCCTAAACCAAACTTGTGAGTTATGAATAATATGGAAGAACCAAAGCCCTACAAAACAGTTTCTAAAATAGCTAGTTAAAAGTTACATGAATTATTGGCTTGATTTGGGTTTAAGAGAATAGCTTGAGTTTTGTTCCAGATCAACTAATTACAAGCGCGTGTGCATGCACGAGCGCACAATCCCTGCTCTCTCCCCATTCTGGCAAATGTGGGTTTGGTTGTTCACTGATAATGGTTCAGAGGTAAAGCAAAGGAAAAGAAATGAGCTACAGTTACATAGAGCAATGAGGCTGAATCTGACAAAAATAACGTTGAATGAAATGAAAGTTGCATAGGAAAATGATGGTAAAAAAGATACGAATCATGCTGGGTGTGGTGATGCATGCATGTCTGTCATCCTAGGAGCTCAGGAGGCTGAGGCAGGAGGATCAAGAGTTCAAAGCCAGCCTCAGCAACAGCAAGGTCCTAAGCAACTCAGTGAGACCCTGTCTCTAAATAAAATGTAAAATAGGGCTGGGATGTGGCTCAGTGGTTGAGTGCCCCTGACTTCAATCTCTGGTACCAAAAAAATAAAACAACAATTAGAAGTAGTTTAAAAGCATTCCAGTGAGCTAGGCCCAGTGGTATATGCCTGTAATCCCAGACACTCAGGAGGCTAAGGCAGGAAGAGCAAAAGTTCAAGGCCAGCCTCAGTATCTTAGCAAGAACCTCAGCAACTTAGAGAGACCCTGTCTTAAAGAATAAAGAAAAAAAAAAGTCATGCCATGTGAGTGGTATTCTCTCTTGCTTAGAAGCAGGAAAACTATAAGAAATAAACAAGAAGGATAAACTCCAAATTCAGAATAGTGTTTATATTCACACATTTTTTAAAAGCTGATGCACAGCCAGGGTTGTTAGAGCAGTCCAAAAGGGACAGAATTCCATATGCATTCCTCCCCTGCTCCCAGGTACTGACCCAACACTGACTCCACCTCAACAGGTCCCTCTGAGAATAAAGGCCAAATAGGCAGCAGAGTTATGTGCCCAATGGCGACACACTGAATTAATTGTCCATAAGCAGCTGATCCCAGCAATAAGGAGCCACCAGAAGTGGCTCACTTCATTTCAGGTGCCATTTTGATGCCAGCAGCAGAGGGAAATGAAGTAATCAGATGAAAACATTCTGATTGAAAAAAGATTACCATTTGGTAAAAAACAGTAATTAAGACTTTCTCAAAATCATAGTTAATATAAAAATCATCCATACGTAATTAATCTTTGACATTTCAAAAAGTACTTTAGGCTCCAGCAGCACATAGAATCATTACTACAAACACCTATTGTCTTTACACATAATTTGCTGGTTAATGAAGAGTTTGTGTTGATGGAAGGCTGGATTAACCAAAAGCTGAACTCCTACCTCTCTCTAAATATGACTCCCTTTTTAAAAAAGAAGTCTCTTGACCACTCGCACATCCAAGAAAACAAAGTTAAGTACTCAATTCTTTTATCATAAAGGCGATTTTGCAGAAACTGATAAAAAAAAAAATAACTCTGAAGACTAGGACAGCTTCCCAAAGTTAACAAGCAGACATTAGAGAAAACCGACTCCCTCTTTAGTACCGTTTCTGTCCTCTAGATGGGGCCCATTCCCAACTTGTAGGTACCCAATACAAACTTTTTGAACCCTTGCCTGCTCTTAGGAAAAGGGCACACCGAGGCATGTCAACCAGATTCTGTACCCATTTATATTTTAACAACACATTAAAAAATGAATCTCTAATTGAGCAATTTCAGGCTTCAGTCAGATGAATAGGTGAGAAGCTGGCAGGGGAAGTGGGGAAAGCTGGGCAGTTATTGCTATAGACCAAATTTAACCCCCTTCCCATTCATATGTTGAAGTCCTAACTAACAATGTAACTGCATATGGGTCTTAGGAGGTAATTCAGGTTAAATGAGGTCACATGGGTGGGGACCTACTCTGATAGACCTATAGCCTTATAAGAAATGAAAAAGACATCTTTCTCTTTATCACTCTGCCAAGTAAAGATACAAAGAGAAGGTGGTTATCTGTAAGCCAGGAAGAGGGCCCTCACTAGACTTTGACCATGCTGGCACCTTGACCTTGGATTTCCGGTCTTCGGAACTGTGAGAAATAAATTTGATGTTTAAGCCATCCAGTCTATAGCAATTTGTCCTTGTAGCTAACTACCAGAAACAAATGAAAAGAAAGTTATATTCTTTGGTTTCCCAAATCATGGAGAAGCAATTACCTAGCCACCCTGGATGTTTTAATAGTTGTTCACATTAGAGTTAGCCCTGTCAATACAGCATATACTCATAAGATAGCAAGTCCAAAGGACCAAGGGTCCCTAATAAGCACCTCCATGAAACCCAAATAGAGAGACAGAGACTTAGTCTGCTGGGCAGTGCAACCTGGCCAAGGACAACAAAACTATGAGAAACTCAGTCCAGAGTGACAAGTCAGGTCAACATCCCTGCCTATGTGGGCTTTGAACATGAAAGGAACCATGGAGAACTTCGAATACAAGATCTTGAAGGGGAAAGGCTGTGTATCATAATTCTGAACATATAGGGGGACTAAGAACCACCAATCAAGGACCAGGCAGTCATAAAATCCCCTAAAATGTACTGAAAACCTTAAACTATGACAAGGTTCAGGTGTGTTTCTGGTCTGGGGAAGAAAGCGGGAGGGAGAAAGCTAAGAATGTGGCTAGGAGAAGCAATTACCACTGATGCAAAGCTTGGAAAAACGGGTGTGTAGATGCATCCTTGAAACTTAATGTCATGGGCCTCCACTCAGTAAAGTCAATGTCCAAGGACTCCTCATCACAAGAGGCTAGGCAGAGAGCCTTGTGAAAAGAGCATGGAAACAGGATGCAGCCAGGGCATGGTCAAGGCTCTGAGGGGGAACTCATACATCCACCATCCTGGGAGGGGCACAGAAAGACGGGAACCAGTTTGGCTGGGGAGCCCTGAAAATCAACTCTGTTGACATGATCCCAGGAACATGGAAGCATTCTCTCCATTATCAGCCTATTTCCAGCCAAAAAATATCTAAATATTGGTGACCCTCCCCTGACCAGGCCTTAGAACAAACCCCAGAGGGGTCCCATCTTATTTTCTTATAAAAGGACTTCTTAAAAATAAAAAAAAAACAAAAGTACTTCATGAGCATTAGCCTTGAAGAGCCTTGATTTAGTTTGGGTTCCTCCAGAAGGTGACTCTGAGGCATGGATTGAGGAGAAAGTGGTTTATTTAGGACATGATTCTAGGAAACACAGGAGAACGGGAAATGTGAGAGGGGCAGGCAGGCAGGTAACACACACCATCATCAAGTCAGTTACCCCTGGGTGGCGGGGGTGGGGGGGGGGGCAACTGGAGATTAGTCCTAGGAATTCTGGGAATTATCCCTCTTGCAGGCAAAGGAACTTGGGGTAGTATATATATCCAATTTCTGAAGGCAGCTCAGGGGTGAGGTTGAGGGTTGAACAGGCTCAGACACATTTGCAGCTGGCAGGAGGGCTGGTGTATGCCAAAGTGGTCAGGGAGGTTGAAATGGATGCCTACGCTCTCTGGAATGAACCAACGAGGAAACATGAAATATTAAAGCCAGGAGAAAAGAGGGTGGCTTCATGCTGGCCCCACCTCACTCCTTTCTTCACCTCAGTACTTGGGGTTGAGTGCATGTGCACATTGTGGTTTGGCATGTGTTGGATGAGTTCAGTGGTTTCTCTTCAGTTGTTTGCTACATTTGAGGAGAAAACAAGTGGGGGGGAGGGGCGGGGGTTGCTTTGAAAGAAGTTGCTAACTGAGATTAAAAGAAGTGCTCAAAGCACATCGGGCTTTGTCCACCGCTGTAATGCAGACTGTACATAACCGGATTCTTCAGCCAGCGTGGGAGGACCAGTCTAGAAAGGCACTTGGGTAGGGATGTTTATCATCATAAGTGGGCAATAGACAAATGCCCCCATAAAATCCCCAGGAACTGAGAAGCAGCTGTGCTCTAAAGCTTCACTCGGCATCTGCACCACCTAGGAGTTGAAATGCACAAATCTCCTGCAGCAACCCAAGGCTGCAGAATCGACATCTGCATTTTAATACGATCCCCAGGTGATCATTAAGCACAATGGAATTTGAAAAGCACTGCTGTAGATGACACTCTTGGCTAATTGTTCCCTCTGCATAAAAAGTACGTGCAGGCAATGTGTCTGCACCAAAAACAAGTGGTGCTTTTGCTCCATTCTAGTGTTGGAAAAACCAGATTTGCTGAATGGAGAAAAGGAAAAAGTATCAACCTACTGACCTGATGGAATCATGACAAAAGAAAGCATACCTTAGTTTTTCCAAACGAAACCCAGGACCATTTTTAGGTACTTCTTTCTTCCCTTGTTTTCCCTTTTTTCTTTTCCAGCAAAATGAGGAATCAATGCCCACTACACTTGTATGATTTTAAGTCCATTCAGGTGGTGAATCTGTGCCTCTGTAACTGCAGAACACATTTCAACAGTTCCAGGAGTGTTTTTTATTTCAAAAAACAAGAGCGACTCAAAGAGAGAGACAGTTTGCAGTAAAAGAAAAAGCAACACAAAATTCTTAAGACATTTAAAAATGATGTTTTGATATAGGTAGTTGGTAAGGGAATAAAGAAGCATAGAAACAGATTCTTACCCAAAATAACCTGATGCCAAAATTTATTTCAAATCATATATATGTATTTTTTAAAAGACTCACTTGTATATGGATAGAGATGTATGAGCTATGTCCAAAGCCGTGCACCAAAAATAATTGACAAATGTGAAAACAATTAAAATATTTTAAAAGCTTTTATAAAGCTTTCTTTTCAGTATTTACCTGCTAGTAATGCCCACATGTATTCACCAAAAGATATGCAAGTGTTCCTCCCAGCATTGTTTTTAAACTGGAAGCAAACCAAAGGCCCATTCACAGCAGAAAGGATGAACTGCGGGAATCACAGGATGTAGTACCTCACAGCAGGGAGGTGATCCAGCCACCACTATCCAAAAGGACAATGGAGGATCTCAAAACCAATAACTGGTGGAAGAAGTCAGCAATCCTATCTGGGCTCATACACATGAAATTTAAGAACAAGCAAAACTAATCTATGTCATTAAGTCAGGACAGTAGTTACTGGAAGGGTGTGAAGAGCTTCTGAGAGCTTCTCATGTTCTGACTCTTGATATGGGAGCTGGTGGCAGGGGTATGCTGAGCTATATATTTATAATGTGTATAATTTGTACTTCAATACAAGTGTAATTTTAAAAATAGATGTATGTGCACTTGATCCACTTTCACAGATGAAAATAAAAATAAAAAAATAAAATAAAAAATAAAAATAAAAAAAGTCAAAATAAAAATAAATAAATAAAATAAAACATAAAAACATCAAAATAAATTTTAAAAGGTGTCCATTTACCACCAAAAAAAAAAAAAAGAAGTCTCTAAATGGGTCCATGAAATGCTACTTGACAAATATGCCTATTTCATAAGAATGGGTGCTAGAAAGAAAATGACAAACAGTGACGCATAGGTGATAAATATCATGAGAGTGAATAATGATACACATCTCTTGACTTCGGTATGAACTGTGAATACAACAAGCATTTGGCCCAATTTAGAAAATCAGACCCTACTGGATCAAGGGTAATGGTTTCTCCAAATACACCAAAACATGTGGTGCCTTCTGTCATAAAGTTAATCATCTGGATAAGAAAATCACTACTTGAGCTCATTTGTACTGACTCTCCTGAAAGCTTTTTTTATCATATAGAGTCCTCTGTTAGAGGTTTCATTTGGTTTTTTAAACCACAGCTAAGGGCTGGGGTTGTAGCTCAGTGATAGAGCAATTGTCCAGCATGCCCCAGGCTCTGGGTTCCATTCTCAGCACCAGGAAAAGAACTTCAATAATCTTCAAATAGGGCTGGGGAGATAGCTAAGTTGGTAGAGTGCTTGCCTTGCAAGCACAAGGCCCTGGATTTGATTTCCAGCACCACAAAAAAACAAACAAAAAACTTCAAATAATCCCCAAAAGGAAATCATTTCAGTATACAACCTCCCAATATTCCTCCCCCTCTCCCCATGTATTCAATTTATGACTGTCAGACCAGAACCACCTACTAGGAAACATTTTTGATGTCCTTTTCCCAAATTCCAGTAACACACCAGCTTATCACTTGTGTTATTCCAGAACAATCGCTGAAATGGACACAGTGGATTATACTATTAACAAAAGGCAGACGTCAATGTCAGTTCTTTTGTTATCCCCTCTACCCATCTAAAATTCCATATGCAGTCCTCCAAAATAGAGCATTTAGAGAATTTACATGCCTGAATCCCAAGATATTCCAACTTTTTAAAAATCTAAGAGCCAGTCTTATATTTAGGAGGACTAGGAAAGTCCCCCACTGAAAACTGTGACACTGGTGATCTCTGGAATTCTATCACTTTTTTTTTTCCTGGTAAAATGTAATTCCCCCCCTTTTTTTTTTTTTCTGGAAACCCGAATAATTAGAATCCTAACACATAAATGTGGATCTTTTCATCAGATCCCTCTCCTCACCGGAAGCTTCTAGACTAGTCCCATACATATGGGTGCACTATGGGAGAAAGAGAACATTTCCTGGGTGTCTTTAATGTGGTGTGTCAGATGGTTTGAATGTATCATTCATTCACCAAATATTTATTGGATACCTGCTATATACCAAATATTTTCTTAGGCACTAAGGGTAACCTAAGTATGGGGGAGGGAAAGGATAGTAGCACAATAAAAATACAAATAAACAAGGAAACTAATAGATAATAAGTACAGTATTGAGAATCGTAAGGTGAAAACTGAGGTCTGAATGAGGAATCAGCCATAGAAAGATGCAGAAGGCGAGAGAACATCCAAGGAGAACAAACAGTATAAAAGGCCAAAAGGAGCTTGATGTGCCGGCAGAATCTAAAGAAGCACAGTGGGCCAGACAGAGAGATGAACAGCAGGGTCCAGGACATGGCAGAACACCATAATCCATTAAGGGAATGACATGATCCAATTAGTGGCCTAAAAAACTATTCTAGCTATCATGTAAATATTGTATTATTGTATATTGTAAATATTGTATATGTATTGTAAGTCACTGCAATCATCCAAGAAAGAGATGGTGGTGAGCTGACACATGTGGAGGAGTGTAGGTAGAGAGAAGCAGAAACATTTGGTATATACTTTGGAAGTTAAATTGCCAAGATTTGTTGATGGATTGGATGTGAGGTATGTAACTTGGTAGGTTTGGGGCTTGAACAACTGAGTGGATGGTGGTATCGCAGACTGAGATGGGTCTCATGGGGAGAGGATCAGATTTTGCATGAAGGGTGACAGAGAATTCAAATTTTGCTTTGGAAACATTAAGTTTGACATGCCTGTTAGATATCCACACAGATTATTGAGTCTTGGGTGGTGGGAAAGGTCATGCCTAGAGGTGCTGGTATCTAGATGGAATGTAAAGCCACAGGGATTAAATGGGGTCATCTCAGGAGAATGTGTAGAAAGAGAAAAGAAGTTAAGTCCCAATGCCTAGAGGGATGTCAACCTTTGTACACTGAGCAGAGGAGGACTGGACAGAAATGAAGACTTAGAATGAGTTAACAATAGGAGTAGGAAAACTAAGAGAGTGTAGGATAATGAAGGCCAGAAGAAGAAAGTATTTGAAGGAAGGAACGACTACTTGTATTAAATGCTGCTGTCAAGTGGAGCATGGTAAGTCAGGTAAGAGCTGTATTTGGCAATGTGGAATTCACGGAGGACTGACACACCTGAGTAGACTGGACAAAGGAAGAATGTGGAGCAATAAAGTACAAGCATCCTTGAAGAAGTTCCTCTGAGGAGGAATGACCAGAAATGGGGGGGATAGTGAAAGGGGATGCGGAATTAATGGTGATATTAGAGTATGATTGTAAGCTGATGGAAATGATCCAGAAAAGAGAGAGAGGAGTTCATTAAAGCAGTACTAAATGGAACCCATGCTAAGTAAGCACTCTACCACTGAGCTACACACCTGGCCCTGAAAAAAGGAAACAAAATAAAGAATTAAGTCCTTTACAGTTGGGCAAACAAACCAGTTAAGTATGGCAATAAATTATAAACCATTACAAAAACATAGGTATTTATGAGTTCATATCAATAATGAATAGGTGAATACATAAATAAATAGGGCAAAAGGAATGGCTTTTGCTGAGAGTTAACTGGTAAATGAGGAGGGAATATTAAAGTTGAAAAATCATTATTTTCAACCATCATATTAAAGATCGGATCAGGCGAAAATCATCACTGGATGCTAAAGCTAGAGAAAAATATTAAGGAGGAGTAGAATATTTAGTCTTCCCAAAGACCGCTGATTTGGAAGAACAAAGAAAAGACAGTAACTATCCAGTGGAGAAATTAGATAACCACATGATCAAAATTAACACCACCAACAAGGAAGAGATGGACATCATGGGCCCCCAAGATAAAATGCCCTAAAAGGACACATCATAACCTATGTAGTATCCTGGCCAAAAATGCATAACCTAAGTCTAATCACAAGGAACATCACACAAACCAAAAGTGAAGAATATTCTATTAAAAAAAGAAAATGAGGGGATGGTCTGTATTCATCCCAAATATTAATGTCCTAAAAGACAAAAAAAGGCTGTGGAAATGTTCCAGACTAAAAGAGGCTAAGAGGCATGATAACTAAATACAGAAACAACTCTAAACCGGATCCTGTACTAGAAGGAAAAAGTGCTATTAAGGATATTATCTGGTCTATTGTCAAAATTGGAATAGAAATAGAAGATTAGATAACAGTATCTTATCAATGTTAAATTTACAGAATTGATAACAGTACAGTGATAATGTAAGAGAATATTCTTATTGTTAGGAAACTCAAGTATTTAGGAGTAAAGGGCCATGGAGTATGTAATTTATTCTCTAATAATTCAGAAAAAATTAAGTACATGAGCAGGAGTGCAAATGATAAAGCAAATAGGGTAAAATGGTAACAATAGATGCATCTGGATAAAGGGTATATAGGTATTTTTTTTTCCTCAGTACTGGGGATTGAACCCAGGAGGGCTACCACTGTACTACATACCCAGCCCATTTTAGTTTATTATTTATTTATTTATTAGAGAGCACCCAAGGGTGCTCTACCACTGAGCTACATCCCTGGCCTTTTATTTATTTGATATATTTTTTTTATTTTGAGGCTAGCCTTGAACTTGCAATCCTCCTGCCTTGACCTTCCAAGTAGCTAGGATTACAGGTGTGCACCACTGAACCCAGCAGTGTATAGGCATTCTTTATACCGTTTTCACTTCTACAAAAAAAGTGAAAAAGTTGTAAAGTTTAAAATTATTTCCAAATAAAAGGTAAAAGTGATCAACAAAAGAATCATGCACTTGGGAAGACAAAGAAGAGCCTAGAAAAGTTGGTTTTTAACACATCAGGGGCATCTCACTCATAATTTCACGAATCAATGGCCAAACACCGTGAGTCTTTGTACAGATGTGGGCATGTTGAGCAGTAGGAATGTGAGGAGGTTCCTGTCGAATGAGCTCGAGACAGCAGGTGATGTGGGAAGAGCAGAGGAAATAAAAGTATGAAACAGCTCTTTTGGGGAATGGAAAGGCAAATCCACTAGGCAAGCATAGTAGGATTGCTGGGCAATGTTGAAGGTCCACTGAGGTTTATTAAGGCCAAGAACTGGACCTAGAGATTGGTATTTATTTTTAGAACTCCCCAAGTGATTTTAACATGTAGTCAAGCTTTCAGAACTACTGTGCAAGGATCCTCTACCTCAGTACTACTGAAGCTTGGGCACAATCATTCTTTGTTATGGGGTTGTCCTATTTATTATAGGATGTTCAACAACGTTCTTTGTCTCTGCCCACTAGATGCCAGTATGCCAGTAGCATCTCCACCCCTGCCAGTCATGACAACCAGAAACCAGAAACGTCTCCAGACATTGCTACAAATCTCTCTCTCTCTCTCTCTCTCTCTCTCTCTCACACACACACACACACACACACACACACATCACACACATGTTGAGAACCACTATGCTAGGAGCACAAAAGCTATAAATATTACATATCGTTAAAGGTCAGGAATTAGGCACACTCCTTGCTACTGCTAGGAACCTTAGGGTGGAGAACACAGGCTCTGAAATCAGATGGTCTGTATTCAAAACCTGGACCCACTACTCACCTTTTGAATGACCTTAGACTGGGTACTTAACTTCTTTGTGCCTCAGGTTCCTCTTCTGTAAAGTTATAATAATATCTGCTTCAAGATGTTAGGATTGAATGAGTTAATACATGTGAAGCAGTTAAGAGTAGTGCCTGAGCAGTAAATATCAACTATTAGCTACCATTATGATAATCACAGTCAGAAATGTAGTGGTTACTAGATGAATGTCTGTGGATTAATAAACTGTTTACATTAAAATGGACTCAATGCTGAACCCAAAGAAATGTCCACACTAAATATGAAGAGAAAGGCTCAGAGTATTGAATTTTTCTTAGAATTAGTGTCTGATTTCTTCTAGATTCTATTCATGCTCATTCATTCATTCAACACATATTCATTCAGCACCAACTATGTCCATGTAGTGTGTTAGATCCTGACAAAACAACAATGATACACAAAGTCCCTGACTTCCTGGGACTTATATTCCAGCAGAGAAAAAAAAAAAAAAGATAGGGAATTAGTAAACAAATAGAATTGCAAGAGTGTTAACAAAAATGGGATAAGAGAATGGGCCTTTCCAGTAGTAGATGAAGAACGCTCTTTTAGAACAAGAGTTACAGAACATCCCAATGAAACCAGGGAACAAGTTATGGGACTATGTGGTGAAATGGTGTTCCAGGCAGTGAGAACAACAAATGCAAATGCTCAGAGGCAGGCAAATGCTTGGCTTGGGTGAGGACCAGTGTGGAGAAGTGTGAGAAGAGATAAAGGGGGCTACATTGGAGACCTGGGAATTCATCCTAAGTGTGGAAGGAGGTCATTAGAAAGTTTTCGACCATGGAATTATAAGACTGCATTTACTGGTTAGTCTGTAGGGGCAAGAGAGGATGGTGGGAGGGTGGCTTAAAGGCTCAACTATCATTCCAGAGAAAAATGTAGGTAGTGACAGTTATCTCTGGGTAATATAAACAAACTCACTTTGCATCACAGCAGGATCTGATAGAAAACAAACCTGTTTTGGACATGATCCAGCAGTTTAGGGGCTTCAGAACTAAATGAAGGGCTGAGGAGGTAGCTCAGTGGCAGAACACTAGCCTAGCATGTGTGCGATCTTGGGTTCAATCGCTGGCACCACAAAAATTAATTAATTCACTAATTCATTAATTTATGCATGTTTATGCCTGCCTATAATCCCAGCTACTTGGAAGACTGAGAAAGGAGGATCAGCAGCCTAAGCAAGTTAGTGAGACCCTATCTCAAAATCAAAAATAAAAATAAAAGGGGCTGGGAGTGGCCCAGTGGTATAGTGCTTACCTAGGAGACTTGAGGTTCTGGGTGCAATCTCCAGTACCATCAAAACAAAAAAATAAACAAAAACCCTAAATGAAAAGTTTTATAAAGCATGACTGTGGGTCAAATGAAAAAATCAAATGAAAAGGTAAAAGGGTAGTCAAATCAATTTAGAGGATCATGATTATTTTAAAATAAAGTAGAACAGATGGGAAATGAAATATACATTGCACATGGGGAAAATATGTAACACTGAGATTTTGTTGCAATTATATGCAGGTATGCTTATATTAGGTTGAAATATAAAATGCACTTCTCACTACGAATGGTGGGCAAGAAGAGTTTGAAAAACACTATGAAAAGTTATTTATTTATACATGAGGAGGTTATAACTATCCCTTTATTCTCTCCCTTCCCCACTGCCTCCAGCATCCCCCCAAGGGAGCACATTATGAAAATTCCCCAAATGTAGTTTCTTCCTAATCTAACTAAATAAAACCACTGATTTAGTCCTATACTGACTTCTCTAAAGAGATCAAAATATGAACCCCCAAAGTAAGGAAGACTGAGTGGCTATAAATCTATTAAGCTTTCAATGAAAAACAAAAATTCCAAGCAGAACAAGAAATTTTTGAATTAAACTTTAGACTTTCAGGAAAGTAAATATGAAAAGAAACCTCCTAAAGATAATTAGCTACCAGACTCCTACAGCAAGCATAATACTTTACTTAATGGCAAAATGTTAAACAAGCATTCCCACCCAAATCATAAATTACTATCCAATATTATCCTAGAAGGAAGCCTGGCCACTAAGAAAAGAAAACAAAATGAGGTAAAAATATCGGGGAGAGGAGATTCCTATACTATTGCCATTCACAGACAATTTGATGATCTACTTATCTACTTTGAAAATGCACAAAAATTAATAGAAAAACTATGAAATGAATAAAAGTTTAGTAAAATGGCTTGAATATAAGATAGGTCTACCAAAAAAAGTAAATAGCCTTCTTACTCAATAGTATAGTAATCAGAAGATGAAATGAGAAAAAGGATATGATTTCTAAAAGCAATAAAAATTGCACACAAAAAAACAATTTTGGAATTCATCTAAAAGGATGCATAAGACCAACAGTGTAGTACTGGCATAGGATAGACACACAGATCAATGGAACACAATAGAGAAATAAATAGAATCACACATATGCAGTCAATTTTTGACAAAGGGGACAAGGGGGCATGATGGAGGGAAAGAAGAATCATTTCAACAAATGATGTTGAAACAACTGGATATCTCTATGGGAAAAAAGTGAACCTTGACCCTTGCTTCATACAAAAATAAGCTTGAAATGAAGTGAGAGACCTACATATAAATGATACAACTACAATTTTGAGAACAAGTTGCTGGGATTACAGGCATGTGCCACCACCATACATGCCTGTAATCCCAGCAACTCTGGAGCTGAAGCAGGAGGATCACAAGTTCAAGATCAGCCTCAGCAACTTCATGAGACTTGGTCTCAAAATTAAAAAAAATATAAAAGAGGCTGGGGATATCCAGGTGCGGTGGCGCACACCTGTAATCCCAGCGGCTCGGTAGCCTAAAGCAGGAGGATTGTGAGTTCAAAGCCAGCCCCAGCAAAAGCAAGGTGCTAAGCAACTCAGTGAGACCCTGACTCTCTAGGGTTGGGGATGTGACTCAGTGGTCGAGTGCCCCTGAGTTCAATCCCCAGTACCAAAGGAAAACAAAACAAAACAAAGAGGCTGGGGATGTAGTTCAGTAGTGGAGCATCCCTGGGTCCAATCTCCAGTACCTTCCCTGCCCACAAAATTAAGAACTTCTGCTCTTCAAAGAAACATCATTAGGAAAATGAAAAGGTAGGTCATAGACTAAAAGAAAGTATTCATAATACATATATCTAACAGAGATCTTACATCCAGTTGCATGAAATTCATGATTCAATAATCAAACACACTGAAAAAAAATAAGACACTTCACAAAGGAATATACACAAATGACCAAAAAACATATGAAAATATGTTCAACGTCATTAGTTTTCAGAGAAGAACAAACTAAAACCAAAAGTGATGCCTCACAAGCCCACAGGAATGACTAAAATAAAATAAATTGACAATACCAAGTGCTGATGAGGATGCCAAGCAATTAGACTCCTCATACATTGCTGGTGGTAATGCACAGTGGTACAACCAGGCCAGGCATGGTGGTGCATGCCTATAATCCCAGTGACCTGGGAGGCTGAAGCAGAAGGATGGCAAGTTCAAAGCCAGCCTCAACAACTTAGTGAGGCCCTAAGTAACTAAAATTTAAAAGGGCTGGGGATGTAGCTCAATGGTTAAGCACCCCTGGGGTCAATCCCAAGCACTGGGGAGGAAAAAAAAAAGGTACAACCAAGGATTGGGCAGGGCATGTAGCTCAAAGGCAGAGTTTCTGCTTAATATGTGTTGAAGCCCTGGGTTCAATCACCAGCACCACCCAAAAAAAAATAATAAATCAAAAAACAAAATGGTACAACCAGTTTGGAAAAGTTGGGTAGTAGGTTTTTTTGTTTGTTTGTTTGTTTGTTTTTAATACAGAGTTAAACTTACCACAGAACATGGCCATTCTACTTATAAGTATTGACTGGAATGAAATGAAAATCTATGCTGCATGCAAATGCTTATATTGGCTTTATTCATTAACCAATGAGAGGTGGCAAGTGGATAAACTGTGGAATATTACTCAGGAATAAAAAAGAATGAATTAAGCCAGACACAATGGCACATACCTGTAATCCCAGTGGCTCAAGAGGCTGAAACAGGAGGATTGCAAGTTCAAAGCCAGCCTCAGCAACTTAGCGAGACCCTATCTCAAAATAAAAAATTAAAAAGGGCTGGGATGTGGTCCAGTGCTTAAGCAACCCTGGGTTCAATCCCTGGTACCAAAGAAAAGGAATAAATAATTGAGCTCACAATAACATAGATAAATTTCAAAAGTAATATGCTAGGTAAAAGAGGTCATACTCAAAATTCATAGAACATGAATTAATTTATGGAACAGTCTGGAAAGACAAAAATCATAGAGATAGAAAACAAATCAGTGGTTTCCAGAGGCTGTCAGTGATAGGAGTGATTGACTACAAAAACAGAGTCAATAGGACATTTTTTGGAGGGATAGAATTGTTCTCTATCTTCACAGGATGAATATAACTTGATATGGTGATAGTTACATGATTATATGCATTTCTAGAACTGTACACTAAAAAGAGTGAAGTATGATCTGAGGTTGTAGCTCAGTGGTAGAATGCTTGCAGAGCATGTGTGAGGTACTGGGTTCGATCCTCAGCACTGCATAAAAATAAATAAATAAAATAAAGATATTATGTCCATCTACAACTTAAACAAATTAAAGAGTGAAGCATAATAAATTAAATTGCAGTTTTAAAAATATGAAATAGACTCAGAATCTTTGAGGAAATTAATTTTATGATAATTTTTCCCAAATATTTCAAATACCCTCTACTTCACGCCATGCCCCCCCAAATAAAGTTCCACACAAGATTAAAGGTCTAGACATTTTACAACATTTAAAAATAACTTTTTTCTCTCTCTTGAGGTAGAGAAGGCCTTTCTCAGTGAGGCATTAAAAACCAGTTCCCAGGTTTTTACTGAAGTCAGAATCTCTATTTTTGGAACTGTTAACATTACAGAAACACCCCCCCCCCAATCTTTTAATTTAATGGTGCTGGTCCCAATAGTGTATTTGAAAGTGACTTGGCACTCTCTAAAATGGAAAAATGTATTTGTCAGTTTCATCTGAGTAGCGAAAGCACCAGGAACATTTGTCGTGATGAACCTTCTCTGAGTCCCCAGAATGACCACATCAGCCATGGAAAATCAGTTTCTTTGCTGGCTCACCCTAACACCTGAGCAAACTCACTTTGCCATTTCTGGAAGGCCGTTCATGGTACCAAAAACATAGCGGCTTTCCTTTCCTTGCCAAATCCGCCAATGAAATTCCATTTCTTAGAATTTTTTCTCCTTCAGCTGAACAAAATCATAGCCATAATTAGAGTTTCATTTTTTTTCTTTTCTTTTTTTTCCAGAAAAATACACACACCTGGAATCTGTGTTTTTTTGGCAAGAATTATTCAGACAAAACAAGGATGCTGGCCCTGCATTTCTTCAGTGTTTTTTCAGTAGCGAAATTTGCTTTATCCCCCTTTTAATGAAAGTCACCTTGCAAGGATGTGGGAATGATAAAAGCAGAAGGGAATATGATCTGGGCTGGCAGGATGCTGAGGCCCTGTAAAACAATACCTCTGAATAGCTACAAAATTTGGCCACTTTTTGTATTCCAGCTTTGCATTTGAGCTGTGTAAGTGGCCAAACCAAGCAATGTCCAGCTCATCTTGGATTTTACCTAAGCAAAATTTTGACACACTAAATAAAGACTCTACAAATCCGTCGGAAATAGCATACCTTGTCTGTTAATTTACAAATTATTTTGACATCAACCTAATAGTATTGTCTACTAATGTGAAACTCTTAATGTACTGTTAATTATTAATAAAGCAATAAATTCTGTCATACCATGCATGACTGGGGCTAATCTCAGGAGTTCTTCTTATAATAATCAAAGAAAAGTTAAGAAGGATTAGAAAAACTGCAACATCTTGCTTAATAAAACTTTACTAGGCATCACCCACCCAGTTCCAACCCTGATCAAATAAATGATCCTTTTTCCACTTATGGTGATTATGAGATAGGATCCGACATAACTTGTGGGGCCCAATGCAAAGGCCCTTGTTCAAAAATCATTCAGAATTTCAGCATTAAATCAAGTGTAGGATGCACGTCCATGAAGCCAGCTCTGCTATCAGAAATGTATTGGCTAGAAAGTCGGTAAGAAAAGTAAAACATTTTGCTATTACATGAGTAGCAATAGTTAAATCATTTTAAATGTGTGTGCTTGGGGTACAGATGGGGTTGGAACGTCTTAGGGCTTCATCTCCAGATCTCCCACTTTCCCTAAAATTTTTAACCTGTTGGACAAAAAGTAGTTCTATATAGTACTGCCATATAAAGTAGTCTGCCATATAAAGTGTAGTCCGTGAGGCAGCAACAGTAGCAGCATCTGGGAACTTGTTAGAAATGCAGACTCTGGGGCCCCACCCGAGACCTACTGAATCAGAGCTCCATGTTAACCAGATCCCCAAGGGATTAGTGTGCACAGTACAGGCTAGAAGTGTCACTGTCGAGGCAGCCACGGAAAACCTCTTTCTCTGGCTTCATCAGGCTCTTGGGCAGCGGGGCAGCGCTTTTTCTCCCCCTCACTTTGTATGTAGTTCCGGAGTCTCAGAACTCAAGGCCCCATCACCCCGAAACCACCAGCCAGATGCTCACCCCCTGGCTCCGGGCCGCGACTCCATCCCGCTGTGCCCGGGGCCACCTGTTCTGGGCCCCGCCAGGTGGTGCTTAGCCCAGCCGTCCGGGGACCGGGGCGCGTTAGCGCTCCTCAGGCACCGCCGCACCCACTGCCCAGCGCGGTAAACCGAGTCCCCGGGACGCGCGTCTCGTAGACCTCCAGCGCGAGTAACGCTCGTGGCTCCTTTTCCCAGAGGGACGGGGAGGGTTTGAATCCGTTGAAAAGTTTGGGATACACGAGCCCCCCCTCAGAGAACGCGTCGCCGGAGCCCCCTTTCCCACGGCGCGCAGTTTCCCACTGTCGGAGTGCCGGCCCCCTGGCTCTGCGCTTTGCCTCTGCCTTTCTGGACAGCCCGGGGCCGGGGCGGAGAGTCGCAGCCCGCGGAGGGAGCGTTTCCCCCGCCGTCCCGTCGCCCTCCAGGTCCACAAAGCGACCGAGCCTCCCGCGCCTGTCGCCAGCTCTCGGCTGGGTCTTAGAAGCTCGAGGGTACGACCCATCTCGGCGCCGCACGCTTACCTGCCGGTCCCAGCGACGGGCTGGCCGCTGGAGCCCTCGGGCCCTCCTTTTCCCCTTTCCCTCGGCCCGCGTCCCTCCTCCCTCCCGCAGGCCGGGCGCCGCCCCCGCCGCTCCCGGACGGCTCGCGCGCCCTCCCGCTCTCCAGCTGCCCAGCGCGGCGTGGCGCGTCCAGCGCTCGGCGGCGGCAAGGCTGGGCGCGGAGGTGGGGAGCGGGCGGGGCGCCGAGAGAGGAGGGTGTGAGCGAGGCGCGTCGCCGGCCGAGGCCCTGCAGGGAGCTTGAGGCTGGAGAGGTAGGAAGAAGTGTGGGCCGCGAGCCCACCCGACTCCCGCCTGAGCCCCCGCGGTGTTTCTGGACTCGCGGGATCAATAGACCCTCGGATGCTGGGCGTCCAACCCGGCGCGCTTCCTCTCGGGATCCCCAACCTCCACGCCCAGTGGCTAACCTTTAGGGGTCGCCCTGGTACCCAAAGGCCTGTCCCACTACTTTCAGCGCCGCGTGCTGTGGTATGGTGTTAGGTGGGAGCCTCGAGGTCGCCTCTTTGCCAGAATATTCCTGAATGCAGAAACCAGACCACTTGAGAGGGGGGTTTGGAGAGACTGATAAAGGACAAACGTCCTGGGAAAAGATTCAACTCGGGGTTTCCTGATGAAGGACATAATTCACTGGGTAACTAGAAACTAGGGTCCTCAGCGCTCTGCGTTTGGTGGCAGTTAGAGGGGTGTGGTGGCAGTATATGAAGTTGATTGTCCCTGGTCCCCTCCACCTTTTCATGCTGTCATTATCTCCACCCTCTGCACTTTCATAGAATAAAAATTAGATCTGGATAACGTTTACAGATCACCTAAGCAGCTTGCAAAGTACCCCACTTTGCAGATGGGAAACCCAAGGCTCAGTTCTACAATACGAATTAGTCATAGAGACCAGGTAAATACTAAACAGTGAATTCCCTCTCTGGCTCCTTTTTCTACCCTCCCCCATTATAGTGAAATAACACCAGTATTTGCGAAATGCTTTATCACTTTAAGAACACTGTTCTCTCGCTAAAATCTGCAGAAGAATATACCGTTTTTCTTTATGATCTGAATTCCAAATTGCATTCACGTCCCTGGAGACCTGATGTTTATAAAGGGCAGATCTGCAGAGCACATCCTGGCTGACTCTGCCACATCAGAGATGAGGTATATACTCTGCTTCACAGAAGGGGTTGAATTTGTTTTGCAAACACCAATTTATTGACACAACATTCTAGCGGGATACATGAATGGATGATGTTTTCAGAGAGACTTTTGGCTGGTTGGATTAAGGGGGAGTGGAGGTCAGGAAGCGCATTCAGGCTATATAACAAGTTAGAAGTAATGATGGGGTGGGGGGGAGAGTGTATGAGTAACCAAAGGGTTAAGTTGATTCTGTTTAAACTAACTTACTTACTGGTTTGACTTACTATAAAATAAACTTCATATTGTATAGAGCCATCAGGACTCTCATAGACTGATAGTGGGAGTGTAAATTGCTTATAACACTTGGAGCTCTTTAGCAGAATGTATTAAAGTTGAGAGTACAACTCACCCTATAGAGAGCAACTCTCCTTCTAGGTCAAATGAGCGTGTCTGCTTACTAAAGGAGATGAGCTACACTGTCATACCAGTGCATCTGTAATAGCTCCAGATTGGAAACTGCCCAAATGCCTGCCAACTGTAGAATGGATTGAAAGGTTGTGGTGGTATAGTCACCAAATGGAATGTCAGACAGCAATGAGAACTCATGAACCACTGCAACATTGAATATAGATGGTCTGCATAAACAATGTGGAGCGAAGCAAGTCAGAGATGCCCATGCTATGAGATTTTGCTTCTATAAAGGATAAGACAGGCAAAACTAATCTGTGCTGTTAGAAGTCAAGAGAGTGGTCACTGGTGAAGTAACGGGGAGTTAAAAGAGAGAATAAGAAGGGCTTACAGGATGCCCGTAACAAACTTGATCTAGACTCTGGTTACACGAATTTATTATATTTGTTAAAATTCATTGAGTTGCTCAACTATAACATGTACACTTTCTGTATATATGTTTCACTTCAATAAAAAGTTAAAATACATATCTCATACCTTATAGAAAAAGTTGCTTGCATTTCTAAAATTAAGGTACCAGACTATGATTTTCCTTTAAACAATTTGCTTTAAAATAAAAAAAAGTTACTTTAAAGAAATATGTCTAAAAACCAAAAGTGAGTCAGTCCTCACCATAACATTAAAAATTCTTATTTTGTTATACTTCCAGCCAAACTTTCATTCTTTTTTCAAAAATATTTTTAGTTGTAGATGGACATGATTTCTTCCTTCCTTCCTTCCTTCCTTCCTTCCTTCCTTCCTTCCTTCCTTCCTTTCTTTCTTTCTTTCTTTTTCTTTCGTGCTGAGAATCGAATCCAGTGCCTCTCACATGTTAGGCAAGCACTCTACCACTGAGCCGCAACCCCAGCCCCAAACTTTCATTCTTGACAAGCACTCTCAGATCAATATCAGGACCTACAGAAGAGAAAAGAGGCTGGGACCAAGCAGAAGATCTAGTCTCTCAAACTGAGGGCCCTGCCTTTTCCAACAGGAAGCCCTGATCACCTGCCTCCCACACAGGTGACATGAAGGAAGATTGTGGGTGCTAAGGATTTGTGGTTAAATATTTATTCGAAGTCTGTGGGTTGGTGTCTGGATAACTGGCGAGTGGGTGACTGGCCCTTACTCCACAGGTTCTTTGAGCTGGTAACTGAGTTTGAGCACCAGACACAGATTACTTATCAAATATGGAAGAGGCTGAGTAAGAAGAGCAGAAATCTTTGTCTCCTTGCTCCCTTCCATTGGCGGACCCTGTAATGTGAACTCTTAGCAAAGGAGGTGGCAGAAGAGGACAGTTCACCAGTGCCCTGGCCCAGTTCTCCTTAAATCTTCAAATGCAATTTATCTGTGGCTAAATAGTCTATAAATATACCACACAATGGTCTAAAACAGATTCATTATTTCCCAAGGACAGGAGAGCAGGATAAGAACATGGGACTGAAGTCAAGACAGAGAGCTGAGGGTCTATAGCATCAATAAAAATAATAATAACAATAATAATAAGCAACTTTTACAGACTTTATACTTCATTTTACTAAGTTCTCATGGCAACTCACTGAGGATTGTATGATTGAGGAGACTAAAGCACAGAGAGGTTGAGTAGCTTCTCCCAAGGTATACACCTAGTAAGTGGTAGAGCCAGGACTGGAATTGGTCAGAGTGTGACTTTTCAACCCATGGTTTCTTAACATCTGCATAGGAAAGTAGAATGATAACATGACAAAAGTCCCTGACAAAAAATCAGGAAATGAGGGATTTGGTGTCCATCAGTTTTGCCACTAACTAATTGGCATTTTCACTTAGACAATTTGGGCCGCAGTTTCTCATTTGTAAAACATATAGCAGGTGGCAAGATCCATCAAAACTTCAGTGGTAATGCCAAGACTTGGTTGGTTTGGGTGATTTCATTTCCCTCAACATTCCCACACTCCAAATAAAAGGCATCTAATAAAAACTGCATACTATACAAAGAAATTAAGAAAAACTCCCTAGCTAACATGGCTCTAACTTCTCAGGCACCTGTAATTAAACTACCATGCATGTATCTCTCCTTTATAGACATTCTAGTGTAATACTTCTCAAGAGTCTTTTCTGGCTTATGTTATTCTTTCATTCATTCGACAAACATTTATGCCAAAAGGATCAGGGACAGCCCAGGTTATGATGCAGTAACAAACAGCCCTCAGTCTCACTGGTTAGCTGCTGGTGATGGTGCACACGTATAATCCCAGCTATTCAGGAGGCTGAGGTATGAGGATCACAACTTAGTGAGACCCTGTCTCAAAATATAGAAGAGCTGGAGATGTAGCTCAGTTGGAGAGCACTTGCCTATCATGTGTGAGACCCTGGTTTCAATCTCCAGTACTGGGAGGAGTGGGGGGAAATGAATCTGAGAGAATCTCAGTGGTTAACACAACAAAGGTTTATGGGTTATAGTTAGAAGAGGGACTTTCTGTATTGCAAGCACTCCAAACTGGAGGGAAAAAAGGGCTCTGGACCACAAGCAATTACATATTCCAAACTAGTAATGTTTGACAATTTTGCTCCCAACTCATCATGTGGAACTGTTCACATAAATTGCACCTAGGTGCCAAGGGCCAGGAGATGCAGCCCTATGAGACCAGGAAGTGAAAAGCTGGAAACACTTGGTGAACAGCATCAATGACTATCACACCTGCTATGTGACAGACCCAGGACAGAGGAGGATGAGCAAGGCCCCAGCCCTCCAGTCACTCACTCCCAATCAGACCAGAATTGCTGGTGATGCAATTCTCCTCAATTGGTGTAGGCTTTGGTGGATCTAGGTGAGAAACCAGCCTCTGCCAACTTGAGTGATGTCACCATGTGATACAGCAACATTTTTCTCCAGAACATTGCGTTAGTTGTAATGGTGGTGAACCAATTGCACAACAGAGGAGATAAATAAATCACACACTCTCCTGGGAGGCAAGAAGGCCCTCTTTTGTGAATACTGAATGAAGACAGTTGGACATGTTGTCATTCTGTTCAATGAAAGTTACGAATGACAGTTTAATGAAAAATGAAACCAGACTTTGGCTTCAGCCAAGATGAGGATGGTGGGACCAACCCTTTCTGAGAATGTGTTCCAGTTTGGGAAGAGCTGAACGTGGCCCTGGGCCAATACAAATAACCCGAAAATCCAGAGGAAACTAAAGGCAACCTGGTCAATCTGCATGCTGAGATTAGTTTATGAAACTCACCACTACCCTGCCTGGCAGTGAGCAATCCTAGGGCCTTGGGGTTGAGGATAGAGAGTTGGGGGAGGGGATGAGCCTTTGGGGCTCTTGAGTAGTGAGAAAGGAGGCAAATTTGGGGGCCAGGCCACATCCAGCTTAGTGCTAATTGAAGAGCTCCAAATAGTAATGGACTTTTTTGTTTCCAGGAGGAATCCATGAAGTCCTGACCATGCAATATTAGATCTTTTTTTTTTTTTTTTTTTTTTTTTTGTGGTGCTGGGGATTGAACCCAGGGTCTCGTGCATGCAAGGCAAGCACTCTACCAACTGAGCTATATCCCCAACCCTGCAATATTAAATCTTTCTCTTGCTTTTCCTATCTCTTAGGGCACATTTCAGAGGGCAAATCTGGACAGATATACCCTTATATACCCTCCAGTTTGCCTTATGTATCCATTTTCCTCTGGAAGAAGGTACTTTGAGACTATGCAAGTAACCTGTTTCTCCTAAAAACTTCTCCCACTAACTTTAGCATCCGTTGGTGAATCTTGCATGAAACAAATATCACTGAGATGCTATTTCCCTCATTGTTTCTTCATTAATTCACCAAATTTTTCCAGAGGGAAGAGCTGTATCTTCTTCCTCATTTCTTTACTTATTCAATTATTATTTAACTCAACATAGGCTCATAGATAGTTGTCTTAGTCTTTGGGTTATAAACCAATGCTATTATTATTTATTTTGTTGCCAGATTGTCATAGCTTTGGTCATTAGGAGATTTTCAGTTTGGCTCCTGTGTCCCTATCCTTTTCTGAGCACTTCCTTACTTTCATCTTGGACATTACTCTTTTTTTGTTTGTCTGTTTTAATTCCATGTAAGTATATGTCTTATTTTAAATCCCTACCACCACCCACCACCACTCTCACTTTTCAAAAACAATTTGACTTTTTTTTTTTTTTTTTTTTTGGTACTACGGATTAAACTCAGGGGCGCACTTAACCACTGAGTCACATCCCCATCCAGCCCTTTTTATATTTGATTTTGTTGAGCTGCTTAGGGCCTCGCTAAGTTGCTGAGGCTGGCTTTGCACTTGTGATTCTCCTGCCTCAGCCTCCCGAGCTGCTGTGATTACAGGCATACACCACCATGCCTGGCTGCCATTTGTACATTTTTAGTTAATTAACCAATCAAGGACCTACTGTATTAAGTAATAGTTCATTTTATTTATATTAAGTGTCTTTTCTCAAGTTGTAGCAGTTAGTCTACCTAGGTCTAGTGTTTTGGAACTTGGTGGAAAAAAATGCCTGTTGACCTAAATTATCTTAAAATGTTTTTGGTATGCCTATTGTTCCTTTACTTCCTTGGTCTCATCTGTAGTTACGACATTTTTGGCTGTTAAGTATCAGAAACCACAAATTCTACTGGCTTAAACCATAAGGAAATACACTGTGTCAGGGAACAGGAAGATCAGATACACAGTGCAAAGATTCTGGTCCCTTTTTGCTGTTATACTTTCAGCTCTGTCCTCAGTCTGGTTTCCTTCATAGTTATGTGCTGTCAGGAACAAAGAAGGCAACATACTACCTTAGTTGTGTCATCAAGAGGGAGGAGAAAGGACAAGTTGGAGGAGGACTCTTCTCCTACTGTGAGTAAATAGCCTTCCTTTCAGTCCACTGGTGGCATGACCACCTCTGGACCAATTACAGCTGCCAGCGGAATGCTAGACACTGATTGGCTTAAGCCTGGGTTCAAGAACCAATTGCTATCAAGGGGAATGTGATTATTATGATCGATGAGGACCAGTGGTTCTCAAATGTAAGCCTACATCAGAATTACCAGGAACGCTTCTTCAAATACAGATTGGTGGGTCCCAACCCCAGAATTTCTGACTCAGTAATCATAAGTTGGGTCTAAGAATTTACATTTCTGATTGTGCATTTCTAAAAGTTCCTGAGTGATGCTGATGTTGTTAGCTTGGGAACCATATTGAGACCTACTGGGGAAGAACCATCAAACCAACTCTGCAGCTGGGGATGGGATCAGTATACCCTGAGTCACATGGGCTATATGGTGGAACGAAAGTTGGAGTAGGAGAGGAATGGATTCAGGCTAGACCATTGCTATGGTCCGAATATTTGTGTCTCCTTAAAATTCTAATGTTGAAATTTAATTCCAAATGAGATGGTATTAAGAGGTGAGGCCTTTATGAACTGATTAGATCACAAGAGCAGAGCCCTCATGAATGGAATCAGTGCCCTTATTTAAAGACCCAGAGAGCTCCCTATCTCTTCCACCATGTGATGACCAGAAAACAGGCTCTGGCTAGACCCTAAATCTGCTGGTGCCTCAAACTTGAACTTTCCAGCCTTCAAAACTGTGAGAAACAAATTTCTGTTGTTTATATATATCCATTCTAAGGTATTTTCTTATAGCAGTCCCAATGGACTATGACAACCCTCAACTGGTATCCACTGAACTAGCAGTCCTCAAACTTTAATATGTATGTAAACTACTTAGAAGTCTTGTTAAAAATACAGATTCTCCACTATTTCACCCAGTTATCCCACTTTTTGGCACATACCCATAGGACTTAAAATCAGCATACTACAATGACGCGGCCACATCAATGTTTATAGCAACTCAATTCACAATAGCTAAGCTGTGGAACCAACTTAGGTGCCCTTCAACAGATGAATGAATAAAGAAAATGTGGAACATATACACAACAGACTATTACTCAGCCATAAAGAAGAATGAAATTATGGCATTTGCTGGTAAATGGATGGAACGGGAGACTATCATGCTAAGTAAAATAAGTCAATTCCCCAAAACCAAAGGCTGAATGTTCTTTCTGATATGGATGGTGACTCACAATAGGTGGCAGGGGGTGGGGGATAGAGGTTCACCAGATTGGATGGGGGAGGAAGAGTGGGGGAGAAATAAGGGGGATGGGAAGGGGAAAGACAGTAGAATGAATTGGACATCACTTTCCTATGTTCATATATGAAGACACAACCAGTGAAACTCCACATCATGTACAACCACAAGAATGGAAAATTATACTCCATGTATGTATGATATGTCAAAATACACTCCATTGTCATGTATAACTAAAAAAAATAATTTTAAAAATGCAAATTCTCTCAGCAGTTCTGGGGTGGGGCCTGAAATTTTGCATTTCTGCCAAGCAATGCTGATACACCTCACTCTGACAGAGAAAGTATTTACTACACTGCCCTTTCCCTGGATCAGACATTCACTCCCCACAGCCAGTTAACTGTCTTCTCTCAATTGTGAATGGTTGCACTGACCTCCTAGATCACCCACAGCATTCCCTCTCATCTGAAGTATCCAGCCCAGAGTCCTCGGCTTGGCATTCAGAACCTTTGGGAATCTGGCCTCAATCTGGTCCCCTATGTGCATCCTCAATTCCAGTCAGAATCCCCCAACACTCTGCTTGAAATATGCCAGAATGTGTCTAGCCTATTCCCCTTGCTTTATCTTTTCATTTGCTGTATTTCCTATCTACAATGTCCTTCTCCATCCTTTTTGCCTCTTTGAATCCTATATGTCTCTCAAAGGCAAGCTCAAAATCTGCTTTTTCAAATCCTCCTCTGTCCTGTCCTCTATTGATTCTACCCTAAGTGCCAACCCAGGATGCCAGGCAACATCATAGTCCTTCCCTCCCTGGAATCCCCGAAGTCCTCATTCTCTGCACCATTCATTAAGCACCAGTGATTCATGACCTTGGATGTTAGGTTCAAGTTGTAGTTTCTGTCTTCAATTAGAACATAAGTGCCTCAAGAGCAAGCCCTGCTGCTTCCTTTTCTGCCCTATAGTGTTCACACATGTATTAGAGTAGACATATTTGACAAATAAAATTAGACTAGGCTGCTGTAACTACCCTAAAATTCAATGACTTGACTTCACAAAAGTATATTTCTCCTCACTTGAACTCCGAGGTAGGACAAGATACCCTTCCCTATCTTAAAGATAAGCCATCAGGAACACATATTCCCAAGATGGCTGAGAAGGGAAGAGAAGAGAGGCACTTGGGTTTCAGATATCTTGGCCCGGAGTGACACATATCACTTCTGCTTACAGTTGATTGGCCAGACCTAATCCCACATCTCCAACTTAACTGCAAGGAAGCCTGGGAAGCATGGGAAACACACAAAATATTGGATACCCACTATATTATCATAGTAGTTATAGTCATCATTCGTTCATGGATAGTTTGAGTCTCTTTCTCAAGACCTAGTTCAGCTGTAATAGATCTTTCTTGAGGATGGATCACCAAGACCACACTGGATTCCAGTGACATCTGCCCTGAACACCTCATTTATACTTTGAAACGCCTTTCCTTGGTACTCTCAGCTGGTGCTTTCTTCTCTTCCTGCTTTATTTTTTTCCTAGCACTGATAGCCATCTAACATAGGTTACTTCCTTGCTTTGTTCATTATTCGTCTCTGGAAAAGACAGAAGGTAAGTTCCATGAGGGCTAGGCTTTTAGTAAAAACTACTTTTGTTGCTGCTGTGTCTCTAATGCCTAGACCTAGGCACATAGTTGGTACTAAATAAATAACTGATTAATGAATGAATCTGTTGATCATGGATTTATATAAGAGAAGGCAGTGGGTTTTTGTTGTTGTTGTTGTTGTTTTGTTTTGCTTTTTAACCAAGTGCCTTCTTGGACAGCATCAGCCTTGCTTGAGTAGATGAATCAAAGGAAAAGTAGATGTTGACTACTAAAAGTTTATACTCTCTAAAATTGATAATGCCAGCAACTTCCTTGGATAGCTTGTTTTTTCTTTAATGATGTCCATCTGTACACTCAAGAGAAAGAGAAGGAGAGACTAAAAGAAATCTTCAGAAATATTTGTGCCAGGGCCTCTCCTCTCTTAGGTTTGCCTCTGGATGGACCACATCCCCAGGGATAGGCTGGGCAAATCATCAGAAAGCAGGCTACTAAATAGAGTTTCCAGGGACACTCTGAGATACTGCTGCTCTTTCCCTCCACCTGAAAAAAAAAGTTCAAAAACTCAAGTTATTCTCCAAATCACCAGGTTAGGTGCCCATTTTCCCTCTGGAGAATCACTGCCCTGGCAAGAACAACAATAAAATCCCTTTCTTGCAACTGGTGAGGTGAGACTCTTAGGAATAACTTTAGTCCCCTGCTTTTGGTTTCATCCTCTGGTTCCTTCACTCCACAAAGTGAAATGTGATAGTAGCATAATTTCTGTAGCTTTTCTAAGAAATTCCTCTTTACTGGCACATAAAAAGGACTCTCCTGGATTCCTGCCATTGGCCATGGAGCTTTAACACATTGTTGTTGGCTCGGCTGGGGAGCCAAGATGAGTAAAATATTCTCTAAACTCCTGTGGAAATACACAGCAAGTGTTTCCAACCATACTGTATTATTTGACCCAAAATATTTTTCCCCCTCCTATTTGCCAATCCATGTGTTACTTCCCTCAAAATTCCAAGTGGACCTCCTTTTCCCAAGCCCCACAGCCCTTGAATTACTAAGAGGGTCTGGGCCCACCACTAATTTCTGACCTTCAGCAAGTTAACTCCCTTTTCATGGCCTCTGGTTTCACATCTCATGGAAAGGATGTACCAGAACAGTGTTTCTCAAACTTTAATGTAGATCAAAATCCTCTGGAGGAAAAGGATTGAGGGGGAGGGGGGAGGAATGGGAAAAGGGAGCAGCAGTGAAATGAAAATGACCAAATTAAGCTATGTATATGAATATACCATAGTGAATTTCACCTTTATGTAAATCTAAAAAGTACCAATTTAAAAAAATTATAAATAAATAGAAGGAAGACCAGTAAAATAGAGGAAGGGGAATGGGGGGAGATAGAAGGGGAGGGAAAGAAGAAGTATTGAGGAGTAAAGTGGAGCAAATTATATTCCAGCATGAATGATTATGTCAAAATGAATCCCAATATTATACATGGCTATAATGCACCAATAAAAACATTTTTTTTAATAAAAGGAAAAAATCAACTGGAGGACTTTTTAAAATTGAGTTCTGGGCCCCACCTCTAGTCTGATTCAGTAAATTTAGGACAGGACTGGAAGGTTTTCATCTCTAATATGTTTCCAGGTGAGTCTGAGGCTGCTGGTTTCAGGGACCACATTGAGAGCCCTTGTATTAGATGATGTCAGAGGTTCTTATAACTTGTGCATTCAGAGTCTATGATCAGTTTGAGTCAGGGCTTTTTGGGTACAGGTGACAGAAACTTGACTCAAACCAGTTTAAGTAAGAAAGGGAATTTTTTCAGCTCATACATGGGAAGAACAGAGGTAGAGTGGATTTTGAGTTCAAATTATGTTATTAGATTTCTTTCTCATTCTCTCCTACCCTTCTCTTTCTTTCTCTTAGCAGCTAATCCCAGTTTCCTTCTAGAGAAATGTTTGTTCCATGCTAAGCAGCAGGAGGCATGGCGACAGACACTGACAACTTGTATCAGCCCCATGGCAATCCCAGAGAAGACAGATAACTCCTGCTCCCTGTTTTGGTGTATTTTAATCCCAGGAACAGAATGGAGGATGGAGTATTCATATTTGCTATGCTGAGGTCACATACTTCCTCTGGAACATGGGGGCTAGAACATTATGATGGGTAGCACTTTCTCAGATTGTAACCTCTATATCTGTCTTGTTTATTACCATATTGTCAGGACCTAGTACCTTGCACATAGCAGGGGCTTAACAAATGTTGTGCTGACTGAATAGCTGAACCATTTCATGAACAGTGTATTTTTCTTGGTGAATCCAGATATCTTCAAAATTGGTGATCCTTTGCATTCCAGGGGCAGATGTGAATTTTCTTTCCTTGTTTTCTTTTTCTTTTTTCCCCTTCCTAGTAAAGACTTAGAGGCATTGTGCTAAAATTTAGCATATCTACCACTCCTTACATTCTTTTGGGTTTATGAGGCTCATTCTGATCCTGTCTCTGGAAACACAGTCATACATTTTTCTCCTCAAAATAATGTAAGTTAGTTTTAAGTTAGATCCTCTTTAGTCTTTTTTAGTGAGTGTCTTATAGGCTTTTGTGAGTTGATAATTTAATAAGGTTTATATTATAGTTTTTTTTTTTCCAACAAACATAAACATGACTCCCCACACCCATCAATTGGTGTTACAGTGGCTTCTTTTTAGAATATTTGCCAAATCAGGGGACCTGGGTTCTTTATCACAAATACTGACTCTTTGGGGGCCTCCATTTCCTTGGGGTTCAATTCCTGGTACCAAAAACAATTTTTTTCTTTCAATATTTCCATCCCTGTCCTCAATTTTTTTCTAGACTCAGTATTAATATTTTATTCTTTGGACTATCCTTTTACTAAAATAAAATTTTCCTTCCAAAATAACTTACTAAAGATGTAAAATACAAATATGTTTTTATTATAAGAGAAAAAGCCTATAACCAATTTTTATTTTGTCTTTTAAAAAATTTTGGTAAAATAAATAGAATCTATTTCTGCATTTCTTTAGTGCCCTGCACAGCTAACTGTACAATTCTTTTTAAGTTTAGAAAAGGAAAAATGCATTTCACCTAACTAGGATTGTTATTCAAAAACCACCAGGTTTAGTATCTTCTCTTTAGAAGGAGAGTTCATTCAGATAGTAAGAGCATTGTTACTAATTTTTTAGGATTTGTCATACCTGCACTTTGAAGATAACTATGTGCACGTGAAATTTGACAAAGAATCCATTAACATTGTGATAAGAAAGGAACTGATTTTTGTGTCTTTTGGACTTAGGGTTCATATTATCAAACAGATTCAGAAATCAACAGAACTCTGAACTACAAGATCATTGAACATAGCATTTGTCACCTGAGACCTCACCCATTTTCATTTTACTGATAGTTATTTTCTGATTCTTCTAACAGTTTGTTTTTCTTTTTTTTTGGTTTTTGCCTAGAGGATTGTCAATTTTTTAATTGACCCTGAATTTTCAGACACACACCCTTCCTTTCCCAGTCTTGAGGCTCATCCAGCAAGAGCAATTAGAGTCTGAGATGCATAACTCTGGTTGTCCTGTGGGAAGAAGAGAAGCCCTATACTTTTTGTACTAGTGTAAACTCTATGCTATATTTTGGAACATTCAAAGTCCTTGACCCCATCATGAAGATCTAAAAGTGTTGCTATTTAGTAATCTCAGTCCAAATAGCAAGCCGATATCAGTTCCTGTGTACATACCTCTGAGGAAGGGAGCCTTGATCAGCACTTGTGTGAATAAATGAGAAAAGTCACCAACTAAGGAGACTACTACTTTGGTCTCCTTTTTGAGGGCAGAAGTTCTTTTGGCATTTGCTTATGAATATTAAGGATATGTCTTGTCCTTAGTAAACAGAATTACAATGTCTGATCTTCTGACTTTTTGCTTCTTCTAGTGTGGTTCTAGAACCAGGATAGGCACAACTCACTGGGTACTGGTTGAAAATGTAGAATCTCAAGCCCCACTCCAGTCCTACAGCATCAAAATCAGTACTTTAAAAAGATTCCCCAAATGATTTGTATATGCATTACGATGCAAAAAAGGCTGTTCTAGATAATTCACGATATCATTCTATTCCATATTTTCCAAAAACTGGTTTAAGAGAGTATTGACACCTTATCCTGAATTTTTTTCTCCCTTCAAAACAAAATTTTAAAACCCCCAAACTTTAATGTTTTCCATTTTCCCTCATTTTGGGGCAATACTCTTCCCTACATTATTCTCTTGATTTTCTCATTTTTAGTCATACGTTTTATTCATCATTCCAGAAAGTGATTTTGTGAAACAAGAGGACGTAAGACTGTTCCTCAGAGTCCCCAGGGACTATGTGTAAAACCATCGGTTACACCCCTTATGAGGCAACTAACTGCTCATTGTCAATGTGCAGTTCTTTTGTGTACTCAAGGATGGCTTCAGCACAAAGAAAATATTATTCAGAGGCTAATTTTGTTCTTGGAAATATATTTGATTCAAATTAAATTAACAAATTTAAAAACAGATCTTTCTTAAACTTTTAAGTTGAACTTACAAATGTTATTGTTTTCCTTATGAATACAGTTGCATTTTATCAAAATTTTACAGGGACTCTTGTGATTAATTATTTTTTTCAATACTTTAAATGAAATATATACCTTATACATATTTTATTTTCTAAGTGCATCTGTCATTTCCTAACAAAACTTCCTTAAGAACATCACTGGAGTAGGACTTGGTGGCCCACACAGAGTAGCTGGGGCTACTTGGGAGGCTGAAGCAGTTCGAGGCCAGCCTGGGCAATTTAACAAGACCCTGTCTCAAAATAAAAAATTAAAAGGGTTGGGGTTCAATCCCTGGTTAAAAAAAATAATAATAAAGAAAGGAAGAAGGAAATCACTGATTCTAATAAATTAAATTTCTAAATAAGTTCTTTCAAATGTTCTAATATTGTTGACAAGCATGGTAAACTGGTTGCTACAGCCTAAATCAATTACTCACATACACATTTTAAATTAGAAGCATAAGGTTAAACTGTTTGACAATCAAATAATCAAAATTATCTCAGACATTGCAAGTAATACACACTGAGAATTCCCACACCTAACACAAAAATATGAATACTATCAGTTTGACATATTGCTGTCTATACTTAATTAACTGTAGATGTTCTTAGGGGAAAAGCAGTGGTTCTCAGTAGAGGGTGGCTTCGCCACTCGGGCCACATTTGACAATGTCTGGAGACCTTTCTGGTTGCAACTGAGGTGGGGAAGGAATGCCCCTGGCCTCTGGTGGGTAGAAGCCAGGGTTGCTGCTAAACATCCTACAATGTGGAGATGTAGGGGAGGAGGAAAGTTTCCTCTCCACCAGAGTCTATTCACTGAAATAAACTTGACAATGATTAAATAGGAGAAAAGGTAGAAAAATACATTAATGTGCAAAGGGAGAAAAATCACAACATGGGAAAATTTCAGAACTGTGATTACCCACTAGCTCAACAGTACTTAAAAACTTATATACCCCTTTTTCTATAGGGGAAGGGCAGAAGGGGGATTGTAGACAATTTTTAGGGCAGTGGTAAATTATTTTTAGGGAAACTCCTTGAGCTTGGAGAACACACAATGACCAGGGTCAAAATCTGTTTGACCTGCAGAACTGACAATGATTTGTAAATGATTCTCTTTGGAATAATGAATGGGACCAAAGTAGAAGACAATGGTGTGTGACAAAAGTCTGTCCAGGTGTATTGACAGACTTTAGTATCTCCTCCTGTGATAGGAATTTAGTTAAAATTCTGGGAAGGGAACAGAGGTAACTGTTAGCTGCTTAAGGACTTTAAGCAGACAAGATTTCAGAAGAAAGCCTCTTCCAGCATTTTCTGCTCCCTATGTCCTTTAATTTTTAAAAATCAGCACACTAGGGAGCCATATTTGGGGGTGACTTCTTTGGAGGACAGCCTCCACAACAGTAGAAAGTATAATTAGCACCAAGGCAGAGAAACCCTGGATTAAATCTACTATTTACGGACATATGTGCAAGCAATTTGGGTGTCCTTTTTCAAGTGAACCTTGGGGTCACCTTCTCAACTGAGATTTTGTCAGAATGTGAGATCTACAGCATCCAGAATGATCTTTTCTCAACCCAAGCTGCCTTAAAATGCCCCAACCCTGCCCTCCAACCCACACATTTTTTACAGTGGCTACTCAATGGGCAACTCCAAGTTCAGATTCTATAAATGAGGCGAGTTTTTGCTCTCAAAGTACTCTGAGAAAGCTCTACTTAAGACATATACTTTTGTAACTTCTTTCACTTTTTCATCTGATAAAGGTCAAATGAAAATCCAGGACTCTTCAGCCCAAGTTACTTCCCCATTGGATTGGATTCATCTAATCTGTTTATTACTTCACTCTGTTATAAAATCTTATCCTATCTATCTTAGAGGTCTTAAACACTTAAATTCTTCCTGTTGGATTCTGTGTATTGGTCAGATTTTCTCTGGCTAAATGGTCAAGTTCTGAAATCACTCTAATGGCAATTATGATAATGAATATATATATATTATATATATAAGCAAATAAGTAAAATTATGCTATAATGAAGTGTTTAATATTATTATACATAATATGTAATATGTAATACATACTATATATACATGAGTAATATATATGATATTATATATCATATATACATGCCTACCATGTGCCAGGCACTGATGTTTTACATTTAATATTGCTCTAGACATAAAAATTGTGACTTAAAGTGCTGATAGACTTTTGTTAATTTCTCTCTCTATGCCCTCTGATTGATCAAGGTTGTCTACCCGTTCATATAGCAAGTATTTATTGAGTACCTATTATGTGTCAGATATTAAGGGAGGTGCTCAGGATGAGGAAGTGAGCAGGATATATGTATTCCCCACCCTCACTGAAAGTATATTAAAAGACTGTTTTTAAGAATTAAATGAGATAATACATGCTAATCCTTTATACCTCGTTAATCACCTGAATTATAAACATACTGGCATACTTGTGGAGGCTTCAGTGGCTTCAAGTAAGAAACCTTTGTATCTCCAGAATGTAAAATCAGCTTAGGGTTGAATTCTAGAAAGTTTCAATTCTTTGTTCTTTGTAACAAATATCACAAAGCAGCTAGGGTAGACACAGCCTACGCTAAAAGAGGCTCTGCTGTCTTCAGACCATGACTTTCATGAGTGCCCTAAGGTCCAACAGTCAACCAGCAGATGATAGGGGGATGAAGGGAGGAATGTGAATGAGTAGTTTTTATGGGCCACACCTTCACTTTTGCTTGCCTTTCATTTTCTAGGCTAGAGCTCAGTCATATGGCCATACCTAACTGCAGGAAGGCTGGGAAATGCAGTCCACCAAGGTTCCCAATGGGAGAGGATCTAGTTTTAGTGACCAGCTATCCACACTCTAATGTACCCATTCATGCATGACTAATTAATTGTAGTAGACAGGGTCATACAAAAACCCTGGACTGTGCATCTTCAATCTTGATAGTCAATATATTTTGTACTCCAAATCTTAAGACTTACATTTAAATAAAAGGATAAAATATATGTTAGTTAATTTCTTAGGACCATTCTCTTTACCTTTTAGAGCCACAGGTTTTTCACCTATGGAAAAAAAAGTGAAATAATAAAGATTAGAACATAAAGTAATAAAATAGAAAATAAAAAATAGAGAAGAGAGAATAACCAATAAAATCAAAAAAGTTGGTTCCTTGATAAAATCAACAATTTGACAAACCTTTAGTTACACTGACCAAGAAGAGAGAGGGAGAGACAAAAAATAATCTAATAATTAAAATCAGAAAGGAAAGAGGCAACGTTACTACCAACCCTAACAAAATAAAAAAATATTATATAGGAATACTATAAACAACTATATGCCAACATGGACACATTCCTAGAAAGACACAAACCAATGTAATGACTCAAGAAGAAATGGAAAATCTGATAATTCTTAAAACAAATATGCAATCAAAACTAACCACAAGGGTTTGGGGTTGTGGCTCAGGGGTACAGTGCTTGCCTGGCACGTGTGAGGCACTGGGTTCGAGTCTCAGCACCACATATAAATAAATAAATAAAAATAATAAAGGTCTATTGACAACTAAAAAAATATTTAAGAAAACAAAACAAACAAAAAACACTAACCACAAAGAAACAGTAGCGTAGCCCAGACCTAATGGCTTCACGGGTGAATTCTACCAAATGTTAGTTCTTCATAAACTCTTTCAAAAAGTAAAAGAGGATCAGACTAGGACATCATAAAGAAAGAAAATCATAGACCATTATTTCTCATAAATGGATTTTAAAAAATCCACAATGAAATACTAGCAAACTGAATCCATCAACATATTCAAAGGATTATATACCTTGCCCAGGTGGAATTTATCCCAGGAATGCAAATTCCGTCTAACATGGAAAAATAAGTCACTATAATATACTATATTAAGAAACATACATAAACATACATAGTCATCTCAATAGATGAAGAAAAAGCATATGAAAAAAAAAACACCCTTTCCTGATAAAAAGTAATACTCAATAAATTAGAAATAGAAGGGAACTTTCTCAATCTGATAAAAAGCATCTATGAACCAGGCGTGGTGGCATGTGCCTGTAATTCCAGTGGCTCAGGAGGCTGAAGTAGGAGGATCCGAGTTCAAAGCCAACCTCAGTAAAAGTGGGGCACTAAGCAACTCAGTAATACCCTGTCTCTAAATAAAATACAAAATAGGGCTGGGGATATGGCTCAGTGGTCAAGTGCCCCTGAGTTCAATCCCTGGTACCCCATCCCCTAAAAAAAAAGTATCTTTGAAAAATGCACAGCTAATGGTAAAAGATGGAATGCTTTCCCCTAAAATCAGGAACAAGAAAAGAAAGTCTCTCTCATATTTCAATTAAATATGTACTGGAGGTTCTAGCCAGGAAAATTAGGCAAGAAGGAGAAATAAAAGGCAGCCAGGTAAGAAAAGATGAAGTAAAACAATTTCTCTTCACAAATAGCATGACCTTGCATATAGAAAAAATCTCAAGAAATACATTAAAAAATCACTAGATTTTTCAAAAAGGTTGTAGTATAAAAGATTAATATGCAGAAATCCATTATAATTCTACATGCTTGCAATGAGCAATCAGAAAATGAAATTAATGAATTACATTTACAGTAGCATCAAACAGAATAAAATGCTCAGAAATAAAATTAATGCAAGAAATGTAAAACAAGCTGGGCATGGTGGCACACACCTGTAATCCCAGCAGTTCTGGAGATGTGGCTCAGTGGTTAAGCATCCCTGGGTTCAATCCCCAGTACCAAAATAAAAAAAAAATAAAAAAAAAGAAGAAGAAACGTAAAACTTATACTCTCAAAACTATAAAACATTGTTGGAAGAAATTCAAGGATTAAATAAATGAACAGATAATCATGTTTGTGGATTGGAAGAATTAATATTGTTAAGATGGCAATAGTCCCAAAGTTGGCCTACCGATTCAAGTGTAGTCCCTACCAAAATCTAGGCTGGCATCTTTTTTAAAAAATATAGAAATTAACAAGATGATCCTAAGATTCATTTGGGAATGAAAGGGATCCAGAATAGCCAAAAACAATCTTAAAAATGAACAAATTTGTACTAAAACCAAGCAATTTCAAAACTTACTGCAAAATTACATTAACAGTGTGCTACTGGCATAAGGACAGATATATAAATTAATGGAAAAGAAGTAGGAGTCTAGAAATAAACTCATATATATGGTCAATTGATTTTTAGCAAAGGTGCCAAACAATTCAAAAGGCAAGAATTGTCTTTTCAACAAAGGTGTTGGGGCAACTGGTTATTAGCATGCAAAATAATTAAGTTGGATTCTTACATTTTACCATATGCCAAAATTAGCCCCAAATGGATCAAAAGCCTACATATAATAGCTAAAACTATAAAAGTCTTAGAAGAAAACATAGGCCTAAATCTTCCTGGTCTTGAATTAAACAATGGCTTCTTGGATGTGATACCAAAAACACAAGCGAAAACAACAAAATAATAGATACACTGGACTTCAACAAAATTGAAAATTATCATACTTCAAATGATAGCCTCAAGAATAAGAGAAAATATATGCAAATCATATATCTGATAAGGGACTTGTATCTGGAAAATATAAAGAACTCAACTGATGAGTGGATAAATAAAATATAGTATGGCCATATAATTTGGCCACAAAAAGGAATGAAAGTGAGTCAAAAAGTAATCAAAATTATAAAGTCCCACACAAGATGTTTCCTTTTAGTTTGTTTCTATAGGATAGCAAAGCATTTGTCAGGTGTGTGAGTATGTGTGTGTGTGTGTATGTGTGTGTGTGTGTGAGAGAGAGAGAGAGAGAGAGAGAGAGAGAGAGAGAGAGAGAGAGGGATTTATATACAATCAACATTTAGTATTGTGAGACATACCTTTCAGATTTTCCCTGGTCTTCCAAAGGTCAAATTATTTTTGACATTTCCATGTTTTCCTAGATATTTACTCAGGGCTAACATCTTGCATAAAAGGTGGAAAAAGGAAAAATACTAATGTCAAAAAGAGAAGATGGAAACAAAGAGGTAGATGGGGATAAAAAATTTTCCATATTCCCCACTTTGGTCCTTTTTTCTCCATTCTCTTGGTGATTTTAGAAATAATATTGCCTTTTTTTCTCTCTCTTTTTTTTTTTTTTCCTGCTTCAATGTTATCTTCATCTTTGTTATCTCTTTCATTAACTATCTTTGCATCGACCTCTGAGGTGAATTACATCCTGGGATGGGCAGGTAGAGTTCATTTGCCCTTTGATGGAGGCAGGAGTTAGGGCCAGCCCCAAACTGTGATTTTCTTAAGTTGGTGCATTATAATTACATTATAATTACATAATGCTATATTCAAACATATACATGACATAATTTGATCACTCTCATTCCCCAGTACCTTCCCTTTCCCTCTCTTCCTTCCCCCCATTCATGCTCTCTACTGATCTCCCTTCTATTATTATTATTATTATTTTAATTAGTACATTACAATTATATATATAAATGGGATTTATTGTGATACATTCACACATGGACATAGCATAATTTGGTAGATTTTGTTCTCCAGTACTTCTCCATGCCCTCCCATCCTCCCTCCCTCACCATTCCCTTCCTCTATTGGTCTCCCTTCTAGTTTCATGAAATCCCCTTTTCAAATTCCTTTTTTCTCTTTCTCTCTCTAGCTTCTACACATGAGAGCAGACATTCAACCTTTGACTTTCTGAGTGGCTTATTTCACTTAGCATGATGTTCTCCAGTTCCATCTATTAACTAGCCAATGACATAATTTCATTCTTCTTTATGGCTCAGTAAACTCCATTGTGTATTCATACCACATTTTCTTTATCCATTCACCCATTGATGGACACCTAGGCTACAGTGCTGTAAACATTGGTATGCCTATATCACTATTGTACAGTGATTTTAATTCTTTTGGATAAATATCAAGGAGTGAGATACCTGGGTCATATGGTAGTTCCATCCCTAGTCTTTTGAAAAGTCTCCATACTGCTTCCCAAATGGTTGCACCAATTTATAGTCCTGTCAACAGTGAATGAATGTACCTTTCCTGATATCCTCACCATCAATTATTGTTATTTGTATTCTTAACTAATTATCTTATAGCCACTACTTAATTTTTTTGGTAATGTTTCAGGTGTCATTCTTATTTATTTAGTTAGTTAGTTAGTTAGTTAGTGGTGCTGGGGATTGAACCCAGGGCCTTGTGCATGTAAGGCAAGCACTCTACCAATTGAGCTATATCCCCAGCCCATTATTAATATTCTTGATAACTGCCATTCTAATTGGAATGAAATGAAATCTCAGTGTAGTTTTGATTTGCATCTCTCTGATTGCTAGAGATACTGAACATTTTTTTCATATTTTTGTTGACCATTTCAAGCTATGTTATTAATATTTCTTTGCATCTTTGGATGCTTCCCTGTCAAGCTGTCCCTCTGGAAATGTATGCATCATTTCAACAAATATTCATTTACCTAGTGGGTACCAGCTACCGTGCTAGGTTCTGGGAATACAAATTGAGTGAGATTTCCTCTCAGACCTCAAGAAACTCATAGTTTCATGTAGAGCTATCAGACTTTTTTTTTTCATTATCACTGTTTGAAAGAGATTCATTATACTTTTTGTCCCTAAAGGATTTCCCCCCAAACTTTATCCAATGAAATTTGACATCCACAGCCACACTGTTTAATCTGTTTATGTATTTGTGGCCCTTTGAATGGTCACCAACTGTTGTCATATCTAAGATATGGTTCCTCTCCCAGGACTAAATTTTGCCCCCTTGGGACCCTAGTGCTCCCATTGAGAATGCCTGGTTTAGTGGAAGAGAATGATGTAAAGAAGATAACAAAATGATGTGACATTATCAAGGCAGAACAAAATGTATCAGATCTCAAAAAAAGGAGAGACCCTACATCTAAAACTATATAGATGGTAAGAGCCTACACTGGGGGCTTTCAGGAGTAGAAAACAAGATCTCTACCTCCTAAGAATCTACAGAAGAACAATTTACTTGTTTTCTTTCTTTCCTTCCTTCTCTCCTTCTTTTCTTCCTTTCCCCTCCACAAGTTCTTTCTTTCTTTCTTTTTTTGTAGATGGACACAATACCTTTATTTTGTTTATTTATTTATTTATTTATTTATTTATTTATATGTGGTGCTGAGAATCGAACCCAGTGCCTTGTACATGCTAAGCAAGTGCTCTACCACTGAGCCACAACCCCAGCCCACAAATTCTTCATTAGTAACTAGTAAGTGCCAAGCACTGAATCTTTTTTAAAACTTTCCTTCTCTAGTTCAGTCTTGCTTCTTTCCTTCTACTCTCCTCAGATTCTAGCACTTTTTTAAAAATATTTTTTTAGATGTTGATAGATCTTTATTTTATTCTTTTATTTATACATGGTGCTGAGAATTGAACCCAATGCCTCACACATGCCAGGCAAGCACTCTACCACTGAGCCACAACTCCAACCCCAGATTCTAGCACTTTTCTATTCTCTGCTAAAGTAATTTATTCAGGTACCTTTTCTCTACTGATGCTTAAATGATAAAAGATGAAAATGTTATCCTTCTGTCTGAGACCACTCATTATCTTTCTTTCTTGGGTATAGAATCTTAGTTTTCTTTTACATTGCAAGACTACATTATCCAGCTTATTTTGCAGTCAGCGTTGACTAATGTGATGCAAAGAGAGGTTGTTGGATGGGGTGTCCAGGAAGCCTCTTTCAAGGGGATAGAAGCTGGAATGTTTCTTTTAACTTTCCTTCTTTCTTCTTTTCTGCTGGCTGGAGCACATATATGATGGACTGAGCTCCAGCAGCCATCTTGGAATCTGAGTGGAACTTGGAGATGGATGACCCATGCTTAGGATGATAAAGCAAAAAGACTAAAAGTCTCGATGACCATGGGACTTCCCTACCAACATTGAACTACTTACTTCTGGACTAACTATACATGAGGGAAAAATAAATTCTTAGGTGTTTAAGCTATTGCTATTTTGGGTTTTCTGCTTCATGCAACCAAATCTAGTACGAATACCTTCCAGTGGTGGCATTTACATTTCAACAGACATCAAACGTTAACCTAAAAGAATGAAACTTTGTCTCAAAGTATCAGGCAAAAACCAACTGGGAGGATTTTGAGGTCCTAGACCTTTATTGGAATTTAGAGATTCTTTTTGGAATGCAGCTTTCATATCTATGAAATTAGGACTCATGTTTGGTGATTATCTTCTGCCTTAGCAACTCCACAATGTTATTTGATCTATAAAACAAAATGTAAAATGCTGTATTCCTAGGGAATTATTCATTTAAATGGTTAATCATTCATTTACATGGTTAAGTATAAACAAACCCTTTAAAATAAATGTATAAATGTTTAATTACCAGGTTGATTAGTTTTGATAAAAATCCTATACCTCCCTGAAAGTGTAATTCAGACTTGTGTTTAAGCATCCTTATAGCTCGTGTTTTTTGTTTGTTTGTTTTCTGGGCTTGTGTTAAGGAAATAAAAATCTGGAATTGGACTTTGATAAGCCACAATTATCTTAACATACACATGCCCACGGCAGAACATAATCCAGGAGGTAAATTGGTGCCTGGAGCGATGTAGCTCTAACAAAAAGCTATCTCTGCTTAGTCACACCACCATTTAAAAAAGTCAATCCTATCAACTTGGAAACTATATGTAAGAATTCCAGTGGCTAAGAAAATATGAATCATGAGGGTTGGGAAAAGGAAAATTGGATTACATTTATGTGATATTAAAAAACTATTATGTGTGTGGTTGTCTTACACATCTTTTGACACTGAGTTATGTCTAGGGATAGAGATCCCAGGACAAATATTTAAATATGGTTTTTGACTTATCCTCTAAGAAATCAGGAGCCAGTGTGAAGCTGCAATTCTAGCCTGTATTTCTAATCTCTGCCCTCATTTCAAACACATGTTAATTTGCCTGAACACAAGGCTACTTATCCAACTATAAAATTATATCCTAAATACTCAAGTTTTCCAAAGAGTGCAATGAAGCCGCTGAACCCCTTGGGCTACCAATAAAGAAAGCCTTCTCCACACAGACTTTGGGAAAGTCATGAACAGCATCTTGCTGAAACTTGCCTGATCACATTTTCCAGAAATGCCCCCAAATGTTTATTTTGGTTTAAAGGGATAAAAATTGCTTGCTGGATACTATAATGTGTGCTTGTGTCAAACTGAATACCAGCCCTTGAGACTTTCTTATTGCACATTCATGAATAAGAAGTAGTAATCCCATGGAAAGGATCAATATTCATGAATATGTATATATAGCTGCAGCAGGTGGTTTCTATAACCAAGGGTCAAAACAATCAGTACCCCCCTGAAAAGCAGGTAACTTCATGTGTAAATCAGCTTTTTATTTCGAATAAAATAAATTTTTAAACTTTTATTTCAAATAAAAGCAGGCAGACTTTTCAAAACAAATAAACAAAAATCTAGCATTTGGAAGAAGGCAGTAAGTATGGAAGTTGAGTGGACAGGCTCCATAGCAGATCGTTCTGAGATCAAATGTTATATTTGTCAGGATTCCAGCAAAAAAGAGAAGGCACGCTCAGCTAAGATCTGTGAAGACAACCGAATGAAGAGACCATTTGTGGAAGTTTGGGCTGGGTTAAGGGAATCAACAAGAGATGTCAGAGCTCCCAGAAACAGAAATGATGGGAAGCTCTTGCTTCCCCTGGACCAAAAAGGGGAAGAGGAGGAAATATTTATGAGCTCTCGGTTACAGCTAGAGCTATGGAGAAGGGTAACTGACTGAAGCTGTAGTTGTCAAGGGAGGCAGTTGCTGCCATAACTATGTAAGTGGAACAGGGAGAGAGATGGGAAGAAAACTCTCTCCTCCCACTCTCCAATCTCCTGTAGTGATCGCCATCAGCCAAAGTCAAACAGAATCCAGCGGGTAAGGAGGTCTGGAGTACAGAGCAGAGGCCCAGATGGGCCAAGAGTGGGTAAGAAGGGGGATTCAAACAGGGAATATCAGCATGCTGACAAATGCAAAATGTGTAAATAGGGATAGAAAAAGTACCTACCTCCAAAATTTGTCTTGTGGATTAAATAAGACAGTGCATGTATAATAGCACTATAACAGGCATAGAAGAAGCATCCAATTCAAGTTAGCTAGCATTTTAATTGTATGGGCTATTGAAGACTCAGACATATTTGTTTCAAATTATAGCCAGTGTAGCAATCAGTGTTATGATTTAGGACTTCTTGAACATGAGTCTTTTTTAAAATAAATTTTATTTGTTTTAGTTAGTTTATACATGGCAGTAGAATGCACTTTGACACATCATATATAATGGGGTATGATTTCTCATTCTTCTGGTTATACATGATGTAGAATCCCACCAGTTGTATAGTTATATATGTACACAGGGTAATAATGTCTGATTCATTCTACTATCCTTCCTATCCCTATGCCCCCACCCCTCCCTTCAATCCCCTCTACCTAATCTAGAGTTGAACATGAGTCTTAACGCTGGCTTACCCAGATGCCTTTTCAAACTATCTTTTTCCATTAATTATATGACTTTATATGCCATAACATAGCAAGTGATGTAGCAGACAGCAACTTTATCTCACTGTAGTTTGTTCACTCACAAGATCTATTTGCAAAATAAAGCACAAAGCAAAGAATGTAGAGGAACTACTCTTTCCCACTTTGGAAAAAGAATATGTTAAAAGTCCAATTCAAAAAATTCCAAATCAGCAGCTCTCTTTTGATTTGCAGGTAGACTCATAAAACATTTGCATTCTAGATTCTTCAGCTCCCCAAATTCTTTCCCACCTGCCTATGTGGCCTAAAATTCTTCTATAAAGGAACGAAGCTTTTCCTTCTGCAACTGAAGTCAGGATGTAACTTAGGAAAAGCATATTGCTCAAGGGTTCTCATGCTTCCTAGGCAGCAAGTTTTGTAAGAGGTAGACAGGGAGAGAGCAGCCTTCTTCTACCCAGACTCTGCTGAGACCAAAGAAGAAGAATAGGCAAAAGAAGTGGGAGTGTCCCACACCAGCCGTGCCATAGAAGGATGGTCCCCAGGCCTGGGCTGAATTAAAAGAGGGTGTAACTTGAGGCAATCTGAGATGGCACAGCCAGCTGCAGGGGAGAACTGGAACAGTTCTTGACCAAAGCCAAGGTTGGAGCTGGGAAGTCAATTTCATGTGTGCCAACCAAAAGGTGAGGCCAGGACAGAAAACTGGTATGGAATGTTAGTTGTGCCTGGGGGTGATGATCAAAATATTTAACAAGAAGTTTAGTAATATAGAGATGTAAATATAGAAATACAGCATATGTAGATGGAGACAGAGACATATTTGGGTATATGGTAATGAAAAATTAAATGTATAATATTCCTTTTTTTTTTTTTTTTTGGTACTGGGGATTATACCCAGGGGTGCTTTACCACTGAGTTATGTTCCCCAGCCTCTTTTCTTTTTTATTTTGAGACAGGGTCTCCCTAAGTTGCTTAGGGCCTCTCTAAGTTGCTGAGGCTGGCCTCGATCTTGCAATCCTCCTGCCTCAACCTCCGGTCTCTAGGATTATAGGCATGCACCTCTGTGCCCATCTAGAATTTCTTTTATTTTCCTAACTAAACTCTGTATGTTTATATATCAAAAACTTTTAAAAATCATTTATCAAATAGTTCTGGTAATTTAAAGTTATTAGTTGGTTTTTAGAAAAGCTTGGCATGGCCTTTGATTTGACATTAGTTATTACTACCAAATAGCCCTAAGTGAGCAATGATTTGAAACAGGAAATAACAGCAAATTCTTCTAGCCACAGTGGCTGGAGAAGTAGCAGTGGTCTAGGCTTCGATTCTCAGCACTACAAACAAAAACCAAGCAAACAAACTGCTAATGATACCATTAGCTGGATTGTCATTAGGTAGCTTATAGTCTCAATTTGTAGATAATTTGTCTTAATATCACATTGTTTATAGTACTTATGCCTCTTTCAGCTCTGCTGAACTTAGAACATAGACATTTGAAGACTTTTCTGATCTTATTCTGCTTGAGAATTTTGTATATTCACCATCTCTTTTGTTGGCATGACATTAAATCTCTAAAATCATTTATTAGAGTTTTATATAAAATTAGTTATCCTCGTTTAAAATTTTTTTTGTTTGCCTTAAATCCAAAGAGATTCGCAAACATCATTTGATCAAATTTCTAGTGTCAATTTATGTTTTGTTCTCGCCTTTGTCAATAAATAGCAAATCCATTTGTACATAATTTTTAAGGTACATGGATAGTATTTCTTCTTGAAATCAATATTTATTTAACTTCAAAGGTTAAACCCCAATTCTTTATAATATCTTCCTCTCTCTTATACTTTGATTTATTTTGTTTTATACAATTAATACCTTTGTTTATCTAACAAATCTACCAGCTTTAACATAGAAACATTCCTTTGTTTGAAAGCTGAAGAAAGTATTGACATCTCAGCTAGACTATCATTGATTTAAGTCAAATCTCTTAAAAATATTATATTTTCTGAATAGTTAATTACATTTTATAATTTCTTTTAAAGTGACTATACAAGGCTTGATATCATCTCCAGAATATTTTTATACTTTAAGCCTTATAGATTATCTCGGGAGATCAGAATATTTTTCCTATTTTTATTACCTTGATTTCCAGATTTTTAGATGATCTATCTATCTACCTACATATCATTTTTCAGTGCTAGGAATGGAACCCAGGTCCTATGCATGGTAAGTACATGCTCTACCCCTGAGCTATATACCCTCAGTCCCTTTAGATGTTTTACTCAATTCTTTCCAATTGCTACTTTTGTATGGTAGTATATTGTAAAATTTATTAAGGAAGGATTTTGTAAGGTTTTAACTCAAGGGTTGTTAAACTTTTCTGTGGTAGGCCAGAAGGAAAATACTTTGGACTTAGCAGGACACATGGCATCTATAGCAACTATTCAATCTTGCTGTTGTAGTGAGAGGGCAGTCACAGACAAACTAGAAATGAATGAATGTGTCTGTGTGCCAATGAAACTTTATTTATGGACTCTGAGATTTGAATGTTATATATTTTTTGTGTGTCACAAAATATTTTTCTTCTTTAGTTTACAGGCCAAACAAAAATAGGTAGTGGGCCAGATTTAGCCCATGTCCCCAGGGAACAATCTCTGTTCTGATTTATGTTTTTAATGCATCATCCAAAAAGAATTGAGTGTAATGGCTACTTCCAAATTAAAACATACAGAGCCAGGCTATGGTGTACATTTGTAATCCCAGCAACTCAGGAGGCTGAGGCAGGAGGATCACAAATTTGAGGCCAGCCTCAGCAACTGAGCAAGGCCCTAAGCAATTGAATGAGAACCTGTCTCAAAATAAAAAATAAAAAAAGAGGACTGGGGTTGTGGCTCAGTGGTATAGCAGTTGCTTAGCATGTGTGAGGCACTGGGTCTGATTCTCAGCATCACGTATAAATAAGTAAATAAAAAGTAAAGGTCCAGGGCTGGGGCTGTAGCTCAGTGGTAGAGCACTTGCCTCACACGTGTGAGGCACTGAGTTTGGTCCTCAGCACCACATAAAAAATAAGTAAAAACAATGTAAAGGTCCATCAACAATAAAAATATTTTAAAAAAATAAAAAGAGGACTGGGCATGTAGCCCAGTGGCAAAGCACCCCTGAGTTTAAAACCCAGTATGGCCACCAAAAAATATGGAAAATTTCCTAAAATTTTGATTAAAGTTCCATTTGTTTGATCAGGTGATGAGGTTTTCCTGAAAATATTTGTCATTTAAATTATTTTTCTCAAGCACGAAAAATAGTTTACTCCTTTCAGTTCTATATATCAACAAAACACATTAAACTTATTCAGTCTTGCATTTCATAATTTAGGTAAGTTGTTAAAATACTTTGATGTTATAAGGGATGGAAATGCTAATTACTCTGATTTGATCAATGCAAATTGTATATATGTATCAAATTACCATTGCTGTGCCTCATAAACATGTAAAAATATTATGTGCCAACTAAAAATTTTAAAAATACTTGCACATGAAATAGTTTGATAATTTTAATAATTATTGGAATAATTAATACTTTTAATAATTATTGGAATTTCAATCTTCTTGTTTCAGATGTTTTTCTAATAAAATTGTTTTCTTAGTTCACTAGGTAAGTTTTGCAATAAGGATGACCTTAAATCTAGATTACATTGATATGTTTGTCAATATTACTTTTTCTTCAAGGTTCTCATACAAATTCTTTTCTGAAAAAGCTTGGTTATGCTTAACTACACAATTTTTAAAATTCTGGTGTGTTTTCTAAATGCTCTTTGCATTTTGGCGTCTTGATCAAATTGGGGGCACTGTTTTACTATTTCTAAAACTTTATTATATGGAATTGGTTCTTGATGTTATTTCAACTTTTTCATCATTGGTGTTTGTGAATTTATTTTTTTCCAGAACCATGACTTTTAATAGAACATGAATCCCATTTTGATAAAAACACATTTTGCACTTTCAAATTTGGGTGATACAACTTCTGAACACATTTGAACCTGCCTGACATTTATATCACAAGGAATAATAAACTCTTTAGATTTTTTTGTTGAAATAATCATGGTGGTTTTAATTGTAGAAGTACAAGTTACTTTACTTGAGGCCTATTCTTGCAACCAGAAGATGTAATAGGCTATAGTTTATTACTGAAATCATTTCTTGGTTGTTTTTTTTCAGATTCAGAAGATTCATGTTGAAGCTATTTTAAAGGAACATTAAGACACTTATCCAAAATTTCCTTATGGAGATTTTGTAAATATCAGCACATGGTTCATGTGCCACATGCATATTATAATACCCACAACAATCCCATGTATAAATGGAATTATTTAGAAGTAATAACAACTAAGTGATTTGAGGATAATAATAAAACGATGGTCTCTCTGCAGCACAGAATGTTTCATAAAGAAGGGCAATGCAGGCTTATCTATTATGAAATGCTGGAAATGGCAGATGTGATTGCTTCACAGATGTCACTGATAAAGAGTCTTTTTCTCAATAATTGTCACAACAATCTATCTCAGGCCAAGACTAATGCCTCTCAAAGTATGAAACTTAAAAAGTTGACTTATCCATCTATTCAACAAGCATTTATTGAGCAACTAGTAGAGTCTGCTCTCTCTCTCTCTCTCTCACTCTCTCTCTCTCGCTCTCTCTCTTTTTAGTGCTGGGGATGAATTAAACTCAGGGCCTCAAGCACATGCTCTACTACTGAGCTACAGTCCCACTAATAGTCTTGGAAAAGAGTATAATTGGAAGACACATTCCATTTCTCCCAATGATATGTTAAATAAAATGTGTTCTATTTTCCTGCCTCGAGAAATGTACCTTTATAGGATAAGACAAAAAAATTGTTTTTCCATAACCAATTGTCAGCAAAATGTGAAGAAGGGCTATATTTAATTATTATTGTATGTGTTTTGAGTTTTTGATTTACTGATGATGTTTAGATGAGTAATAAATTAGACATTCATAATGCATAAATTATTCTATATTTCTTTTTTTTTGACCACTTGAAGATCGTCTTTACTGTAATGCCTATTCATGTCATTTGCATGAAGCATCATTTGTTCCATCCGTAGTTTGTCTTTTTTTAAAATTTATTTTTATATTGTAAACAAGTGGGATACATCTTGTTTCTCTGTACATGAAGTAGAGGCATACCATTTGTGTAATCATACATTTACCTAGGGTAATAGTTTTTGACTCATTCTGTTATTTTTTTCCTTCCCCCCGCCCCTCCCACCCCTCTTTTCCCTCTATACAGTCCCTCCTTCTTCCATTCTTGCCCCCCTCCCACCCCCCATTATGTGTCATCATCTGCTTATCAGCGAGATCATTCGTCCTTTGGTTTTTTGAGATTGGTTTATCTCACTTAGCATGATATTCTCCAATTTCATCCATTTGCCTGCAAATGACATAATTTTATTATTCTTTATGGCTGAGTAATATTTCATTATATATATACCACAGTTTCTTTATCCATGCATCAATTGAGGGGCATCTAGGTTGGTTCCACAATCTGGCTATTGTGAATTGAGCAGCTATGAACACTGATGTGGCTGTATCTCTGTAGAATGCTGATTTTAGGCCAAGAATACAAATAACCCAAACAAATGGGCTAAGGAAATGAACAGACACTTCACAGAAGAAGATCTATAAGCAATCAACAGATATATGAAAAAATGGTCAACATTTCTAGTAATAAGAGAAATGCAAATCAAAACTACCCTAAGATTCCATTTCACCCCAATTAGAATGGCGATTTTCAAGAATACAAGCAACAATAGGTGTTGGTGAGGATGTGGGGAAAAAGGTACACTCATACATTGCTGGTGGGGCTGCAAATTAGTGCAGCCACTCTGGAAAGCAGTGTGGAGATTCCTTAGAAAACTTGGAATGGAACCACCATTTGACCCAGTTTCCCATTCCTTGGCCTATACCCAAAGGACTTAAAATCAGCATACTACAGAGATGCAGCCACATTAATGTTCCTAGCTGCTCAATTCACAATAGCCAGATTATGGAACCAACCTAGATGCCCTTCAATTGATGAATGGATAAAGAAACTGTGGTACATATATATACAATGGAATATTACTCAGTCATAAAGAATAATAAAATTATATTTCTTAAAATACATTTTACTTACTTCAATAGTACTACTAATCATGTTGTTATAACAAGATTTTCACATGATTTGCTTTCCTTCAAAAAGAATAATTTAAAAGATTAAAAATAAAATGTATGTGTATTTACAGTAGGATAACTGTGGTTAACAGCAACTAACTGCATATTTCAAAATAGCTAAAGAGGATTTTGAATGTTCCCAATATAAATGGTACATGTTTGAGGTGACAGATAATGCCATTTATTCTGATCTGATCATTACCCATTGTGTATATGTATCAAAATGTCACACTGTACCCCAAACATATGAATAATTACTATGTGCCAATTAAAAATATTATTTTTTGTGGTACTGGGGATTGAACCCAGGGTCCTGTGCATGCTAGTAAAGTGCTCTGCCACTGAACTACATTACATTCCCAACCCTTAAAAAAAAAATAAAAACATAAAAATTTAAGTGCATTTGAAATCTACAAAATTTGAATGTATTTTCATAAAAAATGTAAACTACAGTATATGTCGTAAATCAAATAACGTTTTTAATATTTTTTTTAAAGTTAGTTTTCTGGGCTGGGACTATAGCTTGGTGGTTAAAATGCTCACCTAACTAACATGCATCAGGCCCTGGGTTTGTTTCCAGTACCAGGAAAAAAAGTTAGTTTTCATCTAAAATATGCAAAAATATTTTTTAAAGTTAAAAGTATAACAACATAAAACCCAAATTATTAAAGACGGAAATTTTTCAATTAATTCCCCTGAAATTTTAGTTAAATCTTATTAGTTTTGCAAAATTAAACTAGCATCCAAGTTCCAATTTGCTTGCTAATGTAAAGAATCAGTACCATGCTTCATACATTTTCCATCTGTCTACCTATCTACCTATCTACCCATTCATCTGTACATACAAAAACTAATGAATTAACTAATATTGCAAAATGTTTCCCAGTTACTCTGTGCAACCTCAGTGGATAGCACACTAATTCATGAGTATCTGTGGAATTCCAACTTGAAACAAGAAGGGAAGGGAAAAGTGGATGCTTGGCACTACTGTGAACAATACTTCATTATGCAAGGATCTATTACATTAATTATATTTGGCAGTAAATGTTAATTAATTAATTGGCTTTTTCTCTTAGCTAAGCACTTCCCAACTGAAACTCTCCCTGTACTCCAAAGCTGTAGTTGTTTTATATGTTGGCTACTGTGCAACCACAAAACCCTGTTTTTTTTTAAAACAAATAGCTTAAGTATTTTCTTTGCAATTAAGCTTGTTAACCCTGTATAATGAAAATACACAAAGGATAATGTTGCAATATTGGGTTAGATTTAAGTCAAAGACCTGCATCAATAAGGAATCTTTGAATGTGAATATTCCAGAAATTTCTTTAAGCCATCTGATCAGAACAACTGTCTCTGAATATTACCTTACTTTGGAAAGTACTGTAATATATCTAATAAAACTCAGACTCTTTCAAAATAAGCCGTGATTAAAAAACTATTCTATATTCAAAGTGAAACAATTTTAATAGACCTCTCCTTTCCAGCTGGACATGGTGTTGTATACTTGTAACCCCAGCACCGCGGGAAGCTGAGAAAGGAGAGTTGCAAGTTTGAGACCAGCCATAGCAACTTAGTGAGACCCTAAACTCAAAACAAAACAAAACAAAACAACCTATAAAACATAAAAAACAGAAAAATATCTTCCGTTCTGGAAACAGGCATTTTGTAATCTGTGGTCCTGAACAAGTAACAGTAGAAAAATAAATGTGGACTTAACTTCCACCTCCTCACAACAGAGGCTACCTTCTGTTCCACAGCCTGGACACAAGGTGAATAACAGTCTACAAGCAACTTTGGGCAAGGGAATTGCTGAAACAAAGCTTAAGCAGGTGATACACGGATGCCTCAAAAGAATTTGAAGGACTCCTCCTCAAGAATCTGAATTCTCTCTCTAATAACAAATATAAAGGTGAGGTGATTCCTCCCAAGTAGCAGTGCTGCTGGGGCCTGGGCTTGGCTCAGCCCAGCACTCATCCATGTTATGCTCCCGCTCCAGCATAAAAAATGTAAACTACAGTATATGTCATAAATCAAATAACATTTTTGTTATTTGAATCCAGCAGGGATTCTTTTCCTTCAGAGCTTTAGCATGCAGGGAGCTGGCTGATTGTGTGAAAGAGGCCAGTGCCAACTCTATAACCACAACAGTTGGATGCAGCTATCTTTGTTTTGAGGTCACAGGGTAAGAGACTTGTGGGCACATTGCCCTGGAGTCTGAACCATGTGAGTCATGAGAGTAGACTGTTAAGGTTGCAGGTCATGCAGTGCCAGGCTGAGCCCTGGATCCTACAGGACAGAGGTGCCCAACTATCCAATAAATTGGTTTGTGTGTATGCATGCCTGTGTGTGTGTTATCTGTGGCTCCCTAAAGCTTGAGGTCCCAGATTTTTCCTGCCTCGTTCTAACAACATTGTTGAGTATATGTCCTTGATACTAGAGTACAAGGGTTAAAAAATCAAGTCTCACATAGACTAGTATTGGAAGATAGATGAGGAACCTTTGTAATGTGCTAAATATCACACTAGAAATGAGTGTGGGGGCTCTGGGTGGGATGGGGGTTACTTAGCTCAGCCTGGTGGAGGGCAGGGAGGGAGAGCCTAGAGAAGACTTCTAAGAGCAGATCAAGTTTGAAGAAGGGAAAGTAGAGGACAATGTGGGTAAGAGCATTTTGGATAGAAATAATAGCAGGGGAGTGAAGAGGTGGGCAGGAAAGTGTAGCATGTTGGGGCTGGGTTGGGTTGGGTTGGACAGGGACCAGATATACAGGGTCTCATAGGTCATAGGCATAGATTTGGGTTTAATCCTGAAGGCTATTTGGAGACACCAAAGGATATAAAGGAGGGTGATTATATGACCAGATGTTCATTTCCAAGGTTGTACTTGAAGGGAGACTAGAGGATAGATTGGACCACAGCCAGAAAAAAAAGTTGTGGAGTTGGGTATGGAAAGTAGAGGGTTAAAGTGATAAGGGAACAGGTAGAATCCATAGACACTGCCAGCTGATTGGCTGTAGGAGAAAGGAGAGGAAGCCATCAGGAAAGACTGTCAGATTCCTGGGTTTTCTGGCTGGGTGCCTGGCTGGACTTCAGCACTCTTTCTCCCCTAAAATGAGAGATTATGGAGAAGAAAGTGTTTTGTAGAAAGTGAGTTCAGCTTCAGACATGCTCCTTGTGGATACATCCAAATGGAACTATCCAGATGGGCTAACTCCATGGGTCTGGAATTCAGGAGAGCATAATGGGCAGGAGGATATAGATTGCATCAGGGAGGAGGGATCAAAATATGGGTGATAGTTCAGATCTTTGGAATGAATGGATTAATTTGTGAAGAAAGGACTGAGTTTGGCAAGTAAGGAGAAGGAGAAAAGTAGAAATAAGGAATGAGGAGATACAGGAGAGGTGGAGAGAAGATATGAGAGGTGAGGGAAAGACTGAGGACAGGATCTTGGAAAACAAATATTTAGGGAGAGAGGAAGCAACCAAGAGAAGCTATGAAGAAGACAAAGGGCACCAGGTGTGGTGGCGCACGCCTGTAATCCCAGTGGCTCAGGAGGCTGAGGCAGGAGGGTCATGAGTTCTAAGCCAGCCTCAGCAAAAATGAGGTGCTAAGCAACTCAGTGAGACCCTGTCTCTAAATAAAATACAAAAAGGGTTGGGGTGTTGCTCAGTGGTTAGACAGGACATGAGGAGAGGGTGGCATCATGTAAGTCAAAGAAGGAATCTGAGAAGTTGGTTCCAGCACTATGATGTAAATTAGACTTGCCAATAAGATCACTAATGCCTTAGTGTGAGCAGTTGCAGGAATTGCTGGGAACTGAAAAAAGGTATGTGGTTTGAATAATGAATGGGATGTGAAAAAAGAATTTACAAAAGGGAAGGAAAAATGGCAAGATGGGAGAGAGGGCAAAAAGAGGGCTTGATATGAAACTGCTTTTATCGTAGATGAATAAAGGAGAGAGGAGAGATGGGAGTTGAAGATGCAGAAAATGGAGGTAGACCAAGAACTTGTAGGGAGGGGCTAGCAGGTGGATGCCCCTTCAGAAATGGAAAGAAGACTATGAGGGTGGGAGGGGAAAGGAATCCATCTAGCTTGAGGGGCAGCACGAAGGACAGGGCTTTTGGTTGGGCTTCTGTGCTCTCTGTAGTGTGAGGGGGTCATTTGTTGGAAGTAGAAGAGATGATTGCTGTGCACAGTGGGATTGGGAGGAGAGTGGGACTGTGGAGTTGAAGATTTTAAGATCCTGAGTAAATGCTTCTAGTTAGTTTCCTCCAACTGCCCTGCCCTGATTTTACTGACTTTGCCAAGCTGTGATGTCATTAAATAGGAAATTAAAACTATGTAGCCTATATTTTGTGCCTGGGATTTTCCAATTCCGTTTCCTGCTGATTCCTTCACAAGAACAGCTATTTAACAGCAAGATTCGTTTTTCCACAGTGTCACATAATCGGAATCAGGGATAAGATGGGTAAATAGCTAAGCAGAGCCTACTAGTTCCTCCACTAACCTCACAGCATCATGAATCCCCAAGCCATTCTACTTGCATTGTCAACGGGGTTTACACAATCTAGTTATTACTCCCAAAGGTTCTTTCAGCTAGCCTTGGACCATGACTGGAATCTCCAGAGGTCCCCTGTGAGTGGTTTTCATTATTACAAAGACGTTAAATGCCCTTGAGGTCTGCTTTCCAAAGTTACCAATCCAAGTAAGACCAGTCAAGTGCTTACCCAAGTCCCAAGAGGTGTGATCTCTCTCAGGGCTACAGGAGTCCTTCTCAGGCTCGGTGCTGTCCTGGCTTTCTCAATCTGTTGACATCCTTCTTTGCTGCTAAGTGCCTCCACACCCTCACCATGAGATAGGCCCCACCAGGCATACTGTCAAGCTTCCCCAGGTACATTGACCTATAAGATTCACTCTGTCAGATGCTTCTCAATAGCAGCAGCCTCTTGAATCTGGCCACTTCCTCTGTGCTGACATTCCCTGGACAAACATACCTCCACTCTGGTTACCTGGCATTCTGGGCTTCAGTGTAGTACCAAGCCCAGCACACCCAGATGGTGCAGCCACACACTCTCTGGCCTCTGAAATGTTCAGTCCTCCATTTGTGGGGCATCTGCTCTCTCTGTCTCCAGCACTCTCCCAGCCTCAGAAGGCATATATAGAGGCATGTGGACCATATCTCTAGGCACTTGGTGATGGAATGCCTGTTCCTTCTGGTGAGCAGGCCTGCCAAGTCACAGACTGTGGTCCAACCAGTTACCTCCCAAGTGACCAAAGATCTGCGTTTGTAGAATAGCGAAACCACAGTTTTAAGATGAAACTCAGTTTCCCACTTCTGTTGACAGGTGAGGTCTGTGTAAGGTTGCAGGCCTCTGCAGCCATGAAGCATTGCAGCTCTTAATGGCGGGTCATGACCTCCAGTGTTGCAGCAGAATCCAGCAGCTCACCATCAATTTCTTCTTCTTTCCTGGTTCTTGTCTTGTGCATTCAAAGAATGAAATTCACACATCAGGATGAATAAATATGAGAGTAGGATTTATTAAAGAAGAGAAACAGGAACGAAACTCTTTCAGTGCAAGAGAGGACCTGATAGTGGGTTTGCCATGTCTGAGTGTGCTAGTCTAGGGGTTTATATAGCACATGGGTCACTGCTATTGGTCCAAAATTATGCTAGTTAGGGTTTGGAAAAGTACAAACGCTATTGGTCCAAATTCATGCTAATTAGGGTTTGGAAATGTATTAATGCTATTAGTCAGCTCTTGAGTCCCAACTTCCATTCAGGTCTGCCCCACTTCCATTTTCTCACAGCAGGTCAGAAAGTGGAAGGTTGAGGTCATAGGATGGTCTATGCTCACAGATTCCGTGCTGCAGCGCTGCATGGAGTGGGCTTCTGCAGTAGGCATCTATACTGAGCCCAGGTCAGGCTACTGGAGGGTGACAGGTCAGTGCCCCTTGGCTCCCAGCACCTCAGGACCTCTACACTTGCATGGTGGGCTCCACATGGCTTCAGGCTATGCTTGCCACCCTCGCTCCAACCCACCCAAGCTGTCATTCTGCAGCTCTACCGCTCCTCTGCTTCTTCTCTGCAGGGACCAATAGGCCAGGTGTGTGGCTTGGCAGCTGGGAAGCAGTGTCAACAGAACTGAAAGATGTACCCACAACCATGAATCCTTAGCCACCAGTGGAGGCAGAGCCAAATGCCACTTCCTCCATGCAGACTTCCCTCATGCCTCTGAGTAAATGTCATTTTTTCCCTCCTCTAAATGGGCGCAGAGTCTCACTGGTGCTTCCAGTTCCTCCATCCATTTGTTAAACAAATACTTATCAAGAATCTTCTGCAATTAGGCTTTGGGCCAAGTGCTAGAATCCAAGAATGAAAGTACAAGTCCTCGAACTCATAGAATTTTCCAAAGTAAATGAGAAATAACTGTATTCACAAGGAATCTAATATTAAAAAAAATATTGTGTAGATTGGGGATGTCATTCAGTGATAGAGTGCTTGCCTAGTGTGGACAAGGCCCTGGGTTCAATTTCCAACACCCAGAATAAAATAAATGAGGGAAATAAATAAAAACTAAATCCTTATCTTGTTAAACTATTCTAGAGCATCATGAAGAATATAAGAACTCCAAATTCATTTTGTTTTACTTTTTGCAATGCTGGGGATCAAATCTAGGCAGGGCCTCGCGTGTGCTAAGCAAGTGTTCTAGTGCTGACTATAGGCCCAGCTTTGCTGCTTAGATTTGAATCTCTGCTCTCCCACATGTTAACTTGGTCATGTTAACTTGGGCAAGTTCCTTAACCTCTCTGTGCCTTTGTTGCCTCATCTGTAACCTAAGACAGTAATAATACTTACTTATGGAACTTGAACCACTAAAAATGTTCTATACATGGGTTCCTATGATCATTATTTTTATGATTACTTTAACCATCAAAAGTATAAAGGGAAGTTGGAGCATGGAGGATCATTTTCTCCTTTCGACTTTATACAAGAATTCTTTATGTGTAAGTCTTAGCTCTCCTATAGAATTCTGAAATCCCCCAGGACAGACTTATCTTTACAAACTGCCCCAAGCTCGAATCAGTTCCTTGCACTTAGCAGATACTCCATAAATATCTGTTGGCTTAATGAAAATGGGTTCACTCAGATTTGAGTTCTCAGGCCACTGTAATTGGGTGTAAAAACTATAGCTGCCACTGCCTCTCAGACCAAATCCTGAGGGGCCGCATGGGGCTGCCATAAAAGGAAAGTGACACAGGAAAATGAAGTGAAAGCTACCTCACTCAGAGGTGCCACGTTTTCATTCTGAGCTTTACATTTATTCCCCCACATGAACACCATCTAGGGTTTGGCTTTTCCACTTCCATGATGTAAACGTATTTTCAAGGGTTGGTTACTTGGCTCTGGAGTTCACTGGGTGGATCTCAGCAGTCAAAAATCTATCCTGGGAGCTGTTAGCACTTTCCCACTCCCTACCCCCTTAATAAACTAATTGAAAGAGGACAAAGAAGGTTGGTTTTAAGGTCCACAAATGCAAGCAACCTTTTGTTTTTCTGAGAAAGTCACTTCTCTTGGACTAAATCATCATTGACCTATTATGGAATTTTCCAGAAATTCCTCAAATTTCTTAAATTTTGAGGCGTATGGTTCTGAAAAGAAAATATGTCATGCTGGTTTTAGTGTTGAATAGTTTCCAATTTGAAGCCCTGGCAAGTTTCTATTCTCAGTTGAACCCTAGCCGGACTACGAATTAATTCTAATGCTGGAAATGGATGGTTTGCCTGTTGCCAACTTCACTGAAGTAAGTTATGGCAAGTTGTCTTAATATGTTTTTCTTTCCTACCTTGGGTATCACATGCTTGGCTAATACCTTCATTACTATACTTTCCAGTCTCCTGTAATCTCATTAGAGAAGTGTTTTTAAAATACAGTTCCATAAAAGATATGCACAACACTAATTGCAGGGTCCTCAAGTAAACTTGGATTATGGAGTAAAATTTCAAAGGGGGGCATGGATTAAAGGTTTGGATCGGGGCTGGGGGTATAGCTCAGTGGTGGAGCACTTACCTAGCACACTCTAAGCCCTGCTGTCCATGGATGGATCGCCAGCACTCCCAGCCCTCTCCCATTAGGATCAGAGACAAGCAAGAATTTAAGGTGTGCTCATAGAGTAGCCTATTTTTAAAGGTGGAAGAATCGCAGAATCTAAAGAGTCAAATCAGAGGTCTTCCCATCCTACTACTCAGAGTGCTAAATCCAGTTCACAAGATCCAGAACAGCTTACAGATCTCCAGGGGGAAATCAGCTACCCCATTCCTGTGACATTTCAACTCTCCACTTCTTTTTATTATTATTATTATTATTATTATTATTATTTCGATTCATCATACACAAATGAGGCACAACTTTCATTTCTCTGGTTGTACACGAAGTGGAGTCACACTGTTTGTATAATCATACATGTACATAGGGTAATGAAGTTTGTCTCATTCTATTATCTTTCCTTCCCCCCTCACCTCTCCACTTCTAAGACTGTTTATTTCCAGCACTTTTGACTCACTTCCTAAGGGCATCTTTGTAAGAGCACATTAGGCCCACATGTGGGACAATGCTGGAATGTTTCTGGAAGCAGTTCCAAATCAATGGTGGATAGGGAATTGATGAATAAATCCTCCACCTTCCTTGTCCCTCATGGGGAGAATGTCCAGGGTTTCCCAGCAGAACTGAGCCCACAGCAGTAACTGGCTAGCTAATACCCTAGTTAGTTTTTTTTTTTTTTTTTTTTTTTTTTTTTTGTGGTGGTGGTGCTGGGGATTGAACCCAGGTCCTCACACATGCTAGGCACATGCTCTATGACTAAGCTATGTTCCCAACCTCTTTGATGATTTTATTCGTTCCCCAAATAGCTTGTCCTTCCCTTTCTTACCACACATGGCTCCCAGCCCATCCTTCCTCCTAAAGCATTATTTAAATGTGTCATTCCCCTCCTCAAAATCCATTACTGTTAACCCCCCATTCTAAGTGGGAACAAAAGTCCTAACCCCTCTCATAATCTAGCCCATAGTGCTCCCTAGTCTTTAGCTCATGACAACCTGGAATATGTCAGGTGCTCCTGCTGCCCTGCCCTGCCCACATCTGCTAAATATCTGTAGAATGAAAAAGCTTAATGGAGGGTAAGAAAAATCATCTGGGCATTATACTTTAACTTTATTCTACTTAAGAGAAGTTCAAAGTACTTCTTTGCACTTATGAATTTAGTGGACATAGATAAGAAACAGTTTTGCTTCCCCAGTTCTTTCATTCCAGAAACAGGGCTCTTATCTGTCCAATTAGAATAAAATTCCACATGTGAATGTCTTCCTGTAGTTTCTTATACTGGCATTTAATTTTAATTGCAGGAAGGAATTAAGCCATTGATTTTCCAGGTGCTTTTCTGTTATATTTAAGCCCAGCCAACAGGTACTGTAATGATAAACACAAATGCAGACAGAGGGAGGGAGACTTTGGTCTATGTTGGACTGAGAACAAAAGAGGCCTTGGCTCTATCCTGGCTCTGCCCCTAACAGGTCAGGCGATAGTAAGCAAGTCATTTAACTTCTCCAAGCTTCATTTTCTTTATCTGTGAAACAAGGAGGTTGTCTAAGATCCATTTTAGAGCGAATGTGCTACTAACAAGTTATCATGAAGGTGTGGTTGCTAGGAATGAATAGGTAGGTAGATTCAAAGACTCAGAGATTAATCTAAATTTGCTGATTCACCCTATGGTTTTAGTTTAGGCAGTCCCCAAATCCACTTAATTGTTTAAGTCTTTTAACAATGGTTAATGAGTGTTACCCAGTGGTCCATGAACTAAAGTCAGTCCAGTCTTGCTTTCCCCAGAAACCCCTGTCTCTTCTTCTCCACCAGTACCTTCCTGACCTTCGGACTGGATGACTATAACATGCTCAATTTGGTCCTGGCTTTCTCTTGAGACAAATAAATATTAAATGTGAAATGAAAACCACACATGTAATAATATTGGGATTAATGAGGTGCTGAATTGTATTCTTACTTTGCTATTGTTGGCAAGTATAGTATTCAGTCAAATTCAAAACTGGAACTGTTTGTAAAACAGAAATTTAGCCCAAAGTTTTGTGTTCTCCATGTGGCTTTTATTCTATTGAAGCAGGATGGCCAGGCCCTCCACATCTGGGAGACAAGGTAGGCATTGATGACATGGTGTGATCTGGGGTTCTTGGGGACCCCCTATAACCAGCCTCTATGCTTAACTGGTCACAAAGTAAAAGGAAGAAAAGGTGAGAAGAGGAAGAGAGGAAGAGAAGAAAGAAGAGGAAAGGAAAAGAAAGGGAAAAGGAAAGAAGAAAAAAGAAAAAGACTATTACTATGTGAACACTGGTGAAGGTTGTTGGGAAGGGTTGTCCGTTAGACCATTATCGGTCATTAAAATGTAAACTCTTATTAGGTTCCAAATTAACTGGTCTCTAAGGAGAACTGAAAAGGGATGCGACTCAAGCTTCATGAGTGCAATTTCTCATGTATTCATTCCAAAAACCTCGAATGGGAAGTGTTAGTCTCATTACACGCGTGAGGAAACTGTCTGAGAAAAGTGACCCATTAAGATCACAGTTTGGGAAAGCCAGAGTTTAAACCAAGGCTTTCTGGCTATAACTCCAGTAGTCAGTACAGCCACCACCCATTCATAACCTCAGAAACTCAGGAATGTTTTCTAAAATGTGCCTTTTCTACTGTCCTTCGTGACAGGTAGGAGTGAAAAATAGAACCACTTTGTGAAAAGCAATTTCTCCTATGTATCAAGATCTTTTTAAGTGTTTGTATCTTTTGACTATGTCATTCCACTTTCAGCAATCTTCTTGAAAGTATTACCAGAGATGTGGATGATTGCCAGAGATTTATGCAAAAAGATGCTTATTGTAATATTTATAATTGTGAAATGCTCTACAATTCCCTTACAGAGAGAATGACTCAATCACTGTAGCAGAGTCAGGCCAGCACAGAGACTCAACTGTGTTAGGTGTTGCTATCCTTTGAGTGAAGATTTGAATGAAGTGATGCACATGGGCACTGAAGCAGAAAAAGTGACTCAAGGCCACAGGTGGAGTTGAGATCTACACAGACATGTCAGGTAGATTTGGTAGGGAGGAAGAGGATACGAACAGGAGTCAGCTCACAGTGAGGCAGAATTAATCTCAGGAAGGAAGGCATTTGATGTGCTAAGGGGGTTCACCAACACAGCTTGAGATTCCAAGAGGAGTAGCTAGTACAGTATGCTGTAACACAGTAGAGAGACAGTAGTAGGAGGGCTGCACTTGTGCTGGCAGAGGGTCACCTTACTAATTTCTGTTAACCTCAGTGCCCAGACAACTTTGCTGTGGGATCTTTTCCTCTGAAGGGATACGATGTGGAAGGGAGCCCAACGTAGAATATAAAGAAGCTTCTGGGTAATTGAAGGATGTGAGGATTAGGATCATGAATGGCCAGACTGAATCTTCTGGAACTTGTCATTCCATGGGCAGAAGCTGGGGGAAGCACAATTTCTTTCCAAAGAGGGCCCAGAAGGCTGTGCCAGAACTCAGAGTACCACAAGCCACCAGAGTGCTGTGGCCCAAACTGAGGGTTGCAAACACATGAGGTATCCCTTGCTTTTCCCCCAGACACTCAAGAAAGACATTACAGAGGACTGAAATTTCTTAGTAAGTGGGGCTCAGAGTACACGCAAAGCAGGTATTCATATTACAGTCATCTGTCAACACCGACAGACCACAAGGCCCAGGATTCAGAGTTTAGATATTATGGCATACTCCTTGCCAGTATATTCAATTTCCTTCCCAAAATTCTATCCCCTGCTCATTGACCAGCAACTTTGGACCTCCTCTTGGTATGCTGTCCTGATGACGTCACTCTTCTGCTCCTGGCTGTTTTTTGGGCTACCCTACTGAGTGAGGGTCTGGGTCCATTCCTGTACTGCCATCTCTCTATTTCCTCTGGACACATGCAAGAAATATCCAGTGGCCATGAAAAACAATGCTTACAAAGAGTTTTAAGTGGAATGGATATAATCTTGAGCGAGTAATACAGGATAAAAACCTGCATAGATATAGCATGATTTTCATGACAAAATGCATTACTGATATTGGAAGGAAATATGCTAAAGCCTTAAAGTGGATAGCGGGGTTATGGATGACCTCTACTTCATTTTCATTTAATTTTTTATTTTCCATGAAGTGGAAGGGATTGTATTTGCAAAAGGGGAGTATTAAAAATATCCTCCTTTTCTTCCTATTGAAGTTGACAAATGAAAAAGGCAGGCAATGCATGTATCTATTAAATTCAGGTTGAAAAATAGATGGAATTGGCTTGGATGTTGCTAAAGCAGTCCATCTGGTTTAACTGCATTGGATGAGAACCAGTCAATTTCTTAATTTAGCATTAGCTTGGGTTGCTGGTGCTTTTATGCAGCCTCAAAGAGAAAAAAGAGCTATTCCATATCTGGAAAACTGAGATGGTACCATCCTGATACAGGTGTCCAAGGGGAATAATTTTGTAAGATGTGGCAAGTTAATGCTTGCAAAGAAAATGCTGTTCTGTTCTTCAGGTGTTCTCAAAATAGCATATTGAGACTAGACAGTTTTCCCTTCCAGTTGCAAAAGAACTTCCAGTTCTCATTTATGATAAGTGAACCTTGAATCCAACATTGATCAGTTAGCCAAATGTGATCATGAGGATTTTATTAGATTTTAATGTAAGCAAGCACACACATTTATATTTTAAATTCAAAACTCACTACTTGAGCCTAACCAACTTCATTTTTTCTTTAATCTGAGAACCATTAGCATTCACATATTGTTTTGCACTGTTGCATTGCACAAAGTTAAAATAATGTGTGTATTTTTTCTTTCAATTTTTATTGTGATTATGATTTAATTTTATTCACTTTCTCCACTCTCCCTAGACATAAGATTCACTATAGGTACTTGTTGAAAATATAACCAAAGGATTTCAGTTACTCAAATTAGCATCTCCAGGACTATGATGCCATTTTCCTCCCTGATTTTTTTTGCTTCCCTTCTTTTCTCCATCCTCAATCTGTTTCATTTGTCTTAGTTTGATTAGCTGATTTAAAAAATTAATTTTTAAAAACTCTCACCAGATGCTTACTCTGGCCTCTATAACAGATTCATGTTTCTTCTAACTTAAAATAACACTACAACCAAACTGTTCTAGATTAAAATAGTGGCTAGATATTGGTAAGCTCTGGGCAAGATTGGGCCTCCAAACCTCTATGGGTGGGAGGGAAATGAGGCCCCCAAAGCTCTGAGTATCCTAGCAAGAGTTAACCTCCTCCAGTTCTCATAGACCCACCATCACCATCCTCTTTGAAGACTGCCAGGTCTTATGTTCTCATGCATTCTGTGTATGAGCTAAACTGGGTCCAACTCATCTTCATACCTTGAAATCCTAATCCCCAATACCTCAGAATATAACCATATTTAGATAAGATCTTTGTAGAGGTTATTAAGTTAAAATAAGGCCGTTGGGGTGGGCCTTAATCCAGTACCACTGGAAGAAGAAACAACAGGGGCACTCAAGCACAGATGATTAACCATGTAAAGAGGCAGGGAGAGGGCAGCCATCTGCAAGCCAAGGAGAGAGGCCTGAGAGGAAACCACTCCTGCTGGCACCTGCAGCCTTCAGAACTGTGAGAGAATACATTTCTGGTGTTGAAGGCACCCAGTCTATGACATTTTGCTATGGCAACCCTAGCACAGTGGTCTACCCTCCACTCCTGTTGGTACCTGAATTCTAGCACTCCCAAGTCACCCCTCTTCACTCTGACTCTCAAACTCACATTTCCTGTACATCTCCAAATCCACACCAGAGCTCAGCAGAGGGTAGTAAAGTCAATTTATTGACTCTTAATCAGCATATTAAAAATTAAATAGGAACTGAGGGTGTAGTACAGTAATAGAGCCATTGCTCAGAATGTGCAAGGCCCTGAGTTCAATCCCCAGTATTATGAGATAAATAAGTAAATAGATAGAATGAAATATAACATAATGGCACTGAGCACATAGAATAAAATAGAGAATATCAAACTGTATTACATATAATAAACATAAGTATCACTCTTATGATATCTTTATTCCCACTACTTATGTATAGCTGTGTATACTGTATATGTGTATATGTGTGTGCACTGAGTCATGCTATAAACTGAATTTCATACTATGTGTGATGGTAAAAATAAAGTGGGAGCCACTGACCTAATTGGATGCCACATTCTGTCTCCAACTCCCAAAGCACTTTCATTCTGGTCCACAATCAGCAAGATCCACCATGTGCTGAACTTCTTTTCAATGTTCTGCTTATTTGACTCAAATGAAAAATAAAGAAACCACCAAAAAACAAACAAAAAACACAGGTCTCATAAAAAGCTATAATTGTGGCCAGAATCAACACTGTTAGGATGCTCCAAGCAGGAAAACTGCTTCACTTTGACCTTCATTGAATCTATGCATTTGAAAGAATGAACAAAATTTAAAACTGTGGCTGAAATCATGGAAATATAGCACAGAAAATTATGTCTAAAAATTAAAGTATAAATCTCATAATTTTTAGTGAATTTTCTTTCTTTTTTTTTAATATGCCATTAGGCCAGGTGTGGTGGCTCACCCTTGTAATCCCAGCAGCTGGGGAAGCTAAGGCAGGAGGATTGCAAGTTCAAAGTCAGCCTCAGCAACTTATCGAGGCCCTAAGCAATTTAGCAAGAATTTGTCTCAGAATAAAAAAAAAAATTTAAAAAGGGCTGGGTGTGTGGTTCAGTGGTAAAGCACCTCTGGGTTCATACTCAAAAAAAAAAAAAAAAAAAAAAAAAAAAAGAGAAGAAAAAAGGTTAACATGCCATTGATTGTAAAATGGACTGTTAATTTAATAATGACTTTATGAGCAAGAAAGGAACTATAGAATTGCACTGTCCTATATGGTAGCCACCTGTTACATGTGGCTACTTAACTTTAAATTAATTAGCCAGGCGTGATGGCATATGCCTGTAATCCCAGCAACTCAGAAAAGAGGATTACAAATTTGAGGCCAACCTCAGCAACTTATTGAGGCTCTAAGAAACTTGGTGAGACCCTGTCTCAAAATGAACATTTTTTTAAAAAGGCCAGGGATGTAGCTCAGTGATAAAATGCCCCTGGGTTCAATCCACAGTACCAAAATTAATAATAATAATAATAATAATAAATAATTAATTAAAATTAAAAATTTCTTTTCTTAGTCTCACTAGCTACATGGCAAGTGCTTCCTAGTGATATGTTCTATACTGTAGAATATTTGCATAATCACACAAAATTCTATAGGAGAGCATTGCTATAGTTTTGATGAATGAGGGGTGAGAAGGAAGGTTTTTGTCTTGTCCAAGTACTAGAGAACAAGTTATTTCAGAGAAAATGGGTTTTAACAGACTGTGCATGTGGGTGGTAGTTGTATCTTATTTAAAGAGAAGAAAGTAGAGATTTGATTTTCATAAAAAAGGAGCCCAACAATACACATTAATATGCAATAACAATTATAATTATTTTTATTAAGAAATTGTTATCATTCACCCAGCTACATGCTTTACAGATTATCTGTGATGACCATTGGAAGTCAGAATGAAAGAACCATTTTACAGATGAGAAAATTGAAAATCAGATTAAGTAACTTGTTCAAGAACTGACCAATGAAGTGGCAGAACATGGATTTGAGACCAGTTTCCAAGGCTTGTTCTCCTTCACTTATACCAGTAGTTCTCATCTGGGAATTGGGAAGATGGGTGTGAGGTCAAAAGGGGCTTTCAGCATCATCTGGACTGATTGGAAAACCACGAACACTCCCCTTTCCCAGTAAACCTTTCCTAGAGCCCTCCTTTTGCCTCTGTCCTATCACATCCTCTATAACCATTCCCAGTCTATCATCCTCGAGTACCATAGGTCCAAGGCCAGAGGGATATTATGCAAAAGCTGTCCTAGACACCCAGAATTAGAATCTCTAAGTGGGATATAGAGCCAGGGAATGTGAATTTACCAAAAACACTCCAAGTGATTCTCATTATGCATGTTCTAGTTGAAAAAGTTGTACTATATCATAAAAAACTGAGCAGCAAACTTGGAAACCAATGAAATGTTTAGTTAAATTAAAATAATTATTGCAAATATGGTTATTTAATTGAATATAAAATCCAAAACCAAATTTTCAAAAATTTGGTTTTACATAATAAATAGCATATTAATTGTTGAAGTTTATGACCCCAGATAATGTTAGTAAAGACAGGAATTTGTGGGAAATAAAACCAAATGAAAACAAAACTTACTTGTTAGATGGATGACATTAAAAATATTATGCTTTTACTCTTCAACAACTAGAGAACTACAGATTTAGGACTACATTTGATAAACTTAAAGGTAATCATATTTTAATAAAACTAAATAAAATAAAAATTTGATAATCATTACCAGAATTAAGAACCACCTTCCAAATTGCCACTGAAGAATAAAAGAAGAAGAGAGAGAGAAAAAAGCAAAACAAACAAACAAAAGACAGTGCAAATGGCACAGGCAAGATAATGTAGAAAATGGCAAATAAACCTAAAAGAAGTACAAAAGATGCCAGAAATAATGGTATATGCATCAGTTCATATGCTAATCATAAATGCTTTGCATTCTGTAATAAAAAGCAGAGATGAGCTAAAAACAAAATATAATTATGTGCTGGTTATAAAAGACCACCTGAAACAAAATAATACTGAAAGGTTTTAATTAAAAGGGTGAATAAATACATAACATGCAAAGGTGGGTAAAAGAAAGTGCTAATGGAGATGTTCATGAACAGAGGATTAGAGGAACAAACGTTAGTCAAAATGATCATCTGATACCTGGGTTAGGGAGGACTTCACAAGCTTCAATCAATGAAAAACTTCTTAAAGATCTTTTCACAAGGGCAAAGTTTGCCAGACTGGATGACTTAAAAATTTTAAATGTTTGTATAGCTAAAAGCAACATAATCAGACTGGAAAGAAACTGAGAAGAAGATTTTCAACAACCAGAACACAGGATTAATATCTTTAATATATAAAGAGTTTACGCAAATCCCTTAGAAAAACACTAATGCAAATATAGACCATTCAGAAAGAAGGAAATGGAACCAATTATAAATCAAAGAAATTAAACTAGCACTGAGGTAACTTGCTTCTCTCACATTAACAATTTAAAAAATCTCGTTAAGGGCACTGGCGAAAATATAAATTGGCATATTCTTTTTTGGAAATGATTCTGGCACTAGTTCCTCAAAGCTTTTTAAATGTTCATTCCTTTTGAAGCAATAACTCTACTTCTGGGAATCAAGCCTACAACAGAATCAGAACTATCAGACCACTATTTATGAAGAAAGATGCTCAAGATAATACTCTTTATGATAGAATTTTGAGAGAGCTGAAATATTAAATGATGGAAATTTTTAGAAAAGAATGGTGCAAACATAAGACTGAATATTATGAATCACTAAAATTATATTTTTAAAGTTTTATTAAAATAAAGAAAAGATGTATGGTATAATGTTAAGTTAAAAAAAGAGGCAAGAAAAGTTATGCCAAAGTCTATAAACTAGATATTAAATTGCATATACAGTATCCAAATGAATAATGTTAAGCTTTGAGTAATGGGGTTATCGGGTTATTTTTTTTTTTTCTTTTTGCTTCTGAATACTCTCTATATAGTACTTTCTCAAGTTTCTACATTGAATACAGGTTAATTTTATAATCAGAAAAAAAAATCTGAGCAGAAAAAGATCACTCCCAGTGATCTTTAAATCTTCAGTTATAGTCCTCTTTTATTTAATTGACCTTCTTGGCTATAGAAACCGCTCCTGGCAATATTGAGCAAAGGTTATTTTGTTGCAAGGATTTGGGGGACAAAAAAGGACTTGGGAGAGCCTGGTAAACACTGGGGTGCCACAATAAAAGACTTCTAATCACTATTATATCATTCAGGTTTTGATGACAGGGAAAAGGGTGTCCTATAGGTCGCCTGCCTGCATCAGGACAAGGGAGCTGGGCCATTCATATCCACCAGAGGAGGCAGACACTACCTCCCTCCAAGACAAGACACAGTGGGAGAAAGGTGAGCCTCAAGAAACTACTAGAGGGTGGTTAAGAAGTGGGATCTGGTTCCATTAAGTTGAAACATGATTTAAATCAAAACATGATATCCCCACCGTATATCTCTTCTGTCAGTGACTTTGCTACAAAGGTGTCTTCTCTATCATTCCTCTGTTATTCATTTTCTAGCTCCCTGAAATACAGTTCTCTTCCCTCTATTGTTTCAACTTTCTCATTCAGGATTGTCAAATCTAGTGGATGTTTCTCAGGCCTTATCTTTCTAGATATCTTAGTTTGAGTTCCCCTAAAAGCAGAACATGAGGCAAGAATTTGAGTTTATCTGGGAGGTGATCTCAAGAAATACTGGTAAGGAAGTGAAGAAATGAGTAGGAAAGGGGAGGAAGTCAATACACTGTGCCTTATCATACAAACTACCATCATGGGCAAGTGGAGCTTAATATTCCTGGAAATTCTGGGAAATGGTATAGATCATTCATCACAGAGTTATGTCACCCAAAGGCTGAAGTAGTAGTTATTCACCAACTTTTGTCAATCATTGGTTGAGGACTATTTGAGTGGTGGTGGGGGGCGGGGAGAGGAATTACCTGGCTCTTGGAGTCCATTATGCCCATGGACAGAGCAGGCTCTGGAAGCCACAGAAAGTCCAGAATCAAAGAGACACAGCCTCTAGTAGTTGAAAGTCTTACCACATACACTGGTAAGGACCAAGGAAATACAGGTGGGACAATGATGGTATGGGCTTTGCTAGACATTTCTGTGTCATTTCACACTGCTGATGACTCTTTCTCAAACTCTTCCTTCCTTTCCCAATCCTAGTTGTTTTTTACCCTCTTGTTACTTTTTCTCACTCTTCATAGATAGGCTCCTTGTTTGTTGTCTTTTCATCCCACACACTAACCTTGGCAACCTCAATCACATCCTTGCCACCAAAGCCCATCTGTAGTCCGACCGATTCAAATTGGTATTTCTGACCCTGCTGTCTTTTGTAGAGTCCACACCCAATAACCTAATACATGTTTCCACCTGGGTCTCCCAGCAGGTTTAAAACTTACCTCTCCAAATCTTATCCTCTCTCCAAATCTCTTTCCTTTCTAACAGCTCTCTCTCAAAATGGCAGCACCATCCATCCAGATTTGCAAACTAAAGACTTGGAATTATCCTTCTTTTCCTCTTCCTTCTCCTCACTTCTGATGTTGAACTGGTTGCAAAGTCTTAACAATCCTAATTGCACATCTTCTCTTTTCTGTCCTTCCTACCTAAAGGGCAAACTACTTTTATGCACTATGATCAATAAAGGTAAGGTACAGAAGGAACTTCTAGCTTTGTCCCCAACCATTTTTGTTCCTTTTTGGCTCATTCTAATTCCCCAACCTCTGTTGACTTAATTCCTACCCTTTTGGCTTGGAAAGCCAGCTTCACTGGCTTCCCCTCAGGTGTTTGCCACAGCCTTAAAGTTGGACTTATTTTCAGGATCCTCCCACTTTTGGTATAATTTCAGATCAGTTAGGATTCAGTCCATCTGTGAAGTACAGAAATCTGAAAATAATTGGGGCTTAAGTAAGACAGAGTATATTCATTTCTTATGTTTAAAAAAAAAATCCAAAGAAGTCACTCTAGGGCTGGGGTCCCCATAGTGTCTTGGTTTCTGCTTCTGAGGGAACCCAAACTAGAACAATGGGGCAAAAATTCACTGGGGACACTTGATTCAAAATAGGAATTTCCCTGAACATGGTTTTTCAACAACTTAGCTAAATTTCTGGTATATATATAAATCTGTGGAGGGCAGAAGCCCCAGTAAGTTTTTCAAGAAGTTACTTCTCCTCCTCCATGTGCAACTATTACATGATACTGCTATACAGCAACCTAGATGTTGGGCTGTGAAGGACATCAGAGAATGTATAGCTGGAGGACGCCCCTTCCCCCGGCCCTGGGGGTTCCCTGAGAACATCTGCTGGGGCAGGTCTACTCTCAGTTCCTCCCACCACCACCAGTCTCTCAATTTCTCAGCATCTTTCTTCCCCTCTTCCCTTCAGGCTTACTCACTCTGAAGTCCAGCATTCAGCTCATAGGTTTTATCTGGGTCTTATCCCACTTGGTTGGCCAAGGTCCTGAATTCACCTATTGGCAGAAGAAGATGTCACTGAGCTGTCAGAGTCCTAAGAGCTAATAACTGAAACATCTGAGGTGTTAAGAGTTGATAATGGCTTGCTGAGTTAGCCCTGCCCAAGGGATATTTGCATCTTAATTGAGAGTATTTTTACCACAGGTCTCTCAGAGAAAGTGATGATTAGCAGAACACCCTAGGCCACATAGATGAAGCTGCTTATGGCTGTAGGTTACCATTGGGGAATTCTGGTCACTCTGAGCTCCATGCTCTGCCCCACTGGTGGTCCCAAGGGCTAAGAGGCTCTTTATCTCAGCCACACCCTCACAGTGATAAAGAAGCCACCTTACACTATAGAGGAAAGGAAGTGCCAATGTGCTGCCCAGGGGGCCAAGGCAAGATAAAAAATCAACACCTTAAAACAGAAAAATGTACTATTAAAACTTTTTACTGGGAGAATTCCCAAAATTACCTAAAAGACTGGGTGCAGTTGTGGATGTCTGCAATCCCAGTGACTCAGGAGGTTAAGTCAGGAGGATGGCAAGTTCAAGGCTAGTCTCAGCAATTTGAGGAGACCCTGTCTCAAAATGAAAAATAAAAAGGGCTGGAGATGTAGCTCAGTGGTAGCGGACCCTGGGTTCAATCCCCAGTATGAAAAAAGATAAAAAACAAAAACAAACAAAACAAAACCCCAAAATCACCTAAAAGTAACCCCTTCATATCCATTACCCAGATTCAACAACCAATATTACTTTGCTATTCTTGGTTTATCAAGTACCCTCCACACACTATTTTTCACTTAATGCTCTATAGTATTATATGAAATGTCATAACAACTGAGATTTGCTATAGAGCATCAAGCAAAAAATAGTGTGTCAAGAGCTGAATATATATTCAATATATATATATAAAGGAAGAAGAAAAAGATTTTTCTCATAAACTACAAGATTTTTCTTATAAACTACAATATTTTCACAATTAACAAAATTAATAACAATTCATAAATATCATATGTTGTTCAGTCCACATTTAAACTTCAAATAAACTTCAGTGGAGTACTTTTTGAATGGGGACATGCTCTTTACCATATCAGAGCAGACTTGTAGGAATAAATCAGAGAAGGAGGGATTGTACTCAGAACATCCACTTGACCCAGACTAAGATGGAGTCTTGCTACGCTGAGAAGGCAAATTATCTCCTTACACGACATTCATCCAATAAAAAAGGAAATGTGTTCATTCCAGTTTCACACTGTGCTTTTGATCACAGGATTTTAAAGGTGCTGGAGGGCTATTTCCACCCACCTCAATGGATTCATAATGGCTTTCCTATGAAACAATGTGAATAAAAGACTCCCTGTACATTCTAAAGGAGAACATTACTATAGTGTCCACTTTTCGTTCTTGATATCAAAGACTCAGGAAAAACAATGATGAGGATTTGTATATTTGTACACTAGCCAGGAATTGTCCATTAACTTTCTGAATGATCCAGTCACAGTCTGCTGATTTTGGAAGACCTGCTAAGGAGGAAACAGCTTTTCCTGCTCAACTGGAACTGACTTGGGACAGAGAGTGAGAAGTCAGAGGAAGATTAAAAATTACTGCAACTCCCACCAACTTCCTTAGAAGAGATTTTGCTTTAATCTTATCTGGTAAAGACTCTCCTCTCTTGAAAATGAGTGCTTTCTAGTTATGGTTAACCTTTCTGAGCTTTCACTACAGCCCAGGCAAGATTCTCAGTGCTTGATATGTCTCAACTCATGTAATCCTCAGAACCCTACGAAGAAGCTATTATTATTATTCTCACTTTTGCAAATAAGGAAAACAAAATATAGAGAAATTAAGACATAAGTCTGTCTAAGACAGCAGAGCCAGTGATTGGAAGATCCAGGGCTTGAACTCAGGATATCTAGCTCTGATCTGCACTTATAAACACTATGTTATACCACCTTGTGATGAAATATTGTGAATATTATTCATATAATCTTGTCTGCTATCATTGCCTCTATTGTTTAGCTCTGTTCCAACACTTTTCCCACTGTCCTAATTCATGTTTGTGGACTCGACTGTCTTTCTAAATGAAGCTGGGGGCTCCTTGAAGGCAAAGACTGTCATGCCCCAATAGTGCTTAGCCACAACAGATATTCATTAGCTGTATATCCAATGTCACAGGATGGGTACCCAGGTGAGACAAGTGAGGCTTCAGTGCAAAATCCAAGGAGACTCAAAAACAAAACTTGGAGATAAATAATATTTTAAAGCTTTTTTTTAGAAGAAAAGTTTATCTTGGCTCACAGTTTCAGAGGTTCAGGCCGTGGTAGGCTGACTCCATTGTTCTTGGCCCCATGTAAGACAGAACTTCAAGGCAGAAGGGCATACTGGAGGAGAGCTGCTCCATTCATGGCAGCCAGGAAGCAGAGAGACAAAGGGGAAGTGGTGGCAGGGAAGACGAACTCTTCCAGAGCACACCCCAGTGACCCACCTCCTCTGGCCATGTTAAGGCAATGTTTTTGAAAAAAATCAAAATCAGTATCAATAACAGTGCCATACTGAGTCATAGCAGAACCTGAAACAAAAGGGAAAAATCAGTCAGGGTGATCCTACATTATTGAAAATATTGGTATTTTGGTCACCTTTTTTTTTTTTTTTTTTTGCATTAATGTTGTTTTCTTTTAAAATGTTATATTAAAATGTTTTTCCTTGATGACCAACTTTTGTGATGCTCCCTTTAATCTTGTTCCTGAGCTAAATGTTTCACTCACCTCACTCTGGTCCAGACCCTGTAGATAATTGAATAAATGCATTTATGCACAAACATTGATACTTTACAGATGAGAAAACAGACAAAAATGTAAGGAAGTGGAAGATTTACTTAAGGTCACACAACTCATTGGTGTCAATTCTTTTGGCATCAGAACATAGAATTCATAATTTCTCAGTCCCTAAACTTGTTATCTTAAAAATAGAACTTATGGTTTAGCTAGGGACAACAAATATTCCAACTAAATGAAATAGGTAGGCCAAAATTGTGAGCCAAAGGTTTTAGAGGTTATTATAGCCAATGCATTGTCAGCTGCTTTCTTATGATAATAATTGAAGAATGTGACTTTATTGTCACCATTTAAAAAGAATTTATAATAACTAATTTATTCAACAAACATTTATTCAATACCTACCATGGTATTTCCTCCTTTTTAAATTTTTTTAGTAGAAATGTAAATGGGCCATGAAATGACCCCCCAAACACCAGTAATCAACTAATGTGTTAGATTAGTCACTGGATAGACCAATATTAAGTGAAATGACCTTGTGTTTCATTTAAGAGAGAACATAGTTGCTATCCTCAATGAATAATAAAAAAGACAAAGTAATTAACAGTAAACCAACAAACATTAAAGTTCTTAAGAGACATCATTTCTAGGAAATTCTTTGTGTTTGCTTGATTCATCCGAACCTGGTTCTGTTATTTCAAACAGGTTGGTAATGGGGTTACAGCCATTGACCAACACTTTGTAAAGCCCCTCAAAGAGCCTGTCCTGTTAACAATGACTCATTCATTAAACTAAAATTCAAGGAGCATCTATATGTACCAGTGCTGTGGTCTGAATGCTATGGCCCCCAAATTCAGATGTTGAAGTTCCAATCCCTAAGGTATGCTATTAGGGAGCAGGGCTTCTGGGAAGTAATTAGGTCATGAGGGATTAGTGCCCTTTATAAAAGAGACTCAGGGAAACCCTCACCTTTCCCCCATGTGAAGGCACAGAGAGAAGGTACCATACATGAACCAGGGAGCAGCTCTCACCAGACACTGAATCTTCTGGCACCTTGATCTTGGATTCCCCACCCTTTAGAATTGAGAGAAATAAATTTGTTGTTTATAAGTCACCCCTGTTTTTTTGTTATAGCAGCCTTAAAGAACTAAGATAATCAGGCTGTAGGTTAAATGCTTGGAATACAAAGATGAACAGTTAGGGCCTGTTATGGTTTGGATGTGAGGTGTCCCCCAAAAGTTCACATGTGAGACAATGCAGGAAGGTTCAGAGGAGAAATGACTGGGTTGTTAAGAGTCTTAACCCAATCAGTGAATTAATCCCTAATGGTATTAATTGAAGTGGCAGGGTGTGGCTAGAGGAGATTGGAATTGGGGTATGGCTTTGTATCTGGAGAGTGGAGCGTCTCTGTTTCTCCTTCTCTCTATCTCTCTCTCCCTCTCCCTCTCCCTCTGCTTCCCTCTGCCACATTCTTCGGCCATTATGTTCTGCCTCACCTCGAGCCCCTAGGAATGGAGCTGGCCTTCTATGAACTAAGACCTCTAAAACCGTGAGCCCTCAAATAAACCTTTCCTCCTCTATAATTGTGCTGGTCAGATCACTAAACTGACTAAAACAGGGCCCTACTTGCAAGTGGAGTGTGGGTGGGAGAAAATGAACAGTAAAGAGTTATAATGCATTCAGAAATCTACCAAGAGGGATCAGGGAAGTCTTCTCAGACAGACCAAGAGCATGCCAGTTTGGAGTTGCAGTGTTTGCAGTGTTTGAAAGGGTACAGTAGATAGTCCTTCCCCATGAATCACTCATGAACTATGACAAGGAAATTGGTTGTTGACAGTTGAGACTGCATCAGAGATAAAGGTAATATTTGGAGACTGGCTAAAAAGTGTGCTTCCTAGTGCTGAATCCTCACATTAGACCAACCCACCCACTCAGCCACCCACTGGACCACTGGACCAGGGAAGATTTGGCCTACTGTGGGGACAGGGACACCTCTGGAGCAGTGGAAGAAAATGATGGCTCCTTGGGGGACAGCTTGCACTCCAAAAGAACTCACAAGACAATGCACGGTGTCTTGCGCTGTCTGCATGGTTTGAACAGTGTGATGGAAATGTGTCTAGTGTATATAAGTGAACTTCAGTCTTACTCCTAGAGGTGGTTAGTTAGCATCTGAAACAACTACTCATGATATTGACATCTATATCTATACCTAGGGAATTTAATAAATATGGTAGAAATAATTTTTCATTGGTTAAAGAGACTGCTGTTAGACACACACACACAAACACACACACACACACACACAAGTCCCTCAGCATTCACAGAGGATTGGTTCCATCAGCAGATGTCAAAACCTGCAGACACACAAGTTCCTTACACAAAATGGTGTAGTATTTGCACAGAATCTACACAATCCTACTTGTACTTCTTCTCTAGATTACATAGAATACCAAATACAATGTAAATGCTATATAAATAGCTGTTATCATGTATTTTCTAGGGAATAATGACAAGAGAAAAATCCTGCACACATTCAGTAAAGATTCTTGTTTTTTTTTTTTTTTTTTTTTCAAATATTTTTGACCCACAGTTGATTGAATCCATGGATGTAGAACCCATGGATACAGAGGACCGATTGCATATGGCAGGCTAGAAAGATTTTATTGGCCCACCTGCTTTTGTACAAATGTGGTACAGAGATCTGAGAAGTCTAATATCTTTAGGAAAATGCCCTAAGTCTAAATTCTTATTGGTCCTGTGCCTGCTATGTCATAGAGGACTCTGCTGGAGATTTAACTGTAGGATTGGCTGGTTTCATCATTAGAATTTTGTTGTATTCATCCTGGAGAGAAACTTTCTTGTAAGGCATTTGTTGACATGCACAGAACAGAGAGTGGGACTTCTACAAGTTCATAAGCACATGTTACCTGACCATTCTTATTCCTACTTGCTGATAAGTATACTTTTGGTAGGATTTGGTCTGAGATAGGCTTTTATTATAACAGACTATGTAGTAGCTAAGTTTCAGGGATGGCAATGCATACTTCATCTTACTTTTCTTTGCTAGAGATTATCCAAAGAAAAGAACCTGACCACTGAGGAATGGCCATATGGGCTTGGGTCAGTCCACTGCATTCTTTCCAAACTCATCAATCAGGTAAGTCACTCCTCCCTGACTCCAGTAGTGGAAAGGGTAGGTGTGTTACATGAAAAGATGTGCCTTCATGTGGAAAGGAAAGTAAGCAGTAGAGAGTAACAGTTCCTTGTGAACAGTAGACAAAACTAGTCTTCCAGACAATAGGAACAGCATGTATGAAACCACGGAGGCCTCATTAGCATGTTTGCTAATATTAGCATATATTCCCAGAGTATAAAAGGCAACAAGGGAAATGTGGGGACAAAAGCAGACATTTAGGTAGGGATCTGTCATAAATCCATACAAATAATGTAAAAACCAATGAGCGATTATACATAGGATAAAAACAGGATGAAATTTGCATATTTAAAAAATCACTTTGTTGACTGTATGCATCAAAGACTGGGCTGGGGAGGGAGAGGTGGTAAGACAGAGGCAGGGGAACCAAGAAAGGGAGAAAAAGCCAAAAAGAGATGATGAAATGGCCTGAACTAAAAGAGTAGAAGGGAGATGGTGATAAAGGAAAAAATCATAAATGATATTTAGAAAGGAGAAATAGAAAGTTCTACTGACTGAGTGGCTATATAAAGTGTGGGAGGGAGGCTTGTAGTGTCATCTCTATTTTCAAAGTACACCAGTGGGCACATGTCATAAAGAAGTATTCACTCTACAAATATTTATTGAACCATTAATATATAAATAGCAAATTTATACTACTAACTGAAAGTGGTAGATTGTATTTCCAAAGATGACTGCCACAAACACTAATCTCCAAGCATAAAATCCTTCTCTCTGTGCTATATATATAGGGCCTAGGAACTAGGAGTGCTTTGATATATGTTTCTTATGTTCAGTAGATGATTAACTTCTGCTTAGGCAGCACCTGACATGTGGTACTTTCTCAAATACCTGCTAAATAAATGAGGGAATAAATCCAGAAGAAGCATAATGCCCCTGTGTATTAGTTATCCTTTGCTGTGTAGCAAATTACCCCAAAGCTTAGCATCTTAAAACAATGAACATTTATTATCCTGCAGTTTCTGTTGGTGGAGAATCAGGAAAACAGTTCAGCTCAGTGGTTCTGGCTCAGGGTGTCTTGCTAGGCTATAATCAAGGCATCAGCTGGTACTACAGCCTTCTGAGACTTGATAAGACTAGAAGATCCTCTTCCAAGGTCACTCAGGAAGATGTTGGCCAAGAGGCCTTAGTTATTTTCATGTGGGTTGTTCACATATGGTAATGATGATGGTGATTTGGTGATGAGTGCGTGTGTGTGTGTGTGTGTGTGTGTGTGTGTGTGTGTGTGTGAGAGAGAGAGAGAGAGAGAGAGAGAGAGAGAGAGAGAGAGAGGTGTCACATGACCTTTATATGTTGAAGTTTCAAATCACACACCATCACTTGTACCCTATTCTGTACACTAGAAACAAGTCACTACTAAGTCTAGCCACCACTCCAAGGAAAAGGATTGCCCAACATCAGGAGACAGGACCACTGGGGACTCTCCTTGATGCTATACGTATTGCTTATCGTGAATTGTTAACTGACTACACAGCTACCTCCAAATGCACCCATGAATGAGTTCTTTGCTGTGAAAGTGATTATAAATGATTTGTAAACCTTTCTCTCAAAGTTTTGCAAACATGGTAACACTATAGCTTCTTTGCTCTTCAAATGCAAAAGATACTGCAGCAAGTAAATAGTGATAACAACTAAGTTTGCACTGGCTTGCAGAGAGATTTAGATGAGTTACTCTGTGACAGTCTTTGTGTGTTTTGAAGCACAACATTGTTTCTTGACTAGAATGAAATTAGGTTTGTTTTTCTCAATTCCATCTCCACCAAACCAGCAAAACAAGATACTGGGTTGAGCATTAAAAAGAACAATGAACCTGATAGTCTGCTTTATTTAAACTCTTGTTCTGAGATGAGTTGTGATAAGACTAGCCAAGTATCTCTATAATCAGGAATTCTCCATCAAGGTGGTCAGTGTTGTCTAAAGAACTAAACATGGATTTGCTTCATGGAAGGGAGAGGGAGGTTGGGGGTGGGGGTTCCTGGTTTTAAAACACACATTTTCTTTCCTAAGAAAATTAAAGTTAAGAAAAACTGAATTCTTTGCTTGTTTATGAATTTACTAGTTGGTGATTTGGGATGAATTAACCAGAGGCAACACTGGTCTCATGTGGGTATTTTCTAGCTGGTAAGTCTATATGTTCATTGGAGGAGTTAGAGATGTGCGTCAATTTTTAGCCCTTTATTTCTGCAGCCTCAGCCAGAGCCTGCACAACTTCATTCTGTGGGATGTATCTCTTCGTGCCAACTCCAGATAAAGCCTCAGAATAAGCAATTAAATGTTCACATGGAGCACCCAAGGAAAAGTGGTTAAAACTTACAGGACCTTTAAGCCAAACTATCCCAAGAGAGAAATGATATGTGTCCACTTGGTATCAAACAAAGAGGACTCAAAGGAAAATTTCCCAATGACACTGTGGGTGTGAATGTTTTCACACAGCTTCTCTCCCCACACAGCTTTGCACTATGGCTGCCAATCCAGCTCAGATGCTTTGTCCTTTTTGATGGCATATTTGCCTTGGCTGACCAGGGCTCTATATTTGCTCTAGTTGATTCTTCCTAAGTGCTGTGTGTAAAACCAAATGCATCTCAGTTCTTAGAGTTTTGTACCACCTTGGCAAGCTGTTTGTAGCTGGTAAATTTAGCCATAAAAAATACTTCTAAAACATCTGTGGAATAATTAGATTAACATTTATCCTTTGAAGTCTGTCTCTCCTTGGCATTTTGGATATCATTAACAAACTCAAACTCGCCATATGGCCATGGGCCCATTAAATTTTACTTTGAGGCTAGATTAGTGGATAGGAGCTAGTTTATTTATACCAAGACATCTTTGGGGAAAGGTGCTTTTATCACATAGCACTTTCTCCTTTCCTTACCAGCTTCCTTTCTTATCTAATGTTTAAATAAGCCATGTTGGCCCAAACTAGTGCTTCTCAAACACTAATGAATCACCAAAGCATTTGTTGAATGCAGATTCTGATTCAGTACAGTCTGGAGTGGGGGATGGAAATTCTTCATTTTTAATAAGTTTCCACATTATGCTGACATTGCCAGACCAGTTTTCAATTGCAAGGCCCTGGAACTCACTCCATTGATTTCGTGTAATAGAAATTTATTCCTTTTGGGCAGTTCTAGGGTTGAGAAACAATAACTTCTCACCTTCTTGTTTGTCTGTCTCAGGGTAAATTCTCCAATTTCCCTCTGGCTAAATCAGTTTGAATAAAGAAAATAGTGTTTGAGCCACTTTAGATCGATGAACACATTCCTTGCTCCTAATGACTTATAGTAAGTAGTGGAAATTGGATGGACATTTTTAGCAACTGTCTTTTCTCTTCAAAATGCCAGCACATTAGCTGTGGTTTATTTACTTCATTTGAAGTGACCACCAGTGCTACTCAGGAAATACTCTATAAGCTACTTTAAGATAATTAATCATATTGAATTAGTGATTGGTTTTTAAAAGCCTTTCTAATGCCAGTAATTCTCAAGGACTTTCAATGTCATTTCATCAACCTTCCTTCTGTCTCTGTCTTTCTCTCTCAAAGGGCCCATGTCTTACACACTTCAAAAAACTTCCCCTGATGATTAATTGCAGTAATTTCAAGTAGCAAGATGGAGGTGACACATTTCTTTAAGGTTGCTCCATCTAGCTACAAGAAGCAAACTGCCTGAGTGAGACTAGGGTTTGGGCATCAGCTATCAGAGGACTAGCAGCAGGCTAGAGAAAAAACTCCCTTTACTAGCCACTGGAAAGTTGCTGGAAAATCCAAAGGACTGACCACACTTTGTTTGACAGGCACTGTTTAATTTAGCAGATCATGTTCCCTTTTGGGTCTTTCTCGTCCCTTAGAGAATATGGGGTCTGCAAAGAGGGAAAAGCAAGTGATTTTCACTGATTTTCTCTCTTTTCTTGGGTTGGATTTATTTGACAGAATCTTGTCAAAGCCCATACCTAGGACAGAGATAGCACAATTTCACAATTTTGAAGTTACTCCAATGTCTCAGCAGGTCTAGGGCCTTAGTCTTTCTTCTTACTCTAATAAGGTAGGCAATATATAGGTGACCTTCTTGGAGTTGTAATTTCATGGTTGACCATTTCCCTTACTTTTATGGAAAAAAAGTTGTAACTAGTTGCTGTAATTTGAATGTGTGTCTCCTCCACAATCCATGTTGAAATGTAATCCTCCTTGTGGTGATACCAAGAGGTGAGGCCTTTTGGGAAGTGACTAAGTTATGAGGATTCTGCCTTCATGAATGGATTAATGCCCTTGTAAAAATGACCTCAGAGAGAATTCACCTCTCTTCCTCTTTTGTCCTTTTACAATACAAGGACTTAGCATTTGTCCCCTCTGGAGGACACAACAACAAGGCACCACCTTGGGGCAGAGAAACAGGGCCCTCATCAGACACCAAAACCAGTGGGCAACTTGATTGTGGACTTCCAGTGTCCAGAACTATGAAAAGTAAATTTCTATTATTTGTAAATTACCAAGTCTCAGGTATTATAGCAGCACAAATGGACTCATACACTACTGTTTTGCTACATTTGCTACCCTAGATTGAGGAGACTTGGGAACCACACTGGAAAATGGGGATAATTAAAGTATCTACCCTATAGGGAGTTTCAAGGAATGCTACATGTCACACAGGAAGTGGCCAGTAAAAGTTTCCTTTTATTTTAATACCATTCAACACAATTAACCACAAGATGTCCAACATGGATCATTGCAGCATAAATGACTATCAGGTTCTGTCGGTATATTTCTAAAACAACTGGACAATTGTTTACATTAATCAAGTTAATGCTTTGGTGGTGTGACAAGGCAGCTACATTTGCCCATAATATCAGAGGATAGCCGATGTAATTGTTTTTCCCATCCCCTCCCAACCCATAAGGGCTTTAGTGATAAAGAATACTTTGAAAATTGAATGCTCCACAACAAATAAACAAACAAAAACCCCACATATACAATAATATAATATTATTATATTGCTGCAAGCTATGCTAATATGCTACAACCCTGGATTTTATTTTTGATCTTCTAAAAACCCTATACAGTTCAAGTCAACCAATATTCAAGTGTGTACTAAATCCATTGTTCTGAATTAGGTGATGTGAGAACTTCAAAGATGATGTAAGACAGGTGATGTGAGAACTTCAAAGATGATGTAAGACAAAGTTTCTGCCCTGAAAGTTTTGACAATCTCTACTGGAGAGATTAAGTGTCTGCAATTCAGTAGAACAGGGAGAAGTTCTCTAGTACAGATTCAGAGAGTCATGGGGGTTTTCCAAACGCTATCATAACAATGAAACATCAATGGATTCATCTCTATTTGGAACTCAGTTTTAAATATTAAAGAATTCTGGTTCACTTCTATAATGGCCAAGAAAATGTGTGTGCATTCTCAACTGCCCAGGTGCACCATGTATTTATGTGCAAATTTGCTGCCCCAGTGTAGTCTAAAGCCACTGTTTTTCCTTTTTCCCCCTATTCACTCGACAGATACTGATTGAGAGCATATTATGCATGCCAGAAATTATACGTTATATTTTCTAGTCACCTGTTTGAATGTTCCAAGTTGTTTTACTGATGCTCACTTTATTATTTTCATAATTAAGAGGTACCAGAGGAAAATAGAATCAGTTTACAATTAGATCCCTACTTTAGGAACACTAATGATATCCCAAGTTTCTGGCAAGGGTAAAATCACCAAGTAACTGAACAGATGGAGTCATTTCATATTTAGCCATCACATACTCAACCTTTGTCATTAAAATCTGTTTGTGAACCAAGAAGTGTTGGCTTAACCCCCAGGGTTTTCCCCCTGAACTCTCTGAAAAAATGTTGGAGGATATGTTAAGGCAAACAGTTTAGAAAAGTTCAAAATAGAAATAAATGCTTGATGAGCATATCAGAACTGTTGACATTTCAGCCATGTTAGTCAGGAAAGATCTTACTATTTTTACAGGGAATTCCTTTCTCTCTTGAAGTTGCTGTAGAGATAATATTATTTTTCCTTGCCACTCAAAAAAATAAAATCTTACATACAAAACAGAGAAAGACTTAAATGCATGTACCTTATCATCACCTTTACTGTAGTTCTTATAGTCCTTATGTTTCATGATGATGAAAATTTCCTTTTTGCATCTCTTTTATAGATTCTCCCCTCTCACTGAGCAACAGTTGCCAGAGTCTTTTAGAGTGACCTGTATTTACTAATTGGATTAAGGGCGAGATAATGGCAAAGATTTTTTTTCTTTCAATATTCTGGTAACATTCCTAATCTGAGAAACAGATGTTCCCACACCTTTTTGCATCTTGGTGTGCAGTGATTGAAGTCAGAAGGCTTCAGAATGTTCCAAAGGATTCGCATGCATTTTCCACATAGTTGAAAGCAGGAAGCCTTGAACCTTAAATGTAATAAACAGAAGGTGGACAAAGGAGAGGACAGTCTGTTGACTTGTTCTTAGTTATTGTTTTCTCTATTTCTCTCAGCTTTCAAAACCAATCTTCCATTTAATTCATTTATTGAAGGAGTTAATGCTTTTTACTATCCCTTGCACATAGATAAAATATATTAAAATGCACTTACTAAGTGGAAAAGGAAAGATGATTCTAACCTTGATAGTTACACTACCTTCATTTATGCAGGCAATTTATGCACCTGAACCACCATAAAAAGACTGTTTATCATCTATTCATCAGGAAAAAAATGTGCTAAATTTAATACTCAGTTAAAATTCTCCTCTGTTCCTCACAATGATGTGTCTCAACTTGCTTTTTTTAATCTAATAGTGTTTTGTAGGCCTTTGCTATTTGAGAAAATGGGAGGAAAATGGTTGGTATCAAGGTAGAGGTCTTAATGAAAAATATGGTTTCTAATGTTTAAGTAGTATTCTCTTCTAAAAAGGCACAAAAATCTTATTGCTGTAACACCCTGGTTGAAGGTTTTAACAAGCTTCATTTTTATAAAAAGTTCAGTAATTATAAGAATGGGAAAAGTCCTTTGGCTGTGTTTATCAGTGACAGTGATTAATTTGGCATTATAAAAACCTCATATTTTCTATGAGCAATATTTGGAATAAAAAATGTTCAGGACCTCTGTCTACATTTGGTTTTATACAAAAACCTTGGTGTGCATGAAAATGAAGATTCTTCGGTCTCATACCCAGAGATTCTGAGTAAGTCTGAAGTTTGCCTGGGAATCTGCATTTTAATAAACAGACCTAGACCATTCTGATGTTGGTGGTCCAGAGCCCAATCCTAGAGAAGTGGTTCTGTAATTCGACATGAGATATATAACAGTGTGACCCAGCCACTGCAGGCCAGACTCCATTCAGATCACTGTCACTGAATCTCTTTCAACAAAGATACACCGGGAGAGAACTTGAGGATGGTTTGATATCTCAAAATACATTCAGAATTATCTTAGGTTATGACAGTTTTTTTAAAAAATGTCTTTCATCTTTTCACTAAAATCCTCCAATTAGTGAATATGCAAAGGCACGTCTGTCATGTACTACTAACCAACCATACTACATTTGCCAGAATATTCTGGTTAGATAGTAGAGATGGGGTTACTTATTCACCCTGCTTTGAAATCTAAATAAAATGTTAGAATTCAAACAAAGGATTCTTGGCCTAACACCATTATATATGGGAGTAGTGATTACATCATTGAGAATAAATACTCATAAACTCTTCACACATTAAAAAAAATTAATAAAAAAAACACGGGTTTCAAGATGGCGGCCTAGAGGGTGGCTGCATTTCATGTTGCTCCAGGACTCAGGATTCAAAAGAGGAGATATTGAGACACTTGGGACCAACTCAAAGCAGCCGGGTGAGTCTCTCCCATTGGGGAGGCGTCCCGGATGGGACAGTGGTCCCGGAACGCAGGAAACTTTGTGAAGTAGAGCTGCCAGTGAGACGCCCCTCCCCCCACTGGAGCAGTGAACTCGGACAACTAGGAGCGCCGAAAAGGAGGCCGCTCGGCACAGCGCTGGGACTCGGAGCAACCACTGGGGATCCGGCGGCTGCCCAGGGGAGGAGTGGCGAGGAGAGCTGTGTGGACTCAGAACACCAGGGCCTGCCCTGAGGAGGAGGAGGAGGAGCGTGGCCACTTGGATTCGGAGAGACTGCACCAGAGCTACAAGCGGTTGCCAGAGGAGAAGCTCCGCGGCCAGCTGTTTGGACTCAGAACGACGCTTCTGAACCCCGGGGCCTGCCCTGAGGACGAGGAGGAGGAAGAGGAACGCGGCCGCTTGGATTCGGGGTGACTACACCAGAGCTTCAGGCGGTTGCCAGAGGAGAGGCTGCGTGGCGGGCTGTTTGGACTCGGACCACTTCTGAACCCCGGGGCCTGCTCGGAGGAGGAGGAGAAGCGCGGCGGGTCCTTTGGACTCGCAGTGACTGCATTGGCGCTCCAGGCGGCTGCTCAGAGGAGAAGGCGAGTGGTGAGTTGTTTGGACTTAAAGGGACAGCGCCTGAACACAGGGGGGCTGCCTGGAGAGGAAGCGTGGTGGGTCGCTTGGTCTTGAGTGGCCGCACCAAGAGCTCCGGGCGGTTGCCCATAGGACCCGTGCAGCGGGTCACGTGGATTCAGAGCCACCCAGAGCGACCACTCCTGAACACTCGGGGGGTTATCTGGAGGAGGAGGAGGAACGGGGAGGGTCACTTCGACTCGGAGTGATTGATTGCCCAGGGCTACGGGTGGTTGGTGGGAGGTGGAGGCACGCAGTGAGTTTCTTGGACTCCTAGTGACCGCACCGGAATACTGGGCAGCTGTCTGGAGGAAGAGGCGTGTGGCGGGTCTCTGGGACTCAGAGAGATTGTACGGGGCCCCAGGTGGCTGCTCAGAGGAGGGGCCGCATAGCCAGGCAATTAGGGGCAGAGCAGGGTCCCAGGATCTAGGAGGCTTCTGGGTGGAAGAGCCGCACAGAGACAGGCTTAGGGCGGAGCAAAGGTTCCAGGCCTGAGGGCATATTCTCTGAGGAGGGGCAGCCTAAGGAGATTCATCTGCGAAGGGTGAGGCTCCCAGGCCCAGGAGGTAGGGCCGGGCCCCTGGGAACTTTGCAGAGGAAGGCAGCCCAGCCCAGGCGGTAGCTGTAATTGAGGGGAACCTCTAGGAGGGTACTGACCAGCGAGACGTCCCTACCGGGTGAGTCTTCCCTGCCGGGTGAGGTTTCCCCACAAGGACGGTAAAACTAGAGACTCAGGCCCAAACAGGCCTTGCCTCAGCCTGCAGCCTAGGTCCCCTTTGGATGACCATTGGTCAACAAGTGGAGGCACCTCTGCCCACTAGCAGGGATTATACCCCTCCTGAAGGCCACCACTCCAAGAGAGGCAGCTTCCTTGTGGAGCTCCGCATTATCAACTTCCTCCAAGACTTCAGCCTACTGAAGGCTAAGGGGGGATATATATAGAAATCTTCAGGGACATTGTAAGTCAATAGAGGAAATCTGCAATATCTCAGCGGTCAACTGATACCTGAACAATATGAGAAAACAAGGAAAGAAAATGCTGCAAACAAATCTAGATGTTACATCAATAAAACCCAATGACAGCATGGCAGAAGAAATGACAGAAAAGGAGTTCAGAATGTACATAATTAAAATGATCAGAGAAGCAAACGATGAGATGAAAGAGCAAATGCAAGCATTGAATGATCGCACCAATCGACAGTTAAAAGAGCAAATACAGGAAGCAAAAGATCATTTCAATAAAGAGTTAGAGATATTGAAAAAAAACCAAACAGAAATCCTTGACATGAAAGAAACAATAAACCAAATTAAGAACTCCATAGAAAGCATATCCAATAGGATAGAATACCTGGAAGACAGAACCTCAGACATTGAAGACAAAATATTTAACCTTGAAAACAAAGTTGAACAAACAGAGAAGATGGTAAGAAATCATGAACAGAATCTACAAGAACTATGGGATATCATGAAAAGGCCAAATTTAAGAATTATTGGGATTGAGGAAGGCCTAGAGAAACAAGCCAAAGGAATGAACAATTTATTCAATGAAATAATATCAGAAAATTTCCCAAATCTGAAGAATGAAATGGAAAATCAAGTTCAAGAGGCTTATAGGACTCCAAATACACAAAATTACAACAGACCCACACCAAGGCACATTATAATGAAAATACCTAACATACAAAATAAAGACAGAATTTTAAAAGCTGTGAGAGAAAAGAACCAAATTACATTCAGGGGGAAACCAATACGGATATCAGCAGACTTTTCAATCCAGACCCTAAAAGCTAGAAGGGCCTGGAACAACATTTTTCAAGCCCTGAAAGAAAATGGATGCCAACCAAGAATCTTATACCCAGCAAAACTTACCTTCAAATTTGACGATGAAATAAAATCCTTCCATGATAAACAAAAGCTAAAAGAATTTACAAAAAGAAAGCCAGCATTACAAAACATTCTCAGCAAAATATTCCATGAGGAAGAGATGAAAAACAAAGAAGCTAATCAGCAAAGGGAGGAATTATCCTAAAGGAATTGTCAAATAAAGGAGGAAACAAGTTGTGTCAAAGAAATAAATAAATAGAATTTTAAAAATGAACCAAATGACCGGGAAACCAAATCATATCTCTATAATAACCCTGAATGTTAATGGCCTGAATTCATCAATCAAAAGACATAGACTGGCAGATTGGATTAAAAAGAAAGATCCAACAATATGTTGCCTGCAAGAGACTCACCTCATAGAAAAAGATACCCATAGACTAAAGGTGAAAGGATGGGGAAAAACATACCATGCACATGGACTCAGCAAAAAAGCTGGAGTATCCATCCTCATTTCCGATAGTGTGGACTTCAAGCCAAAGTTAGTCAGAAGGGATAAAGAAGGTCATTTCATACTGCTTAAGGGAAGCATAAATCAGCAAGATGTAACAATCATAAACATCTATGCCCCAAACAGTGGCTCATCCATGTATGTCAAACAAATCCTTCTCAATTTCAGAAACCAAATAGACCATAACACAATAATACTAGGTGATTTTAACACGCCTCTCTCACCACTGGACAGATCTTCCAGACAAAAATTGAACAAAGAAACCATAGATCTCAATAACACAATCAATAATTTAGACTTAACGGACATTTATAGAATATACCATCCAACCAAGAGCGAATACACTTTCTTCTCAGCAGCACATGGATCCTTCTCTAAAATAGACCATATATTATGCCACAAAGCTAATGTTAGCAAATACAAGAAGATAGAGACACTAGCATGTATTCTATCAGATCATAATGGATTGAAGTTAGAAATAAATGAAAGAGTAAAACACAGAAACTATTCCAACATCTGGAGATTAAACAATATGCTATTATATGATGAATGGATAACAGAAGATATTAGGAAGGAAATTAAAAAGTTCTTAGAGGTAAATGAGAACAAAGAAACATCATATCAAAATCTCTGGGACACTATGAAAGCAGTACTTAGAGGGAAATTTATTTCATGGAGCGCATTTAATAAAAGAAGTAAAACTCAACAAATAAACGACCTAACGCTACAGCTCAAAGCCCTAGAAAAAGAAGAACAGACCAACACCAAAAGTAGTAGAAGACAGGAAATAGTTAAACTCAGAGCCGAAATCAATGAAATTGAAACAAAAGAAACAATACAAAAAATTGACAAAATAAATAGTTGGTTCTTTGAAAAAATAAACAAAATTGATAAACCTTTAGCCACACTAACAAAGAGAAGACGAGAGAAAACCCAAATCACTAAAATTCGGAATGAACAAGGAAATATCACAACAGACACGATTGAAATACAAAACATAATTAGAAGCTATTTTGAAAATCTATACTCCAACAAAATAGAAAATTTCGAAGACATCAACAGGTTTCTAGAGACATATGAATTGCCTAAACTGAACGAGGAGGACATAAACAATTTAAATAGACCAATTTCAAGTACTGAAATAGAAGAAGTCATCAAAAGCCTTCCAACAAAGAAAAGTCCGGGACCAGATGGGTTCTCAGCCGAGTTCTACAAAACCTTTAAAGAAGAGCTCATTCCAATACTTCTCAAAGTATTCCATAAAATAGAAGAGGAGGGAACCCTCCCAAACTCATTCTATGAAGCCAATATCACACTGATACCTAAACCAGACAGAGACTCATCAAGGAAAGAAAATTTCAGACCAATATCCTTAATGAACATCGACGCAAAAATTCTCAACAAAATTTTAGCAAATCGCATACAAAAACATATTAAAAAGATAGTGCACCATGATCAAGTGGGCTTCATCCCAGGTATGCAAGGTTGGTTCAACATCAGGAAATCAATAAACGTAATTCACCATATTAATAGACTTAAAGTCAAGAATCACATGATTATTTCAATAGATGCAGAAAAAGCATTTGATAAAATACAGCACCCCTTCATGCTCAAAACACTAGAAAAAATAGGGATAGTGGGAACATTCCTTAACATTGTGAAGGCCATTTATGCTAAGCCCATGGACAATATCATTCTAAATGGTGAAAAACTGAAAGCATTCCCCCTAAAAACTGGAACAAGGCAGGGATGCCCTCTTTCACCACTTCTATTCAACATCGTTCTTGAGACTCTGGCCAGAGCAATTAGACAAACCAAAGAAATTAAAGGGATACCAATTGGAAAAGAAGAACTCAAACTATCCCTGTTTGCTGATGACATGATTATATATTTAGAGGAACCTGGAAATTCCACCAGAAAACTCTTAGAACTCATAAGTGAATTCAGTAAAGTAGCAGGTTACAAGATCAATGCCCATAAATCCAACGCATTTTTATACATAAGTGATGAATCTTCAGAAAGAGAAATTAGGAAAACTACCCCATTCACTATAGCCTCGAAAAAAATAAAATACTTGGGAATCAATCTCACAAAAGAAGTGAAAGACCTCTACAATGAGAACTATACAACACTAAAGAAAGAAATTAAAGAACACCTTAGAAGATGGAAAGATCTTCCATGTTCTTGGATAGGAAGAATTAATATTGTCAAAATGGCCATACTACCTAAAGTGCTATACAAATTCAATGCAATTCCAATTAAAATCCCAATGATGTACCTTACAGAAATAGAGCAAGCAATCATGAAATTCATCTGGAAGAATAAGAAACCCAGAATAGCTAAAGCAATCCTTAGCAGGAAGAGTGAAACAGGGGGTATTGCAATACCAGATCTTCAACTCTACTACAAAGCAATAGTAACAAAAACGGCATGGTATTGGTACCAAAATAGAAAGGTAGATCAATGGTACAGAATAGAGGACACGGACACAAACCCAAATAAATACAATTTTCTCATACTAGACAAAGGGGCCAAAAATATGCAATGGAGAAAAGATAGCCTCTTCAACAAATGGTGCTGGGAGAATTGGAAATCCATATGCAACAGAATGAAACTAAACCCATATCTCTCACCATGCACGAAACTAAACTCAAAATGGATTAAGGACCTCGGAATCAGACCAGAGACCCTGCATCTTATAGAAGAAAAAGTAGGTCCAAATCTTCACCTTATTGGTCTAGGATCAGACTTCCTTAACAGGACTCCCATAGCACAAGAAATAAAAGCTAGAATCAACCACTGGGATAGATTCAAACTAAAAAGCTTTCTCTCAGCAAAGGAAACTATCAGCAATGCGAAGAAAGAGCCTACAGAGTGGGAGAATATCTTTGCCAATCATACTTCAGATAGAGCGCTAATCTCCAGAATCTATAAAGAACTCAAAAAACTCTACACGAAGAATACAAATAACCCAATCAACAAATGGGCTAAGGAAATGAATAGACACTTCACAGAAGAAGATCTACAGGCAATCAACAAACATATGGAAAAATGTTCAACATCTCTAGTAATAAGAGAAATGCAAATCAAAACTACCCTAAGATTCCATCTCACCCCAATTAGAATGGCGATTATCAAGAATACAAGCAACAACAGGTGTTGGCGAGGATGTGGGGAGAAAGGTACACTCTTACATTGCTGGTGGGGCTGCAAATTAGTGCAGCCACTCTGGAAAGCAGTGTGGAGATTCCTTAGAAAACTCGGAATGGACCCTCCATTTGACCCAGCTATCCCACTCCTTGGCCTATACCCAAAGGACTTAAAATCAGCATACTACAGAGATACAGCCACATTAATGTTCATAGCTGCTCAATTCACAATAGCCAGACTGTGGAACCAACCTAGATGCCCTTCAATTGATGAGTGGATAAAGAAACTGTGGTATATATATACAATGGAATATTACTCAGCCATAAAGAATGATAAAATTATGGCATTTGCCAGCAAATGGATGAAATTGGAGAATATCATGCTAAGTGAGATAAGCCAATCTCAAAAAGGCAAGGGACGAATGATATCGCTAATAAGTGGAGGATGACACATAATGGGGGGGAGGGAAGGGTTAGTGTTAGGGTTAGAGTTAGGGTTAGGGAGGGGGCAAGTATGGAGGAAGGAAGGACTGTATAGAGGGTAAAGAGGGGTGGGAGGGGTGGGGGGAAGGGAAAAAATAACAGAATGAATCAAACAACATTACTCTATGTAAATTTATGATTACACAAATGGTATGCCTTTACGCCATGTACAAACAGAGAAACAACATGTATCCCATTTGTTTACAATAAAAATAAATAAATAAAAAAAATAAATAAATAAAAAATAAAATAAAATAAACACTGAAAAGGCAAAGGCAAGGGGTTGAATTTAAATAAAGATTCAGTTATTCTAACAATCAGTATATAGTATTGTCTGTTTTGCTGAATGCTCTCAACTTTTGCTTCTGTTTATCTTTCTAAATCAGTTTAGATGTATTCATGCAAGAAAGATTTGAGAAGGCTTCCAGTGAATTCTAGATTTCTGAGTAGTTTGTCCCTCATCGCAAACACCTGGAAGTGGGGAGGAGAAGAAAAACATTGCTGGACAAGAGAATGGCTTTTCTTCCCTTGCATGAGTCCTGGGCCACCTCTACCAATGAGGCCCGACTGGCTTTCATGAATGAGACGCAATCAGAGTTCCTGTGGGATCTAACTGTGCCCGTCTTTTCTACTTATCCCTCTTTTCTCCTCTGTTGGCACCCTGAAGACAAGAAGGGAAATGTATTATATGTACACGATTCCATTAAGTATTCCTTTCACTGTGCCACACTGATTTCATTGTAAGTTGTTTCTCTGTCCTATTGACTTGAAGGTTGATCATATGACTTGCCCTGAAAGTGGGTAGAAGTGATAATAAATGAGTTCTGAGCTGAGATGTTGAAAGGCATTGAAAATTTCTGTCAGGCCCTTCTTGCATTCTTTTTTTTTTGAGTTGGATGATCCACACATCGTCAAGACCCAGAATGAACCTGCATGCTTTAAAAGCCTCCACTAAAGCATTCGTATTCCAATGAAGCCAAACAGGCCAGTCAGCTTTTTTTGTAAGTGACAAGAAAATATGCTGGAGCAAGATCATGTCCACTCTGCAAGGTGGCCCATTTTAAAACTTCAACCCTTTTTATTAGGGAAGATAGTGTATTTTAATAATTCTTTTAAAATTTATTTTCATTGTAAACAAATGGGATACATCTTGTTACACTGTACATGAAGTAGAGGCATACCATTTGTGTAATCATACATTAACATAGGGTAATGGTGTTTGATTCATTCTGTTATTTTTTTCCTTCCCCCCACCCATCAACCCCTCTTTTCCCTCTATACAATCCCTTCTTCCTCCGTTCTTGCCCCCCTCCCACCCCGCATTATGTGTCATCATCTGCTTATCAGTGAGATCATTCGTCCTTTGGTTTTTTGAGATTGGCTTATCTCACTTAGCATGATATTCTCCAATTTCATCCATTTGCCTGCAAATGCCATAATTTTATTATTCTTTATGGTTGAGTAATATTCCATTATGTGTATGTGTGTGTGTATAACAGTTTCTTTATCCATTCATCAATTGAGGGGCATCTAGGTTGGTTCCACAATCTGGCTATTGTGAATTGAGCAGCTATGAACATTGATGTGGCTGTATCTCTGTAGTATGCTGATTTTAAGTCCTTTGGGTATAGACCAAGGAGTGGGATAGCTGGGTCAAATGGTGGTTCCATGCCAAGTTTTCTAAGGAACCTCCACACTGCTTTCCAGAGTGGCTGCACTAATTTGCAACCCCACCAGCAATGTATGAGTGTACCTTTTTCCCCACATCCTCTCCAACACCTATTCTTGTATTCTTGATAATCACCATTCTGATTGGGGTGAGATGAAATCTTAGGGTAGTTTTGATTTGCATTTCTCTTATTACTAGAGATGTTGAACATTTTTTTATATATCTGTTGATTGCTTGTACATCTTCTTCTGTGAAGTGTTCATTTCCTTAGCCCATTTGTTGATTGGATTATTTGTATTCTTGGTGTGAAGTTTTTTGAGTTCTTTATATATTCTGGGAATTAGTGCTCTATCTGAAGTATGAGTGGCAAAGATTTTCTCCCACTCTGTAGGCTCTTACTTTGCATTACTGATAGTTTCCTTTGCTCAGAGAAAGCTATTTAGTTTGAATCTATCCCATTTATTGATTCTTGCTTTTATTTCTTGTGCTATGGGAGTGATGTTAAGGAAGTCTGATCCTAAGCCAACATGTTGAAGATTTGGACCTACTTTTTCTTCTATAAGATACTGGGTCTCTGGTCTGATTCCAAGGTCCTTGATCCATTTTGAGTTGAGTTTTGTGCAGGGTGAGAGATAGGGGTTTAATTCATTCTGCTCCATATGGACTACCAGTTTTCCCAGCACCATTTGTTGAAGAGGCTATCTTTTCTCCATTGCATATTTTTGGCACCTTTGCTAGTATGAGAAAATAGTATTTGTTTGGGTTTGTGTCCATGTCCTCTATTCTGTACCATTGAATATGTCTATTTTGATACCAATACCATGCCGTTGTTGTTACTTTTGCTTTGTAGTATAATTGAAGTTCTGGTATTGCAATACCCCCTGCTTCACTCTTCCTGCTAAGGATTGCTTTAGCTATTCTGGGTTTCTTATTCTTCCAGATGAATTTCATAATTGCTTGCTCTATTTCTGTAAGGTACGTCATTGGGATTTTAATTGGAATTGCATTGAATCTGTATAGCACTTTTGGTAGTATGGCCATTTTGGCAATATTAATTCTGCCTATCTAAGAACGTGGGAGATCTTTCCATCTTCTAAGGTGTTCTTTAATTTCTTTCTTTAGTGTTGTATAGTTCTCATTGTAGAGGTCTTTAACCTCTTTTGTGAGATTGATTCCCCAGTATTATATTTTTTTCGATGCTATTGTGAATGGGGTAGTTTTCCTAACTTCTCTTTCTGAAGATTCATCACTTATATATAAAAATGCCCTGGATTTATATCCTGCTACTTAACTGAATTCACTTATGATTTCTAAACGTTTTCGGTGGAATTTCCTGGTTCCTCTAAATATATAATCATGTCATCAGCAAATAGGGATAGTTTGAGTTCTTCTTTTCCTATTCATATCCCTTTAATTTCTTTGGTCTGTCTAATTGCTCTGGCTAGAGTTTCAAGGACAATGTTGAATAGAAGGGGGGAAAGAGGGCATCCCTGACTTGTTCCAGTTTTTAGGGGGTATGCTTTCAGTTTTTCGCCATTTAGAATGATATTGGCTGTGGGTTTAGCATAGATGGCTTTTACAATGTTAAGGAATGTTCCCACTCTCCCTATTTTTTCCAGTGTTTTGAGCATGAAGGGATGCTGTATTTTATCAAATGCTTTTTCTGCATCTATGGAGATAATCGTGTGATTCTTAACTTTAAGTCTGTTGATAAGGTGAATTACATTTATTGATTTCCAGATGTTGAACCAACCTTGCATCCCTGGGATAAAATGCACTTGATCGTGGTGCACTATCTTTTTAATATATTTTTGTATGTGATTTGCTAAAATTTTGTTGAGAATTTTTGCATCAATGTTCATTAAGGATATTGGTCTGAAATTTTCTTTCCTCGATGTGTCTCTTTCTGGTTTAGGTATCAGGGTGATATTGGCTTCAGAGAATGAGTTTGGGAGCGTTCCCTCCTCTTCCATTTCATGGAATATTTGAGAAGTATTGGAATGAGCTCTTCTTTAGAGGTTAGAACTCAGCTGAGAACCCATTTGGTCCTAGACTTTCTTTGTTGGTAGGCTTTTGATGACTTCTTGTATTACATTACTTGAAATTGATCTATTTAAATTGTGTATGTCGTATATGGATGAGGCACTGTTTGGGGCATAGATATTTATGATTGTTATATCTTGCTGATTTATGCTTCCCTTAAGCAGTATGAAATGTCCTTCTTTATCCCTTCTGACTAACTTTGGCTTGAAGTCCACATTATCTGATATGAGGATGGATACTCTGACTTTTTTGCTGAGTCCATGTGCATGGTATGTTTTTTTCCCATCCTTTCACCTTTAGTCTGTGTGTATCTCTTTCTATGAGATGAGTCTCTTGCAGGCAGCATATTGTTGGATTTTTCTTTTTAATCCAATCTGCCAGTCTATGTCTTTTGATTGATGAGTTCAGGCCATTAACATTCAGGGTTATTGAGATGTGATTTGTATTCCCAGTCATTTGACTCATTTTTGTTTTTTGACAAGACTTGGTTTCTCCTTTATTTGGCTATTCCTTTAGGGTAGTTCCTCCCTTTGCTGATTTACATCGTTTTATTTCCTCTCTTCCTCATGGAATATTTTGCTGAGAATGTTCTGTAGTGCCGGCTTTCTTTTTGTAACTTCTTTTAGCTTTTGTTTATCATGGAAGGATTTTATTTCATCGTCAAATCTGAAGGTAAGTTTTGCTGGGTAAGATTCTTGGTTGGCATCCACTTTCTTTCAGAGCTTGAAAAATGTTGTTCCAGACCCTTCTAGCTTTTAGGGTCGGGTTGAAAAATCTGCTGACATCCATACTGATTTCCCCCTGATGTAATTTGATTTTTTTTCTCTTGCAGCCTTTAAAATTCTGTCTTTATTTCGTATGTTAGGTATTTTCATTATAATGTGCCTTGGTGTGGGTCTGTTGTAATTTTGTGTATTTGGAGTCCTATAAGCCTCTTGTACTTGATTATCCATTTCATTCTTCAGATGTGGGAAATTTTATGATATTGTTTCATTGAATAATTTGTTCATTCCTTTGGTTTGTTTCTCTGTGCCTTCCTCAATCCCAATAATTCTTAAATTTGGCCTTTTCATGATATCCCATAATTCTTGTAGATTCTGTTCATGATTTCTTACTATCTTCTCTGTTTGGTCAACTTTGTTTTCAAGATCAAATATTTTGCCTTCAATATCTGAGGTTCTGTCTTCCAGGTGTTCTATCCTATTGGTTACACTTTCTATGTAGTTTTTAATTTGGTTTATTGTTTCCTTCATTTCAAGAATTTCTGTCTGACTTTTTTCAGTATCTCTAACTCTTTATTGAAATGATCTTTTGCTTCCCACATTTGCTCTTTTAACTGTTGAGTGGTGCATTCATTCAAAGCCTGCATTTGCTCTTTCATCTCATTGATGGCTTCTCTGATCGTTTTAATTATGTACATTCTGAACTCCCTTTCTGACATTTCTTCTGCCATGCCGTCATTGGATTTTATTGATGTAGCATCTAGGTTTGTTTGGGACATTTTCTTCCCTTGTTTTCTCATATTGGTCAGTATCTACCTCTCTAGTAGTGAAACTCTATTGACTTATAGTGTCCCTGTAGATTTCCAATAACTCGCCTCCTAGCCTTAAGTAGCCTGAAGTCTTGGAGGAACTTGATAATGCAGTGATCCACAAGGAAGCTCCCCTCTAGGGGTGGTGGCCTTCAGGTGGAGTATATTTCCTGCTGGTGGAAGAGGCACCTCCACTTATTGACCAATGGTCAGCCAAAAGGCAGACTAGACTGCAGGCTGGGGCATGGCTGGTCTGGGCCTGTGTCTCTGGTTCTACCATCCTGGTGGGAAAGCCTTGCCCGGCAGGGATGACTCACCCAGTGGTGATGTCTCACCGGGCAGCTCTCCTCCGACAAGTTCCCTTGGGTCCAGAACTACCACCTGGGCTGGGCAGCCCTCTTCTGTGACATTCCCAGGGGTCTGGACCTACCTCCTGGGCCAGGAAGCCTCACCCTGTGATTGAGACTCTCGCTTGGCAGCTCTCCTCTGTGACGTTCCCTGGGGCCTGGAACTACCACCTGGTCTGGGGGGCCTGACCCTGTGAGGGACTTTCTCTCTGAGCAGCCCTCCTCTACAATGTTCCCTGGGGACTGGACCTACTGCCCGGGCCTGGGACCGTCGCTCTGCGCTGAAGCCTCTTGCTGGGTGGTCATCCTCTACAATGCTCCCGGTTTTCTGGGTTCATGGCTCCAGTGGGGGAGTCTCACTGGGCAACTCTACTCCACGAAGTTCCCTGCATTCTGGGACTACTGACCCGTCTGGGGAGCTTTGCCCAGTGGGAGAGACTAACCCAGTTGCTCTGAGTTGGTCCCGAGTCTCTCAATACTTCCTCTTCTTGAATCCTGAGTTCTGTCAAAGGGCCTCCAGTCTCTTGTAGGTGTCTCAGGAAGGGAACTGCCTTTCTGAAGATGATGACCACACCCTCAGGAATAATTCAAAATGCCTGCACCAGCCTTGGCATGGGGGTCGGCAGGCCGGCTAGCTCAGCAATGGCATCCGACCTCAGCGTGGGGGTCAGCAGGCCGGCTAGCTCAACCCTTCTTGCATTCTCATCATCTACTGTAAAAAGAGTGTGCCCCAAGAGGTTCCTGGCTCTAGAATGAGACACATGTAAAATAGGCCAAAGTGTGATTTACACACAGCCTTCAGCAAAGGTGCCATAGTTGACCCATCAGCATATGAGTGAGAAAAATGTTTTGGTAATCCACTAAAATTTTGGGGAGTCATTTGTTATGCAGTAGAATCATAGCATTAGATGACTAATACAGGAGGGTAACTACCACTTACTCAGGGCTCATTCCTTGCCAAGCACTATTTACACTAATTTCTTTAATAGATGAAAATTCCTTCAGAAGTCTACTAATGCTCCTGTATTTCAGGAAACATCAGCTCTGAGGGGGCAAGGACCCACAACTAATTGGTGGCTAAGCCAGAAATTCAAATTCACACCTACCCATGTTCAAATATGATGACTCTTCCATGACTTTTACCCAACTTCCTGCAGTTTACACCAAGGTAATAGAACAACAACCAAATAAAAATTTTTTTCACTCTTTTATGAAAGGCTTTACAGTTCAATGTACTTTCATGTACCTTCTTTCTTTAATAAGAAAATGTCTAATTACTAATTGGGGCATTTAGTCCTGTTTAGTTCTGCTCTAGCTTGAATCATAACCCATGAGATTTGAAATGACAAGTCTTCAGCTCAGAAAGTATTGTGCTTTAGGAACCACAGGAAAGCTTAAAAATAGACTAGAATATTCTGAGGTTAAAGTATGAGAGCAAATGTACCAGATAAAAACCAGTTGAGCCCGTGTTTCAAGTTTTTCTTGACCAAAGCAGACAGATGCCACAGACACTACTCAGAACCTCACTCCTGAGAGAAAACCACTGTGAAGACACCATCACTATTGTCACTATTGACAGACTAAAGAAGCAGTACTTTTCAACTCTGACTGCACACTAAAATCTCTTGGGGGAATTCAAGAAAAAGAAATGTCTGGGCCCTGCTGTCAAATAAATTGAATTAAAATTTCAGGGTGTAAAGCTGGGCATCTGTAGTTTTGAAAGCTTCCCAGGTGATTCAAATGATGCAGCCAGGGTTGAGCCCCACTAAAATGGACAAGGCAATATATTTACTGACATTTAATCTGAAAACCCAGTTCTACTCAATGACCCATACCTTGGCAATGGGTACAAACTCATCTTTTTGTGTCCTTGAACTTCAGATCCAGTGACTCTACTATTATTCCTCCTCTACGACTTCCCTTTATTCCTTTGGGTTTTTATTGCATCCACATTTATTTACTGAAATCCATATTTATTCCAACTCCTGAAACAGTGTTAGCCAAGAGCTAGTCTATGAAAGTTTGTAAGGAATTTAGTAAAATCGAGGTGCTATGGTAAGCAACATTAATAGAAGAAATGTCATTGACTTCACTAGCAAAAATAAATTAATAAAATTAAAATTAATACCAAAGACCATCATTTATATTTCTTCTATACATGGTTCTCACTTTCTTCAAATATTCCAGAGCACTGATCTTCGGGCTTAATTTACACCTTCAAGTTCCTAAGAATTAGTTTTGACTTGCATAGCCAGTGATCTGGCATATTTCCAGAGTACTTTCCATGTTCTGGGCACAGCCTCTAGTGCTCTATACATGTTAATTCATTTGATTCTTAACCCTATGAGGCAGATAATTATTATTCCCATTTTTACAGATGAAACCAAGGCACAGGGATATTAAATAAGGTGCCCAAAGTCACTCTTATTAAATGATAAAGCTTGAAATGGAACCCAGGTAGTCTAGTTCCAGAATCTGGATTTTTAGCCTAGATACTATATCAATAAAACCCAATGACAGCACAGCAGAAGAAATGTCAGAAAGGGAGTTCAGAATGTACATAATTAAAACAATCAGGGAAGCAAACGAGGAGATGAAAGAGCAAATGCAGGCATTGAAGGAGGAGATGAAAGAGCAAATGCAGGCATTAAATGATCGCACCAATCAACAGTTAAAAGAGCAAATACAGGAAGCAAGAGATCATTTCAATAAAGAGTTAGAGATACTGAAAAAAAAACAGCATACAAAAATATATTAAAAAGATAGTGCACCATGATCAAGTGGGTTTTATCCCAGGGATGCAAGGTTGGGTCAACATCCAGAAATCAATAAATGTCATTCACCATATCAACAGACTAAAAGTTAAGTATCACATGATTATTTCAATAGATGCAGAAAAAGCATTCGATAAAATACAGCATCCCTTCATGCTCAAAACTCTAGAAAAAATTGGGGTAGTGGGAACATTCCTTAACATTGTGAAGGCCATCTATGCTAAGCCCATGGCCAATATCATTCTAAATGGTGAAAAACTGAAAGCATTCCCCCTAAAAACTGGAACAAGGCAGGGATGCCCTCTTTCACCACTTCTATTCAACATCGTTCTTGAGACTCTAGCCAGAGCAATTAGACAAACCAAAGAAATTAAAGGGATACGAATTGGAAAAGAAGAACTTAAACTATTCCTATTTGCTGATGACATGATTATATATTTAGAGGAACCTGGAAATTCCACCAGAAAACTCTTAGAACTCATTAGTGAATTCAGTAAAGTAGCAGGTTACAAGATCAATGCTCATATATCCAATGCATTTTTATACATAAGTGATGAATCTTCAGAAAGAGAAGTTAGGAAAACTACCCCATTCACAATAGCATCGAAAAAAATAAAATACTTGGGAATCCATCTCACAAAAGAGGTGAAAGACCTCTACAATGAGAACTACAGAACACTAAAGAAAGAAATTAAAGAAAAGCTTAGAAGATGGAAAGATCTCCCATGTTCTTGGATAGGCAGAATTAATATTGTCAAAATGGCCATACTACCAAAAGTGTTATACAGATTCAATGCAATTCCAATTAAAAATCCCAATGATGTACCTTACAGAAATAGAGCAAGCAATCATGAAATTCATCTGGAAGAATAAGAAACCCAGAATAGCTAAAGCAATCCTTAGCAGGAAGAATGAAACAGGGGTATTGCAATACCAGAACTTCAAATATACTACAAAGCAATAGTAACAAAAACAGCATGATATCGGTATCAAAATAGACAGGTAGATCAATGGTACAGAATAGAGGACATGGACACAAACCCAAATAAATACTATTTTCTCATACTAGACAAAGGTGCCAAAAATATGCAATGGAGAAAAGATAGCCTCTTCAACAAATGGTGCTGAGAAAACTGGATGTCCATATGGAGCAGAATGAAACTAAACCCCTATCTCTCACCCTGCACAAAACTCAACTCAAAATGGATCAAGGACCTCGGAATCAGACCAGAGACCCTGCATCTTATAGAAGAAAAAGTAGGTCCAAACCTTCAACTTGTTGGCTTAGGATCAGACTTCCTTAAGAGGAAATCCCATAGCACAAAAAATAAAAGCAAGAATCAACAACTGGGATAGATTCAAACTAAAAAGCTTTCTCTCAGCAAAGGAAACTATCAGTAATGTGAAGAGAGAGCCTACAGAGTGGGAGAATATCTTTGCCACTCATACTTCAGATAGAGCACTAATTTCCAGAATCTATAAAGAACTCAAAAAACTCTACGCCAAGAATACATATAATCCAATCAACAAATGGGCTAAGGAAATGGATACTTCACAGAAGAAGATGTACAAGCAATCAACAGATATATAAAAAAATGTTCAACATCTCTTAATAAGAGAAATGCAAATCAAAACTACCCTAAGATTTCATCTCACCCTAATTAGAATGGCAATTATCAAGAACACAAGCAACAATAGGTGTTGGTGAGGATGTGGGGAAAAAGGTACACTCATACATTGCTGGTGGGGTTGCAAATTAGTGCAGCCACTCTGGAAAGCAGTGTGGAGATTCTTCAGAAAGCTTGGAATGGAACCACCATTTGACCCAGCTATCCCACTCCTTGGTCTATACCCAAAGGACTTAAAATCAGCATACTACAGAGATACAGCCACATCAATGTTCATAGCTGCTCAATTCACTATAGCCAGATTGTGGAACCAACCTAGATGCCGTTCAGTTGATGAATGGTTAAAGAAACTGTGGCATATATATACAATGGAATATTACTCCACCATGAAGAATGATAAAATTATGGCATTTGCAGGCAAATGGATGAAATTGGAGAATATCATGCTAAGTGAGATAAGCCAATCTCAAAAAACTAAAGGACGAATGATCCCGCTGATAAGCGGATGAGGACATATAATGGGGGGTGGGAGGGGTTAGCGTTAGGGTTAGGGTTAGGTTTAGGGTTAGGGATAAGGAGGGTGGTAAGAATGGAGGAAGGAAGGACTGTATAGAGGGAAAAGAGGGGTGGGAGGGGTGGGGGGAAGGGAAAAAAAACTAGAATGAATCAAACAACATTGCCCTATGTAAATTTATGATTACACAAATGGTATGCCTTGACTCCATGTACAAACAGAGAAACAACATATATCCCATTTGTGTAAATAATAAAAAAAAATACAGAACTGGAAATTACCCAAATATCCATCAACAAGAAAATGAGTCAATAAATTCTGTTGTATTTTTGCCACTATGCAGCAATGAGGATGAACAATCTATAATTACATGGAGTAAGAAGGATGAATCTCCCAAATGTAATGCTGATGGAGAGAGACCAGGAGAACAGAGGACATGCTGTAGGGTTCTGCTTATGTATAGCACAAAAGCACCAAAGAATCTCTGCTGTTAAGGGTTCGGCTGTTGTCACTGGAGAAAGCACTTGGGGCAGGAATGCCACAAACGTCCTATTTCTTCATTTAGGTTCTGGCTCCAAGCCTGCATTCAGATTTTGAAAATTCTGTGATCAGAACATTTAGGTTAGATGCACTTTTTTGAGTGTGTACTAACAAAAAGTTTCATAGGGTATTTTCTGTGATCAAATATTATCTAGGATAGATTTAAGAAATACCTTCAGATAATATATTACAAGGAAATCACCATTGCAGGCAACAAAGTTTCCAATATAGCTAGTGTTTTCCCTGGTTTCACCTGATGAGTTAATAATAGTGAAAGAAAACTACGCACTCTGCCAGGTGGATGGGATGGCTCAGTGTACTCACACCCACCTCCAGTCAGGGATTCAGAGGTGACTAATGCCAGTTGTATGAAGATGTATTGAGGAGAAGGCCTCAGAACAAATCATTCTGGCTCACTGACCTTTGCCTCTTCTGGGGCACCAAATCCCAGGGGTGTGGGGAGCAAGTGAAATCAGGAACTGACTTTCTTTTATAGGAGTCTTCAAGAATGAGGAAATGGAGGTTTGGAGTGAGAGGCAACTCAGCATGGCAGTCTACTGAAAGGCAACCCCTCTTAGGAAGGATTCCATGGAAGCAGGTTGGAGATGCCTGCCTAAGAATTCTTACTACTCCTGCTTCTATGGAATCCAGTAACCCACTCCTTACATATTTCAGAGGTACAGCCCAATCCACAATGCCCCACTTCTGCTTTTGAGAGAGAAGAGACTTCACTGACTATCACAAAGGCAATACCTTGCCAGAGAAAGGGCTAACTTGTTTGCTTAAGAAGCACACCTATTAGCTGGGAGCCGTGGCACACACCTGTAATCCCAGTGGCTCAGGAGGCTGAGGCAGGAGGATTGTGAGTTCAAAGCCAGCCTCAGCAACTTAGTGAGGCACTAAGCAACTCAGTGAGACCCTGTCTCTAAGTAGAATACACAAAAGGGCTGGGGATGTGGCTCAGTGGTTAAGTGTCCCTGAGTTCAATTCCTAGTACCCACCGCAAAAAAAGAATACCTACTAAAACACTGATTACTCCAGATGCCTTCAGCCAAGTTCTTTCAAGTAACTTGCATAAGTAGGGAAGAGCTTTTGAATCCATATAAAAAATGATAATCAAACAGCTACAAAATTCACTTCTGTATTAGAAAAGACAATAGCTCCTCTCCTTGCCCCAGCCCATGAACTAAATTTTCTGGGTAAATAGGAATCATGAAGTCAGAAACTCTGTTTTTACTCTCCTCCTCTGTGTATAACACCAAAGTATGGTAATTAAATATGACATAACTTTGGCAAATACTTTTTTCTAGAGTTTTACTGATTATTCTTGGGGGGGGGATTATATTAAAAGGACCCAGTCGATTTAATTACTGAATTCATTAATCATTTCTTTCCTTTCTTATGGGGGTTAGGCAGTTATTGAACCCCGGACCTCATGCATACTAAGTACTTGCTTTACCACTGAGCTACACCCCAAGTCCACATAATTTGTGTGTGTGTGTGTGTGTGTACTGAAAGTGAACCCAAGAGTGCTTTATCACTGAAGTGCATCCCCAGTAGTTTTTTATTTTTTATTTTTGAGACAGGGTTTCGCTAAGTTGCCCAGGTCATCCTCAAACTTGTAATCCTCCTGCCTCAGCCCACTAAAATAACTAGGATTACAAGTGTGCACCACTGTGCCTGGCCTTCATTTGTTTTCTCAATTTGCTTCCAGGCAGGCTTTCCAGTTTAATTTTAAATCCCACATTATTTTCAGAATCAGATTTATTTCCCCCTTACTCCATCAGTTCTACTGTCCACCTTCCTCTGCCTCCATTATAAACCCGCCATTGAAGTCTTTCTTTTCTAAAAGGATTCAGTGGGACTAAAGCTGAGAATCACAACATGCCTTCAGTGGTGAAAAAATTTTCCAAGATTTCTCTGTAGAATGTGTCTGGATGTTTAAAAATGGCAAAATAACTTCAGCTTTCCCTGGCCTATGGCTTGGGGAGATTGGTCACTACCTTAACCCAGCTGTTCAGTAGACTTGAGTTGGATATGGAAATGATTAGCAATTTTCAAGGTTTTTCCAACACCTTATGACAGCAGAGTTGTGGCTCCCAACTTCCCCTGTTACTCAATCTTGGTTTTACCAAGGAGCCGTGGAGGGAGCATGAAGGACCCTCACAAAGCAACATTTCCCATCAGGAGTCTCCCAAACCAGGAGGTCAGTCTGTTGACAGAACTGCTGGGCTGAGAATACCTGTAGCCCTGGTCTTATCAGAGTTGATTTGAGGTGCTTGTCATTTGGGGGCAAAAATAAGAAGAAAGACACCTGGAGGGGAGAAAGAAGATGAATGCTTGGCCTGGTATCTGCCCTGTGTCTAATCTTATGAAGGTTCTAACACCCTAGAAAGATAGGGGTCAGGGCCCAAGGAGCTCCATTCATCAAAGGTTATCTGACGTGCTGGGCCTCAGATAGGGTCCTGCTACTCTAGGTAGAGTCTGCCACAGACTCCTACATAGTATTGGCACCTTGGGGTGGCCACTAATGGAGGATGGCAGTTCATTCAAGAGGAACAGGTACCTATCTGGCAACCATTAGGTATTAGGTACTTTGACAACAAAGACAGTTTAGAGGAATGTGAGCAAGTGCTTTCCTAAAAACCTGTAAGACATCAGGGGAGTTTAGAAGGGTGGCAATGAGCTAGGAGTCCTCATAATTTGGGTATAAGTGTTAATGTGGTATCATTTGCACCCAAAACTGCAAAGATCTGGAAATGTTTTAATTACTCTGGTAAAGGATGTGCTCCCCATTCTCCTTGAAGAGTATACAGATTGTCTTTTGAAGGACAACTCTCATAATGTGCTAAAGTACTCTGTATAAAGAATAGTCAGTAGTCAAAATAGTTTGATAAATATTGGGTTAGATAATATCAAACATGTTTCTTTACTGAAAAACTTCTCATGATGATGTTCTACTGTACACCATCTGCCCTTTGGGATCCAGCCTGAAAGAACAGACTCTCCTTTTTGTTTTTGTTTATAGAAAATACTTTTTGTGTTTACAGATAACAAAATGCATAGATGTTATGTGGACAGTTCAGTGATTTTTGATTTTTTATCTTTTTAATTAATTAACTTATTTATTTATCTTGCAGTTCTGGGGATTGAACTCAGAGGCACTCCACCACTGAACTACATCCTCAAATCTGTTTTCATTTTGAGACCAGGTCTCACTAAGTTGTCCAGGCTGGTCTTGAACTTATGGGCCTCCTGTCTGAGATTACAGGCATGGGTCACCATGCCTGGCCAGTTCAGTGATTTTGACAAACGTATGCAGCTGTGTAACCACAACCCCAATCACAATATAGAGTATTACCAATTTCACACACAGTTCCTGGGTTGTCCTGTCCAGACAATTCCTCCCCTGACTTGTGGTAACAAGTGACCTGATTTCTCTCACCCTAGGTCAGTTTCACCTGTTTTAGAATTTCAAATAAATGAAATTATACAGTATATGTTCTAGTGTCTGACTTTTTAAACTCAAGACTACACACTTAGGAATTTATTTATGTTGTTGTATGTACTGGTTATCTATTCCTTTTTATTGCTGAGGAGTATTCCATGGTATAAATATACGGCAGTTAGTTTATCCAAATTTACCTGTTTATAGACATTTGGGTTATTTTCTGTTTGGGCTATATGAATAAAACCATCAGAAGCACTCCCGTCGTTGTATTTTTGTCAACATAAGCTTTCATCTTTTTTGGGCAGGCAATTAAGGGTGGAATGACTGGGTCATTTTATAAGACACTTACCAACAGTTCTCCAAAGTGGTTGTACCATTTTGTATCCCTACTAGCAACAAACAAGATTGTCATTTGCTTCATATCCTTGTTGACAAGTCAGTCTTTTCAAATGTACATCATTCTAGTCGGTGTGAAGTAGTATCTCATTGTGGCTTTATTTTTTTATTTTCCTGATAACTAATGATGTTTGGCACCTTTTCATGCACTTATTCTTTTCTTTTTTATTTCTTGTATGAAATCCCTGAACAGTGTCTGTCTAAAACATTGTCTTTGGGCAAAGGGAGATAAGAGACATGATGATCTTGGAGCTGTCTCCTGAAGCTCCTATTCAGAAGTGACACATTATTTCTTTCTACATGTCATTGGCTAAAGCAAGTTACATGGCCACTCCCAAGTTCCACAGGGCAGGGAAGTATGATCCTCTCATGAGGAGGGTCATTGGAGTATTTGGCAAATAGGAATATGATTGAGTTTAGTCTGCAAGAAAGACATTCTGGTGGCATTGTTCCCCCCTTGACATCACTATGTAATGCCTTTTACTCTCCCATTTACTTTTTGTAAAAAATGTCTAATAAATATGAAACAAGATTATCCAATCTTCTTACACATGTATGAGTGGCCCTGCATCCTCTTTGGGTTTTCTACATGTGGGTGTACTCACTTCAAGAAAAACTGATGGTAGCTTAACTGATGTGGGAGGCAGGAATCCAGGAATGACAGGATGGATTCTAAGTGCTCCTTTCTTCTGCCGGCTCTATAAAACAGTTTTAAAAAATCTCCCCTCACCATTAGGAAGGCAGAGTCAGAGTTAAGACTTTGCTTATGTCTTAGAGAGACCTGTCCATGCTGACTTCTGGGCAAGCTAGCCTGAGCAAGTTGGCTTTTACGACTGCTGCTCCTATTAGATGACTTTACCTACCTTTTTATTTTTATTTATTTTTATTTATTTTTATTTTTTTGCTAGGCTAGTGCTCTCCAAGAGGAACTATTTCTTCGGCTCTGCCTTTTTATTTTCATGGGGAGCTTGAAGTGCACCTTTCAATCATTTATGAATCTGTCATTTATTGCAGTTTTATTTGAATGGCAAATTACTGGAAATAGCATCAGTGCCCAAGCATGGGAAAATGGTGGTGTAAACTATGGCACAGGCATACAATGGAGTACAGTTATGATAAAGAAAGCAAAAGACCTCTACAAACTGATATGGAATGATTTCTGACAGCTATTATTGAAAAGAAAGTAAAGAAAAAATCATAAACATGTCACCTCTCTTACCTTTGTGTAAGGAAGAAGGGAAGCAAGAAAAATACAGTTTTCTGCCATTTTTACAAAAGGAAACACTAGATACACTAGAAAACTTTGGAGTTGGCATCCTATGGGGGAGGGTATGGAAGGGATATGGGAGGGAGTAATACTTCTCTAAGTGTAGCTTTTGGTATAGTTTTAACTTGTGAAAGTGTATTAATACTCTTCACATATAAAAATATAATTAAATTGATAAGAATGGGAAGAAAGTGAAAACCTAAAAAAAAAAACAAATTAAAACAAATGAGTCTAACTGTACATAAAATAAGCATCATAATCACATAGCAGGGGGAGAAAAAGAGGAAAGAAAGCACTAATCCAAGTAACTAAAGAATACAGTATTTGACTATAAACCCTCAGTGATGGACACGATGAGGTGGGAGGTGGAAGGAAAACAGAAATAAATTCTAAATTTGCTTTGAAGTTTTCTATTGTAGGATGAGTGAAACAATGTTGAACTATTTTAGATATACTACAGGGCTGAACAAGTGAGTAAAATGTGTTAATGTCATTGAGAGCCAGCATTCTCAATGTGGAAGAAAGGATGTAAAAATACGAAATGGAAGAAGGTAAAAAATAGCCATGTGGAGATAAACTGGAATTACAGGTTTTAGTGCAAACTTGAGATATCTCAAATATGTATATATATAGGTGTGTATGCAATTTTATGTACACATGTATATATGTATGTACATGTGTGTATTCATGTTTATATCTTCGTGCATATATCTCTTAATTCTTTCCAATGAAGAGGCCAACAAGCAAAGACATCCCACTAAAATGGGCACATCTAGCACTGAGATCTTGATATCGAATACCATTCATACAAGAGGATCCTGCACATATTGTTATACCAGAAAGTAAGGACATGCTCAAAAAAATGATGAGAACCGGTCACAAAGATACGGGAACTGCGTAAAGGAGTTCTGCTGGTCAAATCTGGAACAATTTGAGCACGTACATAATTAAGCACAACAATAAATTATAAACCACTGGAAAAAAACAGATAAATTCATGAATCCATACTGCTTAGATAGATAGATCTGTCTACTGCTTAGACAGATGGCTAACTGGGGCAGACGGAAAATCTCCTACCAATTAGTTGAACATCAAGAACCAACAGGTCAATGTGGATGAGGTATTGGAGTTGGGAAAAAATAATCATTTTGTACCCTTCATGATAAAGATTGGCTCTAGCAAGAATCATCAACAAAATTATAAATCCAGGAGAGTATTTTGATGAAAAGCAGGATATTTGCATGAACTTAAAGTGTCTCCATATAGACTGTATATTAGATGCAAGGGGAGGTAGGGATCCAGGAATATTATGGTGGAGATATTGAGTAATTAAAATTGATCTCACCGATGAGGGTCAGGTAAACATCATGTACCTCCAGATGTGATACCTTAGGAAAGGTATACTATCTATTCAGTTTTCTGGCAAAGAATGCATAATCCAAATCAAATCAGGAGAAAGCAAGGCAAACAAAAATGGAAAATATTCTGTAATAATAAGTAAAGTCGAGAGATTAGTTGGGGGACATTTTCCAAAAAAAGCAATATTATCAAAGACAAAGAAAAACTGTGGAAATATTCTAGATTAATGGAAGCTAAAGCAACTTAAGAACTACAGATGATACCTGACCCTAGACCATAACCTGACCCTAGACTGTGTCCTTCCCTGGAGGAATGTGAATGGCATTATTGAGGTCAACTGCCAAAATTGGAATACAAAAGATAGTTAAATTTCAATGTTAAATGTACTGGGATTGCAAGTTGAGCTGTGGTTGTGTAAGAAAATATCTACAACAAGAGCAAAAGGTCATGATGTATATATATGTAACTTACCCCTAAAAGGTTCAGAAAAAAAAATTATACAGATAATGAGTTGGAGATACAGATAGAGTAAATGCTAAGACAAATGGGGTAATAGATGAAAAATAGAAAGGGCATAAAGGTATTGTTTTTGCAACTTTTCTGTAAGTCTAAAGGTACTCCCAAATAAATAAGTTCTCTTAAAAGTTTACTAGTTTGAAACTTGATACTGAAACTCTTTGTCCTAGTCATGTGCCCTGGGCTTAATCCTAGAACTCAGAGTTAAAGCTGAGGGTCTGACCCTTCTCACGGAAGTCACAAACAAGGGGGTTCTGGAAAGGAACATGTGCCCAGCCTGTCCAACCATGAAAGATATTTCAGTAAACCAGTCATTAAATGCAGTGGAGCACAGTGTTCTGAGGAACTTCGTATGGAAAGTTTTGTACCAGAAAGCACTGAGCAGGATGGATGATCAGAAGGAGCTTTACTTGGAAGGAGGGGGACCTGCAGAAGGAAGTGCCAGTTCTGGGAACCAGGTCTCCTTCAGTTGTGCCTCCTTTTAGAATGTAGGCCCAGAAGAAATGTCCGCAGAACATCCATGGCCCCTGTCAACATCTTCGTTTCTTTCCTGGGTGTCCAGGAGCCTAGTATGAGTCAGTCAGAGGGGAGCAAGCAAGCAAGGTAAGAACCACTCATAGGAGGGTTCCTATGGTATGATTTGTGATGCTTGGAGTCTCCCACATAATCATTATTAGGCACAAATAACCTTTGTCCTGAATATAAACATGGCTGGCTTTGATCCCCTGGAAGCCTGAAGCTGTAAATATCACTAGTTGCCAAGTCAGATATGCATCTATAGTGGACATATTTTATGCACTGCCACAGATTCTCTGGGCCTCCATGGTCTTCTGGCCTTTTTATTTCCAGTTGCCCTCCTAAAGACCCTCTCAATGAGCTTCTGCTGCCTGCCATACCCTCTGGAGTTTCTGGCACCTGCCACCATTTCCAGACTTGAACAAATCCCTCCACAGGGCGTGCCTGAGGCTTTGTTTCCAGTGCACCCAGAATGACAGAATGTGGAAAATCTTTGGGAATTTTGTCTCCCAGACCAGACAGTGGAGTTATCATAGGCCTCCTTTCTTTTCCTCCAACTCCCAAAGCACACTCCAAGCTTTTGCATGTGCTGTTTATCTGGAACATTCTCCTCTCATACCTGCATAGCTTACTCTCTTGGATCATTGTCCAAATGTTAACCTACTCACTGAGGTCTTCTCTGCTCTCTCAACTTAAAATCACACTCACTCCCCGCTATACTCTCTCAATCTCATTTATTTTTCTCTGTGTTTCCAAATTATATCTTTATCACTTTCTAAGATTGATTTATGTATTAATTTGGTAAGCTCCATAAATGCGGAGACATTCAATAAATATTCATAAGTCAAATGGAAAAATGGATGAATGGATAGACAAATGGATAAACGGATGGGTAGATGAAGCAGTGGGTGATGAGGAGCTTCATGGCTCAGGACCTCTGTAAGCATGGCACAAAGAGTACTGGATCCGGAGTCAGGTTCTCTGGGTATGGAACTAGTTTGATGTAAATACCATGTGTGACCTTGGGTAAGGAGAATCATTTACATTCAAACTGAACTTTAGCTCATATTTTCTCCCTAGATCCTGAAAATAATTCTGTAGGATGGGTAAGTCTTATCTTTGTTTTATAGATGAAGAAACTGAGGTTTAGAAAAGTTAGGTGACTCCGTCAGGATCACACACACAATTTCAGAGAAACATCACGTGAGGGCCAGAGGCCCTCTGACCCATTTTAGGCTTAAACTATGATTGGATATATAAATGAAAGAGGGCATCCTATGCCGGGGGAGTGTTGCAGGAAATGACTTCTATGGTAATTTGGCTAAATAGTATCATGTATCTCATTACCATGTTAATAATAATTAAACAGGTGTCAGGAAAATAAGTACAATATTGCTAAGTTTAAATGATTTTTACAAGGCAGAAATGAATTTATTCTGTCTCAATGTTTCAAATGTACTCTATGTAATGTGATGTATTTCACAAATAATATAGGTTCTCTTTCTGTCAAGTTTATTGTCTTTGAAAGCTGGCACAATCGACTGCCAAGTGCAGAGAGAAGAGTCAGCTAGTCAATAAACAACATTGAACTTATTTTATTCAATAATTTACTTATCCTAGAATTCAATCAATGCTTTTTAAATGCCTTTGATGATGACAAAGAGGTTTGAGAATCTGCTAGGGCCTCTGTACTGAGACTAGGTTGGGGGACATTTTGTGGATATAGACATGTTGATAGACAGAAGTAAAAGCAGCAGCCACCAGGGACCTAGCACCAAAATACCAGAGTTGGAAAACAATAGATGTGCAGGACACTTTGCATTATCAAAACTCTCTAGATCCAATGCAGTCAAAACCCAAGCTCTCCACTTCAAAGGTCTATGGACAGGGTTAATCAAGATGTAGGAAATCCTTCACAAAGAGCACCCAAAACCTTTAATAGTTTGTCAGCAGATTATTTCTTCCTTTTACTCTTGCCAAGTTAATGGGAGAAGAGTTTGGAGCCAAAAGTAAGATTGGGGGTGTGCAAATTTCCAAAATTCTTCTGTGAAAGACACACTCCTTACTTGCAAGTTTATCCTCCATTAGATAGGTGGGAAAAACACTTATGGAGAAACCCAGAAACAGACAAAACATAAAAATAAGTGTAAATAAAATGGAGCCATGCCAACACCTGATATTTTCAACCTTAAATTTCAGATGTGGCTGCCAGTTGAGGAGCCTCGGGTTTTAAGAGAAGCTGGTTAGTGTCATCTCTGGAGGACTTCCTTTGGGAACATTTTTAGAAACCACAGCATGGGTGGCTTCATGGTTGTCCCATGGAAACATCTATCTCTGTAGCTCCCTACTCTGCCCTCCCCATACCACTTCACTCTTTCCCCCAGTGCCCAGGTAGATCATGGCAGTGGTCACAGGGCAGAGAGGAGGAGATAAGGCAGGGTTAGGGCTCTAGCAGGTGGAGAAGAAGGGATGGTCAAGAATCCATTTGGGGAAAGAGGTGGAGTCAAGGTGGTTCAGGCTATAAACCCCAAACCCCATGCTCTGTTGTTCCATAGAACTTCCCTTACAAAACATAAATTCATGCTGGGTATGGTGGTAAATACCTGTAATCCCACAGCAACTCAGGAGGCTGAGACAGGAGAATTACAAGTTTAAGGCCAGCCTGAACAGTTTAGCGAGACCCTCAGAAACTGTCTCAAAAATAAAAAATAAAAGGACTGGGACTGTAGTGCCCTGGATTCACATTCCAGTACCCAAACAAAATGGAAAAAAGAAAGAAACTCACAGATTCAGCCACGCATAGTGACACACACCTATAGTCCCAGCTACTTGGGAAACTGAGGATTGCTTGAGTCCAGGAGTTCCAGGTCAGCCTAGGCAACACAGGAAGACTATCTCAAGAAAAAACCCCACAAATTTTAGGATAAAAATATTAAGAATTTCAACATAACAACACTAGCACATCAGACCCTAGACAGTGATTTTCTGAGTACAGAGTCCTGGGTCGGTGTTTCCATGGGGTCTCTCTCCCTCTCTGCTTCCTGATGATGCAAGCTGCTTCCCTCTGCCATACTCTTCCGCCATGATGTTCAGCCTCAGCTGGAGCCCCGAGGAATGGAGCTGGCCTTCTATGGACTAAGACCTCAGAAACTGTGAGCCCTCAAACTTTTCTTCCTCTATAATTGTTCTGGTCAGATCTTTTAGTCACAGCAGCGAAAAGTCTGATTAAAACACTACCTCTTTTTTTCTTCAAGTGTTAAAATGGGAGCCTAGCAATTAATGCAATAATTAATCAAAATACACACTCCAATGGACAAGTCTGAACAAAACCTGATGAAGTCAGGCAGTGAGAGAAAAAAAAAAGTTTTCTGTTTTGAGGGAGTTAGAAGCATTTCCCATTCCAAATTTAAAAAGTTAAATGAATTAAAATAAACTCCAAATGAACTCCAGGCTCAAAATTCATGAGTAGCTCAGAAATGAACTGTTGGGTTATCTCAACTGTGCTGAACATTTTCTTCAGTTACTCCCATCAATGGTTGAGCTCATCAGTTTTGGAAGGCATCCTAGTATGTCTCATTAGCTGTTTGAAACTGTTGATGTCAGAACACATCACTCTTACTTTTTCATCGAGAATTAATGGATTCAATGTCCACTCTAACAGTGTTATAATCTATGGTCCAGGAAGAAATTGGTCCTGGATGGTTGCCTGGTTGCATCTGACGCCATCCACAGCTGCCAGTGCCTAGCCATCAGCATGCATTATGAGGGAGACAACAAAAGCCCACCAATTATACATCTGGAGTGCTTGCTAAGTTTAGAGGCATCCATTAGGGGACTCTTGTTCTTAGCGAAATGGAAGTTTATTATTTAGAAATTCTGTTTTGAATTATTAATTTATGTAGAAATAAAAAATGCTTGGGTTTTTAAACTAGATCTGCTTTGGTCTACAAAGCCATTCTGCCTATTTTAAGATGAGGAAAGGCTATCTGTTTATCCAGAAGAGAATTGACTAGTTCTTGAGTACCTTGTAAAGTAGCAAATGATGGGCCATTTTAAATGAGTTTGGTTTAGTTAAGTCTGTAGACTATTCAATATCATTATCCCCATTTTACAGAACAGAAAACTATCATTTAACCATTTAGGGGTTAAGTAACCTACTCAGACTCTCACAGTCATTAAAGAACAGAGACATGGCTTTACAACATCTGCAGGCTCCTAAACCAAGGCTCTGGGTTTTGAAGAAAAAGGGGAAAGGTCATGTAAAAATTATCACACTCTATGCTCTATGTCAAGTGGTAAAATTTTAAAAATAACCACTGGACCAATCCTCCTGCAGCATTTCTAAACCCTTCATAATCTACTTGTTTAGTAGGACACACACACCATACATAGTTTTATACATATGCACATACAAACTAGTCCTTGATTATTCACCAGCCTAGTCAGCAGTCACCTCCATTCTAGAATCCTTCAAGTTCAGAACCAGGTTAAAAGGAAGGCCAACTGAATAAGTGCTCTAAGCACCAACCTCCAAAGGCAATGATGTCCCTATGGAAATCAGAAATATGCTACCATCTAATTCAGATCTCCTTTATGTAATCACCAAAATCTAAATTGGTCCTACTCCAGCCAAGTACACAGCAATAAATGAAAAAATTCTGTTGGTGTCAGTTCTACTTCTCCACTAAATAACTGCTGCATTCATGATTAAAGGCTATCATCAAAAACACCCTAAATGATTAGTCTGCCAGGAACTCCAATATGCAATATGTTCAGACCTGTTTGGGCTCTGGGCCCTTGACTGGGTGATATACCCCACTTGTGGTATCTAAGTACTGGAGTCTCAAGCACTATGCCCAGTCTATTCATTTACACTGTCCATTTACTGTCTCGTGTGTGGTCCAATGTGTGAAGTCCAGTGTTTTTCTCTGTGCTTGAACTTTCCTTCTGATTCAGTTTGGGGCAGATCTTGATTGTTCTGCTGACCTTCCATACCCACCCAAGTTGCCTTTATATGCTAGATTTTGATTTTGGCTTGGGGTAAACTACTTTTTTCTTCTTGTTACATGGCCAACAGGCATGCCTCTGAGTACATCAAACTGGATCTGGCCTGACCTAGCTTTTGACCACATGGGACAAGCAGCCTTCTCTGAGAATCTTCTTAGGATGCTGCTACTTGTTGCTTGCTTAACACCTGTTCTGTCCTCTAATGCATGCTCCTTATTCACTACCAGCCCCAACACAAGGCATAGTACCTGATGTGTAGAAGGTGGTCAATAAATATTTATTGAATAAATGGATGGATTAATAATTACTTGCTTAGTAGTTATGTGGCACAATGTAAAGATTTTATACATATTAAATTAATTCAATTGTTTGAACTTTCCTTTCCCCCACTGTATTATATGTTTCTTGAGGACAGATTATGCTTGTCTCTTGTACAATGTGTGACAATAAATACATATTGATTACATGACAACACCTATAGTTTTAATGGTTGAAGTCATATTTCCAAATCTATATCTTTAGATTAGAAGCAACATGAGGACTCATACTTCTTAAATAGGGCAGGGGGTAAGTCCCATATTTGAAAATTCTCATATTTAAATAGGATTAAATAGGATCATGGTCAAATTATTTCAATTTGATTCTCTTGCATGAACATTTCTACTGCTGTTGAGTTTTATGCTCTTTTCTTTCCTTTTATTGAACTCTCTCTATTTTGACTATGTCCTTTGTTTTGGGTTAGACTTACTTTGAAAAAATGTAAAATAAGGAGCATCCTCAGAAAGTACTTCAGCAGTCAGTTGCAAGTCATGTGGACCCTGGGACTTCAAAAGATGCTGGGTGTTTTTGTGATAGAGGAGGACAAGTTTATTTGGAGGTCTCAGTCCTTAGATGGCCAACTCCATTGCTCTGTGCCTGATGTGAAGCAGAACATTATGGTGGGAGGGCATGGATGAGGAAAGCAGCTCAGGACATGGCAAACAGGAAGCAGAGAGAGAACTCTGCTCACCAGGACAAAATATAAACTCCAAAGGCATGCCCCCTGTGTCCTACCTCCTCCAGTCACAACCTACCTGCCTACAGATATCATTTACTTAATCCACATTGTGGATTAATCATCCATGCATTAGGGTAAGGCTCTCATAACCCAATTATTTCTCCTCCAAATCTTCTTGCATTGTCTAACACATGAGCTTTTGGGGAAACACCTCATATCTAAACCATAACACTGTTTTCCCCCCATTTTGCTTTCATGATTGTTATATATACCTTCTAGGCCTCATTAATCAAGAAAATCTTTATTCTTAGAGAAATTTCTTTGTGGGCCACACACACTGTGCTTCATCACAGGTCAGGTATGTTCAAAATGTGTAAAAAATGTAACATTTTAGGTAGATGGCTCAATGAAAAACCATTTTGCTTCTCTTGCAACAGGTTTTACTAGAATATTCAAATACTATTTTATTCAGTTGAAGTCAAGTGTATGACTTCAAATTACCACCCCAAAAGTATGACTTCAGAGAGAATATGAGGTTGCTGAGTTGCTTCATAGTCACTACTTTGAGACACTGAAAGGTAAAAATTTGAAATCAAGGCCTATGGTCTTGAAAGATCCACTGGAACCTACTCTTCACTTTTCCTTGAAAAGAAAGTTTTCAAAGGGTGTTAACATCTTATCAGACAGCAGTTGCATAGTTCTTGCTAAAAAACAAAACTCCTGAGCTTTTCAAAAAGATGGTATTATTTTAAAAAATCATAAATATTCCAATTATTTATTGCTGCATAACAAATTATCCCAAAATATAGGACCTTAACAACCATTTAATTTTACTCACCATTTTGTTGGTCAGGAATTTAGGAAAGACTCAGATGAACAGATGTCACTGGGGTGATTGCAATCACATGTCTTCTGTAACTATTATGGTCATCATAATCTCTGGCAGGCTGGGCATCCCCACAATGACTTGCTGGCAAATCTGGCAGTCCATCCTGTTCATCAGCTGGGGCTGTCCACTGGAGCACCAATATTAGGTCTTTCCATGTGGCCTGGGCTTTTCACAGTCAGGTGGCTTCATCCCAATAGGGAAGCATCTGGATAACAAGTGTTTCAAATAGACCTAGGCAGAAGTTACAAGACTTGTTCTGGCAGGTCTTAGAAGTCTGGTGGAATCACATCTGTAACATTCTATTGGTTCCAAGTAAAACCAGCACAGATTCAAGATGGTGGAAGGGGAGAATTAGGTGCTACTAATTTATGGAAGGAGTATCAAAGAATTTGCAGCCATCTTTTAAAACTACCACAACAAGGTTATCAAAGGACACATGAATGATTGAGTGAGTGAGGGAGTGAATGAATGATACCTGGAAGACCTGTCCTAAAACATTCCTGCTTTTTAAACAAAATTGCATTTCGTCTGTAGTGTTCTTAATCCGAAATTAAGATGGTGATTTTATCATGAGAAAGGTTCTACTTACATTAACTTTTTGGCATAAGATAAAGGAAAGAAAGAAAAGGAATAGAATGAGAGGCAGAGCTGGCATCTGCCCACCTGGCAAGTATTCTACTCCTAAAATATCTCTTCTTTCACCTATTTGCATGCCTGAAATCCCTCCAAAAAAGACTTTTCCTTCTACTCCATCTTGAGGAATTTCTGCATTTGGAAGTTATTTGGTGATACAGATGCCACTTGTTGAAAGATAATATATTAGTCTTTTTACATGTCAGCCTCTGGTAGGAAAGAGTCAGGGTGAGGGGAGATTGGAAATATTGGGTAGTGGGAGACAGGGAAGGTACTAGAACTTTTCCATCTTCAATGGCTGAAAACAAGGGCCTCCTTACCCAGGAATGTGATATAGGACAAGTTAGAGGTGGGAAGACAAAATTTAATGGGTGGCTCAAAGATTCTAAAGGTTAATTTCACATTTCAAAATTCCCATAATGTGTTTGGTATGGTGCATAGACAGGTTATCAGTAGAGTTTATCCTGAGCTACCAGGAAAACTGATAAAGAGAAGGGAGGAAGAAATCTAGACCACTTCCTATGTATCAGTCAGTGTGCAACAACCCTTCTCCAGGATACTAGTATAGTATCATTCTCCAGATGAGGGGAAGAGCCACAATGTGGAAGGACCCTGGGGCTCTGCATAACTACATAGGAGACTGTTCAAGCAGAAGCACTAACATTTTGACTGTGATGTGAGTGGGGAATAAACTTGCTGAATATTCAAAGTTTATTTGTCAGAAAATGAATGCTAATTAATATAGCCTTAGTTAATTCTGCCTGCCCACCAAATCACATAGACAATATATCCCCATGGGTAGTGGCTCTTATTGGGTGCAGCCATTCTTTAGGTGTGTGGGGGGAGGAACAGGGAGAGGAGGAGAGGTGCAGAAGAATCTCTTAGGAAAAGTATATGTATGATTTTAAAGTTTCTCACAGTCCAGACCCCACCTCCTCTCATTACCCCTCTCCCCATCCCAGGTAACATATGCCCTACCAATCTCTGGGGTCATGAAATGCTGTATTTGAGGTTTTACAGCTGGACCACCACATGATTAGAGATGTGCAATTAGGAAAGTGAACCTGGCAGTGGGATTTTGGAGGTACTGGGTGGCACAGGAGCGAGGTAGAGGAGTAGTGAGTTGAAACAGGAGAAAAGGTGAGAGGATTGCAGGCAGTGTTGGAGCACCAGGTATGGGGAGGTGTAGATGCAGTCAGGATCAGGTAATACTCATAGGAAGACACAGGATATCTGAGGAAAGAGAGGAGCTTATTTTTTGAACTTTGGGGACTGTGAAAAGGGTAGTGCAATAAATTTAAAAGAGGTGTCAGCCTTAATCAATATGTTGGTTATACCATATACAGGAATGATTAGGGACAAAGAGTTTACAAATCAATTGGCTAAAGAGAATGCAACACTCAGCCTCTGTGATAGCTAGAAGGAGGTGTTTAATTCTTTCCATTTAAAAAACTGCAAAAGCTGTTCTCTTCCCTCTGGAGGGGTCCAGGTGGACAGGACCCAAGATAAGCTACAAGACCCCCATCTGATTTCCAAGGGGCTTGCCCATGACTTGACCAAATCTGGATTTCAAGTGCTTTCCACACATTAGCCTCTTCCTTACCTGGGCCCCTGAGCAACTGACCAGTCCTCTGATATTTGTCTTCCAGAAGTCTCCCTCGCAAGACTGAAAGCAGAGGAGGCTGTGGCTCCTCCATCCTTGGAACATAGCAAGAGTTTTCTCCAAAGAAACTTCACAAATGCCCTCCCCTCTCCATGCCCTGACCTCTTTTGACGCCCTTGTTCCCACAGAGGGTCCCAGAGTCATGGAAGCCAATCCTGAACACTTCTCCTATAGTTTCTGCCTGTGGCAGTTTGCCTCTTGCTCACTTTGATGTCTGTATCTGGTGTTCACACCTCAGCTAGCACAGAGGCAGAAAACACTTCATTCTAACCGACTGTTACATACATGACACTGTGGTATTAATAGACAAAATTCACATTTCTTGCATTCAAGAAAAAAATCTTAGTCACCTTTTTACCAAGTTCAATGTTATTTAAGGTTTTTGCTTCTTCAGCTTAATCCTATCAATATGCTGACAGTCAGTATAATTTTCCTCTGATTCTTGGCAATTTTTAAACCAGAGATCACATTTCATTGTGTAACTGAAACAGCAATTTCCAAGGCATCCCTGAGATTTAAGTACAGTGATTTACATTTTTCTATTTTTTACTCTAACCAAATTAATCTACATGAAGGAGAAATCCACTGGGAACCAAATTTTAAGGAACAAAAGTAATTTTCATGTGGCCTCTGAACCACCTCTAGTGACAAAACTATTTGCATAGACTCATTTACCAGTGAAATATTTAATATAAATTGTAGCATGTTCACAAAAGTCATGCTTAAAGAACTGTTTTAATTTAGAGGGAAGAATGTTTAACTCTGGGGATTTATTTATTGGTGGTTTTTATATATTCCACCTTTAAAAAGAGAACATATATTACTTTGATAATTAATATACTATCTACATATGTGTATTTTACATACAACACATATTTAAAGAGTAAGAGAATGGGATAGAAGATTCAAATGCTCTTTGAGATGCTATCCAATAAGAAATATGATGTTAAATACTTTTAAGTTTTCTAGCAGCCACATTTAAAAAGTGATAAATTTAACAATAATATATTTTATTTAACCTTTTAGTATATTTTATTTAACATTTAATGTATTTTATTGATATATTTTATAATATAATATATTTAATTTAACATTTTATTTAATATGTCCAAAATATTATCATTTTAACATGCAATCAATATAAAATTATTAATGAAATACTTGACATTCCTTTTTTCATACTGACTTAAATCTGATGTGTATATTATGGCACATTTTGATTCAGACTAGACACATTTCAAGTTCTCAAGAGCCTCAGTGATAATCTTAGATGAATACTAAAGATATTCCTATTAGGTTTTATTAATTGAACATGGATTTGTTCTCATGTACTTGATCAAAATTCTAGAAGATATATAATTTTGCAGAAATACTCAAGTTGAGTATTCTTGTATTCATCACCCTATAGAAGTTATATTTATAAACAGAACCTCCCATTCCCTTTAATTATTTGTTAAGTCCCAAAGCAGTATACAGATTAGCAATAAATTGCATCTCAAAAGCATGAGTAAATCCCAGTGGAGAACAAATTGGTTCACATCATCTTCGGAAGTATGGAGACCAGTGCTCTCCAATATTTATTGGTACTTATCTTTTGAAGTAACACCTTCAAATCAATAGTTCTTTTCTATTTTTAATGCCCTTCTGCCATTAATCCATTCTTATGTCCATTTTTCTTGCTCAAGTAAGATTTGTGCAGAGATCTGAGTGTTTCTCTAGGGTTTTTGACCCCTCTGGGAGCAGATTGTATTTCATTTGGAGTCTAAGTCATGTCAGGATTTAAAGGTTGGCAATGTACCTCAGTTTTAGATAAAAGAGTTTAATTCTCAGACCTGGTGCATGAAAAAATAAAACTTGAGCTGTATGTATCTTTTTTTTTTTTTTTTTTAATAGTGGGGATTAAACTCAGGGGCACTGAGCCACATTCACAGCCCTATTTTGTATTCTATTTAGAGACAGGGTCTTGCTGAGTTCCTCAGAGCCTCCCTTTTGCTGAGGCCAGCTTTGAATTCATGATCCTCCTACTTGAGCCTCCTGAGCTGCTAGAATTAAAGGTACGTGACACCATGCCCAGCATATCTTTTTTTTTTTTTTTTTAATCGTGGTCAAAAACACATAACATTGTTTGTCATCTTAATCATTTTAAGTGTACAGTTCAGCAGTGCTAAGGATGTTCACATCATCACACATTCTTATGTGTCTTTGTGTAATTTTTAAATGCACCTTAGAGAAACAAGTAACTTCTCACCCTGTGTGGACAAGACCATTGTCAAACCTCAGAGGTTGTTGTATCTGGAATTTAGAATTACATCATGCACCCATAAAGAACCAGGGAGGCATTAACTCCATTTGACACCATGCGTAATTGAGGCAGAGAAACCATCCTGTCATCACTATGAGGTCACAGGATATATCATTGTGTTTTCTACATTATTACTTGAGTTTCAGAACACTGTGCAAGGGTCAACATGGTTACCTCTGCAAGGGTCAGCATGGTCATCTGGGCTCCTAATGCTTGTCATGTGACACTGGCAGCTTGTACCTCCTTGCTTTTAACCATCAGTAGATATAAAACTCATCTGATGGTGACAAAGTCAAAATATATACACCTAGTTCCAAAATCTCATATCATTCAGTTAAACCAAATGTTAGTACCACCTGTTCAGAGAGATGAGATAAATGTTTCTTAGGCGTTGTTGTGTAGAAACTAGAATCTTATTAGGCACCTGTTAAACAATATTGAATGGTGACTGTCCTAAAAATGATTTTCACTGCCAGAAAACTTGCTGGCTAGCGAAGTAATTGTTGGTCCTGATTTTGACATGCCAGTGATCAAGCAATTCATATTAAAACTGTATGAAATTTAGACTTCAACTATCAATCTCAATTTAGCAATCTCATAAGATTGTTTCTTAGTTTCCTAAAGATACTTTATTTTTCCTCAACTTTTTGTTTTGAAAAATGTTAACCCTAACAGGGAAGTTGCTCAGTTAGTATGATGAGGTCCCGCACAGCTTGTACATACAGCTACCAAATTGTTAACATTTCACCACATTTGCTTTCTCTCTCCCACTAGAGATACATATTTTTTGAATTAGGTGAAATTTACATAACATAAAATTAACAGTTTCTTCATCTACAAAATGACCAGGCTGGATTCAAACAATAAGAGCCATTGTAATGAACACTGTCTGATTCAATTCCCCAGACAAACCAGCTTTTCTGAAATCTGTTATTCCAAAGAGCTACTTTCCCTCTAGGGTTTATTACAGCAAAATTGATATTGATGAACCACTAGGGGTATGACCCTAAAAGTTACAAACTGCAGCTTGGATGAGTGTACAATTCAGTGGGTGCTAAGAGAAATGAGCATGTGACAACAGGGATATTCATAACCAGAAGACCAAACGTGAAGAGAGAGAATATTCAACATTGAACCACACACATACCCTGCAGGGAAACTGGTAAAAATGCCAACAAGAAATATCAGCCTGCCCCCACTCTTCATGACTCACTGTCCTCTTTGATTTGATCAGTCATCTGTAGGTCTAATGACTGCAGAACACTTCTGGAAAGCAAGTAGCAATTTAAGATAAAAGGAATTCTAGCTAGTACACCAGCCAGAACATTCTCTCTTGAACTTATTTTTAGTGTTGCATTTACTTTTATTTGTGTCAACATTTATTATTAAACCTTTTGTCCCCCTTTCCACATGTTTTAATTGGTACATTATAGTTATACATAATGATGGGATTCATTGTAACATATTTGTACATGCATACAATATACCAATATGATTTGGCCAATATCACTGCCAAATACTTCCCCCATTATGAAAATTTCAAAACAGCAAAATTGAAAAAATTTTACGACTAATATCTGTACGCCCACCTCCATCAACATTTTACTATATTTAGCTATCCTTCTATTCATCCATTGAGCCATCTTATTTTTTAAAAGAATTTCAAAGTTAAAGATGTCAGCATGCACAACATTAACTAGAGTTTAATATTTGCTTGCTGATTTTTCCTTTGTAAAACTTGCAGTTTTTAGAGGGAATCCTTTCAGTTTTTCTCCATTAAGAATGAGGTTGGCCGTGGACTTAGCGTAAATAACCTTTACAATGTTGAGGTATGTTCCTACTACTCCTATTTTTTCTAGTGTTTTAAGCATGAAGGGGTGCTGTATTTTATCAAACACTTTCTCAGCATCTATTGAAATAATCATATGATTCTTTGCTTTAAGTTTACTGATGTGATGAATTACATTTATTGATTTCCGAATGTTGAACCAACCTTGCATCCCTGGGATAAACCCCACTTGATCATGGTGCACTATCTTTTTAACATATTTTTGCATGCAATTTGCCAGTATTTTGTTAAGGATTTTTGCATTTATGTTTATCAGGGATATTGGTCTGAAGTTTTCTTTCCATGATGAGTCTTAGTCTGGTTTTGGTATCAGAGTGATACTAGCCTCATAGAATGAGTTTGGAAGGGTTCCCTCCTTTTCTATTTTCTGGAATACCTTGAAGAGTATCGGTATTAGTTCGTCTTTAAAGGTCTTGTAGAATTCGACTGAGAATCCTGGTCCTGGGTTTTTCTTAGTTGGTAGGTTTTTGATGGCTTCTTCTATTTCAGTGCTTGAAATTGATTGATATGTTTAAATTGTGTACGTCTTTCTGATTCAGTTTGGGAGGTTCGTGTCTCTAAAAATTTGTCAATGGCTCTAATTCTTCAATTAGAATGGCTATCATCAAGAGCACAAATAAAAATAGATGTTGGCATGGATGTGGGGGAAAGGGCACACTTTTACATTGCTGGTGTCAATGTCTTCAATATGCTCTATTTTGTTGGAGTATAGATTTTCAAAGTAGCTTCTAATTATGTTATGTATTTCAATGGTGTCTGTCAAGATCTTTCCTTTTTCATCATGAATTCTAGTAATTTGAGTTTTCTCTCTCCTTCTCTTTGTTAGTGTGGTTAAGGGTTTATCAATTTTGTTTACTTTTTCAAAGAACCAACTTTTTGTTTTTTCAATTTTTTGAATTGTTTCTCTTGTTTCAATTTCATTGATTTCAGCTCCGATTTTAATTATTTCCCAACTTCTACTATTTTTGGTGTTGAACTGTTCTTCTTTTTCTAGGGCTTTGAGATATAACATTAGGTCATTTAGTTGTTGACTTTTTTAATTTTTTTAATGTATGAGCTCAATTGAATGAACTTTCCTCTTAGTACTGCTTTCAGAGTTTCCCAGAGATTTTGATATGTTGTGTCATTGTTCTCATTTACCTCTAAGAATTTTTTTAATTTCTTCTCTGATGTGGGCCAAGGAACTGGACAGACACTTTACAGAAGAAGACACACAGGTGATTATAAATATATGAAAAAGTGTTCAACATCTCTAGTAATTAGAGAAATGCAAATCAAAACAGCTTTAAGATTTCATCTTACTCCAATTAGAATGGCTATCATCAAGAACACAAATAATAATAGATGTTGGCGTGGATATGGGGGAAAAGGCACACTTTTACATTGCTGGTGGAATTGCAAATTGGTGCAGCCACTCTGGAAAGCAGTGTGGAGAATCCTCAGAAAACTTAGAATGGACCCACCTTTTGACCCAGTTATCCCATTCCTTGGTTTATAACCAAAGGACTTAAAATCAGCATACTACAGTAATGTAGCCACATCAATGTTTATAGCAGTGCAATAGCTAGATTGTGGAACCAACCTAGATGCCCTTCAACAGAGGAATGGATAAAGAAACTGTGGTATATATATATATATATATATTATATATATATATATAATATATATATACAATGGAATATTACTCAGTCATGAAAAAGAATAATATTATGGCATTTGCAGGTAAATGGATGGAGCTGGAGAATATCATGCTAAGAGAAATAAGCCAATCCCCAAAAAACAAAGGCTGAATGTTTTCCCTGACAAGTGAATGATGATATATAATGGGGGTGGGAGGGTGGGGAGTGAGAGAAGAATGGAGGAACTTTAGAATATGTAGAAGGAAATGAGAGGGAGGGGAGATATGAAAAGTCATGGAATGAGACAGACATCATTACCCTATGAACATGCATGATTACACAAATGGTATGAATCTACATTGTGTACAACCATAGAAACGAAATTATGTACCCCATTTGTGTACAATAAATCAAAACGCAGTCTGTAAAAAATTAAAAAATTTAAAAATAATTAAAGAAAAAACTTGCATACAATGAAACACAAATCTTAAAGTGTACATTCATTGAGTTTTGACAAGTGCATACCTATGGGTAATCCAAACTCCTATCAAGATAGTGGAAATTGCATTTGTTTTTTAACTTAATTTTTTATATAAGTACATTGTGTCAAAAAATAAAATAGTGAACTTGACTAGTCTTAAAATGAAAGATCATAGTCACCTGCCACTTCTTCCCAATCCCATTTTCTGCTTTCCCAAGGTTATACTTTCAAATTTTTACATGCTTCTTCTGGTAACTAAAAATATATATTTGTTAGAATGTTATTATTGTTATTTCTTAAGTTTTATATTTTAGTATTATCTATTGGTTACTTACTATGGAAAAATAGGATTAAGCTATCTCAAATTCCCTAAGTATATCCTTTTTCCTTCCTCTACTCCCCAAATATTTATAACATAGCTTTCTGTTCAATTAAGATTCAAGTGTCTACATTATTTTAACTATGTAAATATTATTCATAGTAGACAGGAGATATTGATTCCATTTATGTATCCTAACTTTGGTTTTTCCTAGTTACTAATCACTTGTTTTTAATTTGCTTTTTAAAAATATCATTGACCAATTCATCTCTAAACTTTCTAAGAAAACTTTAAAATTCCTTTCAATGTGGTTTAATCCAATAATGCATCAGTTCCATTTCCTCTTGGAGGCATCACTTCAATTCATGTTATTCATGACCTAGGCCTGCAGCAGGGCTCCCCTTCGGCTCTCTCCTATGAAGTATTTCCTATTTCTGAATCCTACATCTTCCTCATGTTTTTTTCCTTCGTTTTGCGGAAACACATCCTGTCGTAGTTTTTTTGAACTAGAAAACTTTGGGAGGGAAACTTCACAAGATCTTGATTACGTAGAAGATATTTATTCTACCATGATATTCTATTGATTATTTGTGTACTATGGTCTTCTAGGCTGAACATCACTTTCAGAAATTTGAAGATGATGTCTTCCTGTGATCTAGCTTTCAGGTCATTTTGTTTACCAACACTTCATACATACTTTTGGAATATTCTCTGTATCTTAGTGTCCTGAAATTTTATGTTTATAGGTCTTGGCATACCCATTCAATCTAGAAACTCACATCCTTTATTCCTGGGTGATGTGCTTATTTTATGTCTTTGATAATTTCCTCTGACATCCTCTCTCTTTCTGTAACTCTTAGTTGACTATTTGACTTCTGACTTGAGCCTCCAAATTTATCTCCTTTTTTTTAATCCCATGAATGTGTTTTATTAAATGCTGAATAGAGTAAAAGTGATCTTTGTAAAACATGGGCAAGTCAAAAGAATAACAATGCAAACAGTACCAACATCAACTTTAACAAGAACGTCATCAGTGACTTTTAAGCCACCATGTTACCTTTCCATCCCAACTTAGAGGTTAACCCTACCCTGAATTTTATGTTTACACCTTCTATGTTTGCACTTTTCTTTGTAGTTTTGTAACATATTTCTGTATCTCTGAAGAGCATATTGTTTTTAATGCTTTTCAATTTTATGTGTGATTTCTAAGACTTGCTTTTTTTCATTTATACTCAATGCCTGGGATTCATCTATGCTGTCATATGAAACAGTAATTGGCTAATTTCCATTGTATTTATGCATAAGCCATAGTTTATTGATGAACATTTGGGCTTTTTCCATTTATTTTTTACTATTATAAACATTGCTCCTATGAATATTCATCAATAAATCTTCTACTTCTAGCATACATACTTAGGAAAGAGATTGCTAAATCAGAAGGTGAGTGCATCTTTGACTTTACTAGTAGTTATAGCAACTTACATTCCTACTGCCAGTATAGAAGACTTCCTATTGCTTCACATCCTTGCCAAAAATTTCATCCTCATCTCAATTACTGTTAATTGGAGGCATGTGAAGTCAGATCATATTATAGCTTCAGTTTGTATTCTCAAATTACAAATGAGTCATCATCATCTCATGTTTGTTGAAAAAATTATAAAATTTATATTTCTTCTGTTCAAGTCTTATGCCCACTTTTTAAAAAACCAGGTCATCTTTCCTCATATTTATATCCAGAGTTAATTATATATTCTGAAGTTCATCTTTTTTCTATTGCTTACGTTGTAAATATTTTTTCCCAGTTTGTGCTTGTCTTTTTGTATTATTTAAAGGTAACTTTTATTGAACAAAGGATCTTAATCTTAATGTAGTTTTGGTTTCATTTAAGAAATTCCACTCCAGAAGACTGAGGCAGGGAGATCACAGAGTTCAAAGCCAGCCTCGGCAAAAAAAAGGTGCTAAGCAAATCAGTGAGACCCTGTCTCTAAGTAAAATACAAAATAGGGCTGGGGATGTGGCTCAGTGGTTGAGTGCCCCTGAGTTCAATCCCTAGTACACCCCTCAAAAAAAAAAAAAAAAAGAAAAGAAATTCCACTCTATTCCAAAGTCATACAGATACACATTATCTCCTAAAAGTTTTTGTGTATCGCCTTTTGTATTTGAATCTTTAAACAATCTAGAATTTATTTTTATTTTTTCCTATATGGAAAACTATCTGGATGTTTTCTTTGTGGAAAAACTTAATTGATAATTAAATTGGTTTAATGATTATAACAATATTATTTCTTCTTTAATCAAATTTGATAAATCATATATTTCTAGGGTATAATGTATAAAGATGCTCCCCTGCCCATTCCGTTGCAGTCATTTTCCCCACCTCCCAACCACTTGTCAATCTGTGAAATCCTAGCTAGCTATTGGTTCATCAGTCAGCTTGCAAGTATCCTTCTCCGTTAGCCTGGGGGAATTCAACCACCATCTTTCCTCTCTTGCTTCTCTCTCCTACACGCTTGCTTTACCTCCTCCTCGCTTTCCACTCTCTCTAGCCTGCGCCCTTTCTTTCCGTTCTCTTTTCTTCTCATTTTCTCTCTTACCCTGCAGGGAGACACTCTGTTTGCTTAATAAATTCCCTTATGTGATTTCCCGTGTCCGTTGTGGATTTCTGGGAGCTATTGTTGAGCCGCAACTGAGACTGGGCGTATGGAGCGCCAGTTCTGTTGGAGGGGCTGGAGCTACCGTGGGTCCCAAGCTGAGCTGCATTTTTCCTTACATAGGGTTTTGTCCTTTTAACCTTAAAGTAATTTACAGTATTCTATCTTTACCTTTGAAAACTTCGTAGGATCTGTGGTTACATTCCTGATTTTTTTTTTTTTTTTTTTTGTACCAGGGATTAAACCCAGGGACATTTAACCACTGAGCCACATCCCCATCCCTTTTGTATCTTTTATTTTGCTTGGGGCCTCGCTAAGTTTCTGAGGCTAACTTTGAACCCACAATCTTCCTGGTTCAGCCTCCAGGGCCACTAGGATTACTAGCACACACCACACCACCACACCTAGCTTCATTCTTGGCATTTTTCTTCCTTATCATTAATCTTGTTTTATGTTTGTCCAATTTATTAGTTTTTTCAAATAACTAAATTTTGGTTTGTTCAAAACTTCCTGTTTTATGCTTTCATTTCATTATTTTTGCTATTATGTTTATTATTTTTTCTCTTGGTTTCTTTGGCTTTTTTTTTCTTCACTATTTAAGTTGGATACTTAGCTCCTTATTTTACAAATGAGTTTTGCTAAGTAATCAAGGAACTAATAATTCTAATCATATACGAACTATTCTAGACTACGTACATAGAAAAAACATTCACCAACCTATTTTTTGAGGTTAATCTTCATACTTAAATTTGATGGAGAGAATATAACCAATTACAAGCCTCATTCTCTTACAAAAATGTAGGTGCAGAAATACTAAACAAAATCTAGCAATATATAAAAATGATAAAATGACCAAGATGAGCTTTTCTCAGCAATACAGGGTTTAACTTATTAGAGAATCAATAAATAAAATTGTTCTTACTACCAAAATAAATTAGAAGAAAAGGCATATGGTAATCTCTATTAATGCAGAAAAACATTTGATAAGGACTTCACCCATTAATTATAAAAATTCTTAGCAAGTTAAGAAGAGAAGGAAATTTTCTTTGCCTGATAAAGAGTATTTGCAGAAATGCACAGCAAATATCATAATTAATGGCAAAACATTGAAATTACCTGACCCCTTAAGATCAGGAACACCAAAAAGGAGCTGCTATAGCCACTTCTTTTCAATGCCCTCTACAGGCTGGGTGAGGTGGTACATGCCTGTAATCCCAGCAGCTCAGGAGCCTGAGGCAGGAAGATTGCAAGTTCAAAGCCAGCCCTAGCAATTTAGCAAGGCTCTAAGCAACTCAGCAAGATCCTGTCTCTAAATAAAATACAAAAAAAAAGGGGGGAGGCGGGGCTGGGGATGTGGCTTAGTGGTTAAGTGCCCCTGGGTTCAATCCCTGGTACCAAAAATAAAAAATAAAAAAAGTACACTCAATACTGTTTTACATATCCTAAACAGTGATACAAGAGAGGGAAATGAAGGGTATAAGAATTTGAAAGAAAAAAACAAAAATTTCTCGTTCACAAGTAATGTTCTGATCTGCATGAAAAACTCAAAAAATCTAGTAGGTTTGCAGTATAAAAACAACCTACAAAAACCAATTGCATTTAAATACAATAGCAATCAATAGAAAATGTAAAACAATTATCATTCTTAAGAGCATAACAGACTATAAAATAAACATGATGAAGAACATATCAGACTTTTGATGAGAAAGTAAAATATTTAGCATTATAAATAAGCATGGGAAATCCAAATAATATTTATGAGGAAGCAAATTCTATATTGTAAATATATTGATACATAGGTCTATGCAATTCCAATGGAAATCTCAAAAAGGTATTTTTTTGTGTGAAACTTGAAAACCTGGCTAAAATATTTGTTGATGATCAGAGAAGCAAAAATAACCAAGACATTTTCAATAAAGGAGAATTAAGAGCAAGGACTCATTTTACTATTAGCAAGAACTATTTGAAACATATAGTAATTAAAACAGCATGTATACACCAGTGGAAGAATAGAGAATCCAGAAGACAAGTCTCATGGAGGAAGAAACACTCCAAGAACCTTTTTGCTTTCCCAGTACTGTCACATGGGCAAGAAATCTATTTCCACTGTGTTTCAGTCATTTTATATTTTTGCATCTATTTTTTTGGAGCAGTTAGCCTATTCTAATCCAACATCTATTGCTTTAGTTGGTGAAATTTGATATGCAAAAACAACATCAATATAACAATAATGCAGTAATAAAAATTTTAAAATAACATCAATATTTTAATTAAGATATTTACTTTCCTGTTGAAAAATACAAGAACTTCAGAGTGCTTTGATTTTGTTAGAAATATTTTTTAGTTGTAGATGGACACAATACCGTTATTTTATTTATTTATTTTTAGGCGGTGCTGAGGATCAAACCCAGTGCCTCCCATGTACTAGGCAAGTGCTCTACCACTGAGCCACAACCTCAGCCCCAGAGTGCTTTGATTTTTAATCATCACCTGCCTCACTTATACACTACTGCTACTGGATATTATTTTTTTAATTTTTTATTATTGCTTTTGTACTCAATGTTGCAGATTACCTACATATTTACTACTTTATTTGTTCATTTTCTCTTCTTATATCTCCAATCTTCCATCTGAGATCATATCTTTTCTGTTCACAGTACATTTAGTATAAACCTGTTTATGGGGAACTCTGTTGGTGCCAAATTCTCAACATTTGGAAATTTATCAATTTTGCCTGCAGTCTTCTTGTTGGGGCAAGGAAGTCAATTAGCCATCTTAAAATTCACAGAAAATCAAATGCAACCAAATCAGGATAAAGTGAGACCTTCATGAATATACTTCTAGGAACAAAGTTCCTGTTAGCAAAGTGAAGTGGAGGCTTGTCCAAGAACCCTTTGCTTTTTCCTCAACACAAGGCAGGCATCAGGTGGGGAGGAGACAAGACTATACCCCTCAAATCACTCCATGACAGGCCAGGAGCCTCATGTCGCTGAGAGCAAGATTGCCCTGTGCTAAATCAGGTGGCCCAGCCACTGGAGAGTGGGGAAGGATTGTCCATGACATAGGTGTGGTCAGACTCCATTGTGCTTCACCTGGAATGGAAGAACTGGAATTTGCCACCAAGCCCTATGGGGCTTCAGCATTGCATGACTTTGGTTTCTCTCATTCACCTGCTCAGGGGCCAGACTTCTAGGCAATTAACTAATAAGAGCTAGTGAGTGAAGTCTAGAGATGAGACTCAGATTGTCATAATCTCCTAGATCTGGCCTCTTGCCTTGTTAATTTATGCTGTTGCTGCCACCTAGCTTTAACCAGCTATCATCTGAACACACGGTTCTGTTGTCCTGAAAAAAGCTGATTATGGCAGCGAGAAGCAATAGAAGTATTGAGACCACAAAAGAATGTAAAAAAAGTCCCCTTTTCCTAATCTCTTCAGTCTGATTTGCCTCCATTTTTAAAAATCACATATAATAATTTCCACACCAAGATCAGGTCACTAGCTGAGTTCTTAAAAGAAAAGTGGAGAGAAGGAAGGCCTACCCAGACCAATCCTGTTCTGAAATAATTTCTTCATCCATCTGAGGCTTCCATGTTCTTGATGAAAGCTATGAGTTTTGTTTAACTTCCCTAAAAGACTGTTTTGCAAATGGGGGTGAACCCACATCTTACCTGGGGTATGTGTTAAAATTATAGATTATGTAAATTTTAGTGTTCATACTGAATTCTTATATCTGGGGCAGTCTTAGCCAATAAAAGTATCATGCAAGTCACATGTGTGATCTTAAATGTTCTACTCATCACATTAAAAACAAAGAAGAGGGTTGGACATGTGATTCAGTGGTAAACTACTTGCCTAACACGCACAAGGCCCTATGTTCCATCCCTAGCAAACACACAGAAGAAAGAGAGAAACAGATGAAAATAATTTTAATACTATATATTATTTAAATAAAATGCTTATTTTATTTTAATAATAGATTTTATTTCAATATATTAATTTTAATGAAATAGTTATTTATTTGAAATAAAGCAATGTTTTGCTTACACATACCAAACACCATTTCAGTACATGAGCAATAGAAAATTTTACTAATGAAGTGTCTTAAAATTCTCTCTGTATTTTATTTTATTTACTTTGTGTTTCAGTTCATTTTTTTAGTACTAGGGATTGAACCCAGGGGTGCTTTATCACTGAGTCACATCCCCAGCCCTTTATTTTTTCATTTCAAGACAGGGTCTCGCTAAGTTACTGAGCCTGGGGCTCAAAATTGTGATCTTTCTGCCTCAGCCTCCATAGTAGCTGGGATTACAGGTGTGTGCCACTGCACTGGGTTTTCTCTGTATTTTATACCTATGGCACCTCTCAGTTCTAACTAGCCCCATTTAAAGTGCTTATTAGGCCCATATGGCTAGTGGCTACTGTTCTGGACAGTACAGCTCTTGGGGGTGGCCTTAAAGATCTGTAGGGTTAAAAGCATCCCAGGTACTTCTTACCAAGTAAGTTTGGAAAATGCTGTTTTAGGAAGTGGTAGACATAAACAATGAGCTTTTGAGCCAATCTGATAACCTTATAGATACATATGTATCATTGGGATGGAAGGGGCCTTATAGGTCACAATTACTTTCTCAGATGAGAAAACGGAAGTAACTCATTTTCCAAGGTTATGTGGTCTGCTAGAACTAGAACCCAAGTGTCCAGATGTTCCATTTTATTCTTTCCACTGCCTTTGTGTGTATTCTTCAGACAGTCTGAATTTTCAGGGGGAAACCCACCAAAGTTTTGTCTTTTCAATCTGGTGTACCTATCCCCTGTCTCAATCCACTCTTGATTTTGAGGAAATAAAACAGTAAACACAAAAAAAACTACCACTTACTGAGTGCCTACTATGTGCCAGATACTACACAGTATGCTATATATGTTAGGTTTAAATCCTTACAATGAATCTATAAGTATAATGCCCATGTTCAAGTTCACAAACAGTTAAGTGTCAGGGAGGGGGTTGAGCCAGGTCTGGTTCCTAGGCCATGTCCTTCTCAGACTGCAATTCATATAGAAAGAATGTTCTGCTGAGGCAAGAGCTGGACATTCTGAGAGGTACCAGAGGTGGCATAAAGCTCTTCTACTGTTGTGTGAGCCTGTCATGCTGCCATAGTCCTTCCTGGTACTTGGGAGCATTTCTCCACTACAGCCCACCTCTTCAAAAGGGCTGCCAGTCCCCCTCAGCCCACTTCCGTGGAAAATGGTCTTTTGTTTCTCCCAGCCATCATGAAAAGAATGGAAAAAGTTGTCCTGCCTGTCACCTCTACCCTGGCCACATCATTCTTCGCTCCAGAGTCTGAAGCTCTTGTGGTAGGATTCCCAGTTTCTTAGTTCAAACTGTACCTGGAGAAGAGTCCTCACACACAGATCTGCCATTAACTGAATTTTCAAAGTACATCAGCTGGAGGAACATGGTGAGGTTGCCACAGCTTGGTATTTGCAAATATCTAGGAGACCTTTCAAGTGTTTGGGGTTGGTATATTCTAGACCCTAGTCATTAGTTTGAAATTGAACCAGTATTTTCAGGAAATGAAACTGTTGTGTTCTGTTTCATTTACGCAACTCAGAAAAATGTGTATGTGTTGGGAGGGGTGCTGGTAAAAGTCTTAAAATGGGTATATGTGTTCAGAATAAGCAAGAAACTTAGAGCAAATATAGGTTTTTTTCCCCTTTACTTAGACCCCAATGTAGCACAGCACAAAGGGGTAAAATCAAGTTAAAATCTGCATTGATCATGGAAGTTAGCTTTGGACGAGTAAGGAAGCCAAGAAAAGGGTGCGAAGGGGTGAGTAGCAAAAGTGGTGGCACCTCAGACCTCTGCCTTTAGGACTGGGTGAATGGGCTGACAACAGGGATAGACTCCAGAACAGAACACCAGTGACAGCCTCATCCAGGAGTTTGTTAGACATGCAAATTCTTAGGCCTTACCCAAGACTTGGGGTTGGGTGATCTTTGGTGCAACCAGCCCTGCAGGTGATTCTGATACATGATTTCGAACAGGAGTTTTCAACTCATAGTACATTAGGCTTGCACCGTGGGGCCTTTGGGGAAAAAAACAAAAACAAAACAGTACTTGGCCCCATCTCTGAGACATTCTGATTTAATTGGTCAGGAGTGGGGTTTAGGCATGTGTACCTTCAAAAGGTTCCCCAGGTGATCCTGATGTGCAGCCAAGGTGTAAGGCCCCCAAAAAGGAAACCCCAACTCTGTCCCATGGATGGACGGCAACCCCAATCAACCGCAGGAGGCGTCACTTGATGCAAACTGCAAGAGGTGTTTATTCCAGCGCGCTGGGACCCAACTCGAGGAGTCGAGTCCCTAGCAGAAAATCTTGTAGGTTTATAAAGGCAGAAACCACACATCGGGAGGGGTCACACATGAAAGGGGAAAAAGGGGGAACAAAGCTGCCAGGAAATTTCAAAGGGGGTCTGGGTTTGCTGACAACATGTTTCACAATGTTTTACAACAGGCTGTAGATTCTGGTCAATAGTTTCTGGTAATCCTACTGTTTGAGCACTATCTGGCTATCAGGCTCAATTTACTCTTTTACTCTCTGTTTGGGAACAGAGAACAGCTTTAAGGGTTTTGTTCCCATTACTGGGAGGGAAACCTTAGGGAGTTGAGATAAAACAGACAGCTTAAAAAAATGTCCATTCTTTCAAAGGCACTGGTCCATCAAGAGTGTGAGCACAGGTTTGCTTTCTCTGTGACCTCAGCCACTTCACATATCTGTGCCTCTGATCTTTCTTCTCTCAAGAAGCATTGGGAAGCCTGATCCTGGGGCATCTTCCAGCTCTAATGAGCTTGGGGACATCAGCTGGAGGTGACCCTAGTGCTTCCTCCTAAATCTCTGGTTAGTGCTGGTAACTGAGGAGCTACACCCCAAAGGGACCTGGTCTGAAGCAATCCCCTACTCAGCATCTGGGAATGAAAGGGCTGACAGTCTGGCTGCTGAGAACTGACATCTCCAATGAATCGATGTGACCTGTTGAGCTTGCAGAGATGACCATCTGGAAAGCCCCTGTCTGTTATCATCCCGAATGATAAATTAGTGGGAAGAATTTCTCCTTATTTTCGTAAAGCCTTTGACAAACCACTTAGGAAAGGTTTTCCAAAAATGTCTTATTATTGCTGGGGAAAGCTTTTCCTTATCATTCAGAATGTGGTCCATGGATGGGCGGCATCAGCATTGCCTGGAGCTTGCTAGAAATGCAGAATTTACATAATGAATCAAACAACATTACTCTATGTAAATGTATGATTACACAAATGGTATGCCTTTACGCCATGTACAAACAGAGAAACAACATGTATCCCATTTGTTTGCAATAAAAAAAAAGTAAAAAAAGAAAAAAAAAAGCAGAATTTTGGAGCTCCACCCCGGCTCTGTAAGTCAATATCTGTATTTCCTCAGGATCCTTGTGATTCATGTGTCTGTTAAAAGTTTGAAGACTTCTTGGATTGGAATGTAGTTTTTCCAAAATTCACATATTGAAACCCTAACCCCCATACACATTGTATTTAAACACAGGGCCTTTAAGAAGACAATTAAGGTTAAATGCAGTCCTGTGGGTGGGCTAATCTAATATGACTGGGATTTGTATAAGAGGGATGCAGGTGCACAGAGAAAAGTTTGAGAACAGGGAGAAGACAGGTGGCCATCTGCAAGCCAAGGAGAGAAGCAGTAAGAGAAACCAGCCCTGTGAACATCTTGATCTTGACTTCTAGATTTCAGAACTGTAAGAAAATGTTTCTATTGTTTAATCCGCCCAGTCTATAGTATGTGATGGCAGCTCTTGCAAACTTGTACAGAGTCTCTGCTAGAATCTAAGCTCTCTTTGAGAGGAAGTGATTTTAGGGTGTTCTGTTCATCTTTTTAAAGAAATGGTATGAAATGCCAAGGCATATCCTTTTTTTCCAAATAAAGCCTTCAAGAACTCTGGAAAACTGCATACAATTTCTAGTACTTGTTTTCTGTATGCTAACCTCTGCCACACATTTTGCTGTGTGATTAGCATTGTTTTGATCTTAAAAAAGACTCTGCAGTCTCAAAAATGATTTTTACAAATAGGGTTAGTGCCTTCCTGAGAGGAAGTAGAACTGTTTGTTCACCAAATGCCAGATTATCTGGAATTACACAGAAGTACAAAACACAGCATATAGAAGCAACAGAGATTAACGCAGCTGGCACCCACTCAGCTTAAATGTGCTCTAAAAGGTAGGTTAGCCCCCCCCATCCCCCACACCCCACCCCACCCCGGCTGAAGTTGTAGCTCAGTGGTAGAGCGCTTGCCTGGCATGTGTGAGGCACTGGATTCGATTCTCAGCACTGCATTATAAATAGATAAAATAAAGGTCCATCAACAACTAAAACACACACACACACACCCAGAGGTAGGTTAGCCCCCACCAACCCAGGAGTATATCCCATTTATACAACAGAATAGCCTGCAGCTGTGGAAAAAAAAGCCTGCTCTATATGTCTTAAATGGAGCACCCTGTTAGACATAAGAGGAGGAAAAGATGCCCTTTGTGTAAAAAGGAGGGATATATGAACTTATGTATCCTTGAGTATGCATAGAATATTCTGGAAGGATAAATGAGAATGGTTACTTCTGAGGATAGAACGTAGTTTAAGAAGGAAGAATTACTTTTCATCATATATCCTTGTGACCTGTTTGCATATGTTACTTTGGATATGCTTACGTTTTTAATCTAATTGGGGTTAGGTTATATGAAAATAATAATAGTAATACTTATGTGAAAAATAATAATGATTAAAAACTTGAAAGATTAGTCCAGAACTTGGAGCAAAACAGTGCCTAGTTTCCCTCTGAAACAAAAGGAAAAAAGACTCTTGCACTCCAGCTCATTCTCTGTGGCACCTTCCTTGCCTGATGACATCCAGCCCACAAAGCCATAATTAGTTGCCACAATGACACCTGGTTCTATGTCTTGTGAGAAGCTTTTTCTCCTTTCCATTCAATTACTTCGACCAATATTTTTTAAATGTCCATAGGAATTAAGGGCACCATGATTAGAATCATTAAAAAGTCTAGTGCATGCCTGTAATCTCAGCAATTTAAAAAGCTGAGACAGGAGGATAGCAAGTTTGAGGATTACTTTGGCAACTTAGTGAGACCCTACCTGGGATCAAAAAAAAGAAAATTTAAAGTTAACCCCTCATCCACCCAACAGCTCTTCCCTGACCCCTAGACTGAGAAATGATTAAATTCTGTTCCTGTTTTCCCTCTCCATGAAATCAGCACGTTTAAGCATTTTGTTTTCCAGAGAGTTGTAACAAACCCTAATGAGGTAATGAGGTTCACAGGGCAGACTCTAGCAGAGGGAAGGCCCATACCTATATATATAACGTAGGGCCCTAATCTTGGAAATAAGCATCGATTAAAAAACCCCTCCAAAGCACCTGAAATAGCAGTTGTCACCAAGTCCTATGTCAACACTCTGGAGTTTAAGTCAGTGGTCTCCAAACTTAAGCTTGCATCAGAATCCCCCTGAAGGCTTGTAAAAACACAGATGGCTGGGCCCCACCTTCAGAATTTCCAATTCAGTAAGTCTGGGGCAGTGCCTAAGAATCTTCATTAATACCAAGTTCTCAGATAAGGCTGCTGGTCTTGGGCTAGGGCCACACTTAGAGTCCGAGAATTCCAAGGAATTAGCCTCAGGCACTGACCTTCTCTAAAAATTTACTCTTTCAAATGTCTACACTCTTAAAATCATTATAAAAATTGAGCATATTGGAGGAAATTTGCTTTAAAAATGAAAAGCCAGAAAACAAATATATCAGCCACAGTGCCAACATCCAGACCCAGCCATGCAACATTTTATTGGCTCTGTAATTCCTAATAAACCTAATTATCCAAGTCCCTAGGGCTCTGCAGATTAGAAGCTGCTATCTAGAATGTCATGGGAGTTAAGGGGGAAATTAAAAACGTGCCCCAAATGGCCTTGCTAAATGGCAGCTGAGTGTAAATGCAAGGAGAGGAAACTGTGAGCGAACACTGAACTATTTTACCATGTGACAAAATTGAGCCTGTTCTTTACCATAATGCACAGGGCATTATGGGACCTCTAAGGAGGGAATCCACCTCAGCAAATGGGCATGGCAGAGAAGATTGAGGACCTTCAGAAAGAAGGGATCTGAACCTCTAATGCATTCTAGACGAGAGTTGGCACTGAAATGGCAAAGAGAAGGGGAAAAGGTATTCCAAGTTCAGGGATCAGCAGGAACAAAGGCCCAGAGGCTGCTTCAGGTCCATACACAGAGCTATACTTCCATCAGAGCATCCACAGAGAGGTAAGGAAGATCAGAGATGTAAGACAGTTGGAGGCTGTGTCAAAGAGGGCTTCTTGGGCTCTTTTCCCAAGCTTGGACTTTATCCAGCAAATGATGGGAAGTCATTGAATGAATTTTAAACAATATGACACATTTTAAACAGATCATTGTAAGTGTGAGGAGGGATGGTGTGGCTTTTCTGGCAGTCCAGAACAAAGTGATGGTGAGCTCTGGCAATGGGGGTGGTAGTAGGGATAGAAGCAATGAGGAGGAGAATTCAGGAAATATTCAGGAGACAAAATCTGCAAGACTTGGGGACTGACTGAGATAGGCAGGTGAGAAGAAGATGGAGCCCTGTATGCTGGCTCTCTTAGAGGCTATGTTGTTGATGGCACCTTCACCTGAGGCAGAGGAGAATGGAAGCCAAAGCTTGTTTAGAGGGTACATTAGCTTTTCTTTGCTGTGACAAACTGCCTGAGAAGCACAACTTAAAGGAGGAAAGATTTACTTGGGCATGTGGTTTCAAAAGTCTCAGACTATGGTTGACTGGCTCCATTGCTCTGGGCTTGAGACGAGGCAGAACATCATGGAGAAAAGGCATGGTGGAGGAAAGCTGCTCACCTCCTAGTAGCCAGAAAGCAGAGAGGGAGGAGGGGGCTGTGGACAAGCTATAGTCCACAAAGGTATGCCTCCAAGGATCCAATCCTTCAACAAGGTCCTACCTCCTACAGCTTCCACCACCTTCCAAAGTGCCACTAGCTGAGGACCAAGCCTACAACACATGAGCCTTTAGGGAACATTCCAGATTTAAACTATAACAGAGGGGAAGATGCATTCAAGGTGAGTCATGACAAACTGGAGGTTTATCATTCTACTGGATAAAATGATTTTCCATATTCGCTATTGGGATATCTTCTCAGCCAATATATATCACACTTCAGGATGATTTCATTTTTTACAAAACATAAAGTTAAAATGAAAGATTTGGGCACTCAAAGGAACTACAAATTTCAAATTCCACAAAAACTTCAAACTTCAAATTTCCACAAAATCATGGGATGTGAATTTCCTCAATGAGAAATTGCTGTGATGTGAATATACCTTTGCATGGAGTGAATTACATTAGTCAGGAGCTTGTCCATCAGGAGTTTATAAGAGTCTTTGGGGACTAGTGTTGTTTATTTTATGCATTTGAATTGCTACAAAAGTGTTTTGGAAAAGTTTTGGCCTTAAGCTCAGCTTTTCAGTGACTTGCCCGGGGCAGAGGTGAATGTAATCATCTTCTTAGAACACAAGTGGATTTCCTAGAAAAACAGCGGCAGGGAACACCATGACCAATATTGCCTCATGCTCTTGGGACCATCTATTCACCACCCAGGTCACTCGAGAGAAGAAACCAAAATCCATGTCCAGAAAGTGAAGAGGGACAGAAGGGTAAAATTACCAGTGCCTTGAAGTGCTGGTTGCTAGTCAGATCACTTAAAAAAAAAAAGAAAAAAGAAAAGTAAGAAAGAAAATGGGGCTTACAAAGTTATAGTTGCAATATTATGGGATATGGAGGGTCTGAAAGAGCATGTAAGCATCCTTGTTCTTGTTACATTTGACAACCTTCAGTGAAGTTTTGAAGAGCCAATCTACCTGTTAAAGGATTTCCTTAAAGTGAGCCTTGTCCCTTTAAAATGGGAGGGGGTTGTATGTACATTGGAATCATTTGGGGAGCTATAGAAAGGTCTAGTCCCTGGACCTAATCCTTGGAGAGGCTGATGCTATTGATCTGGATGTAGCCTGGGCATCAGGATTTTTAAAATCTCCTCTGGTGCTTTTAATGTACAGCCAGGATAGAGAAGCAATGCCTTCAGGTCACGCTGCTGACACTTACACATTTGTTTCACAGCAGAAAAAAGTTTAAATGTCCATTTGGCAGAATGTACCTAACTGAATTTTCAAGTTGTAAAAATATTCAAGTTAGAACAAAAGAAGGAAAAAAAAAAAAAGACAAAGCTCCCATTTTTGCTCAAAGATTCACAGCTGTGCTGAGCCCATTAGATGATGACAGCTAGGCCACTGGCTACCAGCAAGAATGCCAAGTTTGCAGAATGTATACCAAGTACTGAGCACATGTAAATTTCAGTGCCTTTCTCTCATTAATGGAGCTGAAATTAATTAAGTTTCAAAAAGTAAGATTCCATATAGTCGTCACCAGCACAGATTGGGAATTTACTGTGCTTGGCACTATTCCAAATGCTTTACATTTGATAATTTATGTATTCCCCACATAATCCCATTTCACGGATGAGGAAGTAGAGGCACAGAGAGATCAGAAAGTTGTCCAAGGTCAAACGAGGAAGAACTGAGATTTGAAGTCAGATTCCTAGAGCCTGCACTTTTAACCCACCACACTGCACCTTTACCTTTACAGCAGAGACTCTAAAGGAGAAGTGGGAGGGAGAAGGTAATTTGATGCCTGCATCTTGAGACTTAAGCAGGCACCCTGTGGGCACAGCTGGAGTCACAGGGATAAGCCAGACCTCTGCCTCCAGGAGCTAATAGGCTTGTAAGAAGGAATGAGGCAAAGCCACAAAGAACACCAGCAAGAATTAGAAAAGGATAAGTGCCAAGGGCTTGGGGTGTAGCTCAGTGGTAGAACCCTTCATAGCATGTGTGAGGCCCTGGCTTTAAGCCCAGCATCACGCCCCCTCCCAAAAAAAAAAAAAAAAAAAAAAAAAAAACTGAAAGAAAGAAAAATGCTGTAAGAGAAGCACAGGTGGAGGGAGCCTGGGGCCTAGTTTATGGGGCACAGCTGAATCACTGGGTGGGACCCTCTCCCCTCACTACAAGACACCCAGGTGCTCTCATACACACAGTGAGCTGAGCTCTGGAGGGGCTCCCAGGTGGGAAAAACAGTCACCCCCCATCTCCCAGCTCTGAATTTCCCCCTCCTTTGCAGTTTTGTCATGTTAATACCTGTTGCTGCCCCTCCTCCAGCCCCTTCTGTACCCTTACCTCTTTCTCCCTTTAGAATTCCAGTCAAACATGGAGAAAAGCCTCTTCCTTTGCGGCTTTTGGCAAGTTGGGGCATGCTGTCACTTTGAAAAACTCTGATAAGGAAGAATAAAGGGAAGATAGTATGTTTAAATTATATTATGTGAGTATGGCGACAGTCAAATTTCCAAGTACCAGTTTTCTGATCCCATATCCGAATAGAAGAAACTATAAGGGCCACAAAAATTTCTTTATTCTAATAACTAGACCAAAGGGCTAGCATAGTCTTGTATGTACCATCTCTAAGTTTCTCTCCCTTATGACTTCCCTATTTGAGGTGCAATAGCAATTATTAACTCACATCCTTCTGTCCTTCTACCTACCTACCTACCCATTCATCCAACATAAATTTGTTTGTGACAGTCACTGTGCTAAAAATTATATGGTCGATATCTTTCTGTGCCCCTCACTACCAGGAACAAGTCTGGTTCCACCTCAATGTGTTAGCAAGTCAATGATTATTCCCAATTCTTCACTCCTTTTTCTGCCAATGACCTTACAGTGCTTTCCAATAGAATAGAGCAATTGACTTTGTTTTTATTTTTTATTTTTTTTTTTTATTGTAAACAAATGGGATACATGTTGTTTCTCTGTTCGTACATGGCGTAAAGGCATACCATTTGTGTAATCATAAATTTACATAGAGTAATGTTGTTTGATTCATTCTGTTATTTTTTCCCTTCCCCCCACCCCTCCCACCCCTCTTTACCCTCTATACAGTACTTCCTTCCTCCATACTTGCCCCCCTCCCTAACCCTAACTCTAACCCTAACACTAACCCTTCCCTCCCCCCCATTATGTGTCATCCTCCACTTATTAGCGATATCATTCGTCCCCTGGCTTTTTGAGATTGGCTTATCTCACTTAGCATGATATTCTCCAATTTCATCCATTTGCCTGCAAATGCCATAATTTTATCATTCTTTATGGCTGAGTAATATTCCATTGTATATATATACCACAGTTTCTTTATCCACTCATCAATTGAAGGGCATCTAGGTTGGTTCCACAGTCTGGCTATTGTGAATTGAGCAGCTATGAACATTGATGTGGCTGTGTCTCTGTAGTATGCTGATTTTAAGTCCTTTGGATATAGGCCAAGGAGTGGGATAGCTGGGTCAAATGGCGGGTCCATTCCAAGTTTTCAAAGGAATCTCCACACTGCTTTCCAGAGTGGCTGCACTAATTTGCAGCCCCACCAGCAATGTATGAGTGTACCTTTCTCCCCACATCCTCGCCAACACCTGTTGTTGCTCGTATTCTTGATAATCGCCATTCTAATTGGGGTGAGATGGAATCTTAGGGTGGTTTTGATTTGCATTTCTCTTATTACTAGAGATGTTGAGCATTTTTCCATATGTTTGTTGATTGCTTGTAGATCTTCTTCTGTGAAGTGTCTATTCATTTCCTTAGCCCATTTGTCGACTGGATTATTTGAATTCTTGGAGTACAGTTTTTTGAGTTCTTTATAGATTCTGGAGATTAGTGCTCTATCTGAAGTATGATTGGCAAAGATATTCTCCCACTCTGTAGGCTCTTTCTTCGCATTGCTGATAGTTTCCTTTGCTGAGAGAAAGCTTTTTAGTTTGAATCTATCCCAGTGGTTGATTCTAGCTTTTATTTCTTGTGCTATGGGAGTCCTGTTAAGGAAGTCTGGTCCTAGACCAACAAGGTGAAGATTTGGACCTACTTTTTCTTCTATAATCTGCAGGGTCTCTGGTCTGATTCCGAGGTCCTTAATCCATTTTGAGTTTAGTTTCGTGCATGGTGAGAGATATGGGTTTAGTTTCATTCTGTTGCAAATGGATTTCCAATTCTCCCAGCACCATTTGTTGAAGAGGCTATCTTTTCTCCATTGAAGGTTTTTGGCCCCTTTGTCTAGTATGAGAAAATTGTATTTATTTGGGTTTGTGTCCGTGTCCTCTATTCTATACCATTGATCTACCTTTCTATTTTGGTACCAATACCATGCCGTTTTTGTTACTATTGCTTTGTAGTAGAGTTGAAGAGCTGGTATTGCAATACCCCCTGTTTCACTCTTCCTGCTAAGGATTGCTTTAGCTATTCTGGGTTTCTTATTCTTCCAGATGAATTTCATAATTGCTTGCTCTATTTCTGTAAGGTACATCATTGGGATTTTAATTGGAATTGCATTGAATTTGTATAGCACTTTAGGTAGTATGGCCATTTTGACAATATTAATTCTTCCTATCCAAGAACATGGAAGATCTTTCCATCTTCTAAGGTGTTCTTTAATTTCTTTCTTTAGTGTTGTATAGTTCTCATTGTAGAGGTCTTTCACCTCTTTTGTGAGATTGATTCCCAAGTATTTTATTTTTTTCGAGGCTATTGTGAATGGGGTAGTTTTCCTAATTTCTCTTTCTGAAGATTCATCACTTATGTATAAAAATGCGTTGGATTTATGGGCATTGATCTTGTAACCTGCTACTTTACTGAATTCACTTATGAGTTCTAAGAGTTTTCTGGTGGAATTTCCAGGTTCCTCTAAATATATAATCATGTCATCAGCGAACAGGGATAGTTTGAGTTCTTCTTTTCCAATTCGTATCCCTTTAATTTCTTTGGTTTGTCTAATTGCTCTGGCCAGAGTCTCAAGAACGATGTTGAATAGAAGTGGTGAAAGAGGGCATCCCTGCCTTGTTCCAGTTTTTAGGGGGAATGCTTTCAGTTTTTCACCATTTAGAATGATATTAGCCATGGGCTTAGCATAAATGGCCTTTACAATGTTAAGGAATGTTCCCACTATCCCTATTTTTTCTAGTGTTTTGAGCATGAAGGGGTGCTGTATTTTATCAAATGCTTTTTCTGCATCTATTGAAATAATCATGTGATTCTTGACATTAAGTCTATTAATGTGGTGAATTACGTTTATTGATTTCCTGATGTTGAACCAACCTTGCATCCCTGGGATGAAACCCACTTGATCATGGTGCACTATCTTTTTAATATGTTTTTGTATGCGATTTGCTAAAATTTTGTTGAGAATTTTTGCATCGATGTTCATTAAGGATATTGGTCTGAAATTTTCTTTCCTTGATGAGTCTCTGTCTGGTTTAGGTATCAGTGTGATATTGGCTTCATAGAATGAGTTTGGGAGGGTTCCCTCCTCTTCTATTTTATGGAATACTTTGAGAAGTATTGGAATGAGCTCTTCTTTAAAGGTTTTGTAGAACTCAGCGGAGAACCCATCTGGTCCCGGACTTTTCTTTGTTGGTAGGCTTTTGATGACTTCTTCTATTTCAGTACTTGAAATTGGTCTATTTAAATTGTTTATGTCCTCCTCATTCAGTTTAGGCAATTCATATGTCTCTAGAAACCTGTTGATGCCTTCAAAATTTTCTATTTTGTTGGAGTATAGATTTTCAAAATAGCTTCTAATTATGTTTTGTATTTCAATCCTGTTTGTCGTGATATTTCCTTGTTCATTCCGAATTTTAGTGATTTGGGTTTTCTCTCGTCTTCTCTTTGTTAGTGTGGCTAAAGGTTTATCAATTTTGTTTATTTTTTCGAAGAACCAACTATTTATTTTGTAAATTTTTTGTATTGTTTCTTTTGTTTCAATTTCATTGATTTCAGCTCTGAGTTTAACTATTTCCTGTCTTCTACTACTTTTGGTGCTGTTCTGTTCTTCTTTTTCTAGGGCTTTGAGCTGTAGTGTTAGGTCGTTTATTTGTTGAGTTTTACTTCTTTTATTAAATGCGCTCCATGAAATAAATTTCCCTCTAAGTACTGCTTTCGTAGTGTCCCAGAGATTTTGATATGATGTTTCTTTGTTCTCATTTACCTCTAAGAATTTTTTAATTTCCTTCCTAATATCTTCTGTTATCATCCATCATATAATAGCATATTGTTTAATCTCCAGGTGTTGGAGTAGCTTCTGTTTTTTACTCTTTCATTTATTTCTAATTTCAATTCATTATGATCTGATAGAATACAAGGTAGTGTCTCTATCTTCTTGTATTTGCTAACATTAGCTTTGTGGCATAATATATGATCTATTTTAGAGAAGGATCCATGTGCTGCTGAGAAGAAAGTGTATTCGCTCTTGGTTGGATGGTATATTCTATAAATGTCCGTTAAGTCTAAATTATTCATTGTGTTATTGAGATCTATGGTTTCTTTGTTCAATTTTTGTCTGGAAGATCTGTCCAGTGGTGAGAGAGGCGTGTTAAAATCACCTAGTATTATTGTGTTATGGACTATTTGGTTTCTGAAATTGAGAAGGATTTGTTTGACATACATGGATGAGCCACTGTTTGGGGCATAGATGTTTATGATTGTTATATCTTGCTGATTTATGCTTCCCTTAAGCAGTATGAAATGACCTTCTTTATCCCTTCTGACTAACTTTGGCTTGAAGTCCACATTATCGGAAATGAGGATGGATACTCCAGCTTTTTTGCTGAGTCCATGTGCATGGTATGTTTTTCCCCATCCTTTCACCTTTAGTCTATGGGTATCTTTTTCTATGAGGTGAGTCTCTTGCAGGCAACATATTGTTGGATCTTTCTTTTTAATCCAGTCTGCCAGTCTATGTCTTTTGATTGATGAATTCAGGCCATTAACATTCAGGGTTATTATAGAGAAATGATTTGGTTTCCCGGTCATTTGGTTCATTTTTAAAATTTTATTTATTTATTTGTTTGACACAACTTGGCTCCTCCTTTATTTGGCAATTCCTTTAGGATAATTCCTCCCTTTGCTGATTTGCTTCTTTGTTTTTCATCTCTTCCTCATGGAATATTTTGCTGAGAATGTTCTGTAATGCTGGCTTTCTTTTTGTAAATTCTTTTAGCTTTTGTTTATCATGGAAGGATTTTATTTCATCGTCAAATTTGAAGGTAAGTTTTGCTGGGTATAAGATTCTTGGTTGGCATCCATTTTCTTTCAGGGCTTGAAAAATGTTGTTCCAGGCCCTTCTAGCTTTTAGGGTCTGGATTGAAAAATCTGCTGATATCCGTATTGGTTTCCCCCTGAATGTAATTTCGTTCTTTTCGCTCACAAAATTCTGTCTTTATTTTTTATGTTCGGTATTTTCATTATAATGTGCCTTGGTGTGGGTCTGTTGTAATTTTGTGTATTTGGAGTCCTATAAGCCTCTTGAACTTGATTTTCCATTTCATTCTTCAGATTTGGGAAATTTTCTGATATTATTTCATTGAATAGGTTGTTCATTCCTTTGGCTTGTTTCTCTAGGCCTTCCTCAATCCCAATAATTCTTAAATTTGGCCTTTTAATGATATCCCATAGTTCTTGTAGATTCTGTTCATGATTTCCTACCATCTTCTCTGTTTGTTCAACTTTGTTTTCAAGGTTAAATATCTTCAATGTCTGAGGTTCTGTCTTCCAGGTGTTCTATCCTATTGGATATGCTTTCTATGGAGTTCTTAATTTGGTTTATTGTTTCCTTCATGTCAAGGATTTCTGTTTGGGTTTTTTTCAATATCTCTAACTCTTTATTGAAATGATCTTTTGCTTCCTGTATTTGCTCTTTTAACTGTCGATTGGTGCGATCAATCAATGCTTGCATTTGCTCTTTCATCTCATCATTCAGTGCATGCATTTGCTCTTTCATCTCATCGTTTGCTTCTCTGATCATTTTAATTATGTACATTCTGAACTCCTTTTCTGTCATTTCTTCTGCCATGCTGTCACTGGGTTTTATTGATGTAACATCTAGATTTGTTTGCAGTATTTTCTTTCCTTGTTTTCTCATATTGTTCAGGTATCAGAGGACTGCTGAGATATTGCAGATTTCCTCTATTGACTTACAATGTCCCTGAAGATTTCTATATATATCCCCCTTTAGCCTTCAGTAGGCTGAAGTCTTGGAGGAAGTTGATAATGCGGTGCTCCACAAGGAAGCTGCCTCTCTAGGAGTGGTGGCCTTCAGGTGGGGTATAATCCCTGCTAGTGGGCAGAGGTGCCTCCACTTGTTGACCAATGGTCATCCAAAGGGGACCTAGGCTGTGGGCTGAGGCAAGGCCTGTTTGGGCCTGAGTCTCTGGTTTTACCGTCCTTGTGGGAAACCTCACCCGGCAGGGAAGACTCACCCGGTGGGGAGGTCTCGCTGGTCAGTTCCCTCCTAGAGGTTCCCCTCAATTTACAGCTACCGCCTGGGCTGGGCTGCCTTCCTCTGCAAAGTTCCCAGGGGCCCGGCCCTACCTCCTGGGCCTGGGAGCCTCACCCTTTGCAGATGACTCTCCTTAGGCTGCCCTTCCTCAGAGAATCTGCCCGCAGGCCTGGAACCTTCGCTCCGCCCTAAGCCTGTCTCTGTGCGGCTCTTCCACCAAGAAGCCTCCTAGATCCTGGGACCCTGCTCTGCACCTAATCGCCTGGCTATGCGGCCCCTCCTCTGAGCAGCCACCTGGGGCCCTGTACAATCGCTCTGAGTCCCGGAGACCCGCCACACGCCTCTTCCTCCAGACAGCCGCCCAGTATTCTGGTGCGGTCACTAGGAGTCCAAGAAACTCACTGTGTGCCTCCACCTCCACCAACCACCCGTAGCCCTGGGCAATCAATCACTCCGAGTCAAAGTGACCCTCCCCGTTCCTCCTCCTTCTCCAGATAACCCCCCGGGTGTTCAGGAGCGGTCGCATTGAGTGGCTCTGAGTCCACGTGACCCGCAGCACGGGTCCTCTGGGCAACCGCCCGGAACTCTGGTGCGGCCACTCAAGACCAAGCGTCCCACCACGCTTCTCCTCCAGGCAGCCCCCCTGTGTTCAGGAGCTGTCACTTTAAGACCAAACAACTCACCACTCGCCTTCTCCTCTGAGCAGCCGCCTGGAGCGCTAATGCAGTCACTGCGAGTCCAAAGGACCCGCCGCGCTCCTCCTCCTCCTCCTCCTACTCCTCTGGGCAGGCCCCGGGGTTCAGAAGTGGTCAGAGTCCAAGCAGCTCGCCACGCAGCCCCTTCTCTGGCAACCGCCTGTAGCTCTGGTGTAGTCACCCCGAATCCAAGCGGCCACGCTCCTCTTCCTCCTCCTCGTTCTCAGGGCAGGCCCCGGTGTTCAGAAGCGTCGTTCTGAGTCCAAACAGCTCGCCGCGCAGCTTCTCCTCTGGCAACCGCCTGTAGCTCTGGTATAGTCACTCCAAATCCAAGTGGCCACGCTCCTCTCCTCCTCCTCAGGGCAGGCCCCGGTGTCCTGAGTCCACACAGCTCTCCTCGCCACTCTTCCCCTGGGCAGCCGCCGGAGCCCCAGTGGTTGCTCCGAGTCCAAGCGCTGTGCCGAGCGGCCTCCTTTTCGGCGCTCCCAGCTGTCCGAGTTCACTGCTCCAGCGGGGGGAGGGGCGTCTCGCCGGCAGTTCTACTTCACAAAGTTTTCTGCGTTCCGGGACCCCCGTCCCATCCGGGACGCCTTCCCAAGGGGTGAGAGTCATCCGGCTGCTTTGAGTTGGTCCCAAGCGTCTCAATATCTCCTCTTTTGAATCCTGAGTCCTCGAGCAACATGAAATGCAGCCACCCTGTAGTCCGCCATCTTGAAACCTCCGAGCAATTGACTTTGAACTTAGCCGTCTGATTTGCTTTGATCAAGGAAATGTTAGAGTAAGTGACATACTGAAGGCTTTCAATGTTCTAAATGTTTGGACAAATGTGTGCCCATTTGTCCTTCACGAGAAGAACATACCCTGCTCTCACAATGAGGAAATATGGGAGTAGATATGACTCAATCTACAATTCAGAGGCAAGTTCTGCTGATTCAAGTCAAGCCCAGAAAAAGTATGGCCAATCTGCAATGGTTTTTATTGAAAATTGGGAGTTGCTTGTTCTAGAGAATTTGTGCTAATAGCTGACTAACATATCCAGTTAGGCACTAGACCAACCAAGCAAAAGAACCCCTCCATATCTCCCCACACCATTTTTTTTTCTTTTTAACAGCTAAAATTCTAAACTTTTAAGTGTGCATGTCCTAATCCCAGATCTTCATCTCTGCTCTGTCTCTCAGTTTGAGAGCTATCCAAATGAAAGAACTGTGGCAATCAATAGCACTAATGGATAGACAACCTCAGTGTCAGCTATTTGCTGACTGCCAAGAGTATTTCTTTATCCCTTTGGGGGCAAACAGCCTTACTGAATTTCATTTAACACAAAGACCAAAATATGCATATAATAATTAGAAGCCATACTGAATGGTACTACTAAGGCCCATTGGTCATGAAGAACAAAAATTTTGTACTTAATTCACCATAAGATCAGGAAACCTTGGAAAAGGTTTGGGTAGGACAGTGACATGATGAATAGTGACATGTGGTTGAAGTACTCAGCAGAGGGATTGAAAAAGTGAGTTTTGGAGTCAGAGAGACCTGGATACCTACCCAACACTTGTCATTTACCAGCTAGGTAATTTAGGGATGGCTTCTAAATACCTCCTGAGTTTCAGTTTCATCTGTAAACTAGGGATGGCATGCAAAGATTAAATGTGCTTTAAGTACCTAGTATATATTCCTGGCATATAGTAGAGACTTAGTACATGGTAGTGTTTGGTAATGCAATTCAGGAAGATAATTCTACAGCAGCATGAGAGAATAGTTAGTAGGGGAAAGTGAGGCTAAAATAGCATACTTACTGATAGCTAACTTTGTGTTAAACACTGTT